>NC_090266.1:19045666-19677273 GCF_040414725.1 Anabrus simplex
TCCTTTCCTATCCCATCGTCACCATAACGCATGTCTGTGCCGGCGCGACGTAAAGAGGACAGAATCCAGGTAATCAGAGTAGGTGAAGTGTAACGATCAGGAGGGCAATATTCGTGGATCTTGTATTTTTGAACGATGTGAGTTAAAACTAAGACAGATTACGTTTTATTGTATACACTATATGATTGTGAGGCCTCGGCACTTTGCGAGATGGACAGCACACGATGGAACGGTGCTTAGCGGGATGTAAGGTCTGGTTGCATGTTTTACGAAGATGGAAATTATTCTCATTTTTAATTGTTCAGTTGACGGTGTGTTTGTACCTCGTGTGGATCACCGTAAGCACCTTGGTGTTAATGTGAGGAATAATCTTCATTTCGGCTACCGTATTAACGACGATGCTAAGAATGGTTACACATCACTTCAGATGTTTGTGAGAGTACTGGTTGGTGTTAGTAAATATTTATAGGAGATGGCGTATATGTGTCTGGTAAGACCGTAATTAGAATGTGGTAGCAGATTACTTGATACGAGAAGGGGAAGTATCCAGAAATTCCACTCGTTTCTTGGTGGGTGATTTGCGACAAAAGGATACTGTTACGAATATGTTTGGGAAGACTTGGATGTAAGCAGACGAGTTCCTCGACTATGGGGAACGTTTCACGCTATCAGTGGGGGAAATGACCCTGAGTGGCATTAGTAGACTGAGTGGAGGCTTTAGAAGTAGGGTATATCATAATATGAATATATAGTTGGAATTCAGGAGGACAAATTTGTGCAAATATTTATTTATAGAATTAGTAAATGGAATACCTAGGAAAATGTGTGATAAAACTTCCAAGTACTTTGAAATCATTTTAGAAAATCTAGATAAGCAAATGACTATGGATCTGCCACTTAAGCAACAGTCCTAAATGCAGATCATAATAACTGATTGATTGATTAATATATAGATAGATAGATAGATAGAGAGATAGATTGATTGATTGATTGATTGATCGATCGATTGATTGATTGATTGATTGATTGATTGATTGATTGATTGATTGATTGATTGATTGATTGATTGATTGATTGATTGATTGATTGATTGATTGATTGATTGATTGACAAATTAATATAACTGGAAATGAAGGCTTACTCTTAATTCCTGCTGCGACTCTGTTAAGGAACTGCTGCTGACGACTGCTGCTGTCTGGAGAGGTGGAGCTTGGCTGTGCAGCATTGCTACTTGCTGAATCATTCGCATCGCTCTCACTAGCGGATTCATTAGATTCCTCTTCATCACCTTCCTCGTTGTCATCTAGTGCGTAAATACACGAGCATTTTCATTTAGAAAGATTACAATTGATTGTTGAAATAATTGGATGCATTCGACTAAATCTTAAGTATGATAAGCACCTAAGAATTCATGACGGACTAGTTATCAAGGCTGGAGACGAAACAAGGCTACGAAATTTTCCTAATTACTTACCATATGAAGCTGTTAAGGTAACAGAACTTGCAGAAGATTCGCTTGGATCATATGTTAGATCGAATTGCCGATGGTAAATGTTTTTTTCTGCAAGTGGGTAATGAATCCAGGATAGAGCATCATGCTGTTTAAAGAATTCGTTGATCTTTGGCCAGTCTACAAACTCAGCTTCTGTGGTGAGGTTCAGTTTCCAAGCCAAACCGGTACTTTGTTTTCCAATTGTGTTCTGCCACTGTAATGTGAAAGAATAATTACAGAATGCTTATCGTTCAATAAATATTCAATTATGTGCGAAAAAGTTTTCTCAGATTGGATGGTTACCTGTTTAGGCTCACGCACATGTATGATGTTAGTGTTCCTATCCTCAGTTACGGGTTCAAATTTCAGGATGTCATGCTGGCTAGTATATGGCACGGTACTCAGGTGGACAATCTTCTGCTCATCGTCTTTGTCGATTGGCTGGATGGTGAGGCGCCAGTCATTATTTTTCAAATCGATGTCAGTCTTAGCACGAATGGGAAGCTGTATTTGGATATTTCTTTCAACGCCGGCAATATATCTCTTGCTATTGAAGGGCAACATAATGCTCATCTTGCTGCTCGTCTTTGAAGCATACCTGTGAAGAAATATTGGAAATGTAGTATTCTTCATGGTCAAAACAACATTTCGAACGCTGTTCACCAAGAATGACAATAAATTACACCACAATATACATTATTCATATCCCTAGTTAATCTCACTCATTGTTTATGCTTTTGGAGTATGTATTAGGTTAATATGCTTTATACGCTTTTATAATACGGCAACACGCTTTCCAATATGACACTGAATTTCGTGCAGGTGAAGAAAAATGATACTGATACTTAGAGTAGCATACAAAGTGACCTCTTACACCATGTTTACGTCGGCAGTGGCATTGATAGCACGCAGGGAAGGCCACTGACCAGACGATTTCCTGGAGATGTCGGGATGCACTCGAAGATTTGCCTCACCACCAATCTGGAGCAGTGTTGGATTTTTTATACTTATTTCATTGACCAAACCAATAGGATTGGGGAATGCTATGGTCAGTGTGTGAGTGTTGTAAAATTTAGTAAAGTTGAAACTCTTTCCTGAACGCAAAGCTGCAGCAGCATTCTGAAACACTGTAAAATTAAGAAGGAAAAGATTAGTCTTCTTACTGGTTGTCACTTTTCTTTCATTCTTTCTTTGAAATAATAAATTATGGCCCACCATTCACAAATGTACAGGAAATTTAAGACCTTCTAAGGCTTACAAGTACATATTATGAATAATATCTCCAATTGTATTCAATGTTGATGAGGTCCCATTCGGAAAAGTATAATATATAACCCCTGCTATAAATTTAAAAAGGAATATGCTGCTCAACTTCATGATATTTACACAGAGGTTTTTCTATCGGTCTCCCTCTTCTACGAAATCTCTGTAAAGATATATAAATAAACGTACTTTGAGGTATATGATCAATTGTGTGGTTATCATAAGCGAAGAATCGCTGGGCTCCAAGGAACTGCAATTGAATGTTTCCTTCCAGTTGGTCATTGTCATCAGTTTCAATGCCCAGCAAGTCGGCAATCTGTTGTGTTGACAGACCGCCGGAACTCTTTGAACTGCGTCTTCGTGAACTGCCAGATCTCCTTGAACTCCACATGGATTCTTCAGAATCCATCATATCGTAAATATATTGCATTAAGTCCTGCACGCTCGATACCATGGCAGCAGCCTATAAACATAGAAAATATACAAGTTCATGACGTTTGCATACCAGTATATACTGCAAACACAAAAACCATGCCTCGAAAAAGCACACCTACCGTAACCTTCTGGCGTTTGAATCCTCCAAGATTGCGACGGACGTTGTAGAAGATTGCATTTGGCAGAAGAGAATCATCGCTTCCAATGTAGTTCAGAGAATCGCCATACTCCAGCTTTAGCTCGTCAAGTATATTAGAGATTTGATAACTCTTCGAATAGTGTAGACTGTACAGTTTGGGGTTCAGAAGGTCGACAGCTGCTTGTGCGTTATTTGCCCTGACAAACAAAATATGATCCTTATTGCAGAAAGAGATATGTGGCTTTACGATGTCCTTTAACACCAATTATATATAATATATTTCAAAAAAAAATGTTATTTACAGACAAAAAGGCAAGTCATCTGATAATCGACCTTTGCCTAAATTATTAGCTATACTTCATTTCACGTCACTAAATAGACAAACTGATATGCATTTCCTTTCATAATTTTATAGTACACAGAGCCGTACTCACAACTGAGCGTCGCATGGACTGTTCAATGCAGCAGCTGACTGGATGGCGGTCTTCACTGCAGAGTTCACTTGGTTACTCTGATCTTGATACGTGAACTGAGCCATTCTCTGGAGCAGGTACGCTGGAGGATTGGTCTTCATGATCTGGAACACTGCAGCACATCGTACTTGGTGCACTTCTCCCACATTCTGGTAGATCTTGAAAAGAACTTGCCGGGCAATGTTGGGGTACACACGAGCCAATTTTCCCAGTGAGGCTACCATTAGCACTCGTTGAAAATCTGTAGTGGGGTATTTTCCTTCAAGGTAAGGCTCGTAGACATTCAGAATCTTGGGGTGGGCAATGTTTCCAAGAGCTTTAATGTAAACCTGGATTTTCGGACTGTCACCCTCTTGGACGGCGTTCTTCAGTTCTCGGGAGAAATATGGAATGTATTTATTTTGTACAGCGTTGTTTTTCCTGGGGTTTAGGCGCCCAAATATGTGAGAAGGGAAGTAGTTGTGAGCAGTGTCGTTGTCTACTTGAGCCTCGCGTACTAGATTTGTAAAAGCCATAATAGCAGATGTATTCAGCATGGGCTGCATCTGGACGTACGGCTTGGTGGCCAGTTCCTGTAATGAAAGAAATGTGGTACACGTACGCAAAATCCACTCCAAGTTATGAAGTTTCTATACATTCGAGTACTATATTATTGGTACATATAGGCCAACTTACAAAGAAAGCATCCATGTATTCTTCAGTTGGTACCCGGGCGCTAACAGGTAGAACAGCGACCAGCTCGGCAGCTTCTTCGGTGTGTACTTTTCCTTCTTTGATCCATACGCGTATTGCTTGAAGAGCCGGCCCAGTTCCCGCTTGAGCCACCGCATCACGGTACGCCTTCCTGAAATTGAAAAACTCCTCAGTAATCTGTTCTCCCTCTTGCCTGCATGAATTATAATCATTAAAAGACACTGATACTCACCAGGAGGCCAAAGCAGAGGACTGAGATCTTGAGCTTGAGGAGCTCTCTGAAGGAACGTAAAGCTTATTGGTTGCCTCTTCTAACTGCTTCAGACTTGCAATACGAATGATTCTACATAGGATGGAGAACTTAGCCAATGTATTCCGTTCAGGGAGTGTATTCGGGTCCTGAAGGTCATCGCCAATATTCTTTGCGACTTTTGTAATTACGCTGACGGTGGATACTTGGCTGGAAGCATTGACGGCATTTCCCTTATAACCAACAAAGTAAGGCAGTAGAGGAATGCTTGGAGGGAAGTCAATTGATGGGCGGGGCTGATATTCCTCCTCTGAGCTACTGCTGCTACTGCTGCTGCTGCTGCTGCTGCTGCTGCTGCTCTCGGAACTGGCTGTCTGTTTGCGAATAGCGGAACGGCGGAAACGAGGGTGTCTCGGTGATTCAGCAGGTTTCTGTTTTCGCCAGGATTTCTTTTGAAGCTCTTGACTTTCACTGCTACTGCTGCTACTGCTGCTGCTGCTGCTGCTGCTACTCTGAGACGTCCGTGATTGCTGCTCATCATCATCTTCGCTGCTACTGCTGCTGCTGCTGCTGCTGCTACTGCTGCTGCTACTATCAGCACTATCAGCCTGCGGATTGGATTCCTGTTTCTCTCCGAATGGGTTGTTATATTCGTATACCAAATCGGTGGTTCTGGGGTTGGATGGTCCTTGAGGCGATCCAGAAGCAGAACTTACTGATGTAAGGGTTAAGTTGAGACGGTTCACTATAAGTCCCTTTTGTGTTTCGAAGAGAGAAGGACTCATGATGACCTTATTCGTGATGACAGAGGACTGAATGATGTAACTGTTCAGATTTCCTTGAATTATAACTCTGGCTACTGATGATCGCTGTAACAATGAGAATAATGACACGTAACCACATTTGTGGATTATGTATAAATATCCACTTTCTCCTCATAATTTGCTGTACTTACTGAAAAAGCGTTGCCCTTCTTGTTAGAAGCTGGTTCCCATGTGCCGGGGAGCCCAGATAAACCCCAGTTGTAGGCAATGTGTTCGTCACAATTACTGAAGTTCTTCGTCTTCACGACGTCCAGAAGCATTTTTTCATCTGCGTTTTTGGTTACAAGTGGTGCCAATTCCGGTTGGCTCTGGAGATGATGTGGTGGTAGTGGCGAAATGTCGTACGCCGTTTCGCACTCTCCAACAACTGATTTCTGTGGATAGGTTTGAATTAGTCTCTCTACAACTTTCTGCTACAGAAAAGAAGCTAATTGTATAACACTTCAGAAACTTACTTCCATTGTCTTGAAGAATGCAGAGGCGCTGTTGGGACTCGGTTTTCTGTTAAACTTTGAGCTGATGAGGTTCCTGCCCAGGGTGTTTACTTGTAGCTGGCTGGCTATACCTTTCAGCATATTAACTTCCCATGTTGGGGTATCCTTGTTGACGGCCATCTTCTTTACCTGTGATGTGTTTAGCGTTGTGATGTTAATTAAAAATTCAGAGAGGCGATAGATAATGTTATAACATAATTATTCCGAACGGTTCTTACCACACCATCCTGAAGAGTAAGTTCGAATGGCCCTCCACTCATGGGCAACTCGTTGAAGCTCAAGTGTTGGGACTCCATATCCTGACTCCACCCTCCGGAAAGGTTGGTGTGGACTTCAGCATACTGAGGTTCCTTCACCTGTGGTACAAGACACATGTCATCTTAGAACTGACTTATGTATTCGTCATATGTAACGGAATCTTGACAACTGTCCCTTATGATATATGTTGATGACATACACAATGGTGGATATTGATTCAGGGGAATCTAATAACATTATTGGATCTAAACTCACCCTGACAGTTATCTGTGATGAGGATGTGGGCGTCACTTCGACCTCCGCCTTCATCAAAACACCGGTGTACTGATTGTCAACTTGGTGAAGGGCTGCCATCGAACGGGCCCACATCGTGTAGGTGTACTGGCGCCCGCTTTTCCAGCCTACAAACAATAAGATAATGTCTTATATATCGTCAGAATTAGTATTTGCTAACGAACAAAACTTAAAACTGGCTTATGTTTCCTTTGTAAAATGCATTTTTTAACATACAGTACATTTTATCATCCCAGAAACCAGGGGTGTATAATGCTATCGCCATACTCTTAAAAGACAACGATTTAGGACCATGAAGTTTGAAGTGCTACAACAATGGAAAAGTAACTAAGCATACTGGAGTTGCAGTGTGTGTGTGTGTGTGTGTGTGTGTGTGTGTGTGTGTGTGTGTGTTATTTAAGGCTCAGATCTACTAAAACTACGAAATTCAAGTACAGTATTATGGAAGATTCATACTGCATGTCTATATGTTGTATTCCAATGCGTTTGTAGTTGGCTGTTTGGTCTTGTACCTAAAGCCAATAAAGGACAGGGAAAGAGCATTTGTTGGAATTACTCACCATTGTCGTTGCCTGATGTCACTGCAACTGCAACAGAAAGTAAACAGTATTGTTAGTACAATAACACCTTCTAGGGTGAGAACAACAGGAAAGGGCTGAGAGAGCTCAGTAAGGTTAGCTTTAATTTGGTATAGGAGAACAGAAATGCGAGAAGGGTTACTCGAAGATAGTACGACAAGGTTAAAAGATTTGCGATTATAATGTATTGGTAGTGAATAACAGTTATGGTTTTAATGGTCAATCACTTGGGGAAAATCTAGGAGAAAGAGGTAACCCACGTAGAGATAAAAGGAGAAGGAATATACTGGACTTGGTAACTCCACCGTTGGTCATAGTTAGGAAGTTTTGATTAATATGACAGATGTGATGGGTGTTGGATACTAGTACAATAGATAAACTCAGGAATGTGTGAATGATAATGTATTGTTCTCATATAGATTCTGCGACCACTATTGTCGAAACTATTCAACCAACATGGTTGATTGAAGAGTAAGCCATTAATTTACGTAAGGATCTTTGGTTCAAAACCACCAGTAGTGCAATTAGAACTGAGGTGATAATGATTATTCTAATAAAAATATTTATGTCAATAATGTATGCTAGAAGTATCAGGGGGTAATGTATTTCACGTTATCAAAATGAAGCAGTTACTTCATCTTAACCCTTCTATTGTTCTATTGTTCCCGGAAGCCAAAAATGGAATGGGGCAGCTTCCATTTTTAACAACAACGCTGAACCGATTACAGTTTGAAAGGTTCTAGAATCTGTAATGAAAGGATAAGTTGATAATTTATATATGAGGATGGTAGGGAAGATCAGTATAGCTGAGGTAATTGCTTGCACTAGGAAGTATTTCAACGAAGCTTCAGTCGATATAATCTATGTGTGGAGGACACATGTGAGCAGAAGAACTTCGTGTTTTGACTGACTGAAATCCCTTCCCTTTCCCGGTTAGTCTCTTATGGAAAATGTTCGTGTCATTCACCCCACCTCTTAGATGATATTCTTTGTCTGTCGTCTCTGGAACGAACAACCAGGGGCGAAGCGTCAGGGGGAGACGTTGTAGACAGCGTGTTTTCTTTATACTTTGTGAACGAATTATTGTCTACTTAATTACTTTTTAGAACATTGATTATTTCACCATTCCTGACATTACTGTATTCCCCGCTTTACTTATTTTCGTCTCACTACGGCAATTCTAAGGCTCCCGTCAGTTACACGAAGCACGGTGGCGAATGTAGACGCTGTCGGTTCTATGTATGTTCCCTTTGATTTTCAAAGCTTTTAGATAAAGCAACACCAACGCTATCTGTATGCGCTGACTACGGGAGTATGATTTTCCTATAGCGTGATTCCTCCGCCCTGTACACAGACTTACCAGCGTCCCTTCTTGCTCTCATTGTCTGGTATTTGTATCTCAGTTATAAAGGTGCTCTTATTGGTTACCAACTTAAACATGCTTTTCACGAATTTGAATTGACTTCATTTTAAGAAACGTCTAAAAATAAAATAATAATATTCAAATACGAAGTATAGCAGTATGGCAGTTAGGTGGAAATGTAGTAAGCAGTCTGGCCTTGCTGACGACTTAGTCTTAATGGCAGATTGTGCCGAAAGGCTGCGGTCTAATATCTTGCAAATTGAAATAGGTGCAATATGTATGGCATGAAAATTTGCCTTTCGAAGACTAATTGATGTCAGTAGGTAAGAAATCTGAAAAAAATGACTTTCAAAGTGGTGATACAAAGCTGCAACAGGTAGATAATTTCAAGTATTTAGGATGTGTGTTTTCCCAGAATGGTAGCATAGTAAATGAGATTGAGTGAAGGTGCAGTAAAGGTTTTGCAGTGAGCTCGCAGTTGCGATCAACAGTATTCTCTACGAAGGAAGTCAAATTATCTTTCATCCGTCTGTTTTCAGACGAACTTTGCTTTACGGGAGCGAAAGCTGGGTGGACTCAAAATATCTTATTCACAAGTTAGCAGTAACAAACATTAAAGTAGCAAGAATGATAAGAAGTGTACAACTAAATGAGGCCACAGCATTAGTTGCAAATAGAGGATTGTGGCGACATTTAGTAAATTCACGGAGACTTGCCGACTGAACGCTGAAAGGCATTAACGGTCTATAATGATGATATATGTATGTATGTATGTATGTATGTATGTATGTATGTATGTATGTATGTATGTATGTATGTATGTATGTATGCATGTATGCATGTATGTATGTATGTATGTATGTATGTATGTATGTATGTATGTATGTATGTATGTACGTCCAAGTATAGCGAACGTATGCCTAGTAAAAGAATGATAGCATCAAGTTCTTCAAGTACATGCATATTAGTTACGGTATTATAACCCCAACAAGTATTGACTTATATTCTCAATAATTAACTCGAGAGTGTGTATAAGGAAACAACGAAATTGCATAACTTGATGCTGTATATTCCGTTAAGGTCAGTTCTTGTGAACGCGCTACGAGTGCCTTCAAACGAATTAAAACGTATTTAAGGAAGTGGATGACGAACCATAAGCTCTCTAGCTATTGAGATGGCTGACTTCAAGACGAGAGTAATAGGTATATTTGCTGAAATGAAGGACAGGTGGATTGAACTCATTTACAAAAGTAATTTTTAAGGAGATTTGTAGAAAAATCTCCTTATTTCTTATTTCTCTTGTTAAATCTACATGACAATGAAGTATATTCCTTTTTTAATTCTAAATATATGTTGTTATTTGTCAACTGCCGCTGCCTATTTGGTCTATATTAAAAATGAGAGGAGTGCACGTAGGGTTATAGGTTTTGCTTTCCGAGTCATTAATATAACATGTAACACAGAACTGTGAAAACAACATTCCATATAAATAACATGATTAATACATTTTAAATTTAAAAAAATGTCTCTGTCTGTCCCTTTACTTAGTTCACTCTTCACCACTGCGAACAGCTTTAACAAATGCACGGATGTATTTTCGTAAACCCTTCGCTAGAAATATATGCATGACAAATTCTCCTATGCAGGAAGATGTCAGCTACAGAAGAGAGCTCACTTTCTATACTAGACATAATGACCACTTGGAGTAAAGGAAGCCACTTACCTAGCAGAACCAAGAGGTAGATGGCCCTCATTCTGTTGCTGCTGTGGTATGGACCAGAGAGCTCGCAGTTATATAGCAGTAGGAGCGCTTATTCAGCTGCTCCTTGACCCGCGAGTCAGCGATGCTCCTATCGCCGTCATATCTCTTGTATTTGTTGCTGAACAGTATCGTCTTCTACGGATATCTCTTACTTCAAATAATAATAATAATAATAATAATAATAATAATAATAATAATAATAATGAGAAGAAGAAGAAATTGCACTCCATCAGACATATAAATTAGAAAGTTAAGAGCTAGAACGAGATATTCACACGTATTAATATCTGTAATATCAGTGGTCTGCTTGTGCTTGTTGGCCTGTGGTTCTCGCAGTCTGGCCGCGTCGTGGGATGGTTTATTGGCTGGGCTCGGGAACTGGGTGATTGTGCTATCCTGGATCTCACACGCACCACTCATGTCCATGTCAAAACTGAGGGTGATTGATCTAGACAAAGTAGTGGTTGGCCAAATGTCCAGAAAATAGAAATCTGTGATTTACAGTCGGTGAAGCGTTAGCTGGTCCCGTAATGAGGCAGCCAGGGCTGTATTGTTGGAATTTCATGACGATCTCCAGCCAGTTGACGATGTACTGCATAGAGTGGTAAGTAAGTTACAGGTTTGTGCTGTGAGACGGACACCAGTAACCGGGGTGGTGACGTCTTTTCACTTTCAATTTGTGTGTTGATGGGGTGATAGTGTCTACAGGGATCACTGTACGTACCTACGTGTTAACAGAAGCAAGATCTTAATTGGGGTAATCACATTAACGAAAATTATACATCCCATCGTCTTGTTATGAAGGTGTAAAGTAGGGGGTGTATAACCAGTGCACGAGACCCTCACCAGAATTACCTTATAAGGGAAGTGGAAGATCGACAAGAAAATGTTGCAAACCTTGTGCACGGCAGAGAAAGCTACATATTCCAAACGGTCGGCGGAACGAATAACATTTAGTGGAGCTTTTATGTGGAAATGATCACAATATGAAGGTAATTTAGGAACAGGGAAAATTTCATTTATAGGAAGACTTTTTTGGAAAATTTATCAAGGGAAATGGTCGATAAATTCCTCGTTTTCTGAAATTATTTTGGAAAAATGTCTATGCGAATAAATTATAGAAAATCTGCCAATTGAGCGTAATAATTTGATTGATTGATTGATTGATTGATTGATTGATTGATTGATTGATTGATTGATTGATTGATTGATTGATTGATTGATTGATTGATTGATTGATTGATTGATTGATTGATTGATTGATTGATTGATTGATTGATTGATTGATTGATTGATTGCATACACTGCTCATCGTTATCCCCTCTATGAGTTGTCTGACGAATGTTGCAGTATTCACTATATAAGACGTGTCTCTTTGGAAAAGTGCTGAGTGATATCCTGAGAAAGGTGGTTCGTATTTCATTTCGTATCATCATCTGATGGACGTCCAGGCTTCGCTTTTCCCTCCAAGTCCGCAACGGATCCGCGCGAGGTATACAGCTGGGAAGAAGGACCTGTATCTTGCCAGGCGGCCGCACCTACTATGCTGAACGGGGCGATGTGGTGCTGGGAATGTTGGGAAAGGTAGACAATGGGAACGAAAGGAATCGCCCGTGGCCTTACGTTACGTACCATCCCGGCATTTGCTTGGAGAAGAGGTGCGAATCCACGGGAAACCACTTCGAGTGAAGAGATCCTTATGTATAGGACACCTTACAAGTGACGGAAAGCGGTAGAAGAAGTTATTAAATATTTTCTCTTGCAGGAATTTTGAATTAGTTTCGATGGACTGAAGGACTGGACAGTATAGAAGTGCCAACAGAACGCACAATATGGTCAAGTTGCAGTGCAGCTTAAGGGGTTCTGGCGAGGTGTACCTTTCCCGTGCATTTTGTACAAACTTCATTGCACCTTTTCTCAGTTAAGTTACATACCTGGAAAAAAATGATGAACCTCTGATGGTTTTCTAATGCATTGACACAGAAATTTCCACACGTTTTGCCCTTTTAGAGGTGTTCTACACCCACTATGAGTTACAACACAATACTCACATTCAAGTTTCTAAACGTTTCAGGAAGTTTCCGAGAAAAGGAACACTAAATCTTTCAAAACTGCAGTCCAAGTTCCTGTGCATTCCAGAACCATAAGTTGGGTCATGTGGATCGTCCTGAGAGGTTTCTTCCAGCCTTCTCTTTAGTTTCCTTCTTTTCGTTCGAGCCTGGTTTTCCACTTCCCTTAATGCTTTGTCTAGCTTGCTGTATGGTGCAAGAGAACCGCAAACAACAAAATGAGAGCATTAAGCGGCATAAAAACTGTTTCTTCACCACATAACACTCATTCTGATGTTGACTACGAACAAGTTAATACTTTTCCAGTCTATTTTCCTCTCTGACAGTTTACGGTAAACCATCCTTGTGCTTTGTTCTACTTACACCATGTATCAGATTCTGTGTGGCAGAGTCCGTGGTTCGGTGCAGTTTCAATTGAACACCGCTGCGAACACTGATTTCTCTTAAATCGTTTGTTTCAAGGTTAAAAAAATACATGTATTATATACCAATTTAAAGAAGACATTCCAGAGATCAATAACAGGCCATAAAACGGAAAATGATGCATTTCATCATTTACTACCACAAATTCGAATCTAATGCGAGTATTTGAGCCACTTTCATTTTCCTGAGATATGTCCGTAAGTACAATGCCAATGGGTGATTTCGGTACACGAAAATACCTGGGAGATGAATGGACGATATGAAATCTGACAGGAATTTCTGCTCTATGGTGGGTTAAGGAGCCGTTAATACATTCTATTCACGAACACGAATTTACTTTGTGTATTTGTCGACTCCTTAACAGGGAATCAAACCCACGTCCTCCCAGGTGAAGTCTTCACCGTCCAGAATTGGCAGTTCCCAGATGAGAATCAGTTCAAAGAGGAAGGAACTGTAATAAGAATTATATTTGTAGGATGTAAGGCAGCATTCTGGAGTCCTAGTGCAAGAGGGAAATGGTGAACTCATTGTAGATCATGCGACAGGTCACTGGATGGACGGAAGGGATAATTTGAAAACGTACTGAAGATGTTATGAAATATTTCTTATAGGATTTTGAATTATAGAATTGGATGAGTTCGATGATGGTAATAGAATGACGTTCGAAGATGTGGAGGGAATGATAAACAAACTGTAGTAACATACAGCTGCAGGAATGGGTCATAGTGTGGTAGGAATCTGATTGGACAGCAACTTCTCTTCTCTACAGGCAATAGCAGTCTACGAGGAGACGATGTGTGCCACGTAACTCAAGTAAAAACCAGTTGTTTGCAGTTAGAAAGGCCGTACTACGGGACATCGAAAGGACACTGGAGGGTTGTGCGAAGGACAGAATTGCTTTAAACGCAATCAGCCTGAGGATGTGCCTTGACTCCTTGTTGAAAGTGTTAGGGATAAGAAATAGAAAGAAAGAAAATGATGGGCTGCAATTTACTTGGATTGTATTATAGTAAGTAGTCCAAAGAAGTGATGGAAGGAAACTCAAGTTGAAACATTTTGGTCAGTTGGAAGTTCGAGTGTTGACGTACGAAGGCAGCTCGCGTGGTGCACAAGGGAACGAGGAGTGAGGTATTTATCTGTTGCTTTCCTTCCTGAGCAGTACATGAACTGTCTACACAGTACACCTCATCAGAGGCACTGAGAGCACAAAACTCTCGTTCCATGGCTAAGTGGTGTTTGGTCCAAGTGGCCGTAGGTTCGATTCCCGGCTGTGTCATTGATTTGAAGATTTATTACTTAATTCCGATGGCTCGATGGGTGTGTGTGGGGTGGCAGTGGTGGTGGGGGGCCCAGGTCGCCTATAATCCTCGCACTGTAGTTCACCAACCAGTAGGCCCACACATCACTCAGTTTTTCATCTGCTCAACTATTCGAACCAGCAACAACTGGGAATAATTAATCTTTTAATCTGTGCAGTGGCCAGGCCAGCCGCGCGTCACCAAACATACTGACCAGTAAAAGAATGCCTGTGGGACATAACTCTGGCACATTGACGTCCTTAATTGTTTAGTGGGATACAAAGCTGTAATTCTTCTTCTCCTTCTGTTATTATTATTATTATTATTATTATTATTATTATTATTATTATATTTATTATTATTATTATTCGTCTTCTGTGAACCGAGCCGAGCCACAGGTGCATATCGAATGGGTAACTGTCGAGAGACCAGACTAACAAATGTTTCATCGAAAGGGGGGTAGCTTCCTTTCGGAAGTTGCAAGGGCAGCAGTGTAGATGTTTGACTGATATGACCTTGTAATAGTACTTAACATGGCTCAGCTCTGTTGATAATGCTACATGGCTGAAAGCATCGGGAAACTTCAGACTCACTCCGTATGAATGATGTGCTGAGGATGGCTTCCTACCGGCAAAAATATTCTGGAGGTAAATGAGTCCCCCATTCGGATCTCTGGATGGGCACTACATGAGACGGTGTACCATCAGGATGATGGATACTGACATTTTGGGATTCGGAGCGAGGAATGTTAGAAGTTTGAATCGTTATTGTAGGTAAGAGAACCTGAAAAGTGAGATGGATAGACTAAAGTTAGATGTAGTTGGTATAAGTGAAGTACCTTGGCAGAAATAGCAGGTTTTTTGGTCAGGCGACTACAGAACCATCAACACAAAATCAAACAGTGGAAATGCCGGAGTTGGTTTAATAATGGATAATAAAATAGGACAGCGGGTAAGCTATTACGGCCAGCATAGTGAAAGGATTATTGTGGTCAAGACAGACACGAAGCCAATGCCCACCACAACAGTGCCCACTAGTTCAACGGATGATGAAGAAATCGGAAGAATATAAGAATAAGATAGACGATTTAATACAACATGTAAAAGGTGACGAGAATCTAATTGTGATGGGAAACTGGAATGCAGTGGTAGACCAAGGAAGAGAAGGTAACATAGTAGGAGAATTCAGATTGGGACAAAGGAAAGGAAGGAAGCCGGCACCGATCATAATTTCGTCCTTCCTAACACTTGATTCAAACACCAAAAAAAAAAAAAAAACGACGACTGTATACATGGACGAAACCTCGAGAGACTGTAAGATGTCACATAGACTTCATTATGAATAGGCAGAGATTCAGAAACCAGGTGTTGGGTTGCAAGTATTTCCCATGAGCAGATATGGTCTCTGACTACAACCTGTTGGTCATGAAATGCCATTTGAAAAGGAAGAAATTGAAGAAATCAAGGAAAGCTAGGAGATGGGATCTTGAAAGTTGAAAGGAAAGAGTGTGGGGGATTGTTTCAAGGAACATGTAACATAAGCACTAAATGAAAAGGCTGAAGGAAACACAGTAGAAGAAGAATGTGATCAGTAAAGCTGCTGCAGAAAAGAGAAGAAGAAAGAAAAGATCAACCAAGAAACAATGTAAACTAAAGAGATACTAGACCTGATTGACGAACGACGGAAGTACAAGAATGAAAAAATGAGGAGAGCAGAAGAGAATACAGCCGAATAAAGAATGAAGTAGATAGAAAGTGCAGGATAGCTAAGGAAGAATGGCTGAAAGAGAAGTGCAAGGATGTTGAAAGTTGTATGGTCCTAGGAAAGGTGGATGCTGCATACAGGAAATTCAGGGAAACCTTTAGAGAATGGAGAACTAGGTGTATGAATATTAAAAGTTCAGATAGAGAAAACCTCTAGGGAATGAAGACAAGTCAGAAAAATGGCAGGAACAAATCCAGCAGTTGTATGAAGAAAAAGAAGTAGATGATATTGTTCTGGAACAAGAAGAGGCTGTTGATGCTGATGACAAGCGGGACCCAATGTTTAGGTCAGAATTTGACAGAGCTTTGAGAGACCTAATTAGTAACAAGGCGCCGGGAATTGATGACATACTCTCAGAATTACTGACTGCCTTAAGAGAAACCAGCATTGAGAGGTTATTCCGTTTAGTGTGTAAGATGTATGGTACAGGAAAAGTGCCATCCGATTTTCGGCAGAATAATGTTGTACCTATTCCCAGGAAAGCCGGTGTTGAGAAGTGTGAAAATTACCGCACCATTAGTTTAGTATCCCACGCCTGTAAAATGTTAACATGTATTATTTACAGAATAATGGAAAGTGAAGTTGAAACTGATTTGAGAGAAGATCAATTTTGCTTCGGAAGAAGTGTGGGAACACGTGAAGCAATCCTCACTTTACGTCGGATATTAGAGGATCGAATTAAGAAAAACAAGCCAACGAACATGGCTTTCGCAGATCTAGGAATGACATTCGATAAAGTTGATTGGAACAAGCTGTTTGAAATTCTGAAGGTGATCGGCATTAGATACCGAGAAAGGAGAATTAACAACAATCTATACAAAAATCAGTCAGCAGTGATAAGAATCCAGGGCTTTGAAAATGAGGCAGCAATCCAGAAAGGAGGGAGGCATGGATGCTCTTTGTCCCCTCTCCTTTTTGAATGTTTATATAGAATAGGCGATAAAGGAACTCAAAGAGGAATTTAGAAAGGGAATTACAATCCAAGGAAAAGAAATCAAAACCGTGAGATTTGCTGATGATATTGTTATTTCATTTGAATCTGCAAAAGATCTGGAGAAATTGCAGAATGGTATGGACGAAGTCTTGGGGAAGGAATACAAGATGAAAATACTCAAGTCCGAAACAAAAGTAATGGAGTGTGGTCGAATAAAGTCAAGTAGTGCAGGTAATATTAGATCAGGAAATGAAGTCTTAAAGGAAGTAGATGAATGTTGTTACTTGGGTAGTAAAATAACTAACGATGGCAGAAGTAAGGAGGACATAACATGCAGACTAGCAGAAGAAAGGAAGATAAGAAATTTGTTCACCTCGAACATTGATATCGATATTAGAAAGGTTTGTTCGTGTGGAGCGTGGCGTTGTATGGAAGTGAAACACGGACGATAACTAGCTCAGAAAGAAAGAGAAGCTTTTGAAATGTGGTGTTATACAGAAGAATGCTGAAGAAGTGAGTTAGGTAGATAGAATCACGAATGAAGTGATACTGAATCGAATAGGCGAGAGGAGATCGATTTGCGTAAATTTGACCAGAAGAAGAAATAGAATGAATATGGACATCTTAAGACTTGTTCAGTTGGTTTTTGAGGGAAGTGTAGGTGGTAAGAACGGTAGAGGTAGACCAGGATATGAATATGAAATGCAGATTAGGGCAGATGTAGGATGTAGTAGTTATGTAGAAATGAAAATATTAGCACAGTTTAGTGTGGCATGGAAAGCTGCATCAAACCAGTCTATAGACTGATGCCTGAAACTACATTATTATAATTCTAATTATTATTATTACTATTATTATGCATGCATACCTACACCACGTACAACACATAGATATCTTTATAATGCCTTCCAGTGCTCAGTCTGCAAGCCCCTGTGAATTAACTAGGCTCTACGGCCTCGTTTAATTCAACACGTCTTATAAATAAGGATCGTGTCTACTCTTCGTCACGTTGATCAGCCCACTATTCTCTCTCTTGTCCATTCGCCTCACGTGACCCACCCATGTTCTTGCATTGATTTGTAGCAGCAATCATTCTCGATACTTCCAAGACTCTTAATTTTATCTTAATAACTACTGATCTTCACTCCCGCACATCGAGGTCGGTCTGAAAACACACGGAGTGTTTAAGTAACAGCATTTGCTTTGCTTAACTTATTTTACAATGCCATTTATTGTCATTAAGGAACGTAAAATTTGAATGGACAAAGTCAATCAATACATAAGAGAATATTTTAAAATACTCGTGTATATACAAGGGTTCACAGTACCGTGCTGATCTTGTACTATACCTATCTACAAAGGTGCACCTGTTTACCGTCAGTCACTTTTTCACTGTTTTATCGATATTTCTCTTAATTCCAGTGGGAGATTCTTAACAAGTATCATTTCCTTTTAATCACGGTAATTTGGAGTTCTATTCAGTCTATCATGAGGGGTGTTCGTCTTGTGTTATACTGATGTACGTCTTTCCTCAATGTCATGGCGCCAACTGCTGCTGTTGTGTGAAGCGCCTCTCCAGAAATCTCGTTAATTAGCAAGATTAACAGCCAACAAGTGCCATTTGTGACTTTCTCAGTGTAACTAAACTGTCATTGACCTGAAGCATCATTCAGTATGTCCGCGAAAGAAGCTATTCGTCGTGTAGCGTCTCTTGAAGATGTTATGAAGGACTTCCAAGGCCGCCTGGAACACGTCGCAAGCTGCACCTGCCGCGCGGATGAGCTGCAGCGGCTAAAGGCTGAGTTCTCCCAGTTCCAAGAAAAGGTGTCTAGTGAGCTGAAAGACATAACAAAAAAACTGGAATATACTGAACAGCGCCTCGAACAACAGGCCGAGCTGCTTGATGAAGCTGAACAGTACAGCCGGCGGAACTGCTTAGTGCTGCATGAGGAGCCGGCAGAGAACGTTATCAACACGATGAAGGGCAAGTTAAATGTAGATATAACTATGTCTGATATAGATCGTTGCCATCGTTTAGGAGTGCTAAAACGAACCACAGCTCAGGTTGTTGCTACGGGTAAGCGCCCTATAATTATAAAATTCGTACGTTATCATGACCGGGACAGAGTTTGGAGGGCCAAGCGGCTGTTAAAAGGAACTGGCCTTCTACTGACTGAATCGCTGACAGGTATCAGAAAAACTATTCTAAACAGGGCACGTGATCACTTCGGACTCCGACGGGTGTGGACACAGGACGGCCGCATTGTTGTTTTGAAAGACAATGGATAGAAAATGTTTGTTAGCAGCATGGCACAATTAATAAGCCTTATGTGAGCGACGAGATTAACTAGGAAAAACAATGAGTGATATAATAGCGTATAATGTTTGTGTATGTGAATGTGATAGTGTGTGTGAGAGTGATTGTGTAAATATTTCTGGAGGTGCTTATGAAACAACTAGGGTGAGTAGTTTGAATTTTTCTGTTGACAATGGCTAACGTAAATGAGTCAATTATTTATACCGAACAGCATGTCCGTGATGTCATTGACCCTATCCCTCTTCATTATCGTCCGCCTTCACCCTTACCTTCCCCTCACCAGCTGTGGCAGGAGACATTCTTAAGGAAATGTTAGCTCCCCACCAACAATATTTTCAGTGTTGTCATATCAATGCACAATCGCTTCTTTGTCACTTTGACGAAATACAGGCTCTATTTAGTAACAGTAACTTGCATTGTATTTGTGTAACAGAGACATGGTTACAGCAGTCACTCAAATCTAATCTCGTAAAGCTGAATAACATGACGTTACATCGCCTAGATCGTTTAAATCGTGTAGGGGGCGGTTGCGCTATATATTGCCGTAGCGACTTAAAAAGTAAAATAATTATGACCTCAGATCCTAAGACTCCATTTCGACCTGAATTCATGTTTGTTGAACTCTTGGTTAATAATCAAAAACTACTGATCGGAGTGGTATACAAGGCGCCGGACATACAACATATATCTGACCTAGAAGTGGTATTATCGAAGTTAACTCCGCTGTACGAAAACATAATCATTCTTGGTGACTTCAATACTAATCTCCTAGTTACAAGTAACGAATCAACATACTTACAAAACTTATTCCATGGCATGGATTACAATATACTGACACTAGACGCGACTAACCATGTTCACAGAATAAACCACACGTCTCACACACTGATTGACCTTATTATAACAAACAATCCGCAGAAAGTGGTAAAACATGGACAGCTTGCTGTACCAGGTATTTCGACCCACGATCTCATATACTTATGTTACTCTCTCAAGGCACCAATGTACAAAACCAGGTACATAATGCGAAGAGACTTCAAGCATTTTAATACTGAGATAATACGAAATGAAGCATATCAATTGCCGTGGAATGACATTCTACTGACTAATGGCATTGATGATAAGGTTGACAGACTGAACTCTTTAATATTAGGACTGTATGACAAACACGCTCCGAAGAAGCGAATTCGAGTTTCTCACCCTTCGTCTCCTTGGCTAACAAATGAAATTAAGTCGGTCATGGCAAATCGTGATGCTTGGTATAGGCGATTTAGGCGAACTGAAAGCACTAGTGATTTCGAAAATTACCGTATTCTCCGAAATCAAGTTAAGAAATTAATTCGTAACAGCAAGTATAAATATATTCAAGAGATAACAAACAGACGAAATTCAGCACTAATATGGAAACATTTGCATCAGATGGGTATAGGTCGCAGCCTGACCATGCAGACACCCAGTATACCACTTGATGATCTAAATTCTCATTTTACGAAAGCAGCATACACTAATAATGATATTACTGACAATAATGACTATGATGCTAACTATCCTAATAATGATAATAATAATAATAATCATCATCATCAACCAGTTGATGACCTAACTGATGATGATATTAACGCCTTAAATGCTCATTCCCGAGTAAATCAAGTAAAATTCACTTTCAAAAAAGTTGGGGCGAACGATGTGAAGCGTGTAATTTACTCCCTCAAGTCTGATGCTCCAGGTAATGACGACATACCATTATCTTTCATAAAAAATATTATTGGTGCCATATTACCTATTCTGACGCATATATTTAATCATTGCCTTGTACAGGGAGTATTCCCAACTGTGTGGAAGCACGGTATCGTCATTCCTATTCCTAAGAAGAATTCTCCTAGTTTACCATCAGATTATCGCCCTATATCCATTCTCCCACCCCTTTCCAAAGTACTAGAACGCTTGGTACACGAACAAGTCCTCACATACTTGACTAACTTCTCACTGCTTGACCCTTACCAATCTGGTTTCAAGAAAGGACACAGCACAACGACTGCTCTACTGAAAGTAACTGATGATATCCAACAGGCAATGGACACTCGACAAGTGACTGTACTGGTTCTACTTGATTTTTCTAGTGCTTTTGATACTGTTGTTCCTCAACTGCTACTTTCAAAATTGGATTCATTAAATTTCAGCAAGACGGCAATAAACTTTTTCAGTTCGTACCTCAAAAATCGCCGTCAGTGTGTCAAAGTAAATAATAGCAGATCTGAGTGGCTTAACAAACCCCTCAGTGTCCCCCAAGGGTCTGTACTTGGACCATTGCTGTTTGCAATTTACTTACACGATGCTGCCAAATCGATTACACATTGCAAGTATCATCTTTATGCTGATGATCTGCAGATCTACTAAAACTCAAGAACTGATAAAATTCAGAGTGCTGTAGAAAAAGTTAATGCTGATTTAAGTCTCATAAGTAATTTTGCATTGAGTAACAATCTCAAAATTAATCCTCTTAAAACGCAAGCAATAATCATTGGTACTTCAAAAAGACTTACACGTCTTAAAACAATACGAAATTCCTCCTGTAGCACTAAACAATACCATTATTCCATTTTGTGAAACAGTTATGAATCTTGGTGTGGCTATAAGCGAAACATTGAACTGGTCGCAACATGTGATGAAAGTGTGCCAAAAGGTATATCAAAGCCTGCATCCTTTGAAGCGGTTTAAAAATATATTTCCTCGGTCCTTGAAAATAAAGCTCATTCAATCACTCTTGTTTCCAATTCTCGAATACTGTGATACAGTTTTTATTGATATCAATAACGAGCAAAGCATGAGACTGCAACGTGCCCAAAATGCATGCATCAGGTATGCATTCGACATACAACCACACGCCCATGTATCCCCATTCTATACACAATTATCTTGGTTACGACGGAATGACAGACGTAGACTCCACGCAACTACTTTAGTGTATCAAGTGCTTTCTGAAAACACTCCTCCTTACCTATCCACCAGATTTCGCTACCTTAGTTCCCTGCACCTGTTCAATACCCGGTCAGGCTGTACGCTAGAAATTCCTGTGCATCGAACCGCAACCTAGAACAGATCGTTCACTATCACCGCCACGAGCTGGTGGAATGAACTCCTTAATGACATCAGGGAAGCGAAATCTAAGACAAAATTTAAAATCCTTTTTTTTTTTTGCTATTTGCTTTACGTCGCACCGACACAGATACGTCTTATGGCGACGACGGGATAGGAAAGGCCTAGTAATGGGAAGGAAGCGGCCGTGGCCTTAATTAATGTACAGCCCCAGCATTTGCCTGGTGTGAAAATGGGAAACCACGGGAAACCATCTTCAGGGCTGCCGACAGTGGGGTTCGAACCCGCTATCTCCCGAATACTGGATACTGGCCGCACTTAAGCGACTGCATTAAAATCCTTTGCCAGCGTCATCTTTTAAGCACTTCCAGTCTTTCTTGAGTGTGAATGGGATGCATGAATGAGAGTGAATATGGTTGTTTATTGCAATGTGTTCCAATGTGTATCCAAAAAGTCATTTAGTTTTACTTTACTCACCTTAGTTTAGTTATTGATACTTTAGTTGCTTTAGTTATACTTTAGGTTGTAAAGATTTCATATGTTTAAATTTTATGTAAAATATATATTGTATATACATGAAGTGGTTAAGTGTAAGAAAGGGCCGGGTGCCCTAACTTCGCCACAATAAAGACGCTTTAATAATAATAATAATAATAATAATAATAATAATAATAATAATAATAATAATAATAATAATAATAATAATAATAATAATAATAACGGTGCGACAAGTCTGGTTCAGGTCTTCTGAGTTATCACCCAAAAGGCGACCTGCGCGTCTGTGAGGATCGGGCCCTAACTATGGTGGATTCTAATGCTGAGGACGACACAAACCCCAGACGCAGAGCCATCGGTATTAACCGATGAATGCTAAAATCACCTACCCGGCCGGGAATCGAGCCCGAGAACCCTCGGATTGAAGGCAATGAAGCCGGACACCTTAGAGCACTGGCAACTGTACATTAAGGGAAGAAAATGCTCCTTTATGATTCCCTGTATGACCCTGAGTCCTTTCTTTTGCCATATAAAAACGTAGATTCACCCACATCATTGTTCCAAAATGTGGAGGAGGGTGACAGGGAACATTTCAGGTTTGTTCGAACACTTCTTTAATTTATGTAGTAGAAATATCACTCGGGACAGTTCTAGTTCAGTTCTGAATCCAAATGGATTCTAAACAATTTCACAGATTTACTGCTGACCTCCAAAGTTGTCTTACTACTTAACAGAGTAACATCATCCACATCTGTGTATTACTGTATAAACATTAGAACAAAAATTCTCTTGGTCCCACTCCACAAATACAGTACTTCTTTCATTCTTCTTCACTGAATAGTGTCTTTTAAGAGTGATACGTGTCATGCCTTTATTTCTAAATTGTGCTTAATTGTGTATGCAAGTGAACAAAAATGCAGTTGATTAGCTCAATTTATACAAATACCGTACTACGTGGTATGCTCTAGTACTCCGTGTAAAAAATGTAGAGTCTCCCACATTCAATAATGTTGTGTGTGTAGCTTGTTTCACTTCATAGTATAGTGAAATTATTTAAAAATTGCAGTGTAACCACCATTACAACAACGCAAGTTTCGGAGTGGGGTATTTTAAAAATTTAAATGCCGAATTGATTGATTGATTGATTGATTGATTGATTGATTGATTGATTGATTGATTGATTGATTGATTGATTGATTGATTGATTGATTGATTGATTGATTGATTGATTGATTGATTGATTGATTGATTGATTGATTGATTGATTGATTGATTGATTGATTGATTGATTGATTGATTGATTATATGAAGCTGTGAAGGCCCTGTAGGAACTCTGAAAAGTGGTGGCAAAAGGGGCTCTGGTTAAGACGCAGCAGGTCGTTATGCTACTTAGGTTCCAAAATGGGTAAAATATAAATATGTAAATAAATTCAATGTTAATTTTAATCTTATACCAGTTGTATAGTATTATTAGAAGTAATTTCACATACCGTACTGTATATGAGTTGACTATGTTTGTAAGATATTATAAATAGAATTTTGTAAACAATATAAATTTATTAAGTATGATGTGTGTGTTTAATCGAAAAAAATATTAGCGTAAATTGTATAATATTGTAATTCTAGAAAAATTTTCTTCATCTCCTGTTAATTTAAAATTTAGTGCTTGACAATAATATATTTTAGTGTACCATTTGCCACCGAGGTAGACACCTCATTTGCAAATAAAGAGATTTTGATTTTTGATTTGGTGAAATGCTATACCATCGTAAACCCTCCGCTCTTTTAATTAATCCATTCATTCATTTATTTCAATTAATTCCAACGAGCCTGCGGGCTCATACATAGGAATTGTACAGCACATTATATACTGGCGGGCACTTACATATCAAAACATCGATGGTGCATATAAGATTATTAGTAAATGGTTGAGCATATTGTGCCCTTCTAAGGCACCAAATGCGGTGATCTCTTCTCTCTTCTATGCGCCGGCTGCTCCTGTAATAAATGACATATAACACATACTCACCGCTGCATGTAGACTCTTCATTCTCAGTCGTGCCCGTTCGATATCCCCGGTGAGGCCACCTGCTGATTGAGGAGTGAGGGAATGAAAAGAAGGGGGTAAACTAACTAAAATGACGGTACCCAAGACTGAATTAAAGTTTAAAATAAAAGACTAATTTATTCAAATAAAATGCTGAACGTAAATTGAACTAGTGAAAAGTGTAAACTAAATGAAAATAAATGACTAATAAAATATTAAAGATTGAAGGTCTGCCTTCCAAAATAATCATAACTGCCTGAATAAACTGACTGAAGGTCAAACACCTTAATTAAATATTCCAGACTATCTTGACACTGTCTTCAAGTTGAATAAAATGACTCCGTTAAAACTCTGGTCAGAAAAACCACCTACTTGAAATACAAAATTACATAACAGAGAAACTGTCTCTCAAATATTCAAATTACTAACTTTAACATAGTTGACTCACAACAAAGTAAATTAAATTCTGTTACGTCGATCAATCCACTGACTTATAAGAGTTATAAATGTTTATCACATGACTCATTTGGGAAAAATACCCAAATTTACATAATCTTGGACTGCATTGAGCAAGTGTATCACTTAAGGAAATAGTTCTTAGAAAACAGAACAAAACAACCATGAACATCACTTCATTTCCTACATGACCATCGTCTTATTCAAATACCTCCTGGTTAAACAAAATCAAATATTGACACATCACTCTGAGTGTATCCAACCACTCATTTAAAATTTACTCTTCATTTACGTGTCTGTGATAGACTGGACTTCTAAAATATAAGCAGAAATTTAGGCCAAGTGCCTGATGTTAACATTATCGAATGATAGCGATCCTTGTACATTAAAATTTCTATTGACTTTGCCGCTAACTGCATTTCATCATTAATTCATATTTGTGGTATCACCACTAGATGGAGGCAGATACCATCTTATTTACCATTTATTGCGGCAGTTTTATACAATTGGTTCATTTAAAGATCGCTTCATTCCCAAATAAAAATGTAGTGGATTTTAAAAGAAAGTTTGGTAATTACTTATATGCCTGGTATGAGCATACCATCACTATTTCGACGGTGACATAATCGATGACCCAATAAACCTAACATCTGAAATGGTATTTACATCATTACTTTAATTAACGGAGAAACACTGCTCCGATAAAATACAGAAATCAAAACAAACTAGCCTAGCTGCACTGATCTATCTATAACAAATAAAACATAAATAATTCACATACGCTTGCGTCCTACAAATATACGGTAAAAGTACAATCAGAAAGGAAAACAAATAAACAACTGGATCCCACCATCGCGGCCTATTGGAAAATTAAATAAGGATAGAAATGCGCAAAAACAAACACGGAGTTACCAGAAAAATATACCCCGCTGCGAATAGCAAAATATTGCGAATTTGACGGCAATCCCAAATTTCAGACGACAAATGTCTGGACATAAAATTATTTAACCTTGATGGAAAAATTACTGTTATTTCACGTCAATCCGTGATTCTACATAAATATTCAAAACACATTGATTCGTCTCTCTGTTCACATTGTACACTGGCTAGCATTATTTGTCGAGCATCTATTCTCCCTGGAATTATTTAAACAAATACAGGCTCCTGCCTGTAGTATCATAACCCATGTCGTAACACATTTAACGCACGTGGTTAAATTCTTCATTCCACAATTCTTATTTATTCACTTATTCGCGACGTCATTATTATTCATATTCTCACAGTACAACCTCGCTCGTATCCGGCGGGCAAAATATCTGTCGTGCACATTACGACTTCTTATGTAAATTCAAGACATGGTTCAAATATCATGTTTCCATCATCAACGTAGATCATCAGGGATATTCATCATCTAGCTCGAATCTCTCGATCATTCACTGTTAACACATCACAAAAATCACAGAGCTGACTCATCAATGGCTCTCATAGTTACTATATAAAAAAAAACAAGTGACGAGATTGCCTCTCAAAACACAAATGTTGAAACGTGCGCAACCGCAACTACAGCAAATAAATATTCGCGTCTACCCAAAAATCGTCGCAAAAATACGCGGGATAAAAACAAATCGAAAACGGTCATCTGAAGGATGATTCCGCAACATAAAACACTCTGAAATGCGCAAAATAGTGAAAAAAAAAAATAAACCTTGAAAATCATCGCGGCGGTGTCCATAACATCACAGCTCCAACAAAAGACAAATATAACTCAAAAACCATCGATCTAAAATCATGATGAAATAATAATAATAAACTGACATTACACTCGTAGATCAAAATCATAGCTGCCTAACTGTCAGAATGACATACTACAGAAAATCAACCATAAAATACACGCAAACAAACATCTACTTAGACAAAGCGCACAAAATAAGCCTATCTGAAAGTGCAACAGAAACATTATTATTATTATTATTATTATTATTATTATTATTATTATTATTATTATTATTATTATAATTATTATTATTATTATTATTATAATTATTATTATTATTATTATTATTATCATTATTATTAGCAGAATTATAAAACTGTGAATTATTTATAAACCTACTTAGTACTCTAGACTACACTGATCATCGATTTTGCCACGGTCCTACATATTATTTACATTATAATGATGCTCATACCTGATGTTGGAGGAAGCAGGTCGGTTCACCCACCGGCCCCCGTCATGGTGAAATTAGAATTCCATCTTCAAGCTGATGTGGTATTCCAAATTTATACACACGCAAATTTGACACATTCTTGCCATGCCGTGACACACGATTATTCTTAGCATGAAACACTCGTATTTCTCTCACTCCAGTGAAAGTTTAGAAGAAATGCCACTGCCTGTTGTGTAGACGGATGGTCTCCTCGCTATCTACCTGCAAGATCACCTGGTGGCCTGGTCGCCGATCCCTCAGCTTTGTTTACCTTACAGCTTATAGTACATTAACCTTACTGGGGCATAACTGTTCCGTCAAGTTTTTGCTATTGCGGTCTGCATTGAAGAAAGTCAAACACCTTCCCGGCTGTCTTACTAGTTTCTGCCCATAACATCTCGCTTGCCAAACAGTTTATTGAATGGTAGAAACAAGCTAAAATATCGTTTCTGTTGTGGAGAAAATTTTATACTGATCTCACAAATAACGCTCCCCGCTGGTTAGAAATGTTGTTATGTCTATGCTGGAAAACATGGACTTGTTTCCCTCGACTAGTAATGTGAGCTCATTTAAGTTTAGAGTGTAATTCTTGCCTGCACTCCCTGCCTTTACAGTAAATGTCTGTGAAAGTGTTCATTTCCTGAAATGCATATTCTCCCAAGTAAATAATACCAGGCTTTCTAAAAATGCCTCCAAGTGTCTAATCGCTTTCTTACCAGCCAAAATAAAACTGACTAAAAATGCATTATGCTGACACACTCTGTCACTCTGTCAAAACGTAGATTCACTGAGAATACTGAAGTATCACTAAAAGTACTCAAGACAATAACTGAGAAATAGAAAACACTGAGAACGACTGCGAACTTGGAATGACTGAGTAAGACTCAAAACACTGAGAAGTAACTGAGAGTTGATTCACACTGAGAAGTAACTGAGAGTTGATTCACACTGAGAAGTAACTGAGAGTTCGACCCTGTGGTCGCTGGGTTTTTATAAAAATTTCTCCCACCACCTGGAAAATAGTTCCGTGGAAGGGATGTGGCGTAATGATCTAGTCCTTGGGAGCGCTTTCTCGTACATCCGTAGGTTATGGTTTTCACAATTTGTACTCAAAACTTCCTAAATTCTGTCCGACTCACATGTGATATTGCGCCGTGGGAAATGATCATAGGATAATCCACACGATGATGCGCGTCCCTGGTGTTATTTTCTTCCGGGGGATGGCCTCGTTCCGCCATGCTGACTCCTCATTCCGGGTCCCATTCCTCCTCCGTTTGAAGTTGAATTTTATTAATTAGGCACTGATTAACCACGGATTGACACTGATAATTCACCAAATATTATAAAGCAGTTAGGACACTGTTTTTTCACTACCACCTCGGGCTTCAGATCACGAGATACTGTTAGTAGATCTCCCGGTATGACAGCTCATTCAAATTTAGAATATTCTGATTGGCTGAGACTTTCGCGCTCTTCCAAACGTGGTGCATCCGCTTCTTCCCACGAATTGGCGGTTACAGTCGTTGGTCCTCTATTGTCCTAGCTAAATAGGTCAGGCTTCACCGCGTGCTTTCCTCGTGAGAGCGGACAGCAAGTGACCACTCCCCGGCGGTGTCATAAAATTTATTTGAAGGGTGGTTTACAATCTGGTCGTGTCTAGAGAAAAGTTCCATGGATTCTCTCGCCGTCAGGCTGGCGCCAGAAATTTCCTTTGTGACTGCTAGTTTCACAGCCTCACTGTGGTATCTCATATGTGAAATATTCAATTTAATTATGAATTAAATTAGGCAAATTCGCTTATGGGTGCAATATAAACACATACAATATTTATAAACTATGTACATCATAAATATGAGGATTACAGAGAATTATTTCTGACTAGCGAATGTACCCGTGCTTCGCTACGGTATTCTACATTGTATTCGGTTATCGAAGTAAATAGTGTACATGCAGTAAATAAGATTGTTTTAAAATTGCATGTCTCTTAGCGTTATCCGAGAAAGAGCATGGGGAGTTCCCCGTACGTTGTTTCCAATGTAAAGTGTTTGTTACGGATTTGTGATATAACGGCAGGCTCACTTGCCTACTGCCATTCACAATCGAGTTGGGATGATAACGTTATAATTGCAGGCCCCATTGCCTACTACGCGGACAGAATCGATTTGGGGAGTTTTCGTTAATATGGCAGCCCCCTTTCCTACTTCCAGACAGATTACAGTTGAGGAGTTTCTATTATAATGGCAGGCAATTACCCTACTACCACTCGAAATTGAGTTATGCAGTTATCATTATAATGCCAGGCCCATTTTCCTACTGCCAGCCAGCTTACTGCCAGTCACACCAAGTTGGTGAGTTTCCATCAAAATAGCAGGCCACTATGCCTAATGCCAGTCACATTTTAGATGAGGACATTTCTTTATAATGATAGGCACCCTTGCCTACTGCCAAACACAATCGGGTAGGGGAGTTTTAAACAAAACTGCATGCTCACTTGCCTTCTGCAAGTCAAATCGAGAAGGGAACTATTCATTACAATTGTAGGCTTTCCTTACTAATGACAGTTACACAGGAGTTGAAGAAGGAACCCTTTCCTACTGTCAGTCAAAGTCGGTGTGGGGAGTACTGATTACAATAGCAGACCCACCCTTTCTCGATCGCTAAAAATCGACATCAGTGAATATATATAGATCGACATACGAAAGTATATGCGTGTTTACAATATTGAAGACCTTCATTTACAGATTAACTGCTACTAAACGTACGTCATATCGACAAAGGATTATACCATAAGACACGCCGGATTTAGTGGCCTAAATGGCTGGTCCTATGATATGTCATCTATTCTTGGGTCAGATTGAGTTAGAAACGTGGAACAGGGTAAAGGTTTTGTAAGATTATCTCACATTACATTACTTTTCGGATACATACATAGCTTTTGGCTCACATATGGCTACTGGGTGGGCCAATTTTCGTGAAGAGTTTAATGATTCTGTATTTCATATAAGTAATTGAAAGTATGAATTATGCATGTGAAAATTCCAAATTGACTTAACATCGATTAAAGAGAAAAATCAAACGTAAAAGGGATACAGATACGGCAAAAAGTCATAAGACCACAGTTGTAGATCATTCCAAATTGAACGGAGATTGTGCAATCCGTTATGTGATAGGAATTTCCGAAGGTGTGCACCATCATTAAAATTGCCTGCATATTTCAATATTCTTCGGGGATAAAAAGTGAAAATTTTAATGATCTAGGATGTTTTCCGTTCGTTACAGGCTAAAACGTATAATTTTGTCAAATTTCAATTATCTTCTTTTTCTTCTGGCAGATTATGGTGCAATTTGGATTTTGTGCGAGGCGGGTAAAAATTAGTACTTTCAGGAAACTAAACCAAAAATTATGGAGATGGTCATTATTACCCCTTAAACGGAAAGCTGTACGAAAATTTCGCCAAAATAGTCAATGTAGAGGCACACAGTCGTTACGATTTGATTTATATAGATAAGGAATCTGCTCCATGTAAAACACCTTTTGGGCTATGTCCTCTGGACTTAACCTGCAAAAGTGACCATTCATGATATCTCCCTTAGTAATCCTCCTGACGAAAGAATGCACATGAAAAAAAGGTTTAGAGGTGGAATTCCATCACGTTTGGTCGATTTCCAGTCAGGTTGGTCTTGTTCTGTATATGTTGTGGAAGAGTAAAATCACCATTTCGGTTCCCTATAAACCGCCAGTCCATTCCGGAACATGAAATGTTATTTACGTTTAAAACCTACCTTTGGACAGGTGGATGCTAAATATAAATTTTGGTTCGAATGTCTTCAGTAGTTTTCAAATTGTAAGGAGTACGCTTTACACGCACCCGCTCGGGAGTTAAGTCCGATGGGACTTGTACAGAAAAACGGTCCGTTAATGATATCTCCCTTATTAATCCTCGTATCGAAATGATGCACATGAGAAAAAAGGTTTAGAAATTATTATCTACCAAGGTAGGTAGATTTCCATTAAGTTTGGTTGTGTATATTTTGTGAAAGTGCAAAATCACTGTTTCGGTTTCGTATAAACCCCCAGTCAATTCAGGGATTTAGAAACAATATTTGCCCTAAAACCTATCAAGGACAGGTGTATTCTAAATATGAGTCTTGGTGGAAATACATCCAGTAGTTTGTAGCACTCGCGTACATACGGCGTAATTAAGGAAGAAATAATACAGTTAAGAAAGTTGAAAGTAATAGAAAATGGATTATAACTGAGGACAGCCGGATAACGACAAATATGTAAATGCCAAGTGAATGTATTGGAAAATCAAATGCCCCTCAATAAATTATGCTAGTGTGAGTAATGGATATAATAAAGCGGTAACAGAGGAGAAATTTAGGTCAGTGATTCTTAGGTAAACAAATAATAAGAAGATGACTAATGGCGTTATTACTTAATCTATTCGAGGGCGGTTATAATATCCAACGATATTCCGCCAATATCCCGCAGATAGGCCGATTGACGCCTCTCTTGCCTTCTACCCAAGGAACAACCACGAATTTAAAAGCATGATGAGGAAAATGGCAATACCTTACTTCCCTGCTGGCATGCAGTCAGAGACGTTGCCATGGTAACCTGTAGGTTCGTTGTCGGTCTGTCGGTCACTCAATGCAGAGCATGATACCAGCGGAAAATTGTAAATTTCTCCGTCATGTGATGAGTAAGGTAAATTATGAACATAACGAAAGTTGTTTATAATGAAGAGACGTTTCACGCACGGTAAACGAAGTTTACAGAAAATCAATAGTATAAGAGAAAATGGAGGAAAACCATTCTGGTTTTCCTATAAACCACCCGTCTATTCAAAGATTTTAAAATAATATGCATACAGAAACCTTCCCCGAGATGAGTACACTCTAAATATGAAGCTTGGTTGAGATCTATCCAGCCGTTTCGAAGTGATGGTGGAAAAACCATTCAGGTTTTTCTATAAACCCCCCGTCTATTCAAAGATTTTAAAATGATATGAATATGAAAGCCTTCCCCGGGATGAGTATACTCTAAATATGAAGTTTGGTTGAGATCTATCCAGCCGTTTCGAAGTGATGGTGGAAAAACCATTCTGGTTTTCCTATAAACCCCCGGTCTATTCAAAGATTTTAAAATAATATGCATATTGAAACCTTCCCCGAGATGAGTATACTCTAGATATGAAGTTTAGTTGAGATCTATCCAGCCGTTTCAACGTGATGGTGGAAAAACCATTCTGGTTTTCCTATAAACCCCCCGAGTATTGAAAGATTTTAAAATGATATGCATATCGAAACCATCCCCGGGATGAGTTTACTCTAAATATGAAGTTTGGTTGAGATCTATCCAGCCGTTTCGACGTGATGGTGGAACAGACAAACAAACAGACAGACAAACAGACAAACAGACAAACAGACAAACAAACAGACACGAAACGTAAAAACCACCGATTCGGTCTTGAGTTGACCTAAAACGGATAAATATCTGAAAAATTGGCAAAACAAAAGAAATTACAGACAGCGGACCCCCTACAATTTTATTTATATAGATTGTATCTACCTTTACATAATATAAAAGGTGCAGAGGTACAGGAATACTTTACAGGGTATTTACCTTTACATAACATAAGAGTTGCAGAGGTACAAGAATAAATTACAGATTGTTTACATTTACATAACATAAAAGTTGCAGAGGTACAGGAATAGATTACAGAGTATTTCCATTTTCATAAGAGTTGCAGGGGTACATGAATAGATTATAGGGTATTTACATATACATAACATAAGAGTTGCATAGGTACAAGAATAAATCCCGACAGTTTGCAAGATTGTTTGGGAGAATGACTTAATGACAACCGATATTTTGTTTTAAACAGCACTGTACCTTTCCCACAATTAACGCTTGACTCTTTGTTTGAATTTTGTCAAATTTGGTGCTGTTTTTTCCTCCTAAGGGATGTTATTAAATAATTGGTCGCAGAGAACTTCAAGCTGTTTATACCATATTTATAAGAACGAACATTGTATAGGGCAAATTCATTTGCGCGCCTAGTACTATATGGATGGTTGTTAGAATTCGGGGTATATGTAGTGTTATGGTGTATGGATTTATGTTTTATTTTATACATGAGTACGGCTGAATTGAATTCTGTGTTCATGCTTAGGAGTGATAACTTAGCACTTAGATATAGATATTTGATTGGCGTTAAGTAGGGAAGATTGAGTGTGTTTCTAACAGCTCTATTCTGTACTACCATTAGCTCGTTCAAGTCAGACATCTTACAGCGCATCCAAATAACATTCAAATATTGCAGGTAACAATGAACTAAAGAGTAGTATATCTGTTTTAGAAGATGTTGTGGGATACGGTAACTAAGTTTCTTTAAAATTCCTGCAACAGGTGTGATCTTCTTAGTAATACGAATATTCAATATGGTCTGTCCCGTTCAAGTTCCTATCAATTACCAACCCAAGGAATTTGACAGTGCTGAGCCATGCTTGAATGGCAGCTTCATAAAAGTTACCTTTCTGTCATTGCTAATGGCCTTTCCGGGCTTCTCATTAATTGGCTTAACTATTTCCAAGATTGCACTAGAGAGGGCAGCTCTCTCGGTTGTGAACACGGGACATCATTCTTTCCGACAAGATAGTTGTCATATCGCTTTGGATCGAATCTTTGCATTATTTATAGATAGAAGAATATAAAATGGAGCGTACGCAGATCGGAGTGGCATTTTTAAGCTACAGATGGGTTTTTAATCGGTTCAAACTTAGCCTATACTACCATCCTTCCTTTAATTTTGACGGCTAATATTTCAGGTATGGTAATTCTTGTTTTTATATTGGTTCTACGGTTCTCTCGTGGATTTTTCTCTTTTATTCATAGCTCATTGATACGCATCCTTCTGCTCTGCTGCGTGAATGGGCTGCGTGAATGGGCTGCGTGCTTGTTGTTTTTATTGTGATTGAGTTATGTTGATAGCTGGGACTCTGACTGATATTAATTATGTGCACTGCATTTTAAAGTGTTACGCCGTCAAAAGAGCTCACGCCCCCGTGTCGACGTGAAGTTTCATTCGTGTCGTACGAGATGCGTAACCTGATGAGTTTTTATATGACTACGGGATCCTCTCTGATCCCATTGCTGAATTGTTTGAGCCGTGCACGCTACTTCCGAGGTGTATGGGGCCTTTGTCGATGACCGTGAGAGTCATAGTATTTGAATTGGATATCGACCGTTAACTGGAGTTGAGCTCGTATTGTTGCCGATACCGGCAATGTCTGGATGTTTGGGTGTGTGTTGGCGAGTGAGGGGAGTGAAAGGATCACGTATCACTCGGCTCAATTATCGTTTTTGGTCTTGTTTCTGTACCTTATGTTCGTTCGGGGTGCGGTGTTATTTATTTTAGCCTTGTGACTATCTTGCTCGCTGGCTTGCCCGCTACGCCGCCATGTTTGTTTTCCTTATATTTAGACTATATTGCACCCGACCACCTCCCGAGTCCCAGACTAGCATTTATCTCAGGGGTGTCGGTTCATTATTTAAGTCATCAAATATAAATATAGCGGCATCAATGAACACGGGAATGAACGGAGCAATTTAAAATTAAAAATGGGGAAGGCTCGATTGTAAACTTGAATTTAAGGACTCCATGATAGGACTAGGAATTGACTGTTAACTTTAAAAAGGGTACCATCTAACTACAATAAAAAGATTATGAGAATGGTTTCCTTTGAAATAATTGCCAGAAGGAGCAGTTTATTACGCCATCCGACGTACGAAACTTTGATACATTTGGCAACGATATTTAAATTCCCACACATGTGACATAAACAAATCACTTGCTATACCGCAAGTGGTATCAATATGTTGCTGGGTTGCTTCTGAAAGAAATTACAAGTGGAGTATAACTTACGGATCGATTCCATTTGAATCGAACCGTTGTTCAAGGATATAGCTTCCTTCTATCGGGAGCCCGAGCATAACCCATGTTACGGTCGGCTTCTCGATTTAACTAAGATGATGTACCCGGCTATATACATTTTTCCGAGACCGGTACTCGGACTGGGTAATGTTTCTCGTGAATTACGAAAAAAGGATTACACGGACAGTTCCTATCTTACGATGTCCAGCTGATGCCATACTACTGAATTAGCATTTATATTTTATTTACACATGATCTGAAATGTGACAAAGTAGCCTCAGTAGACTACTGCCACAGATGATATAACGAGAAGCGGTGGGAAATACCGTGACAATGACCTCCACTCGCATCGCGGGCGAAGTAAACAAACACACCAAGTATTACTGTAACTCGTCCCGTGCGGAAACCGTACAATAACGAGGTAACAAATGACTATAATATTTATCACTCTTATTATTCAACATACGAATAGAGGGATGTGTCACCAATTAATTTAATCCACTATCGTCAGAATATTCATTTATCCACGAAATTATCATCCTCGAAATTATTATTCTTATTATTATTATTATTACTATTATTATTATTATTATTATTATTATTATTATTATTATTATTATTATTAACGATTCCTGGCACTGTCACGTTTGATTAATATCGTCATTATTATGCGGGACGCAAACACAGATGGTTATTACTGTTATTATTATTATTATATCCCACTTGTGGTTATTATTATTATTAATGAATAGGTGACTCCAGATATTATTATTATTATTCACGTCACTCAAGAGTTTATTATTATTAATGAACCGGTCACTTCCGCCAAAACCTATTAAGATATCGGTCGCAATTATAATTATTTCACTGATCAACCAACGGCATCATTACTGTTATTATTATGACAATTATTATTAATCTGACCGCGATGATTTAACATCGTCCTTACATTATTATTATTATTATTATCGGTTGCATATTCTCATTTAGATTCCCGTTTAACATCTTTATCAACGCTTAATTAATTACGGCGGTCCAATCCTTTATCTGCAATATTTTTTATTATTATCACATCATGATTGTCATCGCTCGTCATTACAATGATTACAATATACGATCATTTATGTGGAATCTGAACTCTCATTATCCTTAGATCCGTAGTATCTCGACGAATAGCGGTGCAGTCTATTTATTTCGTACATGCTGTCACGGGTCCGAATTCTAACCGCTACGCAACTCAGTATTTCTCTGTGACACTGCCCGTACATTTTACACTCATTTATATCCTAAGTGTCTCTCGTACGGAATTTATATCCCTTTCTATCTCAATATTCCTTGATTCATTTATTTCTCACAGAATTATCAACTGACTTATTTATTCACTTCTGACATCGTACGACCTTTTATTATCTGACTGCAGATTCTTTAACATTTTTCTATCTCATTTTGATCTACGCCTTAGTTCATTCTCCACAAATAATCGTAACATTTTGAAATTATATTTACCAAAATTTGACAATCATGGTTTCGTAATATTAGTCCTACGTGTTCCGGCTACTGAATTGCAAATTTAAGGCACGACATTTATTCGTAAAGAAAAATATTGGACCGTAATTTAAACCACACGTTCATTAACATGTACGGATTATTAGCACCGATCTACATTTCAATATTATTAATTTATCAAGTTAAATTACCACACTCTTTAATTCCGAATTAAGAACGACATCCCGCCATTAAATGATTTCCGACAAAATCAACACCTGATCACTTAAATTTATTATTACGCACTACTCAGTAAATTTCCGATATCACATGAATTATTATTATATCCAAATTTTTTAAAAAAGTAAATTCTTCTTAAAAAAGTAGTTTTATTATATTTATTATTATTAATAATTAAAAAAAAATTAAATTCGCCTGTTACACGGTAGTCCACTCTTAATATGTTTAACGCATAACCCCTTTTACAATTTCGATTTATTTTGGCACTAATCAATCCAGATATGATTTACTTGGAAATTTTATTATTATAATCGCTTCTCACAAATTTTAACAACTTCACTTTGAAAATATGAACATACTAATCAACAACAAAACACAACTGGTATGACGAAGCTGGACTTTCCTTCAATGTCATTACATCGCTCGTTAAAATGACAAACAGAAAAGCACATATCGGGTCTATATAACTATAATAACCAAAATCAAATGTAAAGAAAATTATTCTTGAATACAAAGAAAATAAGAATACATGCATGACTTAACGTACTACCCTATATCTACAAAATTTACATCTCCAACAAACTGAATACATAAAAAGACCCGATTATTTACATTGTTATTATTTACTACTGTCCGTGCTACAAATTTAGGATGGGGTCGTTAAGCGACTCATCTTGTTACAGAAGGTAACCAAGTCTAATCAAATTATTCCCATTTTTCCCATCACGCTAACATTTCCCAAATATTATTTACAGTTTAGTACTCATCTTAGTTATCGAATCCATTGCAGCTTGGCAGATGAGAGGCTCCTTTCGGCCCCTCTCCGCCGTTCTTACTCCTCCATTCTTGATTGCGTAGTTCCACAAAAGATTTCCTGGCACATTACCATTTTACACTAATACCTTAATTATCACAAAACTTCACCATTGACAGCGTTAACACTGAACACTTTAACTTTTATACAACAAATTAATATCCTAGACCCAAAAATTTAATATTTTACACTATTTTAATCTTTGTCCAATTACCGCACAATGGACCTGGACACGTACGGCGAGGTGTCAAATTTTACGCCCGTCGCGATTTATGTCGTCCGACGCGATACGCCCGTTTCATAAGGCACTCTTGAAGTGTTCATGATAGCGGTTCGATATTGCAAAGTACAGGCTATTATTCCCTTAAAGTACTGTTCGTCACACAGTCTGTTATTTACGTACTTATTGCGGTGCAATTTATATTACTCTCTTACAGTGCAATTAATTTACCTCACTGATATTTATAACTGACAAACACTGTCCTACGTTAACTATTTCCAGTTCATGTTGCTTGAGCGCGATCACATTTTCTAAACACTGGCGGATGCTCGCGCCATTAAATGTTGAGTTACTGTACGCCCGTAGAATTCTAAGTTAGCTGCGACCGACGGTTCAACTCCAGAGATTCATTTCAAGTGTGGTGGCGAGGATCCCTTGTCCCGTATATATGGATGAAGCTTTCCCTCGCGGATTCATTGACGTCATACCCTGAAGGAGGGGGTGGATTTTTAATATCGGTACTTGCACTCCGAATTGGACGTTAAAATTTTTATCAAATTAATCCGCTCCGCTAGCTTATTTGCTGGATTAAATATGAACTCCTGGCGATCACAGATTTAGGAGACACGGGTGGATTTAGCTCCTCACATTTCGCGCCTTCGGAAGCGTCCCTTACAACGTGGTCTTCGTCCAGCCAATGACATTCAAGCTGTCTGGTTTCCAAGAAATCCAGCCTTCAATTTATTTAATTTGCCAATAATTATTGATTATTTTTCCATGCGTGACATCTAATAAATTCATTACATCGATCCGTGTACTCACAATAATTTATTACTGATTACTTTTGAAGTTACGAGAATATCTCATCCATCATTCCTTAAGATGGTATCCCTGGGTCTTCCATCAAATTTTAGCGATTGGCTGGCAAATGGTCACGTGATTTAAATCTCCACCTGCCCGAACCTAGGCTAGCGAATGTCCTCGCAACCGCTGTAGCTTTCCATGACGTCACGGGAATCTCCGTTCGCCAAAAATATTCCAGCGCATTACTCATGTTGCGAGCTTCCTTTGTGTCACCTGCCCTTTCTCTTTCTGACCAAGACTTATTTGTGGACTTGTATTTCCCTGTTCGCCAACTAATGAGATCCCCTGCTGTGAAGTAGCTAAATGTTGTTGTGTCGAGCTAATCCGTCAGGCTCCAGTCTGTCGTCCTTCCTCGCTCATATTTCGACATTACACAGATGAAATATTTTCAACTACACTTCTGTATTTCAATAAATGTACCATATATTATTTTATCAATCAAATCATGACTGACTATGGGCCTAAGTCACTCGGGTTCAATATATATGCCTGTTTCTCTTTGGGTTTTGATCATTGCTTCTTTGGTCTAGAGATGTTCCCCCTCTGTGTCATGACGATACCTACATTCCTTTGTATTATCTGCTCGGGCCTTCTTCTTCTCCATGATGCGTGGGAGCTTATCGTTGTAGGGTAGTTCTTGTGAAGATGGTGGAGTTTAAAGACGTGTATATGAAGGATGATTGCATTCTCGCGGAAGTAACGATCTAATTGTCCCGTGTGCATTATATTTTTATTGACAGATAATGAAAATTTGAAAGTGGTGAGGCCGTTGTAAGTGTAATTTTATCTTGGAGTTGAAAAATACCCTGCTCACATCAATTCAACAGACTTGGTTATTGGTTATTTATATTTATTAATTATATTTATTATGTATTTATTATTTATTTATATTTTTAAAGTGTTTGATTCATTTTCTTTGCTTCTCTCTTTTTTAATTTCATTATACCAATAAACCCTCATTAATCTTAATTTGAATTTCATTGTTACTAGTATTAGTCCCATATTTATTTACATCGGTAATGAGGTTCATTTCCAGTTCAAGGCTGTTTATCTGGCCTTTCCTAGTCGCGATCCACTCCTCATAATCCCCCGATGTGTGTGTACAGTATATGCTGGGGTATTGTTCTCGGTAAGGGAGGGGGTCGGTCCAGTACTCACTAAATCTGTTTCAGCATTGTGCATATATATTTTACTGTGTGGAATTTCATTCTGACCTTGTTTTGTCATTATCTATAATTAGTCTTTCGCACATTAATTGTTAATTTATTTTCTTGGAACCAAAACCACAGCGTATTGAGTTCCTCCTGCATATCTTTAACAACCGAGTCTATATTGCAACCAGTACAGAACATGTTTGTGTCGTCGGCATATACTGTGATACATCCTTTCAAACGGCAAGTTGCTGTGTCGTTGATGTAGACTAGAAAGAGTATCGGCACTAATACCAAACCCTGTGGGACACCATGTGTATCCTTAAGTGCTGAGTTCCTACAGTTATTCAGCATTACATGCTGTTATCTATCAGAAGGATAATTATCAAACCACTTCAAAGGAACGCTACGAACTAATGCTCTCTCTTATTTAGCTAACAGTCTTCCATGGTCCACTGTATCGAAGGCTTTCTTTAGATCCATAAACAACCCACCAGAAAACTTATTACAATCTATTGACACTTGCAGCAGATTTATGAGATCTGCGGTTGTTATTTCAGTTGTAGAGTTCTCACTAAAGGCATACTGTGCGTTGTAAGAATATTTATGTTTAAGAAGTGAGAAGTCTCTTTTTAACAACAGTACCTAATATTTTGGAGATCATGGAGAGTATAAAGATAGGCCTACGGTTACTAGGATTCCAACCATCCCAACCCTTGAACACAGGAACAACTTTAGCTTCCTTTAGCTCACTCGGTAATGTACCAGATGCCAAGGATTCATTAATGATTTCCGTTAGCACCCCGCTTAAAGAATTTTGGAATTCTTTTAGAAAGCTGGCAGTTATATCATCCTGCACACAGCTACTCTTGTTTTTTAGATTCGGTATTTTAGATCTTACTTCTGTTTCATCTGTTGGGTATAAGTAAAATGAGTTGAAGTAATTACGGACCAAAAGGGTTTCAGTGCTCTGGGGAGGGATTGCTGAAGTCAGGGTTTTAGCAGTATTTGAAAAATATAAATTTAATGATTCACATAATTCCTTACTGTCCGTAATTATCTTGTTACCTATTTCTAGAGACGTACAATTATCGCCTTTTTCTTGTTTTTCTGCTATGTATGATTTCATTGATTATATTCCACGTTTCCTTTGGGTTCTTGCTATGAATTCTAAATTTTTCAGAGTATTATTTTTTAAGTTCTTGTTAAATTGTTTCTACACTTGCGATATTCCTGACTGAGATTCATGTTATCCTCTAGGGTGGGATATTAAAGGTTTGTATGCAAAATTTCACGTCGTTTAATAAGGCTGAGAAGTTCAGAAGATATCAATGGCGAGCTACCGGTTCTATGTGTTCGATGACTTTGTGCTTTCTGTCCTTGCGTACTAAAGAAATTATACATAATATCGGAATTCGATTGGGAGCTATCAGTATTAATGGGCCTTATGGAAGAAAGAAAGTAGAACTGGCTGAGTCAGCAAAGAGGATGCATCTGAATGTGCTAGGAGTAAGTGATATTCGGGTAAGGGGAGATAAAGAGGAAGAGCTAGGAGATTCTAAAGTGTACTTGACAGGTGCTAAAAAGGGAAGGACAGAGTCTGCGGTAGGGCTGTTCATTACTATTGCACGCAACATAGTTTCTGTTAGGCACGTGAACGAGCGAATGATGTGGGAAGATTTGGCAGTTGGAGAAATTAAGACGAGAATTGTCTCCGTGTATTCACCATGTGAGGGTGCAGATGAGAATGAAATTGACAAGTTCTATGAAGCATTGAGTGACATCGTTGTCAGGGTGAACTGGAACGATAAGATAATGCTAATGGGCGATATCAATGCGAGATTTGGAAATAGAACTGAAGGATACGAAAGGGTGATTGGTAAATGTGGGGATGATATGGAAGCTAATCTGAATGTGAAGCGTTTACTGGATTTTTGTGCTAGTATGTGTTTAGCAGTTACGAATACATTCTTCAAGCATAAGGCTATTCACCGCTACACCTGGGAGGCTAGGGGTACCAGATCCATAATTGACTTTATCTTAACCGACTTCGAATTCAGGAAATCTGTTAGGAATGTACGAGATTTCCGGGGATTTTTCGATGAAAAGACCACTATCTGATCTGTAGTGAACTTGGAGTCTCTAGGCCTAGGATAGTGAAAGTGAAATCTGTGTGTAAACGAATAAGGAAAGAAAATCTCCAGGACGAGGAAATTAGTCAGAAGTACATGGATATAATTAGTAGAAAGTTCCGAACAGTGGACAGTAAGCAGGTTCAGGATATAGAAAGAGAATAGGTGGCATACAGGGATGCTGTAGTAGCAACAGCAAGGGAATGCCTAGGAACAACTGCGTGTAATGATCGGTAAAAGCAAACATCTTGGTGGAGTGATGAAGTGAGAGTAGCTCGTAAAGGTAAAAAGAATGCATATCGGAAATGGCTACAGGCAAGGGCTGTTGAAGACAGGGAATTGTATATAGGCTAGATGAAAGAAGCAGAGCGAAACATATAGTTGCAGAATGCAAAAAGAAGTCGTGATGAGATTTTTGGCAATAACATGGAAAGCCTAGGTGAAGCAGCAGGGAAACTTTCCGGACCGTAATAGGGAATCTCAGGAAGGAAGGGAAAAAGGAAATGAACAGTGATTTGGGTCATTCAGGTGAATTCATGATGGATCCAAAGATATCACTGGATAGCTGGAGGGAATATTTCGAAAATCTTCTCAACGTAAATGGAAATCTTCATGGTGGTGCCGCGAACGACGGAGCTCATGAGGAGGAGGAAAAATGATGTTGGTGAAATTACGCTTGAGTAAGTGGAAAGGATGGTAAGTACACACCATTGTCATAAAAGCGGCGGGAATAGATGGAATTAGACCTGTAATGGTGAAGTATAATGGGAACGCAGGGATGAAATGGCTTTGTAGAATAATAAGATTAGCATAGGATGTTGGTAAGGTACCTTTTGATTGGACAAAAGCAGTAATTGCACCTATAAGCAAGGGAACAGGAAGGATTGCAACAACTGTCGAGGTATCTCATTGGTTAGTGTATCAGGCAGGGTATTCACTGGCATCTTTGAAGAGAGGATGCGATTAGTGGTTGAGAGGTAGTTGGATGAAAACCAGTGTGGTTTCGGACCACAGAGAGGCTGTCAGGATCAGATTTCAGTATGGACCAGGTAATTGAAAAATGCTACGAGGGGAATAGACAGTTGTGTTTATGTTTCGTAGATCTATAGAAAGCATATGACAGGATACCGAGGGAAAAGAGGTTCACCATACTGGGTGACAACGGAATTAATGGTAGATTAGTAAATCAATCAAAGGCACTTACGTTGACAATAGGGCTGCAGTGAGAATTGATGGTAGAACGAGTTCTTGATTCAGGGTACTTACAGTGGTTAGACAAGGCTGCAATCCTTCACCTTTGTTGTTCGTAGTATACATGGATCATCTGTTGAAAGGCATAAAGTGGAATAGAGGCATTCAGTTAGATTGAAATATAGTAAGCAGTCTAGCCTATGCTGACGACTGGGATTTAATGGCAGATTGCGTCGAAAGCCTGCAGTCTAATATCTTGGAACTTGAAAACGGGTGCAATGAGTATGGTATGCTTTTTTTCTGCTAGCTGCCTTACGTCGCACCGACACAGATAGGTCTTATGGCGACGATGGGACAGGGAAGGGCTAGGAATGGGAAGGAAACGGCCGTGGCCTTAATTAAGGTCTGGTGTGAAAATGGGAACCACGGAAAACCATTTTCAGGGCTGCCGACAGTGGGGTTCGAACCTACTATCTTCCGAATACTGGATACTGGCCGCACTTAAGGGACTGTGCTGTCCAGCTCGGTGAGTATGGTATGAAAATTAGCCTATCGAAGACTAAATTGATGTCAGTTGGTAAGAAATCTGAGAGAATTGAATGTCAGATTGGTAATATAAAGCTAGAACAGGTAGATAATTTCAAGTATTTAGGATGTGCGTTTTCCTATGTTGGGAATATCGTGAGACTGAATAATAGTGCAGTTAAGCTAATGCAATGAGCTTGCAGTTGCGATCAACAGTATTCTGTAAGAAGGGAAGCCAGCTCCCGACAAAGCTGTCTTTACATCGGTCTTTTTCGGACCAACATTGCTTTACGCGAGCGAAAGCTGGGTGGACTCAGGATATCTTATTCACAAGTTAGAAGTAACAGACATGAAAGCAGCTCGATTCGTTCTGGGTGATTTCCGACAAAAGAGTAGCGTTACAAAAATGTTGAAAAGTTTGGGCTGGGTAGAACTGCGAGAAAGGAGACGAGCCGCTCGACTGAGTGGTATGCTCCGAGCTGTCAGCGAAGAAATGGCGTGGAATGACATCTGTAGACGAATAAGTTTGAGTGGCGTCTTTAAAAGTAGGAAAGATCACAATATGAAGATAATGTTGGAAGTAGTATAATTGGACGGTTCTACCGCCTCCTCCTTCTCCGGTTCCCAGGAGCGCGCTCCTTCTCCTCCCCCCCCGAGGGGCCTTCCCAGAGGCCCGCTCCTCCGCAGCCATAGGCCTCTTCCAGTGCTGCCAACTTAATCTTACTAGCGCGAAATTTGAATTGGTAAACAAAGCCACGTAATTTTTTTGACAGCCACGTGCTTTTTGACTGACAACAACGCATCGCTAACCCAGTACTGCCATCTTGACGAACCTAAACCTCAATGCTGCCAACTTAACCTCACTAGCGCGAGATTTGAATCGGTAAACGAATCCACGTGCTTTTTTGACAACCACGTGCTTTTCGACAGCTATCATCTACAACACCGCATCGCTAACCTCAGTGCTGCTATCTTGAGGGGCCTAAACCTTACTGGTGCCAACTTAACCTTACTAGCGCGAAATCTGAATCGGTAAACAAAGCCACATGCTTTTTTGACAGCTGTCATCCGCCATCTTTAATTAACAGCGCACCGTGCTGCACTCTTTAGCTACATATCATTGAAATGTGGTGGCGGGTAATTTAAAAATGCTTTTTGATAGCAACCATTTTAATCGACAGAGCACCGTGCTGCACTCTGGTGGCAGGCAATTCCACGTGACAGCAGCCATCTGTAATCAAGAGAGCACCGTGCTACACTCTGGTGGCAGGCAATTCCACGTGACAGCAGCCATCTTTAATCAAAAGAGCACCGTGCTGCACTCTTTAGTTGAAATGTGGTGGCGGCAATTTTAAAAATTCCACGTGCTCTTGTTTGGAAACAAAGCGACGTGCTTTTTTGACAGGTACCATCCGCCATCTATAATCAAGAGAGCACCGTGCTGCAATCTTTAGCTACTTACCTTTGAAATGTGGTCGTGGCAAATTCTACTCGTTTCTGTTTGGAAACAAACCCACCTGCTTTTTTAACAGCTGTCATCCGCCATCTTTAACCAACAGAGCCCCGTGCTGCCTTCTTTAGCTACATACCTTTAACATGTGGTGGAGGACAATTTGAAAAGCAGTCGTCTTTAATCAACAGAGCACCATGCTGCTATCTTTATCGTAGTAGTGGACAATTTCTACGTTATAGCTGTCATCCGCCATCTTGCGTCGCAAATCTTAGTGCTACTCTCTTTAGCTACTTACCTTTGAGGCGGACTATTTGAAAAATTGTATTTGACAAGCTGTTTTCCGCCATCTTGCATCATAAACCTCAGTGCTGCACTCTTTAGTTGAAATGTGGTGGCGGACAATTTGAAAAATTCTATTTGACAGCGGCCATCTTTAATCAATAGAGCACCGTGCTGCTATCTTTATCGTAGTAGTGGACAATTTGAACGTCACAGCTGTCAACCGCCATCTTGCATCGCTAACCTTATTGCTGCCCTCTTTACGACACTGCTGGTAATTTAAAATCCACGTGATTTTTTAACAGCTGTCATCCTCCTTCTTGCATCGCAATCCTCAGTGCTGTACTCTTTAGTTGAAATGTAGTGGCGGATAATTTGAAAAATTCTATTTGAAAAGCTGCCATCTTTAATTAACAGAGCTACCGCTATCTTATATCGCCTACCTCGGTGCTGCACTCTTTAGCTACTTACCTTTGAAATGTGGTGGCGGAAAATTTTAAAAAAAATCTATTTGACAGCAGCCTTTTTTATTGGACAGAGTACCGTGCTGCCATAGTTATGGCTACTACATTGCTAATTAGCACTTAGAGCCTACTACACAAGATGGCAGTGGCTGTTGTAGTCTCTTCCCCTGTTAAGGCATGTCGTGGTCGAACATGTTTAAACATCCATCGGGATAGCTAGAGTAAGCACGTGCTGCAGTGATGACGTCATTCAGCATGTTTAGACCTGATAGTTTTCTTAAGAGTAAGTAGGTGTAAGGAATGCAATAAGTACAACATTTTGAATTCGATCAAATATTTATTTACAATGCACTACGACAGTGTTCGTTTTGCTGCTGACAAGGATAGTATGCTTCTTAACAACGTTTTGCAGTATGCTTCTGAAATGCCTCCTGCAACATTCAAATCAAACAAAACATTTAGAAATATATAATAGTAAGTATGTTATGCTGAACAGAGAAGATTATACACTTCATACCTTGTTGTTATTCCTTTTCTGAATCATCATTATCATGAGGTACTAGAGAAAGTTCATTCATACACTGTGTACAGTGTTCAATCCTTGTTCCAAAGCGTACGATGTCGAAGCACACACTAATGTTAATGATAAAGAGCTATCCTTATTTATAGTCTCGTAACAACATTCGTTAGCGGATGGTAAGTAACATCACTTATATGAATAATAAGACAATAGGCTGCTCTGTTAGCAGGAAAGTTTTCAGATGTTTCAAATTCTAAACGAATATAAACTGGAGATTCTTTTATAGATTCTTCATGATAAGAGCAGCCTATAACTACAATCGGTGCTTTATTGTTAAATTCTTGAGGTGTAAATAGCGGACGATCTTCTTTCTGATAATACGATGATTGAAATTTACAAAACATGTCATAGGGCATCCCAAACTTATTTTTCTCAAAGTTAATGTCTATGTTTTCGTAGGTATACGTAATTCCGTTGAGATATAATCTAACGTGTCTTAATTTACAGTGATCAAACAGGGAGTTATCTTTTTCGTGATTGAATTTACGAATAGTTTGAAATCCAAAAATAATATACAAGGGCTTCTCAGCAAAACGTGATGTTTTAACAGCCCAGCTATTCTTGTTTGTAGGTGGTAATACAGGATATTCATGCAGTTACCAACGTCGAAAACGTATAGGTAATGGTGTATCATTTTCTAGAATCTTGAGCAATCGAAGTTTTTCACCATCAGATAAGGTTACATATGGAATCCTCCACAGTATACGATGAAGTGTAATTTTCAATTTTACTGGTGTTTCTACTGCTTTAAGAGAATTGTAATCACCTCGATCACGGATTAGAGTAAGCTTTTGTTTTGCGTTGATTATAATAAGTGTAAAGTCTTCTGCGATGCCAAAAATATATTTTAGTGATAACATACCCGTAAAAGTTCCATCATCATTAATCATCCAGTTGTTTGTTACTTTTGGACACCATCCAGCCATCCGCAAAAGATTACTCTCTTCATTACAGAAAGAAGGGTAGAGTTTCATTGCACTTTTAATACCAACATTATTCGTTCGATCTATTTCAACATTATTTACTCCATATCGCGCTTCAGAAAAGAGAAAACCTAGAGCATGGTTGTTTATTTGTGAAGTGCTTGGTCCACTTCCATCCGACTTTTCTAGTCGTCCTTCAATATAGAGGTAGCTTTCGTGTGGTAAATTTTATACACCTTGCTGATTGATGATAAAATGAATTTCATCATTGTTATTTAATTCAAACGTAAGAGGTTGATAGGAATGAAGCTCAGTTCGTACTACACCTTCACGAGTTTCTACTGTATTCGTAATATCTAGCATTTCTTCCATTCTGTTGTAGTAGTGTATATCCTAAATCTTGGAGTATCTGCTTATGGGTATCTGTTAACTCCATGAGTCTCTGCACACATGTAGTATGTCTTCGGAGTGTACACCGTGTTTTATAGATGTATCTCATACTGGTTTGAGATGTATTTTGTAAGCTACGTACGCGTGCTGATCTAAATGAATAAGCTGATTATGTTTATTTACAAGTCTAAGGGTAATGTTGCTAATGTGTTTTACAGACACAGGATGATGAAGAACTACTGCTGGTTTCTCACAAATGGTATATACACGTTCCTCTGTAACAATAACGTCGTGAACGATGTGCGAAGTTTGTAGATTACTATTCAAGTCTTTAATAATATTACAAGTAATGTTCACATGATAATCATCGAAGAGTTTTATAGGTTGATCAGACTCGTAACGTACGTTCGGTAGGTGCTCCCTCGATGAAATTCTAAGCAATGGTCCAATCGAATCAGGTTGTGATTTGAAGTCAATCTTAAATGATGATTCAATAACACATTTATGAGTAATGTTGCTTACAGTGATTGAGAAATTGTAATTATGATTACTATCTTCTCCAAACTGATCATTTAACGTACTGTCCGACTCGTTGGCTGAATGGTCAGCGTACTGGCCTTCGGTCCAGAGGGTCCCGGGTTCGATTCCCGGTCGGTTTCGGGGATTTTACCCTTAATTGGTTAATTCCAGTGGCCCGGGGGCTGGGTGTTTATGCTGTCCCCAACATCCCTGCAACTCACACACCACACACTACACTATCCTCCACCACAATAACACGCAGTTACCTACACATGGCAGATGCCGCCCACCCTCATCGGAGGGTCTGCCTTACAAGGGCTGCACTCGGCTAGAAATAGCCACACGAAATTAATTATTATTTAACGTACTTTCAATATAGTCAATATATCGTCTACTGAATAACTACCTGAGGGTAACGTTAGTGCGTACTCATCGTAATAGAACTTGTTTACACCATCACGCACATTATAGATTTTATTGTAGCTTTCAAACGATACTTGTCCAAGACTACGCGGCTGATTGCCAAGTTCGATTTGCGGATTAAAATAGACGGTTGTTTCAGGTCCTTCTCCACGTACAGCAAACGTTCTTTCACTGTTCGTCATCACGTAGACGCTAATGCTCTTTTTCTACTGTCTGGGTTTGATATAAGAACGTACATAATCGTCCGCACATGTGTGTATAAAGTTTCGTGATCTCAGAGGACAGCCTATTGAAGGAGGATTCTACATCGAAGAACTGCAGAAAACAAAATATCCTGATCACTATTTAGTTGAACGTGTTATTCGACGTCGTGGGAATAAGTTGTATGTTAAATGGCTTGGTTTTAATAACAGCCTTAATTCATGGATTGATAAAGAGGATGTCCTTTAAATCTTATGTGTGTTTTTTAATCCTCTACCTCTCCTTTCTTCTAAGTCACTAGGACATGCTGTAGGATTAAACAACACCCGTAATATGTTTTCAAAATTCATATTTATTTTAGAATATATTTGTATATATATTGTACCGGGAACGCCGCTACGGAAGCGAAGTTCGAAGTATGTTTATTGAACTTCGCGCGAGGCGGAAGATATGCAGCTCGCCGAACTCAATGACGTTCGCAGCGAGTGACGTAGCCTCCTCAGGTGTCCTTTACATGACCATATATGGTCGTGTTCCAGCCTACCTGCTAAAGTCTATTTTGCGTTAAAATATTGATATTTTGACACTGCCATCATAAAGACCATTATGTCAACATTTCAGGGAAATCCACCGTACACTTTAAGAGTTATAATAGCCATGTTCTAGATACTTCCCCACGACCCGGACTGCAGCACGGGTGACGGGAGGTGCAGACCGAACCTATAGTTGGAAAAGTCTTTGACATCCGAGTGTTGGAACTTTGTTTTTTCTTAAAGTGCCGCGTTGGGACTTTGTTATGTTCTTAAAGTATCGCGTCGGGACTTTGTTATCTTCTTCAGGTGCCACATTGGAACTTTGTCATTTTCTTCGAGTGCCGCGTTGGGACTTTGTTATCCAGTGACTATTGAAGGAACTTAGAATTCTCGCGAGTGTCGTGACGTCTACAAGTACCACGTTTGAACTTATATTTCGAACTTTTGCTCTCGTGGGTCAATTTCAGGAACATAGAAATTCTCCGAGTGTGCAAGTTGGACTTGTGTTCTATGACAGACCGTGTCAACCTAAACTTTCGTGTGAATGGTATGATTTTTCTTCCAAGTACCACATTGAACTTATGTCTTATGACAAACTGCGGAACTTAAGGTATTTTTAAACGTTGCGTTCGATTGTGAAAATATGAAATACTTTCCGAGTACTGCATCAGGACTTGTGCTTAGGCTCGTGTCAACATAATAGACTGTGACAACTTAGAATATACTTGCCATGTTCCGAGGGAACATAGAACTTTCCAGCCTTATAAGTGAATTCAAAATTTATGGAGTTAGACTTTTTCCAAGTACCATTTTCCTTTAATGATTATTTACTTTGCTTACTGACGGAATAAGACATTTTCCGAGTGCTATTTCAATTATTAATCTTATTGCAAATGTGCCAATGTGTTCCGAACCTTCATAAATTGTGCATTAAGAACTGTGGTGACTATAAACGGCAATCCTATAGAACATTCTAGTTTACCGTGCCTGTGTTAGTAAGCTCACGTCACAAACTTAACATTTTACACATTATTCCACCAGTACAAGGTCAAATATTTAAGGCAATCATCCTGTTTTTCTAGTGACTGTTTAGGAACATTTTCGATTCAATGAATTGTCTGCATTAAGGATTTAGTTACACTTGTCACATTTCATTGTACGAGTGGATGCAATCATTGAAAGGTCATATCTATTTAACAGTGCCACAAATGAATGGAGTGCCGTACAGGAACTTGCACGTGAATCTCGTCTTAAAAATCGAACCCCGGAACGTGTGCATCCAGAACTTCGGGAAAGTCTACAACTTCAAGAAATTCCAGAACTTCGAGAAATTCCAGAACTTTACATTCAGGCGGGCGTGGTTCGTACCCCGGCCGTATCCAGCGCCATCCCAGTACCTGGAGTTACCAACCAGCCACGACGCTTCAATTCTACTGTATGAAGGTGATATTAACTTGTTTTCAATGGTCAATAAACTCAGATTATCAAAAAAATCTCTAAGTTCGATGAACTATACCCCTCTCTGTACCATCTCCAATGTTTTAAGCCACACCCTAAGATATAGTCCTTGCTCATCAATTTACTGTCAAGCGCCTCTAAGATAAACATCCTTTCCTGGTACGATTTATGTATATATACATGTTTATCCTTTGTTTATTTTAGTGTCTTTGTCACTCAGTTTTCGTTCTATTGCTCCAACAACGACAAGCGCTGCTATCTTCTGAGCAGCTGAAGCACAAGGTAATAACACACACACAGCATAACTTTACGAAGAAGATTTTATCAGCTACACGACATACTCTTGGCAGGCAGTATGTAACTACGTGTCAGGCGAACGTGTTCTAGAGCCGCAGGGAAGATGAAGCTCGAAGAAAAGAATATCAATCACTTTATTGATGAGCCCATGCCCAACATGCTTCCTCATCTTTTTTCCAGCACGGGAAAGGGTAGCACTAACGCGGATTCGGAATTATTTGATAGGATATGTGGGAAACGACATGGAAAGAAATGTGATTGTAGCGGGAGATCTAAATTTGCCAGATGTCAATTGGGAAGGAAATGCGAACGACGGGAACCATGACCATCAAATGGCAAATAAGTTAATATGGGAAGGACAGCTGATTCATAAAGTGATGGAACCAACCTGAGGGAAAAATATTCTGGATGTGGTGCTGATAAAACCAGACGAGCTCTATAGGGAAAAAGAAGTAATAGATAGTATTAGTGATCATGAAGCTGTTTTTGTGGTAGTTAAAAATAAATGTGATAGAAAGAAAGGTCTTAAAAGTAGGACTATTAGCAGTACCGTATGGCTGATAAAGCAGGCATGAGGCAGTTTCTAAATAGTAACTATGATCGGCGGAAAACGGTAAATAAAAATGTAAACAGACTATGGGATTGGTTTAAAGAAATTGTTGAGGAATGCGAAACCTTTAAGGGTGGTAAGGAATGGTAAATACCCACCTTATTATAATAGAGAAATAAAGAGACTAAGAAGGAGGTGCAGACTGGAAAGAAATAGAGTTAGAAATGGCTGTGGAAGTAAGGAGAAATTGAAGGAACTTACTACAAAATTGAATCTAGCAAAGAAGGCAGCTAAGGATAATATGATGGCAAGCATAATTGGCAGTCTTACAAATTTTAGTGAAAAATTGAAGTTTATGCATAGATATTTTAAGGCAGAAACAGGTTCCATGAAGGACATTCCAGGAATAATTAATGAACAAGGGGAGTGTTTTTATGAGGATCTTCAAAAGGCAGAAGTATTCAGTCAGCAGTATGTAAAGATTGTTGGAAACAAGGATAATGTCGAGATAGAGGAGGAGACTAAGCCCAAACAAGTAACATTATTTACATATGATAAAAATGACATTTACAATAAGATACAAAAGTTGGAAACTAGAAAAGCGGCTGGAATTGATCAGATTTCTCGAGATATACTAAAGACAATGGGTTGGAATATAATACCATATCTGAAGTACTTATTTGATTATTGTTTGGTCAGGGGAGCTATACAAGATGAATGGAGAGTTGCTCTTGTAGCCCCTGTGTATAAAGGAAAGGGTGACAGACATAAAGCTGAAAATTACAGGCCAGTAAGTTTGACATGCATTGTATGTAAGCTTTGGGAAGGCATTCTTTCTGATTATATTAGACATGTTTGTGAAATTAATAACTGGTTCGATAGAAGGCAATTCAGTTTTAGGAAAGGTTATTCCACTGAAGCTCAACTTGTAGGATTTCAGCAAGATATAGCAGATATTTTGGATTCTGGAGGTCAAATGACTGTATCGCGATTGACCTGCCTAAAGCATATGATAGAGTGTATCATAGGAGACTACTGGCAAAAATGAGTGCAATTGGACTAGACAAAAGACTGACTGAATGGGTTGCTATATTTCTAGAAAACAGATCTCAGAGAATTAGAGTAGGTGAAGCTTTATCGGACCCTGTAATAATTAGAGAGGAATTCCCCAACGCAGTATTATCGGAACTTTATGTTTTCTTATATATATAAATTATATGAGTAAAGGAGTGGAATCGGAGGTAAGGCTTTTTGCGGATGATGTTATTCTCTATAGAGTGATAAATAAGTTACAAGATTGTGAGCAACTGCAACGTGACCTCGAAAATTTTGTGAGATGGACAGCAGGCAATGGTATGTTGATAAACGGGGATAAAAGTCAGGTTGTGAGTTTCACAAATAGGAAAAGTCCTGTCAGTTTTAATTACTGCGTTGATGGGGTGAAAGTTCTTTTTGGGGATCATTGTAAGTATCTAGGTGTTAATATAAGGACAGATCTTCATTGGGGTAATCACATAAATGGGATTGCAAATAAAGGGTACAGATCTCTGCACATGGTTATGAGGGTATTTAGGGGTTGTAGTAAGGGTTTAAAGGAGAGGGCATATAAGTCTCTGGTAAGACCCCAACTAGAGTACGGTTCCAGTGTATGGGACCCTCACCAGGATTACCTGATTCAAGAACTGGAAAAAATCCAAGGAAGAGCAGCTCGATTTGTTCTTGGTGATTTCCGACAAAAGAGTAGCGTTACAAAAATGTTGTAAAGTTTGGGTTGGGAAGAATTGAGAGAAAGAAGAAAATCTGCTGGACTAAGTGGTCTGTTTCGAGCTGTCAGCGGAAAGATGGCGTGGAATGACATTAGTAGACGAATAAGTTTGTGTGGCGTTTATAAAAGTAGGAAAGATCACAATATGAAGATAAAGTTGGAATCCAAGAGGACAAACTGGGGCAAGTATTCATTTAAAGGAAGGGGAGTTGGGGATTGGAATAACTTACTAAGGGAGACGTTCAATAAATTTCCAATTTCTTTGAAATCATTTAGGAAAAGGCTAGGAAAGCAAGAGATAGGGAATCTGCCACCTGGGCGACTGCCCTAAATGTTAATCAATATTGATTTATTGATTCACCTTTTCCTTGTTTACTCTCTTCGCAGCCATGATAAGTGTTTTATAAGCGAAGACAACTCGTTAGTTTTAGGTCCGTGATACAGTTTAGTTAGTTGACATGTACGGCACTGTCTCACAGAATGTCTTCTAATTAAACTCAAGTTTTCATGATGTAAACTACACGTTTGTAGCTCTGACAAAACGTGATTTTGAGTCCACTCACGAGGCACCTTATCCCAAATCTTCTTTACAGCATTCACAGCTACATTAACCAAAAATGCCGTAGGTAATGGATTTAACTCTTCTTCAGTAAAAGTGTTTAGTTTCTTTCTGCATGCATAAAACTTCACGATTGCCTTTTCAACTGCGTTAACACTTAGTATCTGTTAGAAATGACATGATGTCTTTACTCTACAAATGTTTCTTTTACACTAAGGTTATTACGACACTGCAGTTTACATATGTTGTTCACTTCCCGGCATGCACTGCAACACAGCCAATCAAAAAGCATGCATACATGTTGTAAAGACTGTTTAATTGTTTCCCTACTATGCTCTTTCGGAAGAGTTTTAAATGATGGACACCCCAATACATGCATGTCGATAATTTCACATGATGATGGTAGATAATCACGCAACCATTCTTTCTCTTCAAAACCCTTTAAAAGAACAAAACATGCTCTTGAAAAATGTGCATTCATCATTAAAGATAGAAAACGATAAGGTATTCCTTTTTCTTCCCACTTTAAACCTAAATTGTTTTCGATCCATTGAGTCTGCTTTTTATCTTCATCTGTTTGCAAACAGTAAGGGAAAGGTGGGCTAAATAATAAACTAACAAGTTTTGGCGCCCACAACACACTGCAATCTAACACAGCCGCCTCTTTAAACACAAATTTGTTGCCGTTTACTTTAAAGCCTTGCACATCAACTATTAATGTTTTCGTCATGTTTGCGCTCCACTCTCTATCACTGTTTCTCGAAGACTCAAGCTTTTATTCAACGAACAGGTTTAAACACGCACACGTACAATAACGTCATCGCTACAGCACATGCACACCCTTGCTTTTATGATGCATACTTATTGCATTCCTTACACCTACTTACTCTTAAGAAAACGATCAGGTCTAAACATGTTGAATGACGTCATCACTGCAGCACGTGCTTACTCTAACCATCCCGATGCATGTTTAAACATGTTCGACAACGATATGCCTTAACAGGGGAAGAGAGTACAACAGCCACTGCCATCTTGTGTAGTAGGCTCTAAGTGCTAATTAGCGATGTAGTAGCCGTAAAGATGTCAGCACGGTACTCTGTTGAATAAAGATGGCGGATGACAGCTGTTAAAAAAGCACGTCGCTTTGTTTCCAAACAAGAACACGTGGATTTTTTCAAATTGCCGCCACCACATTTCAAATAAAGAGTGCAGCACGGTGCTCTCTTGATTAAAGATAGCTGTTGTCGGGTTGAATTGCCTGCCACCAGAGTGCAGCACGGTGCTCTGTCGATTAAAGATGGCTGCTATCAAAAAGCATTTTTCAAATTATCCGCCACCACATTTCAAAGATATGCAGCTAAAGAGGGCAGCACGGTGCTCTGTTGAATAAAGATGGCGGATGACTGCTGTCAAAAAATCATGTGGCTTTGTTTACCGATTCAAATCTCGCGCTAGTAAGATTAAGTTGGCAGCACTAAGGTTTAGACCCCTCAAGATAGCAACACTGAGGTTAGCGATGCGTTGATGTCCATGATAGCTGTCAGAAAGCACGTGGTTGTCAGAAAAGCACGTGGATTTGTTTACCGATTCAAATCTCGCGTTAGTGAGGTTAAGTTGGCAGCATTGAGGTTTAGGTTCGTCAAGATGGCAGTACTGAGGTTAGCGATGCGTTGTTGTCTGTCAGAAAGCACGTGGCTGTCAAAGAAAGCACATGGCTTTGTTTACCAATTAAAGTTTCGTGCTATAAGGTTAAGTTGGCAGCACTGGAAAAGGCCTCTGGCTGCGGAGGAGCGGGCCCCTGGGAGCCGGAGAAAGTGGAGGCGGCAGAACTGTGCAGTTATACTACTGTTGGATTTCAAGAGGACAATTTGGGGCAAATATTAATTCATAAGAAGGGGAGTTACGGATTGGAATAACTTACAAAGGCGGATGTTCAATAAATTTCCAATGTCATTTAATTTAATTTAATCTCGTGTGGCTCTTTCTAGGCGAGTGCAGCCCTTGTAAGGCAGACCCTCCGATGAGTGTGGGCGGTATCTGCCATGTGTAGGTAACAGCCTGTTATTGTGGTGGAGGATAGTGTTGTGTGTGGTGTGTGAGTTGCAGGGATGTTGGGGACAGCACAAACACCCAGCCCCCGGACCTTTGGAATTAACCAATGAAGGTTAAAATCCCCGACCCGGCCAGGAATTGAACCCGGGACCCTCTGGACCGAAGCCCTGTAAGCTGACCATTCAGCCAATGAGTCGGACTCCGAGATCATTGAAATCATTTAAGAAAAGACTAAGAAAACAAGATAGGGAGTCTGCCACTGGGCGACTGCCCTAAATGCAGATAAGTATTGATTGATTAAAGTAGCGAGAATGATTACTGGTTAAAAGGGGTGGGGACAATGGCAGGTGGGTACTCGGAATGAGGAGATAAAGACTAAGCTAAGAATGAACTCGATGGATGAAGCTGTACGCACTAACCGGCTTCGGTGGTGGGGTCATGTGAGGCGAATGGAGAAGGATAGGTTACCTGGAGGAATAATGGACTCAGTTATGGAGGGTGAGAGAAGTAGAGGGAGAACAAGACGATGATGGTTAGAGGTATAGAACTAGTTTCAAATAGAGGATTGTGGCTATATTTAGGCATAACGGTCTATAATGATGATATTTACTGTTACTGAATTTATCCCTATACATGTCAGCCCATATCAAGCTATGATCAAGTTCATAATTCATTTTCGCCTTTACTTTCCTACTGCGCGAAATATAAATACCCAAGCCGCCTCCAACTTACCCGTCTCTGTGTGAAAAGACGCTTCTATAATTTGGTATATTATAGTATTTCGCCTCCTTACGTTTTACATAGTTTCCTGTCACAAGCAAGATATCTAGGGCCTACCTGACCTATAATGTGCACCCGCTCACCTCTTGAGTCCCAGACTAGCCTTAATCTCAGGGGAGATCAGTTCGTAAAAGATACAAATTTTAATAAAAAACTATCAAAATATATATCGGCGCACCAAATGAACACAGGGATGAACGGGGCATGCAAATTAAGGTAATGGGGACGGCTCATTCATGGATATAAATTATAGACTCCACAATAGGACTGGGAAGTGACAACTTAAATTCCATGGGCATACTGGACTAACTACAATAAAAAGATACGGAACTGTTTCCTATTGAAATTGCAATGTGGAGCAATTTATTGACTTATTTTGCAAACTGCACATGATGACAATTATTACATTTAGAAAATTCCATCCTGAAATATAAATGACATAATATTTGGATTCATCTCACTACTCTGGTAGTGTAACATATTTGGTGAATTCGCCCCATTCGTTATTGGGGGTCGAATCCACATCCGTACGAGTGGACGTTCCACCGCTGGAGATATTCTTTCGGAGACGAAGGCATGAGAGTAACTATTTGCTGTCAACTCCTCGTTCCTTTGGACATGAGACACTTCCGGTATGTACATTCTGGTGAGCCGGACTCCCACAGTGGAAATGTTATCGTATTTAAAACGGGAATTTATAGTACGGACAACACTAGCCTATATTTCCAGATTCACAAACATGCCAGGCATAGTCCTGACGCTCAACGTACACCCAAGCGGTACCTTCTGATCTCAAAACTTGGCCCACCCTGGTAATAATGAGGGTTGACAGTCTGCCCGCCCTAGTGATAATGAGGGTTGTCAGTCGGCTCCTTTCCTCTGGACACAAGAGGCGCGTGTCGTTTAAAAGGCAAGTGAGCTCTGTCAAAAGCAAGGTTGTCATATTTTGCATCGATTATTTAAACATGTTAACATTTAATTTATTCTGAAGTCAAAATATAAATATAAAAACTTGATAATGAACCACAGCACAAACCAATATCGCAGAATAATTTGTTTCGTGCTTAACCCATGCGGTGGTCGCAGATGTTGAAAGAAAGAAAGAAGGAAACAATGAAAGAAAGAAAGAAAGTAAGAAAGAAAAAAGAGGAAGAAGGCATTGGCAAATAAACTCGACAAAGACTAAACGTAAATTGATACCAAAGTAGACCCATTAAAATATTAATTTTATGCTACTAATATCAGTGTCTCGCTTTCAGTAAAGAAATGAAAAGTGCAACAATTTTTTACAATTTGTTTTATGTCGCACCGACACAGATAGGTGTTATGGCGACTATGGGCTATGAAAGGTCTAGGAGTGGGAAGGAAGTGACTTGGCCTTAATTAAGGTACTTCCCCAGCATTTGCCTGGTGTGAAAATGGGAAACCACGGTGAACCATCTTCAGAGCTCCCGACAGTGGAGCTTGAACCCATTATCTCCCCGATGCAAGCTCACAGCTACGCGCCTCTAACCGCACGGCCAACTCGCCTGGCAAAGGAAAAGTAAAATCACGAACTAGGGACTGGGATAATAATAATAATAATAATAATAATAATAATAATAATAATAATAATAATAATAATAATAATAATAATAATTGTTCCGAGGTATCTGTGGAACAGCAGAGGTGAAAGAAGGTGCGGGGGTGAACAGGTCTCAGGCTACGAAATTAAAGTTAATTTAAAATTTAACAAGGTTATATTTTCTTTGCAAAATCAAGAAATAACAAGCATGGCAGGTACAGAGTAGCAAGGCAACAAAAGTACAATTACAGTATTTACCGGATTTGGGCTTCGAGCCCCGAACTCACAATTCTTGGGCAATTAGCCCAACTTTACTCCAAAATAAGTTTTAACAGAGGGGCAGAAAACCCCATTCATGCCCTGGAGCACTTGCTCCAAATTACACAGAAAAGCCTCCTCGAGGCATACAACACTCAATTTTCAAGAAAGAGCCACTCGCTCTCAAACTTTAAGCCTATCAAAGGCCACACCAAACTCCACCTTCAAGTTGTCCTCTAAGGACATAAACACAGGGGTAAAATACCCAACCTACTGAGGCCTATTAAGTGAGAAAAGGCTAATTAAATGGCCTCTAAAATACCAATTTGAGAGGAGGCGATCTGCACTCCTAATACATTTTGTTTAAAACCTAATCTGGCTCTAGGCCGCTAATGCAAGGGCTAATCCCATACTAAAGAGGTGACTTTAGAAAGAAACAATTTACATTACGTTAAGGAAGAATCGGTTGTGAAAAATAAGTTCACCTCAAAACAATATGAGTGGGAGCTCGAGAGGGTTAAGCACTCTCTATCCCAATATGTAGCTTTAAAGGAGAATAGATGCTAAGGGTCTTTACATTTTAGGGAAAAGTTACATGGTGGAAACGCTTCGGACCCGCCCCGAGAGTTAAACTGCTGAGCTAGCAAGAAAGGAAGTTATTAAACGGCCATTACCTTGTTGTTGAACTGCTGCCCGAAGAAAGAGGCGCTTCCCGCCCCCTGCTACGTACTTTACACTTTGAAAGTTGGTACTGAAGTGGCGCAGAGACCCGAAAATCAGCAGTTTATATACTCTCGTGGAAAGTTCGAGGCGTTTCAGAAGTGAGAACACCCGCCCACAAAACTTTATTGGCTAGGGTTAAGCAAGATATTCAAGTTGGAGAAGATACACCTGATTGGTCAGAAATTAATTAAAGAATTTCGGGATTGACTAAATTCAAAACCAGGGGAAAGAAAGGGTTATACAGCCAACTTAAACAATAACAGAAATACATTTAACAAGGAACAAACTTTTGAAATAAAAATTTCTCCAAAAAAACAAACAAACAGTTCTTTCACTTCGCACTAGGGTGCACCATTGTACTTCTTCAGTAGTGTCCTCTAGAAGAGAAAGTTCACACTTCTTACTACAGGTAAAACAAAAATATATCGAAAACGACCCAGTTCAGAAACTCCAAAATTTCCAAGTAGTGACATCTTCTGAGAAACTTGCAAATTAACACCTTAGATAAAGTTCAGACTTCCTCCAGTAGGGGAGTTTCAACTGGCGCAAAGTTTGAATTAGCGGCGTGGAGGTGTACCGCCCGGTACAATAATAATAATAATAATAATAATAATAATAATAATAATAATAATAATAATAATAATAATAATAATAATAATAATAATTGTCCGTCTCTGTTTCGTAGTTGTTTAGTGTGATTAGCTGCCACCCCCGGACGCCCGGGTTCGATTCGCGGCTCTGCCACGAAATTTGAAAAGTGGTACGAGGGCTGAAACGGGGGCCACTCAGCCTTGGGAGGTCAACTGAGTAGAGGTGGGTTCGATTCCCACTTCAACCATCCTGGAAGTGGTTTTCCGTGTTTTCCCTCTTCTCCTCCAGGCAAATGCCAGGATGGTACCTAACTTAAGGTCACGGCCACTTCCTTCCCTCTTTCTTGCCTATCCCTTCCAATCTTCCCATCCCCCACCAAGGCCCCTGTTCAGCATAGCAGGTGAGACCGCCTGAGCGAGGTACTGGTCATTCTCCCCGGTAGTATCCCCAACCAAATGTCTCACGCTCCAGGACACTGCCGTTGAGGCGGTAGAGGTAGGATCCCTCTGAGTTAGAGGGAAAACCAACCTTGGAGGGTAAGCAGATTAATAATAATAATAATAATAATAATAATAATAATAATAATAATAATAATAATAATAATAATAATAATAATAATAATATTAAATATCGGAGTATGTAGTTCGGACAAAACATAGCCAGCAAACTTAGCTACTTTTAAAACAAATGCAGTATTTACCTTACCTCTATTCGTCGTCCTCGTCATTGTCTGCTAGGTGAATTACAAATCTATCTTGGTTGCTATCCGTGTCGTGTTTCATGTATTTCTCTTCTGTCTTAATGGTGCTTCGAACACAAGCAGACCACCTCTCAGGACCGATCGTTCCAGCTCCTTCACGAAGAAGTTGACACACACTAGCACTCAAAGTTGGCGTAACATTATTTTTCCTAAAATATGTCTTCAGCTGAAACCATATCATTTCTATGGGGTTTAAAATACAGTAATATGGAGGGAGTGGCAAAACTTCGTGTCCACGTGAGGCTGCGATCTCCTCTACAGCGTACCTTTTACTGATATTGGTTGATTTGATTTCCTGCAACATAACTGCCTTGATGGGTACAGGTTTTGGCACGGGAATGTTATTGTACTCCATAAACTTAATAATGTCCTTAATATTAGTGTTCATGGAAGGAAACCTAATCAGCTGCCGCGAATGATAGCTTGCGTTGTCCATCACGATTACACATTTTCGGTCACGTGGTAGGTTCTCTAGAAGATGAGACCCAAACCAGTTTTCGAAAACTTGAGCTGTCATTTCGTCATGGCTATCAGATTTGCAGTCTCCAATGTTTTTAGCCGATAAATAAAAGCAATTCTCAACCCAGCCCTCACTGCCTCCAGCATGCAATACCATAATACGCTTGCCCCGCGATGTTGGTGCTTTCAGTATGGAATTACAAGTTCCATCATCCCACCCTTTCTTCACAATGTCATGAGTGTCGTACCAAGTTTCATCTAGATAGACAACTCTGCATCCCTCGGAACGCAACTTCCGGAGACGCTCTATGAATTTATATCGCCAAGCTACTATTCTAGCAGATTCCATTACAATCTGCTTTTTCTTCAGAATACGGAAACAAAACCCAAGTTTTTTCAACAGCTGTCGTAGAGTAGTTTTTTCATAAGGAAAGCCACACACATTTTTCAAATGTGTTAACAGTTCCTGTACGGTTGGTGACTTACCTTTAGTAAAGAATGCATATACCTCGCGTCTCACCAAGTCACAGCAAAAATCATCAATTTTATTAAAGATAATCCTATTATTACCACACTTTTTCGGAGTTGTAGGTCCCCTCTTTACTATTTTACTTACAGTTTTCCTGTTAAGTTTCAACATTTTAGCCGTCTCAGAAATATAACCCTTGCGAACGTAGTTCTTCATAACGTATTCGTATGCGTTACATATCAGCCGTTGACTTTGCTTACTTAAAGTTTTAGTCGCCTTTCTTTTCTCCGCGGAACGACTACTACCCGGCTGAGTATCACTCGCGGACACGGAACCACTGCTACTCGGCTGAATATCACTCGCGGGCGCGGAACCACTACTACCCGGCTGAGTATCACTCGCGGACACGGAACCAGTACTACTCGGTCGAATGTCACTGTTACCGGTGCTCGGTTGAGGATCGTTTGCCTGCACTGGCAGATTTAATTCAGGATTTTCTGATGCGAAAATTTCCAGGTGTGATTCCCACGGCCTCCACATTACTGCGTGAAGCGAAGTGACAAACAACACACTTCACAAAATTATTAATTAACGAAGCAAAGAAATAATACAAAACTTTCGAACAGCGAACAAAGCAAGTGTGAATTGTTTGAGCTGAAAAGAGAGACTGACGTCTATTTAACAAGAGGTGCATTGGCAACAGAGCTGTGAGGATTTCTGAAGGGGAATGCGAACTTCCGTTTTAAAGCCCACTGCCGTCATAAATCAACCCCTGCTAGGCCCGTAAGTGGCCAGGGTGATCAAACGTTTGACGAACTCTTTGAATGCCGCTGGGTACGGGTTGAGCGTCAGGACTATATAAGATCATTGACTCAAAGCTTAACTCAATATTTACTTTTGTCAATACGACAACACGTAGGGAAGGGTTCATTACTATGCTCTGACAATGAAGACATGTGCCGTCCGTTTGTTATTTCGCATCTACCGCTAACAATCTCCCACGTGGAAACCCAACATCTGGTTCGACATGACGACTGTCCCTATCATATCTTCCTATGCTTATTAAATAATATTATCATTCTTTATCTGATCATTATCATATTCCTTGATTACCATCAATTATTTTATTAGTATCATTAATGTTAATTATAATCCTATATTTGATTTTCATTTTTTGCTAGGGACTTTACGTCGCGCCGACACAGATAGGTCTTATGGCGACGATGGGATAGGAAAGGCCTAGGAGTTGGAAGGAAGCGGCCGTGGCCTTAATTAAGGTACAGCCCCAGCATTTGCCTGGTGTGAAAATGGGAAACCACGGAAAACCATTTTCAGGGCTGCCGATAGTGGGACCTACTATCTCCCGGATGCAAGCTCACAGCCGCACGCCTCTACGCGCACGGCCAACTCGCCCGGTATATTTGATTATTATCATTTGTCATCCGGGATGATTATATGCTAACCCTTGCCGACGTTTCAAACGAAGGGTCGTTCTTCCTCGTAATTTATCCGCACAATTTAATGATCAGTTTCCTATTAAATTATTATTATTATTATTATTATTATTATTATTATTATTATTATTATTATTATTATTATTATTATTATTATTATTATTATTATCTATATAATTCGCTGGGGCCATCAAGGACCACGTTAAGTCTTGTTGCATTTGACACTGAACTTAGCCTTCTTTAGAGCCCTAATTTCCCTCATTCTTTGTGAATGGGCCTGCTTACGCTCCTCTGTCCAAGGGGCACCGTGTCTTCTCTTCGGTTGCTCGTCTCGGTTTAGCCCGTTCGTCAATATTTTCTTGCGGAATAGATCTCTATTGAGGGCGACTTCAGCTGAGATATGTAGCATTTGCAGGTCTTCTTTGGTATTTCTAAACCAGGGAATTGTGGTTTTGGGGTTTGAATCAAAAAAGTGAAAGATTTCTTTAGTTAACTTTCTTCCGTCCATTCTTTTCAGATGACCATAAAATCGTGCCCGTCTTTTTCTGATTGTGTCGGTAATTTTCTCTATTTTGCTGTAGACTTCCTTGTTGGATCTCTTTTGATGGATTCCATTTCTGTACTTTGATCCCAAGATTACTCTCACAATTTTGCGTTCTCTTTTCTCCAGTTCTTCAAGGAGTCCTTTGTTGGCATTTAGAGACAGGGTTTCGGCTGCATATAGAACTACTGGTTTCAGAACTGTTTCATCATTATGATTATGATTATTATTTGATTATTATTATTATTATTATTATTATTATTATTATTATTATTATTATTATTATTATTATTATTATTATTATTATTATTATATTTATAACAATGAATCATCGTCCATAAAATATCTTAATTTTCTGTTATCATAATTATTATTCTCAAAATACTATTGCAAGTTCTTCTTCTCCTGCTCCTTCAACTTTTCATTATTATTATTATTATTATTATTATTACTATTATTATTATTAGTGGAGATTATCATTATCGTATCACTTATTCATCATGAATTTAATAGTTTACATAGATCTCACCATAATTATTCTCAAATTAATCGAATGAATTCTTCCAATTATTATTATGGTAACTTAATTTCACGTGTTACATTACCGTTAGCGATATTTATGGTTAATGCATAAGCTTTTACAATTTCGGTCTACTTTGGCACTAAGCAATTGATTTAAGACAAGATTCACTTCGATTATTATTATTATTATTATTATTATTATTATTATTATTATTATTATTATTATTATTATTATTGTTACGGAGTTTTCCGTGGTAGGTAGAGGTGAAAGAAGGTGCGGGTGTGAATAGGTCTCCAGCTACGAAAGTAAAATTAATTTAAAATTTAACAAGGTTATATTTTCTTTTCAAAAACAAAGAAATAACAAGCATGGCAGGTACAAAGTAGCAAATCAAAAGGGTAGTTACAATATTTACAGGAATTGGGCTTCGCGCCCTGATTTTACACTGCTTGGGCAATCAGCTCAGTTTTACCCCAAACACGAGTTTTAACAGAGGGGCAGAAAACCCCATTCATACCTAGGAGCCCTTGCTCCAAATTACACAGAAAAGCCTCCACGAGGCATACAACACTCCATTTTCAAAAGAGCCACTCGCTCTCAAAATTTAAGCCTCTCCCAGGCCACACCAAACTCCACCTTCAAGTTGTCCTCACTGGACATAGACACAGGGGTACAATACCCAACCTACTGAGGTCTATTAAATGAAAAGGGGCAATTACATGACCTCTAAAATAACAATTTGAGAGGAGGCAATCTGTGCTCCTAATACACTTGTTTAAAAAAAAACCTAATCTGGCTCTAGGCCACTAATGCAAGGGCAAATCCCATACTACCGAGGTGACTTTAGAAAAGAGCAATTTGTTTTACATTAACGAAGAATAGGTTGAGAAAATAAGTTCACCTCAAAACAATAAGAGTGGGAGCTCGAGAGGGTTAGCACTCTCTATCCCAGAAGGTAGCTTAAAAGAGAATAGAAGAAAGATTGTTACATTTTAGGAAAAGGTTACATGGAGGAACGCTTCGCACCCGCCCCGAGAGTTAAACTGCTGAGCTAGCAAAGAAAGAATTTATTAATCGGCCATTACCTTATTGATGACCGCTGCCGAGGAAAGAGGCGCTTCCCGCCTCCTGCTATGTACTTTATACACTGAAAGATGGAACAGAAGTGGCCCGGAGACCCTAAAATCAGCAGTTTAAATCCTCTCGCGGAAGTTTCTAGGCGTTAGGGGAATGAAAACACCCGCCCACAATTACTTTATTGGCTAGGGTACAGAAACATATCCAAGATGGGGGAAGATACATCGGATTGGTCGGAAATTACTAAAAGAAATTCGGGATTGGATAAATCTAAAACAAGGGGGAAAAGAGGGGTATACAGCCAACTTAAACAATAACAGAAAGAAATTTACCAAGAAACAAACATTTGAAATAAAAATTTCTCCAACAAAATAGTTCTTTGACTCCGCACTAGGGTGCACTATTGTTGATCTTCAGTAGTGTCCTCTAGAAGAGAAAGTTCACACTTCTTACTTCAAGCGAAACAAAAACACATCAAAAATGACACAGTTCAAAAACTCAAAATTTTCCACGTGGTGACATCTTCTGAGAAGGTAAAGAATTAATAGCGTAGATAAAGTTCAGACTTCCTCCAGCAGAGGAGTTTCAACAGGCGCACATTTTAAATTAGCGGAGTGGAGGTGTACCGCCCGGTACAGACCTCCCCCCCCCCCAAAAGTTCCTCCCGGGGTGACACATGAAATTGTTTGAAAACAAGGTCCAAGTTTTGATGTAGATATGGAGATTAATTGCCAAAAAAAAAAAACATTTATAAGATTTTCTTAATTTGGTTTGATTTAGTTTCAAAATTTTGTTGTTGCAGATGAAGTAAAGTTTTTAAGTTTGTAGAAGTAGAATTCCGAAGATAGACTTTTAATACTTAAAAGTGATGAAAAATTTTGCAATGTCCACCAAATATTGCTGTTGAATTCCCGAGTGTAGTCATTGCTTATCGTAACTGTCCATGTAGTTGAGGTTGATGAAGTTGGATGGCCAGACCGGCCGTTGCAGCTTGCGTCCAAAGGACGCCGCTCGGACCCCTCAAGTACCCTGAGATACCGCTCGCCCGCACTATGAGGGGAGCAGAGGTGTTGAAACACGCCGCGCCCGCGGTGAAGGAATACAGGCTGCGGGCAAGTAGCAGGTCGTGCGCCGCACATCAGCCTTGCCCGGGAGGAGAGCTCCGGCTCGCCGTGCACATGTCGTCCTCGCTGGGGCCGAGGGGGCCCATCCTCGAACCCAGTCGCGGCACAGCGCCGCGCGGCTGCGGGGGCACTGAAACATTAAAGCTAGGCGGCAGAATTGTGTTGTACCATCATGTTTCTTTTGAGGGCACAGGCATGTAGAGAGATTGAGGGGCCAGCGGCGTGCAGATATCCATGGCATTTCATCTAAGCCAGCCACTGTGTGTAGTGGAGCAGGAGACGGGAGCGTGGTAATGGCCGTGGCAAGGACAGGATGGCAGTTTAACAAATCGGGGGAGGTTTTACAGAAATGCTTACATATAAAATAAAATAGAAGGAGCAGAATGCCTTAAGAGTGGAACTCAAAAAAAAATATAACCTTCACATTCCTATCAAATTATATGAAGCAAGTTGACACAAAATTTACACCGGTTTCACCTGGGACAGGTGAAACCTAAATATCCTCTCGGTGGCTGGATTGCTTACTAACAATGTAACCGGCGTAAGAAAATCGAGAATGATGCATGGCCCATGAAATCTGGGGGCAAGCTTGCCCGCGGGAACAAAATTCTTGACCATCACCTGGTCACCTACCTTCAAAGTGGTGGGTCTCCGTCCACGATCATACTTTTCTCTAACCTTTTCATGAGATACCTTAAGATTGGCTTTAGCCTTCTTCCAAAGATCTTTAATATTATCCGGATCTATTGTCTCGGGTAGAATGTCACTCAGAGACCAAAGGTTAGAGAGCGGCGTGTTGGGAACAAACTTGAACATCAAGGAAGCTGGAGTGAACTTATGAGATTCATGAACCGCCGAATTCAAAGCAAAAGCTAACCAATGCAGGGACGTGTCCCACCTGGAATGATCTTCATGATGATAGGCAATAAGTGCGGACCTGAGATTACGATTAACCCGTTCAGCCAGAGATGGTTGAGAGTAATAAGCAGAAGTAGTTACATGAGAGATGGATAAATCAAAACAGAATTTACGAAATAAGTTAGATGTAAAAGCCTTAGCATTATCAGATACAATATATTGGCACGGACCAAAAGAAGCAAAAATAGAATTTAAGCAAGTAATGGTAGACTGAGCGGTAGCCAGCTTAGTCGGAAATAACCAAGAAAATCTTGTAAAACCATCTACACACACAAGGATGAACTTGTTGGCATTACCCTTTGACTGGGGGAATGGTCCTACATAATCAATATACAGACGTTCCATGGGGCGCGACGCTTGCTGAGAAGACAAGAAGCCTACCTTGGTGGACATGGTCGGTTTACTAAGCAAACAGGATTTACAAGCCTTTACTAGTTCACGGATTTCACCGTCCATACCTTTCCAGATGAACATTTCACGAATCTTTTCACGAGTTTTAAAGATTCCAAGATGCCCTCCTAATGGGGTCTCATGATAATACTTGAAGATCATAGGTACAAGAACAGCTGGAACGACAACTTTCATCATCTTATCATGCCTCGAAGGGCAACATAGAACACCATTCCTCAGAACATAAGGGACAACATGTTCCCCAGAAGAAAGGGTTTCCATTATCGGAGCCAGCGTCAGATCTTCACGTTGGTATTTCTCGATATCCCTAAAGGGCATGGGAGCATCTGTTAGGATGGCATTAACCTTAGATAGTATGGACTCGGAAGGTGATGAATTGTCGACCGGTTCGTGGGTCTCGACGTCGTTAGAAAACATACGGCTGAGTCCATCAGCAACAACATTTTCGGTACCTCTGATATGTCTAACATCAAACTGGAAGGCAGAAATACGGATGGCCCAGCGGGCTATACGACCAGTACGACGCGGCCTACCTAAGACCCAGCTTAAGGCTTGATTATCTGTCTCCAGGTCGAATTTGACATGTTCCAGATAGAGACGGAACTTCTCTAAGGCGAATAAGACTGCCAAACTTTCGAGCTCATAGATGGAATACTTGGCTTCTTGAGCCGACAATGTCCTAGACGCATAGGCGATGGGGCGCCTCCCTAGTTCAGTCTCTTGAAGAAGGACTGCAGCTACCGCTGACGACGATGCGTCGGTTTGGACAATGAATTTCTTCGAGAAATCAGGCATAGCAAGTACAGGGGCATTACAAAGAGCTAATTTAAGGTCTTCAAAAGCGGCTTGTTGAGAAGGTCCCCCACTCGAATTTGATGCCTTTCCTACGAAGAAGGTTTAAGGGCGCCGCTCTATTAGCGAAGTTAGGAATAAACTTCCTGAAGAAATTCACCATACCAATGAACCTGGCGATACCTTTAATGTCCTTGGGAGGTTTAAAATCACGGATGGCCTGTGTTCTAGAATGATCGACAGCTACACCATCAGGTGACACAATATGCCCTAGGAAAGACATAGAGGGCTTAGCGAAGGCAACCTTGGACAACTTAACAGTTAACCCAGCTTTACGAAGGCGATCGAGAACTTCTCGCAGATGATCTAGATGCTCTTCAAAAGTCTCTGAAAATACGACGACATCGTCCAAGTAGTGATATAAGTACTCAAATTTGATGTCGGAGAAGACCCTATCTAGTAGCCTAGTGAGTACAGCTGCTCCCGTGGGGAGCCCGAAAGGCACGCGGTTGTATTCGTATAAATTCCAGTCCGTGGCAAACGCTGTAAGATGTTTAGACTCTTCGGCAAGGGGAATTTGATTATAGGCCTGATTCAAATCCAAGATAGTAAAGAACTTGGCCTTACGAAACCATGAAAAACAAGAATGAAGGTCGGGAAGGGGCACAGATTGTAACACCACCTTCCGATTGAGAGCCCTGTAATCAATGACAGGCCTGAAGCCTCCTTGGGGTTTCGGGACTAAAAAAATAGGCGAAGAATACGCTGACTTAGAGGGCCTAATAATACCGTCCTTCAACATCTGATCGATGATTTCTTTTAGAGCCTTCATTTTAGGTGGAGATAGCCTATACGGTGGAAAACGGACAGGAATCGAATCCGTGACCTCAATTTTGTATTCAATAAGGTCAGTAACACCAAGAGTATCAGAGAACACCTCGGGAAACGACTGACACAATTTGCGAATACTATCAGCCTGCTCCTCAGGTAGATGTCTAAGGTCTAACAACATCTCATCCTGGGTAGGCGAAATAGAAGAACATGATGCAGAATTACACTTTAATAGAGGGATATTACAATTAGAGGCAAATTTGAAAGTGCAAGACCTACTCTGAAGATCGAGCACAAGACCAGTGTGAGAAATAAAGTCCGCTCCCAATATAATGGGGCAAGACAAACGCTTGGCCACAAACAATTTAACTTTCCATGTGAATTTAAAAATACGAATTTTGACATATAAGGAACCGAGAATTTCTAATGGAGAGGAATTAGCCGAAACGTATTGGATCGCCGACAAACAATAGTTAGGAAGTTTACAAACAGATTTCAATTTTGAATACCAATCAGCCGAAATAATAGAACAAACACTACCTGAATCTAAGAGAGCTGTTATAGGCTCGTTATTTAACTCAATTTTGAGAAAGGGGACCGGTGCGGGGGAATCCGCCGCAATCCTAAGACACTCTTTGGGACCTTCAAAAGATGAATTTGAAAATTGCTCGTTCCCTGAATTTACAACCTGTTTACCCGGGGCTGAGTCTCGGGAAGATGGATTAGTCGACTCAGCCGAAGCCACTAGTCACTTTTTATTATTGGCATAGGTGGAATTTGCACCAGAAGTTGAGCAGGAGGGGGTGCTATTCGAATTGGGACAATTCTTGGCGATATGTGAGAAAGCCCCACATTTAAAACAGCCTTGTGATGACCCGGCTCCATTCCTTGTCCCACTTGACTTGATCAGTGGACACTTGTTGCGCAGATGGTCAGGCGACCCGCAAGCATAACATTTACGGGGATTGACTGGTCGGCGAGGTGGAGGTCGAGTATTACTAAAGGAAGGCGGGGGTTCTTTCGCGACACGCAAAGAATCGGCGTATCTAACTCCTTCCGCTGAGACGGCCAATGCTTCAAGTTCAGAGAAAGTGTGCGGGCACGCCGCGAAACACAAATATGACCTGTAGGGTGGTGAAATCCCTTCCACAATAGCTTGTACAATCTGATCCTCAGGGAAATGAAGAGCAAACACCCTAGTATAAAACTTAATGTCCTGTATGAAATCAGCCAAGTTTTCATCCAAGCGTTGTACACGGTAATAGTACTTCTGAATAAGGGAGGACCTGGCCCTAGCCGGGATGAAGTTAGCTAGCAAATGGGCATGGAAATCCTCAATAGATGATTGCTCGGCAGTGGCTCTTACGATTTTATCTGAGAGAATACCAATAGCATACGGATAGATAATTTGCAAAATTTGACATGGAGAAAGAGAAAACACAAGGGCATGATCCTGAAATTCAACTAGAAATCTTAAAAATGAAATTACATCACTGGTGGTATTAACGGAAAACTTAGAGATTCCTCTGAGCAACATTGCCAATGGATGAGGCAAGCTGCTAAACCCGGGTGACATAGTAGGTAAAGGTTTCAATGGCAAGGAAGTTAATTCAGAACGGATGTTACTCAATGATGCACGACGTTCAGATTCGTTGTCCAATGGGGCAGGGATAGTTTGAGCAGCAACGGTTATCCTATTAACTTCTCCCTTGGGAGGCGCTTCCTCACTACCTGCATTCACTGTGGTGGGTAGATCGCTTTTGGGAGGAACCTCCCCTGTTAACAATTGAGTGACCTTGCTAGATAATTCAGACATATTTTCAAGCAGCGTACTAGCTTCCTTCTTCTGAACGTCATTCAACTTTAGAGACAACAGATCGTTAACCCTATTCGAAAAATGATATAGCCTAGCTTGCACACGCTTAATTTGATTAGGAGAAGGATCATTTTCATCAAAAAAACTAACTACAGAAGCTAGCCCAGTAATATTCTCCGTGATCGTGGAAAGAGAGTCGTCAATTTCTTTCTCTCCCAAATTGGGGATGGAAATGGGCAAATCTAGGGACTCTCTAAGCTTGTTTGTGTCTACTGCAACCGTGCCTCCAGATTGTACATTTCTAATAGTCAATTCATAGATCAACTCGTCCTTGCGCAAATAGTTAAGATGGAGAACATCGCGAGGGCCGGGCATGGTGACAGAACAATTTTGAAAAACTCAAAAAATTCCAGCAACTGGGAAAATAGTTAAAGTTCGGAACAAACAATGTTTAGCCGTCAAAAGGGGCTAAATTGAGACCCATTCAACCACGCTCTGCTACCACTTGTTACGGAGTTTTCCGTGGTAGGTAGAGGTGAAAGAAGGTGCGGGTGTGAATAGGTCTCCAGCTACGAAAGTAAAATTAATTTAAAATTTAACAAGGTTATATTTTCTTTTCAAAAACAAAGAAATAACAAGCATGGCAGGTACAAAGTAGCAAATCAAAAGGGTAGTTACAATATTTACAGGAATTGGGCTTCGCGCCCTGATTTTACACTGCTTGGGCAATCAGCTCAGTTTTACCCCAAACACGAGTTTTAACAGAGGGGCAGAAAACCCCATTCATACCTATGAGCCCTTGCTCCAAATTACACAGAAAAGCCTCCACGAGGCATACAACACTCCATTTTCAAAAGAGCCACTCGCTCTCAAAATTTAAGCCTCTCCCAGGCCACACCAAACTCCACCTTCAAGTTGTCCTCACTGGACATAGACACAGGGGTACAATACCCAACCTACTGAGGTCTATTAAATGAAAAGGGGCAATTACATGACCTCTAAAATAACAATTTGAGAGGAGGCAATCTGTGCTCCTAATACACTTGTTTTTAAAAAAACCTAATCTGGCTCTAGGCCACTAATGCAAGGGCAAATCCCATACTACCGAGGTGACTTTAGAAAAGAGCAATTTGTTTTACATTAACGAAGAATAGGTTGAGAAAATAAGTTCACCTCAAAACAATAACAGTGGGAGCTCGAGAGGGTTAGCACTCTCTATCCCAGAAGGTAGCTTAAAAGAGAATAGAAGAGAGATTGTTACATTTTAGTAGAAGGTTACATGGAGGAACGCTTCGCACCCGCCCCGAGAGTTAAACTGCTGAGCTAGCAAAGAAAGAATTTATTAATCGGCCATTACCTTATTGATGACCGCTGCCGAGGAAAGAAGCGCTTCCCGCCTCCTGCTATGTACTTTATACACTGAAAGATGGAACAGAAGTGGCCCGGAGACCCTAAAATCAGCAGTTTAAATCCTCTCGCGGAAGTTTCTAGGCGTTAGGGGAATGAAAACACCCGCCCACAATTACTTTATTGGCTAGGGTACAGAAACATATCCAAGATGGGGGAAGATACATCGGATTGGTCGGAAATTACTAAAAGAAATTCGGGATTGGATAAATCTAAAACAAGGGGGAAAAGAGGGGTATACAGCCAACTTAAACAATAACAGAAAGAAATTTAGCAAGAAACAAACATTTGAAATAAAAATTTCTCCAACAAAATAGTTCTTTGACTCCGCACTAGGGTGCACTATTGTTGATCTTCAGTAGTGTCCTCTAGAAGAGAAAGTTCACACTTCTTACTTCAAGCGAAACAAAAACACATCAAAAATGACACAGTTCAAAAACTCAAAATTTTCCACGTGGTGACATCTTCTGAGAAGGTAAAGAATTAATAGCGTAGATAAAGTTCAGACTTCCTCCAGCAGAGGAGTTTCAACAGGCGCACATTTTAAATTAGCGGAGTGGAGGTGTACCGCCCGGTACAGACCTCCCCCCCCCCCAAAAGTTCCTCCCGGGGTGACACATGAAATTGTTTGAAAACAAGGTCCAAGTTTTGATGTAGATATGGAGATTAATTGCGAAAAAAAAAAACATTTATAAGATTTTCTTAATTTGGTTTGATTTAGTTTCAAAATTTTGTTGTTGCAGATGAAGTAAAGTTTTTAAGTTTGTAGAAGTAGAATTCCGAAGATAGACTTTTAATACTTAAAAGTGATGAAAAATTTTGCAATGTCCACCAAATATTGCTGTTGAATTCCCGAGTGTAGTCATTGCTTATCGTAACTGTCCATGTAGTTGAGGTTGATGAAGTTGGATGGCCAGACCGGCCGTTGCAGCTTGCGTCCAAAGGACGCCGCTCGGACCCCTCATGTACCCTGAGATACCGCTCGCCCGCACTATGAGGGGAGCAGAGGTGTTGAAACACGCCGCGCCCGCGGTGAAGGAATACAGGCTGCGGGCAAGTAGCAGGTCGTGCGCCGCACATCAGCCTTGCCCGGGAGGAGAGCTCCGGCTCGCCGTGCACATGTCGTCCTCGCTGGGGCCGAGGGGGCCCATCCTCGAACCCAGTCGCGGCACAGCGCCGCGCGGCTGCGGGGGCACTGAAACATTAAAGCTAGGCGGCAGAATTGTGTTGTACCATCATGTTTCTTTTGAGGGCACAGGCATGTAGAGAGATTGAGGGGCCAGCGGCGTGCAGATATCCATGGCATTTCATCTAAGCCAGCCACTGTGTGTAGTGGAGCAGGAGACGGGAGCGTGGTAATGGCCGTGGCAAGGACAGGATGGCAGTTTAACAAATCGGGGGAGGTTTTACAGAAATGCTTACATATAAAATAAAATAGAAGGAGCAGAATGCCTTAAGAGTGGAACTCAAAAAAAAATATAACCTTCACATTCCTATCAAATTATATGAAGCAAGTTGACACAAAATTTACACCGGTTTCACCTGGGACAGGTGAAACCTAAATATCCTCTCGGTGGCTGGATTGCTTACTAACAATGTAACCGGCGTAAGAAAATCGAGAATGATGCATGGCCCATGAAATCTGGGGGAAAGCTTGCCCGCGGGAACAAAATTCTTGACCATCACCTGGTCACCTACCTTCAAAGTGGTGGGTCTCCGTCCACGATCATACTTTTCTCTAACCTTTTCATGAGATACCTTAAGATTGGCTTTAGCCTTCTTCCAAAGATCTTTAATATTATCCGGATCTATTGTCTCGGGTAGAATGTCACTCAGAGACCAAAGGTTAGAGAGCGGCGTGTTGGGAACAAACTTGAACATCAAGGAAGCTGGAGTGAACTTATGAGATTCATGAACCGCCGAATTCAAAGCAAAAGCTAACCAATGCAGGGACGTGTCCCACCTGGAATGATCTTCATGATGATAGGCAATAAGTGCGGACCTGAGATTACGATTAACCCGTTCAGCCAGAGATGGTTGAGAGTAATAAGCAGAAGTAGTTACATGAGAGATGGATAAATCAAAACAGAATTTACGAAATAAGTTAGATGTAAAAGCCTTAGCATTATCAGATACAATATATTGGCACGGACCAAAAGAAGCAAAAATAGAATTTAAGCAAGTAATGGTAGACTGAGCGGTAGCCAGCTTAGTCGGAATAACCAAGAAAATCTTGTAAAACCATCTACACACACAAGGATGAACTTGTTGGCATTACCCTTTGACTGGGGGAATGGTCCTACATAATCAATATACAGACGTTCCATGGGGCGCGACGCTTGCTGAGAAGACAAGAAGCCTACCTTGGTGGACATGGTCGGTTTACTAAGCAAACAGGATTTACAAGCCTTTACTAGTTCACGGATTTCACCGTCCATACCTTTCCAGATGAACATTTCACGAATCTTTTCACGAGTTTTAAAGATTCCAAGATGCCCTCCTAATGGGGTCTCATGATAATACTTGAAGATCATAGGTACAAGAACAGCTGGAACGACAACTTTCATCATCTTATCATGCCTCGAAGGGCAACATAGAACACCATTCCTCAGAACATAAGGGACAACATGTTCCCCAGAAGAAAGGGTTTCCATTATCGGAGCCAGCGTCAGATCTTCACGTTGGTATTTCTCGATATCCCTAAAGGGCATGGGAGCATCTGTTAGGATGGCATTAACCTTAGATAGTATGGACTCGGAAGGTGATGAATTGTCGACCGGTTCGTGGGTCTCGACGTCGTTAGAAAACATACGGCTGAGTCCATCAGCAACAACATTTTCGGTACCTCTGATATGTCTAACATCAAACTGGAAGGCAGAAATACGGATGGCCCAGCGGGCTATACGACCAGTACGACGCGGCCTACCTAAGACCCAGCTTAAGGCTTGATTATCTGTCTCCAGGTCGAATTTGACATGTTCCAGATAGAGACGGAACTTCTCTAAGGCGAATAAGACTGCCAAACTTTCGAGCTCATAGATGGAATACTTGGCTTCTTGAGCCGACAATGTCCTAGACGCATAGGCGATGGGGCGCCTCCCTAGTTCAGTCTCTTGAAGAAGGACTGCAGCTACCGCTGACGACGATGCGTCGGTTTGGACAATGAATTTCTTCGAGAAATCAGGCATAGCAAGTACAGGGGCATTACAAAGAGCTAATTTAAGGTCTTCAAAAGCGGCTTGTTGAGAAGGTCCCCCACTCGAATTTGATGCCTTTCCTACGAAGAAGGTTTAAGGGCGCCGCTCTATTAGCGAAGTTAGGAATAAACTTCCTGAAGAAATTCACCATACCAATGAACCTGGCGATACCTTTAATGTCCTTGGGAGGTTTAAAATCACGGATGGCCTGTGTTCTAGAATGATCGACAGCTACACCATCAGGTGACACAATATGCCCTAGGAAAGACATAGAGGGCTTAGCGAAGGCAACCTTGGACAACTTAACAGTTAACCCAGCTTTACGAAGGCGATCGAGAACTTCTCGCAGATGATCTAGATGCTCTTCAAAAGTCTCTGAAAATACGACGACATCGTCCAAGTAGTGATATAAGTACTCAAATTTGATGTCGGAGAAGACCCTATCTAGTAGCCTAGTGAGTACAGCTGCTCCCGTGGGGAGCCCGAAAGGCACGCGGTTGTATTCGTATAAATTCCAGTCCGTGGCAAACGCTGTAAGATGTTTAGACTCTTCGGCAAGGGGAATTTGATTATAGGCCTGATTCAAATCCAAGATAGTAAAGAACTTGGCCTTACGAAACCATGAAAAACAAGAATGAAGGTCGGGAAGGGGCACAGATTGTAACACCACCTTCCGATTGAGAGCCCTGTAATCAATGACAGGCCTGAAGCCTCCTTGGGGTTTCGGGACTAAAAAAATAGGCGAAGAATACGCTGACTTAGAGGGCCTAATAATACCGTCCTTCAACATCTGATCGATGATTTCTTTTAGAGCCTTCATTTTAGGTGGAGATAGCCTATACGGTGGAAAACGGACAGGAATCGAATCCGTGACCTCAATTTTGTATTCAATAAGGTCAGTAACACCAAGAGTATCAGAGAACACCTCGGGAAACGACTGACACAATTTGCGAATACTATCAGCCTGCTCCTCAGGTAGATGTCTAAGGTCTAACAACATCTCATCCTGGGTAGGCGAAATAGAAGAACATGATGCAGAATTACACTTTAATAGAGGGATATTACAATTAGAGGCAAATTTGAAAGTGCAAGACCTACTCTGAAGATCGAGCACAAGACCAGTGTGAGAAATAAAGTCCGCTCCCAATATAATGGGGCAAGACAAATGCTTGGCCACAAACAATTTAACTTTCCATGTGAATTTAAAAATACGAATTTTGACATATAAGGAACCGAGAATTTCTAATGGAGAGGAATTAGCCGAAACGTATTGGATCGCCGACAAACAATAGTTAGGAAGTTTACAAACAGATTTTAATTTTGAATACCAATCAGCCGAAATAATAGAACAAACACTACCTGAATCTAAGAGAGCTGTTATAGGCTCGTTATTTAACTCAATTTTGAGAAAGGGGACCGGTGCGGGGGAATCCGCCGCAATCCTAAGACACTCTTTGGGACCTTCAAAAGATGAATTTGAAAATTGCTCGTTCCCTGAATTTACAACCTGTTTACCCGGGGCTGAGTCTCGGGAAGATGGATTAGTCGACTCAGCCGAAGCCACTAGTCACTTTTTATTATTGGCATAGGTGGAATTTGCACCAGAAGTTGAGCAGGAGGGGGTGCTATTCGAATTGGGACAATTCTTGGCGATATGTGAGAAAGCCCCACATTTAAAACAGCCTTGTGATGACCCGGCTCCATTCCTTGTCCCACTTGACTTGATCAGTGGACACTTGTTGCGCAGATGGTCAGGCGACCCGCAAGCATAACATTTACGGGGATTGACTGGTCGGCGAGGTGGAGGCCGAGTATTACTAAAGGAAGGCGGGGGTTCTTTCGCGACACGCAAAGAATCGGCGTATCTAACTCCTTCCGCTGAGACGGCCAATGCTTCAAGTTCAGAGAAAGTGTGCGGGCACGCCGCGAAACACAAATATGACCTGTAGGGTGGTGAAATCCCTTCCACAATAGCTTGTACAATCTGATCCTCAGGGAAATGAAGAGCAAACACCCTAGTATAAAACTTAATGTCCTGTATGAAATCAGCCAAGTTTTCATCCAAGCGTTGTACACGGTAATAGTACTTCTGAATAAGGGAGGACCTGGCCCTAGCCGGGATGAAGTTAGCTAGCAAATGGGCATGGAAATCCTCAATAGATGATTGCTCGGCAATGGCTCTTACGATTTTATCTGAGAGAATACCAATAGCATACGGATAGATAATTTGCAAAATTTGACATGGAGAAAGAGAAAACACAAGGGCATGATCCTGAAATTCAACTAGAAATCTTAAAAATGAAATTACATCACTGGTGGTATTAACGGAAAACTTAGAGATTCCTCTGAGCAACATTGCCAATGGATGAGGCAAGCTGCTAAACCCGGGTGACATAGTAGGTAAAGGTTTCAATGGCAAGGAAGTTAATTCAGAACGGATGTTACTCAATGATGCACGACGTTCAGATTCGTTGTCCAATGGGGCAGGGATAGTTTGAGCAGCAACGGTTATCCTATTAACTTCTCCCTTGGGAGGCGCTTCCTCACTACCTGCATTCACTGTGGTGGGTAGATCGCTTTTGGGAGGAACCTCCCCTGTTAACAATTGAGTGACCTTGCTAGATAATTCAGACATATTTTCAAGCAGCGTACTAGCTTCCTTCTTCTGAACGTCATTCAACTTTAGAGACAACAGATCGTTAACCCTATTCGAAAAATGATATAGCCTAGCTTGCACACGCTTAATTTGATTAGGAGAAGGATCATTTTCATCAAAAAAACTAACTACAGAAGCTAGCCCAGTAATATTCTCCGTGATCGTGGAAAGAGAGTCGTCAATTTCTTTCTCTCCCAAATTGGGGATGGAAATGGGCAAATCTAGGGACTCTCTAAGCTTGTTTGTGTCTACTGCAACCGTGCCTCCAGATTGTACATTTCTAATAGTCAATTCATAGATCAACTCGTCCTTGCGCAAATAGTTAAGATGGAGAACATCGCGAGGGCCGGGCATGGTGACAGAACAATTTTGAAAAACTCAAAAAATTCCAGCAACTGGGAAAATAGTTAAAGTTCGGAACAAACAATGTTTAGCCGTCAAAAGGGGCTAAATTGAGACCCATTCAACCACGCTCTGCTACCACTTGTTACGGAGTTTTCCGTGGTAGGTAGAGGTGAAAGAAGGTGCGGGTGTGAATAGGTCTCCAGCTACGAAAGTAAAATTAATTTAAAATTTAACAAGGTTATATTTTCTTTTCAAAAACAAAGAAATAACAAGCATGGCAGGTACAAAGTAGCAAATCAAAAGGGTAGTTACAATATTTACAGGAATTGGGCTTCGCGCCCTGATTTTACACTGCTTGGGCAATCAGCTCAGTTTTACCCCAAACACGAGTTTTAACAGAGGGGCAGAAAACCCCATTCATACCTAGGAGCCCTTGCTCCAAATTACACAGAAAAGCCTCCACGAGGCATACAACACTCCATTTTCAAAAGAGCCACACGCTCTCAAAATTTAAGCCTCTCCCAGGCCACACCAAACTCCACCTTCAAGTTGTCCTCACTGGACATAGACACAGGGGTACAATACCCAACCTACTGAGGTCTATTAAATGAAAAGGGGCAATTACATGACCTCTAAAATAACAATTTGAGAGGAGGCAATCTGTGCTCCTAATACACTTGTTTTAAAAAAAACCTAATCTGGCTCTAGGCCACTAATGCAAGGGCAAATCCCATACTACCGAGGTGACTTTAGAAAAGAGCAATTTGTTTTACATTAACGAAGAATAGGTTGAGAAAATAAGTTCACCTCAAAACAATAAGAGTGGGAGCTCGAGAGGGTTAGCACTCTCTATCCCAGAAGGTAGCTTAAAAGAGAATAGAAGAAAGATTGTTACATTTTAGGAAAAGGTTACATGGAGGAACGCTTCGCACCCGCCCCGAGAGTTAAACTGCTGAGCTAGCAAAGAAGGAATTTATTAATCGGCCATTACCTTATTGATGACCGCTGCCGAGGAAAGAGGCGCTTCCCGCCTCCTGCTATGTACTTTATACACTGAAAGATGGAACAGAAGTGGCCCGGAGACCCTAAAATCAGCAGTTTAAATCCTCTCGCGGAAGTTTCTAGGCGTTAGGGGAATGAAAACACCCGCCCACAATTACTTTATTGGCTAGGGTACAGAAACATATCCAAGATGGGGGAAGATACATCGGATTGGTCGGAAATTACTAAAAGAAATTCGGGATTGGATAAATCTAAAACAAGGGGGAAAAGAGGGGTATACAGCCAACTTAAACAATAACAGAAAGAAATTTAGCAAGAAACAAACATTTGAAATAAAAATTTCTCCAACAAAATAGTTCTTTGACTCCGCACTAGGGTGCACTATTGTTGATCTTCAGTAGTGTCCTCTAGAAGAGAAAGTTCACACTTCTTACTTCAAGCGAAACAAAAACACATCAAAAATGACACAGTTCAAAAACTCAAAATTTTCCACGTGGTGACATCTTCTGAGAAGGTAAAGAATTAATAGCGTAGATAAAGTTCAGACTTCCTCCAGCAGAGGAGTTTCAACAGGCGCACATTTTAAATTAGCGGAGTGGAGGTGTACCGCCCGGTACAGACCTCCCCCCCCCCCCCAAAAGTTCCTCCCGGGGTGACACATGAAATTGTTTGAAAACAAGGTCCAAGTTTTGATGTAGATATGGAGATTAATTGCGAAAAAAAAAAACATTTATAAGATTTTCTTAATTTGGTTTGATTTAGTTTCAAAATTTTGTTGTTGCAGATGAAGTAAAGTTTTTAAGTTTGTAGAAGTAGAATTCCGAAGATAGACTTTTAATACTTAAAAGTGATGAAAAATTTTGCAATGTCCACCAAATATTGCTGTTGAATTCCCGAGTGTAGTCATTGCTTATCGTAACTGTCCATGTAGTTGAGGTTGATGAAGTTGGATGGCCAGACCGGCCGTTGCAGCTTGCGTCCAAAGGACGCCGCTCGGACCCCTCAAGTACCCTGAGATACCGCTCGCCCGCACTATGAGGGGAGCAGAGGTGTTGAAACACGCCGCGCCCGCGGTGAAGGAATACAGGCTGCGGGCAAGTAGCAGGTCGTGCGCCGCACATCAGCCTTGCCCGGGGGGAGAGCTCCGGCTCGCCGTGCACATGTCGTCCTCGCTGGGGCCGAGGGGGCCCATCCTCGAACCCAGTCGCGGCACAGCGCCGCGCGGCTGCGGGGGCACTGAAACATTAAAGCTAGGCGGCAGAATTGTGTTGTACCATCATGTTTCTTTTGAGGGCACAGGCATGTAGAGAGATTGAGGGGCCAGCGGCGTGCAGATATCCATGGCATTTCATCTAAGCCAGCCACTGTGTGTAGTGGAGCAGGAGACGGGAGCGTGGTAATGGCCGTGGCAAGGACAGGATGGCAGTTTAACAAATCGGGGGAGGTTTTACAGAAACGCTTACATATAAAATAAAATAGAAGGAGCAGAATGCCTTAAGAGTGGAACTCAAAAAAAAATATAACCTTCACATTCCTATCAATTTATATGAAGCAAGTTGACACAAAATTTACACCGGTTTCACCTGGGACAGGTGAAACCTAAATATCCTCTCGGTGGCTGGATTGCTTACTAACAATGTAACCGGCGTAAGAAAATCGAGAATGATGCATGGCCCATGAAATCTGGGGGCAAGCTTGCCCGCGGGAACAAAATTCTTGACCATCACCTGGTCACCTACCTTCAAAGTGGTGGGTCTCCGTCCACGATCATACTTTTCTCTAACCTTTTCATGAGATACCTTAAGATTGGCTTTAGCCTTCTTCCAAAGATCTTTAATATTATCCGGATCTATTGTCTCGGGTAGAATGTCACTCAGAGACCAAAGGTTAGAGAGCGGCGTGTTGGGAACAAACTTGAACATCAAGGAAGCTGGAGTGAACTTATGAGATTCATGAACCGCCGAATTCAAAGCAAAAGCTAACCAATGCAGGGACGTGTCCCACCTGGAATGATCTTCATGATGATAGGCAATAAGTGCGGACCTGAGATTACGATTAACCCGTTCAGCCAGAGATGGTTGAGAGTAATAAGCAGAAGTAGTTACATGAGAGATGGATAAATCAAAACAGAATTTACGAAATAAGTTAGATGTAAAAGCCTTAGCATTATCAGATACAATATATTGGCACGGACCAAAAGAAGCAAAAATAGAATTTAAGCAAGTAATGGTAGACTGAGCGGTAGCCAGCTTAGTCGGAAATAACCAAGAAAATCTTGTAAAACCATCTACACACACAAGGATGAACTTGTTGGCATTACCCTTTGACTGGGGGAATGGTCCTACATAATCAATATACAGACGTTCCATGGGGCGCGACGCTTGCTGAGAAGACAAGAAGCCTACCTTGGTGGACATGGTCGGTTTACTAAGCAAACAGGATTTACAAGCCTTTACTAGTTCACGGATTTCACCGTCCATACCTTTCCAGATGAACATTTCACGAATCTTTTCACGAGTTTTAAAGATTCCAAGATGCCCTCCTAATGGGGTCTCATGATAATACTTGAAGATCATAGGTACAAGAACAGCTGGAACGACAACTTTCATCATCTTATCATGCCTCGAAGGGCAACATAGAACACCATTCCTCAGAACATAAGGGACAACATGTTCCCCAGAAGAAAGGGTTTCCATTATCGGAGCCAGCGTCAGATCTTCACGTTGGTATTTCTCGATATCCCTAAAGGGCATGGGAGCATCTGTTAGGATGGCATTAACCTTAGATAGTATGGACTCGGAAGGTGATGAATTGTCGACCGGTTCGTGGGTCTCGACGTCGTTAGAAAACATACGGCTGAGTCCATCAGCAACAACATTTTCGGTACCTCTGATATGTCTAACATCAAACTGGAAGGCAGAAATACGGATGGCCCAGCGGGCTATACGACCAGTACGACGCGGCCTACCTAAGACCCAGCTTAAGGCTTGATTATCTGTCTCCAGGTCGAATTTGACATGTTCCAGATAGAGACGGAACTTCTCTAAGGCGAATAAGACTGCCAAACTTTCGAGCTCATAGATGGAATACTTGGCTTCTTGAGCCGACAATGTCCTAGACGCATAGGCGATGGGGCGCCTCCCTAGTTCAGTCTCTTGAAGAAGGACTGCAGCTACCGCTGACGACGATGCGTCGGTTTGGACAATGAATTTCTTCGAGAAATCAGGCATAGCAAGTACAGGGGCATTACAAAGAGCTAATTTAAGGTCTTCAAAAGCGGCTTGTTGAGAAGGTCCCCCACTCGAATTTGATGCCTTTCCTACGAAGAAGGTTTAAGGGCGCCGCTCTATTAGCGAAGTTAGGAATAAACTTCCTGAAGAAATTCACCATACCAATGAACCTGGCGATACCTTTAATGTCCTTGGGAGGTTTAAAATCACGGATGGCCTGTGTTCTAGAATGATCGACAGCTACACCATCAGGTGACACAATATGCCCTAGGAAAGACATAGAGGGCTTAGCGAAGGCAACCTTGGACAACTTAACAGTTAACCCAGCTTTACGAAGGCGATCGAGAACTTCTCGCAGATGATCTAGATGCTCTTCAAAAGTCTCTGAAAATACGACGACATCGTCCAAGTAGTGATATAAGTACTCAAATTTGATGTCGGAGAAGACCCTATCTAGTAGCCTAGTGAGTACAGCTGCTCCCGTGGGGAGCCCGAAAGGCACGCGGTTGTATTCGTATAAATTCCAGTCCGTGGCAAACGCTGTAAGATGTTTAGACTCTTCGGCAAGGGGAATTTGATTATAGGCCTGATTCAAATCCAAGATAGTAAAGAACTTGGCCTTACGAAACCATGAAAAACAAGAATGAAGGTCGGGAAGGGGCACAGATTGTAACACCACCTTCCGATTGAGAGCCCTGTAATCAATGACAGGCCTGAAGCCTCCTTGGGGTTTCGGGACTAAAAAAATAGGCGAAGAATACGCTGACTTAGAGGGCCTAATAATACCGTCCTTCAACATCTGATCGATGATTTCTTTTAGAGCCTTCATTTTAGGTGGAGATAGCCTATACGGTGGAAAACGGACAGGAATCGAATCCGTGACCTCAATTTTGTATTCAATAAGGTCAGTAACACCAAGAGTATCAGAGAACACCTCGGGAAACGACTGACACAATTTGCGAATACTATCAGCCTGCTCCTCAGGTAGATGTCTAAGGTCTAACAACATCTCATCCTGGGTAGGCGAAATAGAAGAACATGATGCAGAATTACACTTTAATAGAGGGATATTACAATTAGAGGCAAATTTGAAAGTGCAAGACCTACTCTGAAGATCGAGCACAAGACCAGTGTGAGAAATAAAGTCCGCTCCCAATATAATGGGGCAAGACAAATGCTTGGCCACAAACAATTTAACTTTCCATGTGAATTTAAAAATACGAATTTTGACATATAAGGAACCGAGAATTTCTAATGGAGAGGAATTAGCCGAAACGTATTGGATCGCCGACAAACAATAGTTAGGAAGTTTACAAACAGATTTTAATTTTGAATACCAATCAGCCGAAATAATAGAACAAACACTACCTGAATCTAAGAGAGCTGTTATAGGCTCGTTATTTAACTCAATTTTGAGAAAGGGGACCGGTGCGGGGGAATCCGCCGCAATCCTAAGACACTCTTTGGGACCTTCAAAAGATGAATTTGAAAATTGCTCGTTCCCTGAATTTACAACCTGTTTACCCGGGGCTGAGTCTCGGGAAGATGGATTAGTCGACTCAGCCGAAGCCACTAGTCACTTTTTATTATTGGCATAGGTGGAATTTGCACCAGAAGTTGAGCAGGAGGGGGTGCTATTCGAATTGGGACAATTCTTGGCGATATGTGAGAAAGCCCCACATTTAAAACAGCCTTGTGATGACCCGGCTCCATTCCTTGTCCCACTTGACTTGATCAGTGGACACTTGTTGCGCAGATGGTCAGGCGACCCGCAAGCATAACATTTACGGGGATTGACCGGTCGGCGAGGTGGAGGCCGAGTATTACTAAAGGAAGGCGGGGGTTCTTTCGCGACACGCAAAGAATCGGCGTATCTAACTCCTTCCGCTGAGACGGCCAATGCTTCAAGTTCAGAGAAAGTGTGCGGGCACGCCGCGAAACACAAATATGACTTGTAGGGTGGTGAAATCCCTTCCACAATAGCTTGTACAATCTGATCCTCAGGGAAATGAAGAGCAAACACCCTAGTATAAAACTTAATGTCCTGTATGAAATCAGCCAAGTTTTCATCCAAGCGTTGTACACGGTAATAGTACTTCTGAATAAGGAAGGACCTGGCCCTAGCCGGGATGAAGTTAGCTAGCAAATGGGCATGGAAATCCTCAATAGATGATTGCTCGGCAATGGCTCTTACGATTTTATCTGAGAGAATACCAATAGCATACGGATAGATAATTTGCAAAATTTGACATGGAGAAAGAGAAAACACAAGGGCATGATCCTGAAATTCAACTAGAAATCTTAAAAATGAAATTACATCACTGGTGGTATTAACGGAAAACTTAGAGATTCCTCTGAGCAACATTGCCAATGGATGAGGCAAGCTGCTAAACCCGGGTGACATAGTAGGTAAAGGTTTCAATGGCAAGGAAGTTAATTCAGAACGGATGTTACTCAATGATGCACGACGTTCAGATTCGTTGTCCAATGGGGCAGGGATAGTTTGAGCAGCAACGGTTATCCTATTAACTTCTCCCTTGGGAGGCGCTTCCTCACTACCTGCATTCACTGTGGTGGGTAGATCGCTTTTGGGAGGAACCTCCCCTGTTAACAATTGAGTGACCTTGCTAGATAATTCAGACATATTTTCAAGCAGCATACTAGCTTCCTTCTTCTGAACGTCATTCAACTTTAGAGACAACAGATCGTTAACCCTATTCGAAAAATGATATAGCCTAGCTTGCACACGCTTAATTTGATTAGGAGAAGGATCATTTTCATCAAAAAAACTAACTACAGAAGCTAGCCCAGTAATATTCTCCGTGATCGTGGAAAGAGAGTCGTCAATTTCTTTCTCTCCCAAATTGGGGATGGAAATGGGCAAATCTAGGGACTCTCTAAGCTTGTTTGTGTCTACTGCAACCGTGCCTCCAGATTGTACATTTCTAATAGTCAATTCATAGATCAACTCGTCCTTGCGCAAATAGTTAAGATGGAGAACATCGCGAGGGCCGGGCATGGTGACAGAACAATTTTGAAAAACTCAAAAAATTCCAGCAACTGGGAAAATAGTTAAAGTTCGGAACAAACAATGTTTAGCCGTCAAAAGGGGCTAAATTGAGACCCATTCAACCACGCTCTGCTACCACTTGTTACGGAGTTTTCCGTGGTAGGTAGAGGTGAAAGAAGGTGCGGGTGTGAATAGGTCTCCAGCTACGAAAGTAAAATTAATTTAAAATTTAACAAGGTTATATTTTCTTTTCAAAAACAAAGAAATAACAAGCATGGCAGGTACAAAGTAGCAAATCAAAAGGGTAGTTACAATATTTACAGGAATTGGGCTTCGCGCCCTGATTTTACACTGCTTGGGCAATCAGCTCAGTTTTACCCCAAACACGAGTTTTAACAGAGGGGCAGAAAACCCCATTCATACCTAGGAGCCATTGCTCCAAATTACACAGAAAAGCCTCCACGAGGCATACAACACTCCATTTTCAAAAGAGCCACTCGCTCTCAAAATTTAAGCCTCTCCCAGGCCACACCAAACTCCACCTTCAAGTTGTCCTCACTGGACATAGACACAGGGGTACAATACCCAACCTACTGAGGTCTATTAAATGAAAAGGGGCAATTACATGACCTCTAAAATAACAATTTGAGAGGAGGCAATCTGTGCTCCTAATACACTTGTTTTTAAAAAAACCTAATCTGGCTCTAGGCCACTAATGCAAGGGCAAATCCCATACTACCGAGGTGACTTTAGAAAAGAGCAATTTGTTTTACATTAACGAAGAATAGGTTGAGAAAATAAGTTCACCTCAAAACAATAAGAGTGGGAGCTCGAGAGGGTTAGCACTCTCTATCCCAGAAGGTAGCTTAAAAGAGAATAGAAGAAAGATTGTTACATTTTAGGAGAAGGTTACATGGAGGAACGCTTCGCACCCGCCCCGAGAGTTAAACTGCTGAGCTAGCAAAGAAAGAATTTATTAATCGGCCATTACCTTATTGATGACCGCTGCCGAGGAAAGAGGCGCTTCCCGCCTCCTGCTATGTACTTTATACACTGAAAGATGGAACAGAAGTGGCCCGGAGACCCTACAATCAGCAGTTTAAATCCTCTCGCGGAAGTTTCTAGGCGTTAGGGGAATGAAAACACCCGCCCACAATTACTTTATTGGCTAGGGTACAGAAACATATCCAAGATGGGGGAAGATACATCGGATTGGTCGGAAATTACTAAAAGAAATTCGGGATTGGATAAATCTAAAACAAGGGGGAAAAGAGGGGTATACAGCCAACTTAAACAATAACAGAAAGAAATTTAGCAAGAAACAAACATTTGAAATAAAAATTTCTCCAACAAAATAGTTCTTTGACTCCGCACTAGGGTGCACTATTGTTGATCTTCAGTAGTGTCCTCTAGAAGAGAAAGTTCACACTTCTTACTTCAAGCGAAACAAAAACACATCAAAAATGACACAGTTCAAAAACTCAAAATTTTCCACGTGGTGACATCTTCTGAGAAGGTAAAGAATTAATAGCGTAGATAAATTTCAGACTTCCTCCAGCAGAGGAGTTTCAACAGGCGCACATTTTAAATTAGCGGAGTGGAGGTGTACCGCCCGGTACAATTATTATTATTATTATTATTATTATTATTATTATTATTAAAAATAGAAAGTTTGATATTTTAATTTCCACTCTTTAGAATTCAGTCACATATGTTAAATCCCGTTATGAACCACCAAGATCTGCTTTATATCGGTCGGGACAACACGGTATTCGGGATCGCACTTCCATTTTCGTACTGCCGTTAATTTTTATGGGGACACACGTTCTCCTAAGACACATCTCACAACCTACGGCACATCGCGGCTGGGCAAATACCTCCAATGCCGGCGATTGCTAAACTATTCCTTCCAATTCATTTGAAGTCCATCTTTTTTCCACTGGAACTCTTCAAACATTTAATTCGTAAATTAATCCTCGGTGCGTGGATTCTGCCACTCATAACACCGGAATCGGCATTTCATATCATCTTAGGCCTTGAGATTCATCTATTTCATCATTACAAACAGTACGGCTCAATTTTACTTTATGCCGGATTTTCGTCCCTCATGACTTCCAACTCTAAATATGGGCTCAAACCACTCTGGGCTTTCAACATATCGTGACCATTCTAATTCGCGTGCCTCTATTGCTTTTAAACAAATTTTAATGGTTAAGATAAAGTCCAAACGTGAAGTCAACAATTTACATAAAATCAAACTTACTGCCCGAAATAAATTATTTAATGCTGCATGTCATCTCCACATAGATTATTATATGCACTAGCCAACTCACGAAGCACTGTCATTATTATTATTATTATACTTTAAATTGCAAACGCACAAATATAATAATAATAATAATAATAATAATAATAATAATAATAATAATAATAATATTATTATTATTATTATTATTATTATTATTATTATTATTATTAATTTACTTTCCTTTGCCAACTCACAAACATTAGTATTTTCTCTCACTCGCAAACACACCCAGCAGTATTACTATTATTATAGAACTTGCGAACACACACAATACATAAAGCAGTATTATTATTATGACCTTCCGTACGCAACACAAATTTCTCACTCTGGCACTTTCTTAATCTCGCTGTCTGGTGACAAATATTCATACTAACATACAAATAATCACCGCAGTGATTGAAAATCAAATAAATGGGTTAGCACAAAAAGAAATCTAACACTTGAAGTGAACTTAAATCAAAGTATCCACAAACAGCATGCATTAATTGAAAGAAATATCCCACTTTTACATTATATACAACAAACAAATACTCAATTAATCTAACCCATTATTACGTTAATATAAATTAGTTCGTCCGTCTAAAAAGAATCATGGATCCGGGATGCGAACCATGTTAAGTAACCATGATTAATCTACACTGAACCCCGTTTCGTCGCGATAACATCCCCAAATATTAAATTGGTGTACTCATTCCTATGCAGAATTCCACTGTCTCGTAGCGGATGAGAAGCTTCATGGCGCCATGGTGATTCACTCGTCCATCATATCGCACTTTGTTATAAATTTAACACAACAAAACACTTCTGGGCGACTACCCATGATTAATACCTTACTAGAGAATTTACAATAATTTATACACGAATTTAAAAAAAGCACTTATATGTGCCTCTAGACCCATTACACTAGTACACTATTATCCTTCCTCGAGCCCGAACCACGAGTAGTGACACATTACGACGAAGTGTCGTTTCATTCGAACCGGCGCGTATCGCGTCTTCAACCGGCACTTCGTGAAGTACACGATGCCGTCTCGTGATCGCCTCGCTCCTACAGTTCCCTGCTACAATGATTGTTACACCGGCTATCATGAAATATTTATTTCAGGCTCTGAACACTGCCTTAAAAAAATTACTATCAGCATTTCGTCGATCCTTTAAATTCCATGAAATGTTGAGAAATATATTAATTACACATACAGTGATACTGATAATTTACACTTGATATACTGAATAATTATCACTGTTCGTCTTCACCTTCATGACTACTAACGTACTTTCAACTCTGACAGAATCTATAATGCGTTTTCTGGTACTGGTTTACAGAATCACCGTGTCAGCGTGTCAAATTATTTCAAACGACTGGTTGATGTGAAGCTCGACTGGTAACAACTGGTGACTCGTAACAACTGGTTACTGTGAGGTCCAACTGCAGGTTATTTATGGACGATATGGTTTCCCGCCGGGGTCATCCGCGGTCATATCAGAGGGAGGGGGGTTGGTTATCCTAAATAGGTATTTTCAGGTGGATTTGGATCTCTTAATGTATCTCACTTAATAAACTGGCGATGCACATTCACGTGTCGTATTCTGAACTCATATCGTTCGGCGATCACGGAGATATCACTTGATTTCTGTCCTCCACTTTTCGCGCGCTAAGTCGGCGTCCCTGATGGCATGATCGTCTCGACCAATGGCGAGCTCGCGTGGGTCATTTACAAGATTTCTTTACTTTAATTTATTCCGATTACAATTAATCAACATTGGGATGGTATCACGAAAATCCACTCTATTCAATTTTGTGGTTGGAATAATTTTATTACTTTTATCGGAGAAGCTAACTGGAGTTCACCTTGGTTTCTCTTAAGTTGGTGCATCTGCGAGTCTGATAAATTTTGTCAATGGCTACCACCACAGCGGTTAGTTCAAAAATCGCTTCTTTGCAACCTGACGACAAAATGCCTCGAGGCGTTGGAAATCCTAGTACGTCATATTCTCCGTATCGGTGATGCACCTGGCCTCGCCTTGTTCAGAAATAAATGCTCCTTCACTTCCTTATAATCATTACTTCTGTTGTTGTGGGCTCTAGATTTAATCCTCTTAACTTTCTGACCAGAAAATATTCTCCCCATAATGACAGGCTTAACTGTGGCGACGGATTGTCGCGACCACGTCTGGCTATGTCGAAATTCTTCTTTCCACACCAAACTGACACTGTACATAATTTAATATTCCCATATGTCTGCATTTATATTATAATATCGAATCATGATATCTAGGGCCCAACTCATCCGTGTACACTATTTCCTCAAGTTTGTTGCTAATACTCCTGCTGTTTAAGTACAAGCACCTAACGCACTGTAAGATTTTGACGGACTAGTAGAGCTGTTTCCGTCCAGGTGTGAAGCTACTGTATATGAACTGGGGTTCTGTATAACAAATTTTTTTATGGAATCGTATTGGATTTCATAACAGCCAAATGGAAATTTGGAAGAATACTTTTTATAACTCTTAGGTACTGCCATTAAAGAGTGTTGGTATAATATCTTGGCTGTGCCGTTACACTTGTGTCTTCGCTCTGCAATTTGCTAATATCATCAATGCTCCTAATTCGCACTGATCGTTGGTTTTCAGTCCTTCTGATGTATATTTTGCAGTCTCTTGTCCAAATATATTTATTCCCATTATACCGTAGATCCCTGGCATCTTGTGGAGATATTTATTCCCCTATGTCAGATGTTTATTGATGTATACAGCTCGGTTAGCTACTTGGATACCTAAATCTTTTGAGCTTAATGTTGACTTAAACTTCCTAGCTGCGAGCAGTTCATCCTTTTTAGCCGGCTGCTAAATTTTACAGGGAGATGAGGAGGGAGTTCCTGCTTTTTGGGGGTAGACGATGACACGGATCAACATCACCGTCGGTCACTTCGACACCGAGCGCATTGCCAAGTGCTTTCACAACTGCGACGGGATTCTCGTCACCAAGCTAAGGCAACCCATGTATTTCTACGTTGTTCCTCCGGACGTACTATTGGACGTCTTGATTTACACTCTTCATCTCCTCTTGTCTTTTCCCTTTCGAGGACAGCAACCGTGGACTTGAATGCCGCTGCTTCTGCCATAGCGTTTTTAAAGTCATCAGTTATTTTGTGCAGCTGACGCTCAATATCGTCGTAATTCTCAGCACAGAATGTTACCGACTTCCTAATTTCCGCTTGTTCAGTTTCGAGTCTTTCTAGTTTGCATAGCCTTTTATGGATGTCCCTAACTACAGGTTCCATATCCCCAAGCTTATGGTCACTCGGCCCTGCGGCCAGATCGCCATTCACACTATCACACTTGCCGCCGCAGAACCACTTCTTTGATTTGTCTTGAATTCTCGTTTATTTAATTTAACATACGATCTGTGATGTTTTCTGACACTTACCGTCACAGATGGTGTAGTCATTAACCACACGCAGCTATTTGCTTATTGCCCGCCATTCAAGTATTGAGAGCATTACAAGGAATATTGATTTCGTAATTTCTACTCATAATTAATGAAAGTGACGAACTAAATATCGAGTTTCGGTCTCAAGTATAGAAAGTGTGTTAACTACTATTCGTTATCGAATGATTTGTTGGAGTGACATAGATTTAAAAGTGACATATTTGTGTACGGAAACCAGTCACCAGTGACATTTTATTTCGCAACATGATCGGCTTCATCGCGCATTTATCTATGCAAAGTACAATACACTTTATTTTATATAACTGAGGTTATATTACCATGGCAGTTTGCTTATGAAAGATAATGAGGTCACTGTAATTAATTTACTTTTCCATGGCAATCTGTTGTTAAAACTTAACAAGTATGGCATTCAAGGCAAACTGCAGGCACGGTTTCGATCATTCCTGGTTCCATAGCGTACGATATCGAAGCACACACTAATGTTGATAATAAAGGGCTGTATTTATTTATAGTCTATTAACAATATTCTTTAGCGGATGGTAAGTAACATCACTTATATGAATAATAAGACAATAGGCTGCTCTGTTAGCAGGAATGTTTTCAGATGTTTCAAATTCTAAACGAATATCAACAGGAGATCCTTTATTAGATTCTTCATGATAAGAGCAGTCAATAACTACAATCGGTGCTTTATTTTTAAATTCTTGAGGCAAAAATAGTGGACGATCTTCTTTCTCATAGTACGATGATTGGAATTTACAAAACATGTCATGGAGCATAAAAAATTATTTTTCTCAAAGTTAATGTCTATGTTTTCGTAGGGATACGTAATTCCGTTGAGATATAGTCTAACATGTCTTAATTCACAGTGATCAAACAGCGAGCTATCTTTTTGTGACTGAATTTACGATTGGTTTGACATCCAAAAATAATACACAAGGGCTTCTCAGTAAAACGTGATGTTTTAACAGCCCAACTATGCTTGTTTGTAGGTGGTAACACAGGATATTCATGCAGTTCCCAACTTCGAAAAAGCATAGGTAATGATGTATCATTTTCAACTATCTTGAGCAATCGAAGTTTTTCACGATCAGATAAGGTTACATGTGGAATCCTCCACAATACACGATGAATTGTAATTTTCGATTCCACTGGTGTTTCTGCTGCTTTAAGAGAATTGTAATCACTTCGATCACGGATCAGAATAAGCTCTTGTTTCGCGGAAGTTATAATACGTGTAAAGTGTTCTGCGAAGCCAAAAATATGCTTCAGTGATAACATACCTGTGAATGTTCCATCCTCCTTAATCATCCAGTTGTTAGTAGCTTTTGGACACCATCCTGCCATCCGCGAAAGATGACTTTCTTCATCAAAGAAAGAAGGGTAGAGTTTCATTGCACTTGTAATATCAACCTTCTTCGTTCGATCTATTTCAACATTATTTACTTCATATCGCGCTTCAGAAAAGAGAAAAGCTAGAGCATGGTTGTTTAGTTGTGAAGTGCTTGGTCCACTTCCATCTGACCTATTTAGTCGTCCTTCAATATAGAGGTAGCTTTCATGTGGTAAGGTGTATATATCTTTCGGATTAATAATAATAACAATTTCATCATTGTTATTTAATCCAAACGTAAACGGTTCATAGGAATGAAGCTCACTTCGTACGACACCCTCATGAGTTTCTACTGTATTCATAATGTCCAGCATTTCCTCCATTCTGTTGTAGTAGTGTATAACAAAAATCTTGGATTATCTGCTTATGGTTATCAGTTAACTCGGAGAGTCTTCGCACACATGTAGCATGTCTTCGGAACGTACACTGTGCTTTATAGATGTTTTTCATACTGGTTTGAGGTGAAGTATTTAAGTTACGTGCGCAGGCCGATCTAAATAAGTAAGCTGATTATGTTTATTTACAAGCCTAAGAGTAATGTTACTAATGTGTTTTACAGACACAGGATGATAAGGTACTACTGCTGGTTTCTCACGAATAGTATATCCACGTTCCTCTGTAAAAATAAAGTCGTGCAGGACGTGCGAAGTTTGTAGATTACTATTCAAGTCTTTAATAATATTACAAGTAATGTTCACATGATAATCATCGAAGAGTGTTACAGGTTGATCACACTCGTAACGTACGTTCGGTAGGAGCGCCCTTGATGAAAATCGGAGCAGTGGTCCAATCGAATCAGGTTGTGATTTGAAGTCAACCTTAAATGATGATTCAATAACACCTTCATGTGTAATGTTGCTTACAGCAATTGAGAACTTTAAAATATGGTTACTAAAACTCCCTTCTCTAAACTGTTCAATTAACGTACCTTCAATATAGTCGTGAATATCGTCTACTGAATAACTACCGGAGAGTAGCGTTAGCACAAACTCATCGTAACGGAACTTGTTTACACAATCACGCACATTATATATTTTATTGTAGCTTTCAAACTATACTAGCCCAAGACTATGTGCCTGATAGCCAAATTCGATCACCGGAATAAAATAGACGGTTGCTTCAGATCCTTCTCCACGTACAGCAAATGTTCTTTCACCGTTAGCCATCACGTAGACACTAATGCACTTTCCCTACTGCCTGGGTTTGATATAAGAATATACTAAGATATAATCGTCCGCACATGCGTGTATTAAAGTTTTGCACACGGTTCGTATTGTAAACAATGTCAGCACTGTTTCCGAAATAACGTATGAGCTCAAAGGGAGGAGGTAAGTCTCCATAGGTATCGATATACCATATTTTAGATTTACGTTTTGCACAAGCAACTTTTCCAAGTTATTTACGGCACTTTCACGTTCACACGAGCGCGCTGGTAGTTGATTGGGCATATACACACGTCGAAAATAACGAATTCCTAATTGTTTAGCAAACGTAAAAACTTCTTCATGCGTCAGAGCTCGATGTGGCGGGGCATTCAGTAGACGCTTTTTGGAGAAATGTAGATGCCATGCCTTTTTTGTATGGTGCTAACTTCATGTGTACACCTTTGTCTCGTAATTCAACTGCCTCCATCGTCTTGTTATGACGATCACACTCTTTCAATTGTTGTTTCGCTTCTTCTACAGCCTTAACAGTTCTCGCTACAGCACTAGCACCGTCAAGCAATGACCCTAAAGCTGCTAGGACAGCAAACAGCGCAGGTAGAAATCCTCTTCGTTTTGGTACAGGAATAATTCATGCACGTTTACTAAACATTGCTCTGCCCTTTGAAGAAAATCTCGCTCTTGCGGCACGTAATGCCTTAGTAATATCTACACGACGATTGTATTCCCCTCGAATAGATTTTTGTGCAGCCTTTATAACATCTTTCCTTCCGACAGGTTTTGCTTTCTTCTTCTTCATGTGGTTTGTATATCGTTGTTTCACCATTCTGTGCACGACTATACTCGTCAAGAGCAAATTATAAACTAACCGTTACATCTTGTTTCGTTTAATATATATATTACTATCACCTACTTATGATTCAACCAATCAATACTGATATGCATTTAGGGCAGTCGACCAGGTGGCAGATACCCTATCTGTTGCTTTCCTAGACTTTTCCTAAATGATTTCAAAGAAATTGGAAATTAATTGAACATCTCCCTTGGTAAGTTATTCCAATCCCTAACTCCCATTCCTATAAAAGAATATTTGCCCCAGTTTGTCCTCTTGAATTCCAACTTTATCTTCATATTGTGATCTTTCCTACTTTTATAAACGCCATTCAAACTTATTCGTCTACTAATGTCATTCCACGTCATCTCTCCGCTGACAGCACGGAGCATACCACTTAGTCGAGCAGCTCTTCTTCTTTCTCTCAATTCTCAAAAAAACAAATTTGCAACATTTTTGTAACGCTACTCTTTTGTTGGAAATCACCCAGAAGAAATCGAGCTGCTTTTCTTTGGATTTTTTCCAGGTCTTGAATCGGGTAATCCTGGTGAGGGTCCCATACACTGGAACCATACTCTAGTTGGGGTCTTACCAGAGACTTATATGTCCTCTCCTTTACATATTTACTACAACCCCTAAACACCCTCATAACCATGTGCAGAGATCTGTACCCTTTATTTACAATCATATTTATGTGACTAACCCAATGAAGATCTTTCCTTATATTAACACCTAGATACTTACAAAGATCCCCAAAAAGAACTTGCACCTTATCAACGCAGTAATTAAAACTGAGAGGACTTTTCCTATTTGTGAAACTCACAACCTGTCTTTTAACCCCGTTTATCAATATACCATTCCCTACTGTCCATCTCACAACATTTTCGAGGTCACGTTGCAGTTGCTCACAATCTTGTAACTTATTTATCACTCTATAGAGAATAACATCATACGCAAAAAGCCTTACCTCCGATTCCACTCCTTTACTAATACTATTTATATATATAAGAAAACCTAAAAGTCCGATAATACTGCCTTGAGGAATTCTCGTCTTAATTATTACAGGGTGAGATAATGCTTCACCTACTCTAACTCTCTGAGATCTATTTTCTAGAAATATAGCAACCCATTCAGTCACTCTTTTGTCTAGTCCAATTGCACTCGTTTTTGCCAGTAGTCTCCCATGATTCACCCTATCAAATGCTTTAGACAGGTCAATCGCGATACGGTCCATTTGACCTTCAGAATCCAAGATATCTGCTATAACTTGCTGGAATCCTACAAGTTGAGCTTCAGTGGAATAACCAATCCTAAAACCGAATTGCCTTCTATCGAACCAGTTATTAATTTCACAAACATGTCTAATATAATCAGAAAGAATTCCTTCCCAAAGCTTACATACAATGCATGTCAAACTTACTGGCCTGTAATTTTCAGCTTTATGTCTATCACCCATTCCCTTATACACAGGGGCTACTATAGCAACTCTCCATTCATCTGGTATAGCTCCCCCGACCAAACAATAATCAAATAAGTACTTCAGATATGGTACTATATCCCAACCCATTGTCTTTAGTATGTCCCCAGAAATCTGATCAATTCCAGCCGCTTTTCTAGTTTTCAACTTTTGTATCTTATTGTAAATGTCATTGTTATCATATGTAAATTTTATTACTTCTTTGGCCTTAGTCTCCTCCTCTATCTGGACATTATCCTTGTAACCAACAATCTTTACATACTGCTGACTGAATACTTCTGCCTTTTGAAGATCCTCACATACACACTCACCTTGTTCATTAATTATTCCTGGAATGTCCTTCTTGGAACGTGTTTCTGCTTTAAAATACCTACATATATACCCTTCCATTTTCCACTAAAATTTGTATGACTTCCAATTATGCTTGAAGTCATGTTATCCTTAGCTGTCTTCTTTGCTAGATTCAATTTTCTAGTAAGTTGCTTTAATTCCTTCTTGCTTCCACAGCCATCTCTAACTCTATTTCTTTCCAGTCTGCACCTCCTTCTTAGTCTCTTTATTTCTCTATTATAATAAGGTGGGTCTTTACCATTCCTTACCACCCTTAAAGGTACAAACCTTTTTATGAATTCCTCAACAATTTCTTTAAACCCATCCCAGAGTCTGTCTCCATTTTTATTTACCGTTTTCCACCGATCATAGTTACTTTTTAGAAACTGCCTCATGCCTACTTTTAAGACCATCCTTTCTATCACATTTATTTTTAACTACCACAAAATCAGCTTCATGATCACTAATACCATCTATTACTTCAGTTTCCCTATAGAGCTCATCTGGTTTTATCAGCACCACATCCAGGTTTTTCTAAAGATGGCGGCGTGTGCAGAAGTGACGCTGAGTGTTATGCGTAGTATTATTATATTTTTGGTGGTAAAGAGTGCAGTGCAATACTCCAAAAGTGCTACAATCGCTTCAGATAACCCTCCTGGATACCTGGAAAACATAATTCTATTGGAAAAACTATTGGTGAGTGAAAAATGTAGTCTTAACGGTTTGACGTGGTGCAGTGCTGAAAGTCTGGGGATGGCAGCCATAGGTCGGCCTCGGCGAAGGGACGGGAGCGGTGTTGTCAGACTGCCTGTAGACAATCAGCCACTGCTGTGCTTGGCACTTGCCCTAAGTGGGGACATCGAACTAAACCCGGGTCCACAACAGTGCACAATTTGCGGAAATAGTGGTAGGAGGAATCAATTATTTGTCCACTGTAACAATTGCTCGCTAAAAGGCCATAGAACCTGCGCAAAAGTCTCAGTGTCTGAATTCAGAAAAATAAAGAACGGTTCCCGTACATGGTTATGCTGGAAGTGATCAGACTCGTTCTTTACAGTTACCAGTGACTTTCTAAATGTAAATAAAAATATATCACTTTTTGCCTTCAATGCGCGCAGTATTATGCGACCTGGACGGTTACAAAATATCCACGCATCGCTTGAAAGCCTTGACCCGACCATCGTGTGTGTCAATGAGACGTGGTTGTCCAGCAAAATTAATTACTCAGAAGTGTTCCCTGACTCGCTGATATTGTTCCGTAAGGACCGAACCCACCGCTCTGCAGGGGGAGTTGTAATTGCAGCCAAGCCAGAATGTAATCCAACTCGAGTTCATCACCTGGAGACAGCAGCCGAAGCACTGTGGGTGGAAGTGACGTGCAACAAACGCAAATTCCTTATTGGATCAATTTATCGCGCCCCTAAGTCGTCGCCGGAAATGAACGATGAACTAATCCTCTCTCTCGAGCGTGTGCAACATGTACAACAAAATTACGATGCCATTTATATTGTCGGTGATTTCAACTTAGAAATTAAGTGGTCCAGAAATGCTGCACCTGTTCCAAATAACCCCCTCGCCAATAAATTCCTTTCCGCTTTCTATGATTTATTCCTTCATCAATTAATGTTCGAAGCCACGCGTATTACGCAAACAACACGTTCAACCCTTGTTCTCTTCCTAAGTAATATACCACAGTCCGTCCAATCTCTTAATACTATTCCTGGATTCTGTGACCATCAGGCAATCCTCGCAACACTGACCCATATAAAACCATCCCCCAAACTCCATACCAGAACAGTTTATAATTTTTCCCGAACAAACTGGAACGATCTATCCACTTTACTATCCAACCGCCTCCCCGTTCTCACCTCAGATTTCAGCGGCAGTACTGACATAAACAAGATATGGAACGACTGGAAGAAAATTTTCTTTCAATGCGTAGAAGAAACCACACCAACAGTAAATATAACCAGCAGACGGAAATCTCCATGGATTACCAAGGAGATAGTGCGAGAAATTCGAAGAAGGGACCGCCTGTACCAGAAATGGAAAAGAAATCCAACCGATTATGAGTGGGAGAAATACAGGCTGGCTAGGAACAAGGCTAAACAATCTATCAGAGATTCCTACGATTCTTACATCCACAGTCTCAACACCAACTCCAAGGAACTCTGGGCTCTTCTCAGAAGTAAAGGTTGCAACAGAGCTCCATCTGTATTTAAACATAACGGTACGGCAGTCTCCACACCACAAGAAATTGCAGACACCTTCAACAGGAAATTTAAAAGTAACTTCTCCGTCCCTACTGAGGAAGAGAACATGCTATATTCAAGGACAACATCTACCCCTCTCTTCCCTCTAACCAACCTGTATTTCTCAACGAATGAAGTAAAGGAGTGCCTTCTGAAAACATGACCTCATGGCGCGATCGGGCCGGACCGAGTGCCAGTCAAGAATTGTGCAGTCGCCTTGGCGCCCTCGCTTTGCGCTCTCTTCAACTATTCCATTAATACCGGGTCTGTACCTTTGGAGTGGAAAGAAGCCAACGTAGTGCCAGTTTTCAAAGATGGAGATAAGGAAAACGTAGATGATTACCGCCCAGTTTCTATAACATCAGGGGTCTGTAAATGTATGGAACGTCTAGTTGCTAAATGTATGTTGGATTTTCTCAAGGAGAGAAACCTGCTGAACTCAAACCAGCACGGCTTCATTCCGGGAAAATCCTGCACAACACTTCTAACAAAAGTCATTGATGACTGGCAGTTCTCTTTGGAGCAGACTGATGTCTCAGAAATAGACTGTGTGACTCTGGACTGGAGCAAAGCTTTTGACCAGGTGTCACATCAAAGAAATTCTGTTATAACTTAGCAACTACGGCATTCAGGGTAAACTGCTGTCATGGTTGAGGTCATTTTTGGTGGGTCGAACGCAATGTGTTGTGTACGGAGGAGCCAAATCAGACCAAACCACAATTACTTCTGGAGTAATTCAGGGCAGTGTGATAGGGCCCCTCCTGTACACGATTTATGCTCTCGACTTACCGGATTGTGTAAATTCGACCATGGCGCAGTATGCCGATGACACAGTCATTTACAGAGCCATGAAAAACAGTGATGATATTGTACAATTCCAATCGGATCTGGATAGTATAGCTCTGTGGTGTGAGGTAAATAGATTGTATATAAATATTAAGAAGTGTAAATATATAAGACTAAGCAGAGCTAAACAACCACTCCAGAACCAAACTACTCTATGTGGATTCCAACTGCCGACTTCTAACTCCATCAGACTGCTCGGTATTCACATTACGGACAATCTGAAATGGAATAAACACGTGGAGGAAGTGAGGTGTAAGGCATACCGGGCGCTAGGTTTCGTCCGTAGATGTCTCTCGGGAGGAAGAAGTAAAGCCCCACGAACGGCTTATATTTCCCTTGTGCGGCCCATACTATTATATGGCCTTCCTTCCTGGCATCCAACTATAACGGAAAATATGAGGAAAGTAGAAGGTATCCAGCGACGAGCAGAACGTTTAATTAACAAACACATCCCCTTAAACACAGCCAGGTCATTGCCACCAGTGAACTCGTTATGTACACAAATAGATGTAGCCTTCCTTAGGAAATCCCTGACAGATCACACACACCTCTCCCCTTTCCACCGCCTGCAGCTCAATTACCGCTCTGTTAAAAGAGGAAAAGGAGTTACTCTTGTCCCTCCCTTCGCTAGAACAACCTCATATTTAAATGGGTTTTACTCAAGGGCTGCTCGTACCAGGAACCTTATACCATCTGAGGAAAAAGCTACTTCCTCTTCCTCACTTCCTCCGCGAAGTAAAGAAAATGTATATGTAAATATAAACCTATATGTGATGTATATAACTTGTATAAATTAGAATTGCAAGAAGGATGGGTGCAAGTACAGGTGCATGTGGGCGAATGTGTACGCTAGCGCGTGTGGGAGTGGTTGTGAATGAGTGTGTATACAGAGGTCTGAGTGAGAGTATAAATGGCTGGGTGTTCTTACTCTAATATTTTCAGGATAAATCAAGATAATTATTATTCTAAGGGTACAGTGTTTGTAGTGTAAATATGTAAATTTAAAATTGTCTACATAAGTTTGTAAATATTCAGTAGAGTTTATGTACACATGTGGAGATGGAGGCACTTCCGTGTATGTGGGGCTTGCCCTTTCTCCATCTACCACCCCTAAATTGTACATGTACAATTTAAGGAAAATAAATAATAATAATAATAATAATAATAATTTTTCCCTCTGGTTGGTTGCATCAATTTTTGAATCAGCTGTCCTTCCCATATTCACTTATCTGCGATTTGTTGGTCATGTTTCCTGTCGTTCCATTTCCTTCCCAATTGGCATCTGGCAAATTCAGATCTCCCGCTACAATAACATTTCTTTCCATGTCGTTCCCCACATAGCCGACTATCCTGTCAAATAATTCCGAATCCGCGTCAGTGCTACCCTTTCCCGATCTGTACACTCCAAATATATCAAGTTCCCTATTATCTTTAGAAATGGGCCTTATACTGTCTCACAGAAGGTCTTCTACCTTAACTCACGTGTTCATGATGTAAGCTACACGTTTGAAGCTCAGACAAAACAGGATCTTGGGTCCACTCACGAGGCACCTTATCCCAAATCGTTTTTACAGCATTCGCAGCTACATTAACCAAAAATGCCTTAGGTAATACATTTAACTCTTCTTCAGTAAAAGTGTTTAGTTTCTTTTTGCATGCATAAAAATTTACGATTGCCTTTTCAACTGCGTTACACTTAGTATCTGTTAGACATGACACGATGCCTTTACAAATGTTTCTTTCACACTAACGTTATTTCGACACTGCAGTTTACCTCCCGGCATGCACTGCAACACAACCAATCAAAGAACACACTTGAGGTGCCTAATATCAAACATGAACATGCGCCACCTATATCAAAATTGAGTTAAGGATTGATCCTTATAGCATTTTAATGCTCTTTCTGAATTAGTGGTCCGTGTCTTTCATAAACTAATATTTGTACGTATTTTTAACATAGAAATATGGAGTTTCTTTCATAATCGGACCCCTCCAGACGTAGTTTGTGTCAAAAACGGACATGAACGTTACATCCAATCATATTGCTCCAAGTGACATCAAACTGTCATGGCGACCAGAGAATTTTTATGGACATCTTAAGGAAAAAAGAGGAGGACTGTTTTTTAATGTCCTATGATTGCCAAAAGAGCCTCGTTTTGCCAAAATTAAGTGATCAGTTGGCGTATTATTCCAGACAACTCTACTGTTACAATCTGTCTGTTGTAATAGACGCCTCAAAGCAAACTGCGCCCTGATAATGTGTCTGTTTATACGTGGCTGGAGAATGAGGGAAAGAAATCACCAAACGAAATAGCACCAGCGGTTGTCACTGAGTTACGATCTAATAATTTACAAGGCTTCACTTCAGTCAAGTTGATTGCTGATGGCTGAGCCGGCCAAAATCAAAACAGTAATATTTTGCCGATGTGTGCACAGTGGCTTACAACGTATGCACCATCCTCTGTTGACAAATTAAAACTGGTATTTCCAGTAACTGGACACTCATATTTGCCTCCAGATATGATTTTTGGACTCATTGAGAAAGATCTTAAAATGATGACGACCATAGTAAATCCTGATTAATATCTTGAGGTGTTCAAAATATACGGCACAGTGAAAGTGATTGGACCAACTTTGGAACCACTGAATTGGAAAGAACGAGCACATATTTATCTGAAATCTGCTAGTGAACGTTATTTCAAAATTTCACAGTGTAAAAGAATTGTACTCAGGAGCACGAAAAGAGGCAATGTTGTACTTAAAGTTGAAGTAGGCTACTATTTGGAAACAGGTATTGAGCGTAAGATCACGAAAGCATGACAGGTAAGTCTAATGTTAATGAATCCTTTACATCTGATATTGGCATGAATGTAAACCCACAGAAACTTAAAGATGTTGACATATTACTAGGAAGCACTTTGGAAAAGATAGGAAATTAATGCCTCTCTTTAGTGGTATATCGAAGTCATCAATAAGGACATTTGTAGTGAAAATGAACAAGCTGTTAATGATTATTTATGAATGTGATTGTTTTGAAGACCCCTGTGGTGAACCAGAGGTTATTTGCCCAGAAATACAGTGAAGCAAGAACTGAAATGAATGTTAAAGATGTCAACAAATTTTAGAATAGGCTTATTTCTTTCATATTTTAATTATATTTCTTTTAAAATGGAAGTTTTCTTCAGTGTCATCCTGCAAGTTTTTTCCAAATATTGGGATAGTTCGTTTCAAAAGTGGACAATTACATGGATGTTTGTATCAAAAATGGACAAATGCCAATCTCGGTTTCAGAAATGGACATCGTCATATTTGAACGTGTTTTACATTGACTTAGACTGAAATTCCTAAGTGTCGACCATGATTTTCTTGTCCATAGGGCTGGAAATATGACACAAAAATGTTCACACATATAACGGCGGTTTAACATAGAGAAACGAAAATGTGGCTCTACTGAAAAATTGACAAAATGGCTTTTGTCCATGTATGATACTAGGCACCTCACATGTTGTAAAGTCTATTTACTTGTTTCTCTACTATGCTCCTTCGGAAGCGTTTAAAATGATGGACACCCTAATACTTGCATGTCGATAATTTCACACGATAATGGTAGATACTCACGCAACCATGCCTACTTTTCACAACCCTTTAAAAAAACAAGATCTGCCCTTGACAAATGTGCCTTCATCATTAAAGATAGAAAACCATACGGTTTTCCTTTTTCTTCCCACTTCAAACCTAAATTGTTTTCGATCCATTGAATCTGCTTTCTATCTTCATTTGTCTGCAAACAGTGAGGGAAAGGTGGGTTAAATACTAAGCTAACAAGTTTTGGCGCCCACAACACACTGCAATCTAACAAAGCCACCTCTTTAAACACAAATTTGTTGCCGTTTACTTTAAAGCCCTGTATATCAACTATTAATGTTTTCATCATGTTTGCGCGCCACTCTCTATCTCGAAGACTAAAGTTTTCAATCAACGAACAGGTTTAACCGTGCACAACTATGATGACGTCATCGCTGAAACACGTGCTCAGTCTAGCCTTCGCGATGCAGGTTTAAACTTGTTCCGTAAAGCTATGCCTTGGTAGAGGATGAGGATGAGGAGGTAGAGGAGGAGGGAGAGGAGGAGAAGGAGGTGGAGGAGGTAGCCATAGCAGCCGCCGCTATCCTCTGTAATAGCCTCTAAGCGCTATCCTTTGTAATAAGCGTCGGGAAGGGCACCTTGTCGTAAACTAAGGATAGCCCCTTTCAAGATGGTAGATGAGAGGTTAGGTTTGCGACTGCACTAAAGTTTTACAGTTTAATTATGATAGCTAACGGAACATTTCAAATTGCCCGCCACCACGTGCTTATGGTTGTAGTCGTAAAGATAGCAGCACGATGCTCTGTTGATTAAAGATGGCCGCTTGTCAGCTGTCAAAAAGCATGTGGGTGTGTTTTCAAACAAGAGCACGTAGAATTTTTCAAATTGCCCTCCACCACATTTCAAAGGTAGTAGCTAAAGATGGCAGCATGGTGCTCTGTTGATTAAAGATGGCTGCTGTCAGCTTGTCAGCTGACAAAAAGCACGTGGGTTGTTTCCAAACAAGAGCACGTAGAATTTTTCAAACTGTCCGCCACCACATTTCAAAAGTAATAGCTAAAAATAGCAGCACTGAGGTTTGCCATGCAAGGTGGCGGATGACAGCTGTCAGAAAAGCACGTGGCCTTGTTTGCTCTGTTAATTAAAGATGGCCGATAACAGCTGTCAAAATATCACGTGGAAATTGCCTCCACCACATTTCAAAGGTAGTAGCTAAAGATGGCAGCATGGTGCGCTGTTGATTAAAGATGGCTGTTGTAAAAAATGCACGTGGAATTTTTCAAATTCCCCAAGGGCCATAAAGAGGGCAGTACTAAGGCTAGCGATGCAAAATGGCGGTTGACAGCTGTCAAAAATGCAAGTAGAATTTTTCAAATTGCCCGCCCCCATGTGCCTATAAGGTTTAGTGCCGTTAAGATGACAACACTGAGGCAAGCGACGCGTTGTTGTTGTTCTTGAGGTTTTGTGCCGTTAAGATGGCAGCACTGAGTTTAGCGATGCAAGATGGCGGATGGCAGCTGTCAAAAAAGCACGTGGCTTTGTTTACAAATTCAAATCTCCCGTTAAGATTCAAATTTCCCGCCCGTGAGGTTTAGTGCCGTAAAGATGGCAGCACTGAGGTTTAGCCCCGTCAAGATGGCAGCAATGAGATTAGCGATGCGCTGTTGTTTTAAGATGACGGATGACAGCTGTCAATAAGCACTTGGCTTTGTTTACAAATTCAAATCTCGCGCCAAAATTCAAAAATCCCACCAAAATTCAAATTTCCCGCGGGAGGAGGCCTCTGAGGAGGGCCCTAAGAGGAGGAGGCCGCTAAATCCCCCAACGGTCTCAGGTACAATTTCCACAGCTGACCCGCTCCACGTGGCAGCTGGGACACACATAACTACTCTGAATTCTACTGAGCCAGCACGCTTCTTTTATACTGCAATATTTCAAATACAATTACTCAGCTAAAAGGGTCTACAAAATGACGTGGTTAACATTTCGATCGGACATTCCATTCTGGAAATAATTAGATAGAAGCGAGGGAATGCTCGACTGCGAGCGATCACCTGCCCCGCACTCAGCTATCTTTTAAAATCATAGTTGACGGGTGTTACCGCGAGTTGCGTAAGAAATAATTTGACGGCGAATGTCGACAAGGCATTCCCGTTTCAATATATAATCTACGATGTGATTTATTTTATGATGTGTGCCTTTGTTGAAGTTCTAGACAGTGTCGGATATCGAACTCGGGTTTTCTATGACAAAAGATCGTCATGCAAACCGAATTTTTAATTGCACACGACTGTAGTTGTTTTAAATAGCTCGCAGTTGCATGCTCTAATGATTTTTATTATGTAGACGAAAGAGATAGTTCCTTATCATAGGCACACAACCCTATCTCTTGTTCGATTCTAGTTTGTCAACATTACAGTAGGCCGTAAAATAACTTTGGTGTTTAAATCTACTGTATATTCATAACATGTTTCAATCGGACAATCAGTGTTCTAAACACAAAACACATGTTGTAGGTGTCGGCATCAATTGTAGTGTTCGATTCTTGTCTTGCAAATATTACAGTAGCCCATAACATAATTCTAGTGTTTAAATCTATATTCATAACATGTTTCAATCGGACAACCAGTGTTCTAAACACAAAACACCTGTTGAAGGTGTCGGCATCAATTGTAGTGTTCGATTCTTGTCTTGCAAATATTACAGTAGCCCATAACATAATTCTAGTGTTTAAATCTATATTGATAACATGTTTCAATCGGACAATCAGTGTTCTAAACACAAAACACCTGTTGTAAGTGTCAGCATTTAGTCCTAGTTTATGAGACTGAGGGATCGATACGTAGAAGTAAATCCTTCGAGGTTACATCAATTCAAAACACCTGTCAACTAGAAAAGGGTGTCGCGTAAGTAGTAGTCCCTAAAATCAAGGTGAGTTAACAACATACACTTCCGATCCCTCTTACAGCTCATTTTACCTCCATGATAGTAGTGATTATTAATTTAAGAGGAAATACACTTCTATTCCCCTCCCTTGTAAACAAAGTTTGAATCCTATGATATTTTATTGTGTTAGAACAGGGTTTGAATCCTTGATATTTTCCTTAACACAATGTGAAGTAGGACAAAGGTATCACCTGGTAAGTAGTAAAATCTTTTTATCTGCACATTAGTACAATTTTTTATTCTGTTACGGTAACTAAACATATGTTTTCTCTGTTACATGTGTTCGAATCCCGCAAAATCTATATCCTTAGGACAAAGGTATCCCCTGATAAGTAGTAACTAAAATCATTTTATCTACAGTGATTAAGAAAAAGTATGTCGGATAGAGATACACAACATTTGCAATTATATGTGTGCGTACTGATTGCATAGAAGTGCGTTTGTATCAACTGAGATATTAATCTCATAATGTTTTGCGTTATAATTTTTCCTTCTCTGAACACTAACAGCTAACATGTTTTGTCTTGTTCTACAATCAATTCTAGTGTGTGCTAATTGTAACTTGTCTTGTGGAATAGAGACGTACAGCACAGTAGCGTTAAAAGTTTTCTGTTTAATAGTCAAAATCTTTTTTCTTTGTCTGATAAAGACATATTGCATTAGCTTATTCTCCAATCAATTCTAGTGTGTGCTAATTGTAACTTGTCTTGTGGAATACAGACATACAGCACAGTAGCGATAATTTTTTCTGTTTAATAATCGACATGTTTTGTCTCATCGGCTAAAGACATACAGCATTCCAGTTCTATATATTTGCAATTGCATTCTGTAACTACATTTTGTCTGGTCGGATACAGCATTTGCTTATCCTACAATATTTTTGCATGGTGAAAAAAGTATTACCTTCTCATTACCTCCTCCACCTCCTCCTACCGCTCCCTCCTCAATCGAAAAATGTATGCGACTAGAACAACGCTACATAAACCAAGTATATTCTTTTGTGATGTGACATTCAATTCGGGAAGGCATCTGTCCGTAGGAGGAGGAATTGAGCTAACCTCAGTAACTGTAAGGAGAACCCTTTTGCCAGGAGTGGCTCTTTTCCTGGGATGAGCCCTATTACTAGGCAGAGGAGCCCTTTCGCCCTTTTGCTAGGAGGAGGTGCCCATTTGCCCTTTTGCCAGGAGGGGATTTTTGCCAGGAAGAGGATCCCTTTTGCTAGGAGGAGGTGCCCTTTTGCCCTTTTGCCTTGGAGACTAGCCCTTTTGCCCTTTGGCTATGAGGAGCTGCCCTTCTTCCCTCTCGCTTGGAGGAGGAGCCCTTTTGTTAGGAAGAGGAGGAGCCCTTTTGGCCTTTTGCTAGGAGGAGGTGCCATTTCGCCCTTTTGCGGGGAGGAGGTGCCCTTTTGCCTTTTTCCCAGGATCAGGTGCCATTTTGCCATTTTTGCCAGGAGGAGTAGGAGCCCTTTTGCCAGGAATAGGGGCTCTTTTGCCCTTTTGCTAGGAGGAGGTAACCTTTTACCCTTTTGCCAGGAAGACTAGCCCTTTGATAGGATGAGGAGCCCTTTTGTCCTTTTTGTATATAGACGAGGAGGAGCCCCTTTGCCATTTGGCAGGAAGAGGAGCCCTTTTGCGAGGTGGAGGAGCCCTTTTGCCCTTATGGTATATATGCTTGCTTAGTCCTCTCCCCAAAATAGTAACGGGAAGGGAAGCATGCTTCGAAACTACGCCGGGAAGGGCCGCTTGCATGAAAACTATGACGGGGAAAGGGTCGTGTCGAGAAGGGCAGCATTCTACGTCAGCACATCAGAGGAGGAGGAGGGAGCTGTTATATTTTCAAATTCCATGGACAACGTAGCTAAGGTAACAGCAGTGAGGTTAGGTTCTGAGAGTGTTGAGATTGGCAGCTTGCTTTAAATCTATGTTCTCTAAGATGTTGGTATGTTGATAAGGACAGCTTGCTTTAATACTATGATCTCTAAGATGGTAGTACGTCGTGAAGGGCAGCTTTCCTGTGGTTAGGCCTCCCCTGGCTTGTTCGCAGATGCCGCGGCGTGGCTAAGTCCAATCAAAATCTTTTAAATTCCGCTCCACTACGTGCATTAGGTTGTAAGAGACAAGAGGTAGGCAATGTTTACTTGTTTAAAATCCATGCCCACGTGGTTTAAAGTTTCTAGCTGCCATCTTCACAGATGTCTAAAAAGTACGTGGATTTTAAATTGTCCGCCACCACCTGCATTAGGTGGCAACAGTTTGGTTTATTCGAGTGAAGATGGCAGCACTGAGGTTAGCCACGTTCACATGTTTAAACTCCATGTCCACGTGGTTAAACGTGGCAGCTGTCATGTTGATCAAGGTTTCAAGAAAGCACGTGGTTTTCAAAATTGCCCGGCAGCACGTGCATAAGGTGGCTACGGTGGATGTTAGCCCCGTCAATATGGTAGCACTGAGGTTAGCCACGTTAACATGTTTAAAGTCCATTTCCACGTGGTTAAAGATGGCAGCTGTCATCCTGACAGCTGTTTAAAAAGGCACGTGTATTTTAAATTGCCCGCCACCAAGTGCATAAGGTGCCAGCAATGATGTTTAGCCCCGTCAAGGTGGCAGAAGTGTGGTAAGCGATGTTTTGTTGTTTAAAATTCCGCGTCCACGTAGTTGAAGATGGCAGGACAGCTGCCAAAAGAGAACTTGGCCAAGCAAATGGCTTTTTTTACAAACAATAGCACGTGGTCATGACGTCGCGAGGTCATGACTTCATGGGGTCAATGACTCCGGATGGAACCGGATACCCGTGGAAAAATGCTGACGCAGCTCCCATTGTGTTTGAACGTACCTAGCTCCTCTACTCTACCTGAATTCCAGTTCCCTGTTCCTTTATCACCGCTCCCTAGAACACCCCGTTTCCCTGAATGTACCTCCCTATAACCCTTCTAAATGATTTTCCTAACATGTGCATATCACTGCGGGTTATGTGAAGGCCATTTGAGCGCAGATCTCTACCTCTTACCCACCCATTATTATCTAGAAACCTCTCTCCCAATGTCCCACATAACCACTCTTTAGTCTCATTTCGATCCCCGATCACCTTCCAGTCAGTATCCCTCCTACATAGTATTCCACTAATAACAATATCCGCTTCCTTAAACTTCACCCGTGCTGCATTTACCAGAACCCACACATCCCCAATTATCTTGGTACTTATACCAGCCAGCTTTATCTTCTTGATACCAACGTGAAACACTACCACCTTCTCCTTCCTCTCCTAATTCTCATCTACTTTCCTCATCATCTGCCTCAACCTAATTCCTGGTTAACACTCTACTCTGGTTCCCTTTCCTCGACACACATTCCTCACATGTCTAACAATGGAACCTCCATGACCGGAGCCTAAACCCTACCAAACGCATTTAATCCCCTCCCCTCCTGGTCATCCCTATCTTTCCTGAAGGCTGCATTAGCTACTTCCTCCTTCCTTTTCTCCCTCCCATGCGCCGGTTCCACCTTTCTTACCTGTACTCTACATTTTCCTTTCCTACTTCTTTCCATTCCTCATACTTACACACTTCTCAGATACAGCTCCCTGTTCTTCACCTTTCCCCTGTTGTTCTAGCTACAGTGACTCATACCGATTTCTTATAGACACTTGCCCTGAATTCTGCTCCTTAGTAGAACCCTTAGCCTGAAATGTCCTTCTGCTCACAACATTAGACCACCTATCATCTACAATTCCGCCATTTCCGTCACATCGCTCTTTTACACCTATCGTATTCCGTACTTTGTTTGGGGGAGGCCTACCTTCCTTCCCGTCCTCTGAAATAATCCTACTTATCTCCCTCAAACTCTCCAACACCTCCCTTGTACTACTTAATGCCTGGCCACACCCACAGTTCCTACACCTGCATTCCTTAGCCATTCTTTACCCTTCTGTAAATAAGAAGTGTAAAAATTTTGCGGGCATGAGACACTGAACTAATGGTGCCGTAGTTTTCACACTTGTCAGCATCGGATTTCTTGGTAACAGATATAACAACATTCTGCCGAAAATCGAATGGCACTTCTCCTGTCTCATTAATCTTACACACTAAATGGAATATCCCCGCCATGCTGGTTTCTCCTAAGGCAGTCAGTAATTCAGAGAAAATGTCGAATTCTGACCTCAAACCTGGGTCTCTTATTTCATGAGCATCAACAGCCTCTTCTTACTCCAGAAATGTATCCTTCACGTCTTTACTTTGGTACAACTGTTGGATATGTTCCTGTCATTTTTCTGCTTTGTCTTCTTTCCCTACAAGTGGTTTCCCATCTGAGCTGTTAATATTCATACAGCCAGAGTTCCTTTCTCCAAAGTTTTCCTTGATTTTCCTGTAAGCAGCATCTACCTTTCCGAGGACCATACAACCTTCAACATGCGTGCACTTCTCCTACAGCCATTATTCCTCAGCTATCGTGCAGATTGTATCTACTTCATTTTCTAATCGCCTGTATTCTTGTCTGCCCCCTTCATTTTTTGCATTCTTGTACTTTCGTCGTTCATCGATCTGCTCTAGTATCTCCTGAGTTATACATTGATTCTTAGTTGAGCTTTCCTTCCTTCCTAACATTCCTTCAGCAGCCCTACTGTCCCCCTTCTTCACGAGTGTCCATTCTTCCTCTATTGTATTAACTTCAGTTTCTCATTTATCTCTTGTGCAACATTTTGTTTGAAACAATCACTCACACTCTCTTCTTCCGAAATGTCTATACCCCATCCCCTTGCATTCCTGCCTGTCATCAATTTCTTCAACTTAAGATGGCATTTCATGACCAACTCCACGTCAGCTCCTGGAAGAGTTTTGCAATCCAACACCTGGTTTATGAATCTCTGCCTAATCATAATGAAGTCTACTGGTATTTGATTCCTTCCAGTGTCTCCAGGACTCATCCACGTGTATACGTCGTTTATGATGTTTGAACCAAGTATTAGCTAGGACTATATTATGATCAGTGCAGAATTCAACCAGGCGACTTCCTCTCTCAATCCTTTGTCCCAATCTGAATTCTAAAACTGTATTACGTTCTCTTCCTTTGCCTACCACTGCATTCTAATCCGCCGTCGTAATTAGATTTTCGCCACCGTTTTCATGTTGTATTAAATCTCCTTATTTTCTTTCGATTTCTTCATCATCCACTGAAAAGGCCTGGGATAGAGAAAGTGAAATCTCCCTGCAGACGAATAAGGGAAAATCTCCAGGACGGGGAAATTAGACAGAAGTGTAGAAGTTCATAGATATGATTAGTGCACAGTTCCAAACAATAGATAGTAAGATGGTTCAGGATATAGGAAGAGAATGGATGGCATGCATGGATGCTGTAGTGAAACGGTAAGGAATAGCCTAGGAACAACTCTGTGTAAAGATGGGAAAAGGCGGACATCTTGGTGGAATAATGAAGTGAGTGCAGGCGTATCAGAAATGGCTCCAAACTAGGTATGGTGCAGACAGAGAATTGTACGTAGATGGAAGAAACAGAGTGAAAAACGTAGTTGTTGGATCCAAAAAAGGGGTGAATATTTTTAAATAACCTGATGTACCAGGAAAGGTTTGGTCAAGCGCTAGGGAAACCTTCCTGGACAGTAATAAAGAATCTTAGAATGGTATGGAAAAGGGAAATGAATAGTGTTTGGAGTAATTCAGGAGAACTCACAATACATCCCAGGGAATCACTGTACAGAATTCAATTATATTAGGTCCACCTATTCAATACATTTCAGCCATTTATTAAATAGTCTGTTTTAAAAGTTACATAGTAGTTTAATTTTTGCTAAACCGACGTTCAAAAATCAATGTTCGGGCCGCTTCACACTAGGCGACTAGAATCGGCGACCAGCCGCCCGTGCTTGTGAAACATTGTTTTAAATTGAGCTCTTCACACTGGGTGACTCAGTAGCCGAGCTACAGAAAGAACCCCGGCTGGCGACAGCTGGTGAACCATGAGTCTTCACACTAGGCGACTGTGTAGCCCAGCTACTCGCCCTATTTGAGTTCCATTCAAAACACTCTTCAGTGTCATTGTGCAATGCAAGTTCCTTCCCGTTACGTCTTCCGTTTCAGAATATTACAAACTGTACTAAATACATATATTACATTCATATAAACTGAGCAGCGTCCACCTGACACTTAAACTGTGACGAACAGGCTCTAGTAATGAAGTTGAGAAGAGAAATACATGGTACGAAGCTTTGCCGCAGTTTTTCAGCGATTTTAAAGAAAGAACGTCCCAGGAAAGGAACGAGCTTTATAATTAAAATATTACAAATATAAGCGACAACACTTTTATTAAATGTTCAAGATAAAAGAGATTTTTCTGTCCGACTTGTTTGGCTGTATGCTCAGCACAGCGTCCTTCGGTCCAGAGGGTCCTGGGTTCGATTCCCGAACGAGTCTGGGATTTTGTTTAAAATTTGCTTTAGGTAGCACCGACACATACGTCTAATGTCGACGAGGGTACTGGAAAGGGATACGAGTGGAAAGGAAGCGACTGTGCCCTTAATTAAAGTACAGCCTGGTGTGAAAATGTGAAACCACGGATAACCTTATTCAGGAATGCCTATAGTGGAGTTCGAACTCACTATCTCCAGAACGCAAAATGGTAGCTCCGTGGCACAACCCGCTCGGACATTTGCTCGGTCGGGGATTTTAATCGCGTATGGTTAATGCCACTGTCTTGGGGACTGGGTGCTTTTATTCGCCTATACACACCATACGCAATAGTAAATACATCGCTCCGTAAAATTGGGTCAGATGCCGACCTCAATTGATTGGGAAAAAGTCAGGCGGAATAGAAAGATAACGGAGAAGATTTTGCCAATACAAGGGCAGGCAGGATCCATTGATGAAGCTGTATGCATTAATGGGCTTCGGTGGTGGCGTCATGTGAGGCGAATGGAGGGGATGAGTTACCTAAGAAAATAATGCACTCTGTTGTGGAGGGTAAGAGAAATAGAGGGAGACCAAGATGACGATGGTTAGACCCATTTTCTAATGATTTAATTATAAGAGTTATAGAACTAAACGAGGCCAGAGAAGGAGTTGCAAATAGAGGATTGCTAAACAGTCTATAGTGAAATGTATGCGTATTATTATTATTATTATTATTATTATTATTATTATTATTATTATTATTATTATTATTATTATTATTATTATTATTATTGTTATTTTCGGCTTCTTTACTGACCGGTAGGATAAATTTATACTCATTTAGTCAATTCCTTCGACTCGATGACTGGATACTTTTCACACATTGATATTTACGTAGAACACACCACAGGAGTAGTTCAGGTCTCACGAAGCTGAGGATGGAAATAAAGACATTCTTCTTATTAATATTATTGGCCGGGTAGTTTAAATGAGATCTTAGAAGGAATCAGTAGAACAAAAGACAGACGCCACGTGCATGCTCAGTGAATAGGTCAGTCGACCAAGACCTGCAGGTCACACGTGCTCAACTTTGCACCACTTATCGAACATCCTACGTAGCGAAATTCGCTGATAACTGGAAAGCTCGCTGCAGTACTAGATTCTTAAAATAAAACCTGCACCAATTAAAAACATGCATACATACATCTTAATTATAGACTGTTATGACTCTCAGCTTTCAGTCTGCAACCCTCTGTGAATGTACTAATCATAAACTTTAATATGTATCTTTTGTTTGTAATTTAAACTTTCTCTCCATCTAGTCACCTCTTAGCCTCTGGAAGTTAGTGCAAGTGGTCGCCTCCCAACATTTTGATTTCTGGCCAATAACTTTACTAAGGCCAGGTACGTTAAAGTTCACTACTATTATTCTATTTCCTATGTAAATTCGACTGTTGAGCTTAAAAGACAGTTTGTTTTGTAAAAGTTAGGTTGTGCCGTGGAGAGGGTTGAATAGTCTCAGTGTGAATGTAGGTCAGTCTCCTTGTGGATATATTGAAGGGAGCAATGGTGCTCTCATAAAATTGTAACTTGGGAGCTTCAAGCACAATAGTTAAATCGTCGTTGTCTGATTGTGTTCATAAAATTATTTCTTAAGCGCATGAGCTAACCTGATCTGTTCCATTGTTATTTTCTTAAAGTTCAAAATCTGAAAAGGAAAGACAAAAACGGGAAGAAATAAAATTCCAAACCTTAAAGTTTTAAATTAGAATTTGATCTCCACACGCATGGTATCCCTGTAGGAGCAATAATAATAATAATACTAATAATAATAATAATAATAATAATAATAATAATAATAATAACCAATACAGTGATCTCTCAAGCTCTCATAACCACACACTCGGACATCGGACACCCGGCGGGAATTGACCCCCAAGCCCAAGCACGTTGGCCATTGAACCGAGGAGCTAATAAGTTCTGTTGATGTCGACACAGAGACCGGGATCGGAGAGAACAAGAAAGTTTGGGGCGAATCTTTGAAGCGTAGAGATAAAATTATAATCTTAAACAAATGACAGTCATCGACAATATATCTGAGAGGTCGTCAACCTGTCAACATTCGGCAAGGTCATTCTTCATGAGTGAGAAAGCACATCATACCGTTCATAAACGTACACTGTACATTTTCGGTCCTTTCTTTCCGTTTTACAGTAAGGAAAGAAGGATCAAGTTCATGGCAGTGTCTTTCTTATTACATCACATTTATTTCTTTACCCTTAAAAGTTTGATATAGTGTGGCATGTCCATGCCTTCCTTTCATTGTTTGCAAGACTCTGTGTTGATGTTCCGAGTTCTTACCCGCAGCTTCCTAAATCTGAAAGAATGCCTTCTAATTACATTCCTGAAGATTCTACAGATGTGATGATCTTTTTCCACTGAGCGCATCACCGTCTGAACTTTCAAATGGCGACCATTCCAATATCATACACAATCTTGCTCTTTATGTGCATTTCATCAATGGAGTTTATATGTGCGAAGGGAATCGAAGCTTGTCCATCAAGTGACAGTGAACAGTCGTGCGCCTACTTACGTGTTATTATTTCAAAATATTCGAGTTTATTTCCAAAGCGTGAACTGCCCTCCTTGAGTGCAGATTACTGTGCGTGCTTTCTTTGGGCTTACATTTTCCAGTCCTTCAATGGCAGCTGAACGAGTAGTTCTTTTCTAAGTCACTGAGTCATTCAGGACATTAGAATTTGTGAAGAGGAATTCCGAACACTTCAAATGCCTAAAATTATATATAAACTTCTATATCTCCCTCGTCAGGCCCAAAATAGAACACGCAAGCGTTGTATGGAATCCACCAAACCAAATATGGTATTGAACACATCGAAAAATCCTAGAGGTATTTAATACATATATTTAAAAAACCGGTAATTATCAACATATGGTACCTTACAACGAACTTCTCTCAAATCTTGAAATAGAAAGCTTGAAACTGAGGAGGAAACCGATGACATTAAGTTTCTGTACAAAACTGTAAATTCCATAATTGTCAACCCTGACTTTTTATGCTTCTTGATATTTCACGTGTCCCGTTTCAATGCAACGACAAATGTAACATTTTAGAATGAAAAAAGCCAGAACAATGGCTCACAAAATTTCCCCATTCTACAGGCTATGCAATGTCTGCAACAGTGCAATTCAGAAAAATATCTCTTTAGACTTCTGTGGACCTTTAGACCTATCTCTACAACAATTCACATATGCATGCCCTGCATTACTTTCCCTGTTTGTTTTCTTTTCCGCCTTGTTATTTTGATTCGATATACCCATCTCACCTGCAGTATTATATTGCAGGTGATATGTCTACTTGGCATTTGAAAAAGTATTAATGTGCTGTAAATTCCGATTGCTACTTTCTCCTTAACAATTTTTTAAGATATGTAGATTTTAATATTTTTGGTTAATTAGATTAGTAGTATAACTGGATGGTTCGGGCGCCACCACCTCCTCCGGTTCCCAGAGGCCACCTCCACCACCACCACAGCCAGAGGCCTCCCAGAGACCACCACCTCCACCACCACCACCACCACCACCACCACAGCCAGAGGCCTCCCAGATGCCTCCTCCACCACCACCACAGCCAGAGGCCTCCCAGATGCCTCCTCCACCACCACCACAGCCAGAGGCCTCCCAGATGCAACCTCCACCACTACCACAGCCAGAGGCCTCCCATAGGTCTCCTCAACCACCCGCGGGAAATTTGAATTTGTAAACAAAGCCACGTGCTTTTTGACAGCTGTCATCGACAACAACGCATCGCTAACCTCAGTACTGCCATCTTGACGGGCCTAAACCTCAGTAGTACCAACTTAACCTAACTAGCGCGAGGTAAACAAAGCCACGTATTTTTTGACAGCCACGTGCTTTTTGACAGACAACAACGCATCGCTAACCTCAGTACTGCCATCTTGACGGGCCTAAACCTCAGTAGTACCAACTTAACCTAACTAGCGCGTGGTAAACAAAGCCACGTGCTTTTTTGACAGCTGTCATCCGCCATCTTTAAACCACAGAGCACTGTGCTGCCCTCTTTATCGCAGTAGATGTAAATTCGTCACCTGTCGTCCGCAGTACTGCCATCTTGGCGGGCCAAAACCTTAGTGCTAACAACTTAACCTCACTAGCGTGAGATTTGAATCGGTAAACAAATCCACGTGCTTTTTTGACAGCTGTCATCCGCCATCTTTAATCTATAGAGCACAGTGCTGCCCTCTTTAGCTACTTACCTTTGAAATGTGGTGGCGGATAATTTGAAAAATGCTTTTTGACAGCAGCCATCTTTGAGCACCGTGTTGCCCTCTTTAGCTAGATACCTTTGAAATGTGATGGCAGGCAATTCCACATGACAGCAGCCATCTTTAATCAAGAGAGCACCATGCTGCCCTCTATGTGGTGGCGGCAATTTAAAAAATTCTACATGCTCTTGTTTGGAAACAAACTCACGCGCTTTTTTGACAGCCGTCATCCGCCATCTTTAATCAACAGAGCACAGTGCTGTCCTCTTTAGTTTGAAATGTGGTGGTGGAAAATTCCACGTGCTCTTGTTTGGAAACAAAGCCATGTGCTTTTTTGACAGCTGACATCCGCCATCTTTAATCTATAGAGCACAGTGCTGCCCTCTTTAGCTACTTACCTTTGAAATATGGTACGTCACAGCTGTCAACCGCAGTGCTGCCATCTTAACGGGCCTAAACATTAGTGCTACCAACTTAACCTCACTAGCGCGAGATAAACAAATCTACGTGCTTTTTTGATAGCTGTCATCCACCATCTTTAATCCATAGAGCACAGTGGTGCCCTCTTTAGCTACTTACCTTTGAAATGTGGTGGCGGATAATTTGAAAAATGCTTTTTGATAGCAGCCATCTTTAATCCAGAGAGCACTGTGCTGCCCTCTTTAGCTAGATACCTGTGGTGGCAGACAATTCTACGTGACAGCAGCTATATTTGAGCTCAGTGCTGCCCTCTTTGTGGTGGCGGCAAATTCCACGTGCTTTACAAACTCACGTGATTTTTTCTGGCAGCTGTCATCCGCCATCTTGAATCACAAACCTCAGTGCTGCGCTCTTTAGCTAGTTACCTTTGAAATGTGGTGGCGGCAATTTGAAAAATTCTATGTGCTCTTGTTTGGAAACAAAGCCACGTGCTTTTTGACAGCTGTCATCCACCATCTTTAATCAATAGAGCACTGCGCTGCTATCATGCGGGCAATTTCGTCAGCGGTCATCCGCCATCTTTAATCTACAGAGCACCATGCTGCCCTCTATGTAGTAGCGGGCAATTTGAAAAGTTCTGTTAGCTGTCATCCGCCATCTTTAATCAAGAGAGCACCGTGCTGCCATTTTTAGCTAGATACCTTTGAAATGTGGTGGCGGCAAATTGAAAAATTCCACGTGCTCTTGTTTAGTAAACAAACTCACGCGCTTTTTGTCAGCTGTCATCCGCCATCTTTAATCTATAGAGCTCAGTGCTCCACTCTTTAGGTACATACCTTTGAAATATGGTGGCGGATAATTTAAAAAGAAAAATTCTACATCAGCCATCTCTCGACGCTAATTGCACAAGATGGTGGCTATACATGACTCCTTAAAGGTGCTTATGCAAGATGGCCGCTATGCGTAGGTTCTTATGAGATGCCCTTGGGATGCTTGCGGAAGATGGCGATTATACAAGGCTCCTTATGAGACGCCCTAGAGATGCTTGCGCAAGATGGCGGTTGCTCTTATGAGGCGGCTTAAGGGTCCTTGCGCACGATGGCTAGAGATGCCCTAAGGATGCTTGCGTAAGATGGCGGACGCAAGATGACGGCTATACACGACTCCTTATGGGACGCCTTAAGAGTGCTTGCGCAAGATGGCTGCTGCTCTTATGAAGAAAGCTAGCTTAGAAGCTAACGTGTCGTGCTAGTTCGATTCATTAAATTTAGGGCTTAAATGCATAATGTTAAATATCTCGAAAACGGTGCATCGTAGAGCAAAACGGACAAAACTTTTCTACAAAATACGTCGGTTCGCAGTATGGGGAACAAGAAAAACGTAGTCTAATGATGAGATCAACGGTTCGGTTCTAACTTAGGCCCTTTGGCATTAGCTCTGTTTCAGCTTGTAATGAAGCAAGTCTTCGTAACATGATCAGGTCTAGCTATGGTAGAGAGTATAACGTACCGTGCAGGTTCGATTCATTACATTTTGGGGCTTAAATGCAAAATGTTAAATATCTCGAAAACGGACAAAATTTTTCCACCTGATACGTAGGTTTGCAGTATCAGAAACATGATAGCATACGGAAAACCTAGTCTAATGGTGAGATCGACGGTTCGATTCCTACTTAGGCCCTTTGGCATTGGCAGCTATCTATTTCTACAAGATGGTGGCTATACATAGCTTCTTATGAGACAACTTAAGAGCGCTTGCACAAGATGGCTGCTGCTCTTATGAGACGCCCTAGGGGTGCTTGCGGGAGGTAGCAGCGACAAGACGATGACTATACACAGCTGCTTATGATACGGCCTAGAGGTGCTTACACAAGATGGTGGCTGCTCTGATGAAGAAAGCTAGCTTTGCATAGTGCAGGTATTTTTACAGCACTAAGCCTCATACCTTTGAAATGTGATGGCGGGTAATTTGAAAATTTCGACGTGCTTTTTCTTCACAGCGGCTATCTTTAGACAATAGCGGCTATACATAAGCTGTTAAGGCCTCCTCTTATGTCAAGGCATAGCTCTATCGAACAAGTTTAAACCTGCATCGGAATAGCTAGAGTAAGCACGTGCTGCAGTGATGACGTCATTAAGCATGTTTAGACTTGCAAATCACAGAAGAAACGTAACAAGGCTGGAATCGAAAACTGCACTCTATGCCGTTAACTTTATCATGTGATCGGAACATTGATTGAAGTGTTTAGAACACTAAATAAGTAGAACCGAACACTGTACTCGACATAACATGTGTTTAGAACATGTCAGGGGATACCTTTGTTCTAAGAAGATTAGTTTACCGCACATTCCTTGTAGGGCTAATAGGCTAAGGGGATAATGGGTAAAAGGGCTTATGGGCAAAAGGGCTAAAGGGCTAAAGGGCTAAAGGAGCAACAACCTTATCGATCGCTATTAGCAAGAATGCTTGTACTTTGTTAAGTGTAGAAAATTAATCTTTATTTCTAAATGGTTTCATGTTCAGAACAAGGAATGGAACCTAGGGGTTACGTCTTACCTAATAAAATCCCCCAGGTGCGATGAGTTACGTTTTTCGAACTAGTGTTTGGAACACTGAACTTTTCAAGATGATAGCAGAGAGTTTAGCAATGTTCTGTTGTTGGATTATAAATTCCGCGCTACAACATGCATAAGGTGGCAGCCTTGAGGTTTACTGCCGTAAAGATGACAAGAGTGAGGTTAACAATGTTCCGTGTCGGATTTTAAATTCCGCGCTATAACATGCATAAGGTGGCAGCCTTGAGGTTTACCGCCGTAAAGATGGCAGCAGTGAGGTTAGCGACGCTCTATTGTCCTTCGAAGTGAGGTTAGGGTTCGTCAAGAAGACAGCAGTCAAAAAAGCACGTGGCTATGTTTACCAAAGAAGAGCACGTGGTCGTGACGTCACGGTCACGTAATCAATCCTTAGCTCGACGTCGTTAAGAGCAGCATTAGGATTAGCTATGCTTAAAAGTCTTGGGAACAGAGCAGCAGTATGAATTGCCATGTTTCAAAGCGTGTACACATCACCTATCGATTTTACATGCATCGACCATCGAAATAAACTTCATCCGCTAGATCGTGCTGCTATCTTAGCATAACCTATACTCATAAAATTAAAGTACAATGAATAGCCATGTTTCAAAGCGTGTACACATTACCTATCGATTTTGCTTGCATCAACTCTCGTACTAAACTTCTTCCGCTAGATTGTGCTGCTATCTTACCATAACCTATACGCGTGACCTTGAAGTACAATGAATAGCTATGTTTCAAAGCGTGTACACCTTACCTATCGACTTTGCATGCAACAAATATCGTACTAAACTTCTTCCGCTAGGTTGTGCTGCTATCTTAGCATAACTTATACACATGAACTTAAAGTACAAAGAATAGCCACGTTTCAAAGCGTGTACAAATTACTTATTGATTTTGCATTCATCGAATCTCGTACTGAACTTCTTCCGCTAGATTGTGCTGCTATCTTAGCATAACCTATACCCATGAACTTAAAGTACAATGAATAGTCATGTTTCAAAGCGTGTACACATCAACTATCGAATTTGCATGTATCGACTTTCGTACTAAATTTCTGCAGGTGGATTGTGCTGCTATCTTAGCATAACCTATACGCATGACCTTAAAGTACAAAGAATAGCCACGTTTAAAAAGCGTGTACAAATTACTTATTGATTTTTCATTCATCGAATCTCGTACTGAACTTCTTCCGCTAGATTGTGCTGGTATCTTAGCATAACTTATACACATGAACTTAAAAGTACAAAGAATAGCCATGTTTCAAAGCGTGTACACATTACCTATCGATTTTGCATGCATTGACTCTCGTACTAAACTCCTTCCGCTAGAATGTGCTGCTATCTTAGCATAACCTATACGCATGATCTTAAAGTAAAAAGAATAGCCATGTTTCAAAGTGTGTACACATCACCTATCAATTTTGCATGCATCAAATATCGTACTAAACTTCTTCCGCTAGATTGTGCTGCTAGCTTAGCATAACATATACACATGAACTTAAAGTACGAAGAATAGCCATGTTTCAAAGCGTGTACACATTACTTATTGATTTTGCATGCATCAAATATCGTACTGAATTTCTTCCGCTAGATTGTGCTGCTATCTTAGCATAACCTATACCCATGAACTTAAAGTACAATGAATAGTCATGTTTCAAAGCGAGTACGCATCAACTATCGATTTTGTATGTATCGACTCTCGTACAAAACTTCCGGGTAGATTGTGCTGCTATCTTAGCTTAACTAAGACGCATGAACTTAAAGTACAAAGAATAGCCATGTTTCAAAGCGTGTACACATCACCTATCGATTTTGCATTCATCGACTCTCGTACTAAACTTCTTACGCTAGACTGTGCTGCTATCTTAGCCTAACCTATACGCATGAACTTAAAGTACGAAAAATAACCATGTTTTAAAGCGTGTACACGTCACCTATCGATCTTGCATGCATCAAATATCGTACTAAACTTCTTGCACTAGATTGTGCTGCTATCTTAGCATAACCTGTACGCATGAACTTAAAGTACAAAGAATAGCCTTGTTTCAAAGCGTGTACACATTACCTAATGATTTTGCACGAAACGACTATCATACTAAACTTTTTCCACTAGATTGTGCTAAAATCGTGTAAGTGAGCTGCTAACTCAGCATAAGCTATCGATTTTACATGCATCGACTATCGTACTAGACTTCTTCCGCTAGAGCATGTTGCAATCGCTTGTGTGTATCCCTAACCCATGTGCACGAACTTAAAGCACAAAGAAGAGCTATGTTCCAAAGCGTGTACACATCACCTATCGATAATGTATGTATCGAATATCGTACTAAACTTCTCCTGCCAGAGCGTACGACTAACGCTTGTGTGTGCACGAACTTAAAGCATAAAGAATAGCAATGTATAAAAATCTTGTAAACAAGCAGCAGCATTAAGTATAGCCATGTTTAAATGCGTGTACACATCATGTACCTATGATGCACGCAGTACTAAAATTATTCCATTAGAATGTACAAAGTTCGCATGTGTTTGTGCTGCTATCTTAGCATAGCCTATGTGCATGAACTTAAAGCATAAAGAACAGTTATGTGTAAAAAATCTTGTGAACATAGCAGAATGTTTACTACGTAGGTGTAAACATTGAACTTTGCATGATGAGGCAGCATACTACGTGACCGTGACGTCACAGCCACGTGCTCTTGTTTGGTAAACATAGCCACGTGCTTTTTTGACTGCTGTCTTCTTGACGAACCCTAACCTCACTTTGAAGGACAATAGAGCGTCGCTAACCTCACTGCTGCCATCTTTACGGCGGTAAACCTCAAGGCTGCTACCATATGCATGTTATAGCGCGGAATTTAATATCCGACAACGGAACATTGTTAACCTCACTCTTGTCATCTTTACGGCAGTAAACCTCAAGGCTGCCACCTTATGCATGTTGTAGGGCGGAATTTATAATCCAACAACAGAACATTGCTAAACTCTCTGCTATCATCTTGAAAAGTTCAGTGTTCCAAACACTAGTTCGAAAAACGTAACTCATCGCACCTCGGGGATTTTATTAGGTAAGACGTAACCCCTAGGTTCCATTCCTTGTTCTGAACATGAAACCATTTACAAATAAAGATTAATTTTCTACACTTAACAAAGTACAAGCGTTCTTGCTGATAGCGATCGATAAGGTTGTTGCTCCTTTAGCCCTTTAGCCCTTTAGCCCTTTTGCCCATTAGCCCTTTTGCCCGTTAGCCCCTTAGCCTATTAGCCCTACAAGGAATGTGCGGTAAACTAATCTTCTTAGAACAAAGGTATCCCCTGACATGTTCTAAACACATGTATCGAGTACAGTGTTCGGTTCTACTTATTTAGTGTTCTAAACACTTCAATCAATGTTCCGATCACATGATAAAGTTAACGGCATAGAGTGCAGTTTTCGATTCCAGCCTTGTTACGTTTCTTCTGTGATTTGCAAGTCTAAACATGCTTAATGACGTCATCACTGCAGCACGTGCTTACTCTAGCTATTCCGATGCAGGTTTAAACTTGTTCGATAGAGCTATGCCTTGACATAAGAGGAGGCCTTAACAGCTTATGTATAGCCGCTATTGTCTAAAGATAGCCGCTGTGAAGAAAAAGCACGTCGAATTTTTCAAATTACCCGCCACCACATTTCAAAGGTATGAGGTTTAGTGCTGTAAAAATACCTACACGATGCAAAGCTAGCTTTCTTCATCAGAGCAGCCACCATCTTGTGTAAGCACCTCTAGGCCGTATCATAAGCAGCTGTGTATAGTCATCGTCTTGTCGCTGCTACCTCCCGCAAGCACCCCTAGAGCGTCTCATAAGAGCAGCAGCCATCTTGTGCAAGCGCTCTTAAGTTGTCTCATAAGAAGCTATGTATAGCCACCATCTTGTAGAAATAGATAGCTGCCAATGCCAAAGGGGCTAAGTAGGAATCGAACCGTCGATCTCATCATTAGACTAGGTTTTTCTTATGCTATCATGTTTCTGATACTGCAAAGATACGTACCAGGTGGAAAAATTTTGTCCGTTTTCGAGATATTTAACATTTTGCATTTAAGCCCCAAAATGTAATGAATCGAACCTGCACGGTACGTTATACTCTCTACCATAGCTAGACCTGATCATGTTACGAAGACTTGCTTCATTACAAGCTGAAACAGAGCTAATGCCAAAGGGCCTAAGTTAGAACCGAACCGTTGATCTCATCATTAGACTACGTTTTTCTTGTTCCCCATACTGCGAACCGACGTATTGGGTAGGAAAGTTTTGTCCGTTTTGCTCTACGATGCACCGTTTTCGAGATATTTAACATTATGCATTTAAGCCCTAAATTTAATGAATCGAACTAGCACGACACGTTAGCTTCTAAGCTAGCTTTCTTCATAAGAGCAGCAGCCATCTTGCGCAAGCACCCTTAAGGCGTCTCATAAGGAGTCGTGTATAGCCGCCATCTTGCGTCCGCCATCTTACGCAAGCATCCTTAGGGCATCTCTAGCCATCCTGCGTAAGGACCCTTAAGCCGCCTCATAAGAGCTACCGCCATCTTGCGCAAGCATCTCTAGGGCGTCTCATAAGGAGCCTTGTATAACCGCCATCTTGCGCAAGCATCCCAAGGGCATCTCATAAGAACCTATGCATAGCGGCCATATTGCATAAGCACCTTTAAGGAGTCATGTATAGCCACCATCTTGTGCAATTAGCGTCGAGAGATGGCTGATGTAGAATTTTTCTTTTTAAATTATCCGCCACCATATTTCAAAGGTATGTACCTAAAGAGTGGAGCACTGAGCTCTATAGATTAAAGATGGCGGATGACAGCTGAAAAAAAGCGCGTGAGTTTGTTTACTAAACAAGAGCACGTGGAATTTTTCAATTTGCCGCCACCACATTTCAAAGGTATCTAGCTGAAAATGGCAGCACGGTGCTCTCTTGATTAAAGGTGGTGGATGACAGCTAACAGAACTTTTCAAATTGCCCGCTACTACAGAGAGCAGCACGGTGTTCTGTAGATTAAAGATGGCGGATGACAGCTGACGAAATTGCCCGCATGATAGCAGCACAGTGCTCTATGGATTAAAGATGATGGATGATAGCTGTCAAAAAAGCACGTGGCTTTGTTTCCAAACAAGAGCACATAGAATGTTTCAAATTTCCGCCACCACATTTCAAAGGTAACTAGCTAAAGAGCGCAGCACTGAGGTTTGTGATGCAAGGTGGCGGATGACAGCTGCCAGAAAAACCACGTAAGTTTGTAAAGCACGTGGAATTTGCCGCCACCACAAAGAGGGCAGCACTGTGCTCAAAGATGGCTGCTGTCACGTAGAATTGTCTGCCACCACAGGTATCTAGCTAAAGAGGGCAGCACGGTGCTCTCTGGATTAAAGATGGCTGCTATCAAAAAGCATTTTTCAAATTATCCGCCTCCACATTTCAAAGGTAAGTAGCTAAAGAGGGCACCACTGTGCTCTATGGATTAAAGATGGTGGATGACAGCTATCAAAAAAGCACGTAGATTTGTTTATCTCGCGCTAGTGAGGTTAAGTTGGTAGCACTAATGTTTAGGCCCGTTAAGATGGCAGCACTGCTGTTGACAGCTGTGACGCACCATATGTCAAGTGTAAGTAGCTAAAGAGGGCAGCACTGTGCTCTATAGGTTAAAGATGGCGGATGTCAGCTGTCAAAAAAGCACATGGCTTTGTTTCCAAACAAGAGCACGTGGAATTTGCCACCACCACATTTCAAACTAAAGAGGACAGCACTGTGCTCTGTTGATTAAAGATGGCGGATGACGGCTGTCAAAAAAGCGCGTGAGTTTGTTTCCAAACAAGAGCATGTAAAATTTTTTAAATTGCCGCCACCACATAGAGTGCAGCATGGTGCTCTCTTGATTAAAGATGGCTGCTGTCATGTGCAATTGCCTGCCACCACATTTCAAAGGTATCTAGCTAAAGAGGGCAACACGGTGCTCAAAGATGGCTGCTGTCAAAAAGCATTTTTCAAATTATCCGCCACCACATTTCAAAGGTAAGTAGCTAAAGAGGGCAGCACTGTGCTCTATAGATTAAAGATGGCGGATGACAGCTGTCAAAAAAGCACGTGGATTTGTTTACCGATTGAAATCTCACGCTAGTGAGGTTAAGTTGGTAGCACTAAGGTTTTGGCCCGCCAAGATGGCAGTACTGCGGACGACAGGTGACGAATTTACATCTACTGCGATAAAGAGGGCAGCACAGTGCTCTGTGGTTTAAAGATGGCGGATGACAGCTGTCAAAAAAGCACGTGGCTTTGTTTACCACGCGCTAGTTAGGTTAAGTTGGTACTACTGAGGTTTAGGCCCGTCAAGATGGCAGTACTGAGATTAGCGATGCGTTGTTGTCTGTCAAAAAGCACGTGGCTGTCAAGAAACACGTGGCTTTGTTTACCTCGCGCTAGTTAGGTTAATTTGGTACTACTGAGGTTTAGGCCCGTCAAGATGGCAGTACTGAGGTTAGCGATGCGTTGTTGTCGATGACAGCTGTCAAAAAGCACGTGGCTTTGTTTACAAATTCAAATTTCCCGCGGGTGGTAGAGGAGACCTATGGGAGGCCTCTGGCTGTGGTGGTGGTGGAGGAGGCATCTGGGAGGCCTCTGGCTGTGGTGGTGGTGGAGGAGGCATCTGGGAGGCCTCTGGCTGTGGTGGTGGTGGTGGTGGTGGTGGTGGAGGTGGTGGTCTCTGGGAGGCCTCTGGCTGTGGTGGTGTTGGAGGTGGCCTCTGGGAGGCCTCTGGCTGTGGTGGTGGTGGAGGTGGCCTCTGGGAGCCGGAGGAGGTGGTGGCGAACGAACCATCAAATTATACTACTTAGATTCCTCCTAACATTATGTTATGTTTAATAATTAATGTGTAGTGGATGCCTCCGTGGCTCAGGCGGCAGCACGCCGGATTCTCACCACTGGGTTGAGTGATTCAAATCCCGGTCACTCGATGTGAGATTTGTGCTGGAGAAAGTGGAGGCGGGACAGGTTTTTCTCCGGGTACTCCGGTTTTCCCTGTCATCTTTCATCCCAGCAACACTATCCAATATAATTACATCTGTCAGGCATTAAATCATTGCCTCAGAGAAGTGCGACAGGCTTCGGCAGCCGGCACAATTTCCTAACCTCGCTGCTAGATGAGATCTTCATTCAATTCAATCCTGACTCGGTCGAAAGACTGGAAACAAATAGTGACTAAGCCACTTGTAATTGGAGAAACATCTCTGTTGGTGGCAATAAATAAATAAATAAATAAATAAATAAATAAATAAATAAATAAATAAATAAATAAATAAATAAATAAATAAATAAATAAATAAATAAATAAATAAATAAATAGTAAATATGTACATAAGTAAATACATTAATTAATTAATAATTAATTAATAGTAAATAAGTTGCAAAGTGGAGTGTTCCACATGACATGGTAATTTCGGAGATGGGAAGGCACTTGACTTAAGTATTTTTCTGAGAGTTAATCCTAACAAACTATTTTTCAAGTTATGCGTTTTCATAATGAGAGGTAGAAAAATGTTCGCTGCGTACATAATCATTCTTACAATTAACCGAGTGGAATCGTTTACATTCAGTCAACCAAATATTGCAGGTCACAGGATCCTTTGGGAACCTGTGATAAATCGTGTCTATACCCAGAATTTTTGTCTTTCGAGAATAATTTTACACGTAGCTAGCACAGATCTCATTCTACCTCTCGGAACAAATTAATGACGCGAAACGCAATCACAATTAATACTTTATAAATATATACCAGAATGAGAGGGTACAGTGGTGATGAACAGAGCAGAGCAGAGAAAGTCGCAGCTAGCTACCGTCTCTTGTCTTGCTAATGACGTCACTGTTTAGTACTGTTAAGTGATGATCCAACAAAATACGTCACCTGGTAGCTGGTTACCACGACACGATTGTGTTTGTGTTGAACCAACAAAGAAACTTCAATGTGCTCACATTTCGAGTTTATCAAGAGCATAATTTCACGGTCGTCACGACGTATCGTAAACCCAGTGTTATGTCGAGGGTAGTTATTCAGTCCCCGAACTAGAGAAATTCACCAGATAAGGTTAAAATTCCCCTTCCGACTGGGACTAGAACCCAGGATTCTCTGAACTGACGGCCAGCCAAGGAGGTATCCTTGTTCACGTAGTCTAGCAACCCAGTTATTCTTACATCTCTGATAGGACTGAAAGCTCAGAACGGCCTTCGGGGAAATAAATAAGAAGAAAGTAACTTCATTTTCTCAAAAAGAAACATTTTCTCCGCCAATCCCATTGCATCAGAATTCTTAACATACCAGGAAGAGCATCCCTGACTTTTTGTTGGTATAGTACTGATACAAAGTGAAAGTTTCACCTGGACTATGACACAACAGAAAACTGTGTCGCGATGTCTTAATTCCAGAATTAATATAAAAAATGTTTCATTATTATTTATTAATTTGATATAGACAAAAATCTTAAATTTCTTGTGATGTGTTATAAAAGTTTATTTAATTTCACAACCTCGTACTACTTACGATATGTGTTTAAAATAATGGTTTATATTCAATTAAAATGCCTCAATAATTAGCGAAATATTGATATTTCTTTAATCCTTTTATTTAAGGACTTTTTGGTGGGGGTACAATCTCATAAAGGACTGACAACCTCTGGTGTAGACAGAAAGCTGCTCCTTCAAATCTCAGCCACCTTGAACGTGTGGGTCTCTGCATATCGCAACCTGAGGACTAACCAACTCAACTCTTTCTGTTGGGAGGAAAGTAGCGGATCTAAAGCACCAGAGTGAAGACCAAGTCCGTACTGAGTGGAGGAGTCGTACAATGCCGATACTGCGGATTTGCACAAGAGAGCAAGCCTAACCTTACAGACGCTACCTTGGAGGGGCCTAACCTAACTTTTACGGCTAGATGCCCTTCCCGACGCCTAAGAGAGCGACAATAACTTCACATCCACTATCTTGGAGTAGAGTAACTTTAGTGTTACGGCCAGATGACCTTCCCGACGTGAATTGCACAAGATGGCGATTATACACTGGCTCTTATGAGACTAACTCCTAGAACCTGGGTCAGGGGTTACTGTGCAAGATAGCGGCTATACATAGGCTCTTATGAGACGGCCTATGTGAGCTTGCGCAAGATGGCGGCTATATATAGGCTCTTACGAGACGGCTTAGGGGCGCTTGCGCAAGATCGCAGCTATACATAAGCTATTATAAGACAGCCCAGGGGCGCTTCCTCAGGATAACGGCAATACACAGGCACTTATCAGGCGGTCTAGGGGCGCTTCCGCAAGATGGCGTCTATGAGAGGCCTAGAAACGCTTTCGCAAGATGGCAGCTACACAAAGGGCTTGATGTGACGGCATAGGGGCACTTCCGCGAGATGGCTGCTATACATAGGCCCTTATGAGACGGCCTATGGGAGCTTGCGCAAGATGGCGGCTATACATAAGCCGTTACGAGGCGGCTAGTGGCACTTGCGCAAGATGGCGGCTATGAGACGCCCTAGCAGCGTTTGCGCAAGATGGCAGCTATACAAAGGGCATTATAAGAATGCCCACGGACGCTTGCGTAAGATAGCGGCTATACATAGGCTCTTATGAGACGGCGTTAGGGCACTTGCGCAAGATGGCGGCTAAACACAGGCTGTTGTGGAGGAAGCTAGCTCAGAGGTTACTGCGCAAATGGCGGCTATACATAGGCTCTTATGGAGAAAGATGCGTCAGGGGAGACGTAGGACTTAAAGAGATGTTTTTACAGTATCTTATATCTGCATAGGGTAACAGAGTTTTGCTAATACGTGTGGACAGTTGATGTGTAGAAAACCGAAGAACTTGTTTCGATGTGGTATATTCTTCTGCAGTGTTATCGGTAGATAAAAACTTAACACGGTTTGATTGAAAAGAATCGGTCAAATCATCTTCTTTTTCTTCTACGACCTCATATTGATTCTCTTCTTGAGATGTTTGCACAGCTACAGGACATGTTGTCTGCTTAGAAAATAAAGTAGAATGAAAACGCTCGGATGGAAAAGAAACGTTGTGTTCTTCTTTTTCTTCCTGATGCATCTCCTCTTTATCTGGTAGAGTGAGGTTAGTAACAGAACTTGTAGTAAGCTGTAACGATGTCATATAGTTTCGATCACGCTTCTTTATATCGCGCTTTCGACAATTTGTCAATGTTTCTAAGCGTTCTACTGGTAAATTACTTAAAGAAATGTGTTTAGAATTTACAAGTCGAGTGAGATTATCCGTCTATTGAATATAGCAGTACATTGTTTGCATGCATATATTCCAAAGTTACGCTGTACAGCTTTATGTCGTTGAAGACTGTCAAGTCTTAAAAAAATCACACTGCAAAGATCACACATAATCATAATAGATGTTTTACAGCTAGATACGATGTATAGTTTTACACTGCAACCGGAAAATAACAACTACCAATCTATCTGTAAAACTGCACCTGATATCGATGAGGAGGAGGAGGAGGAGGAAGCTGTTACATTTTCAAATTCCATAGACAACGTAGTTAAGATAAGAGCAGAGAGGTTAGCGTCTGAGAGTGCTGAGAAGGGCTTTGTATTTTTATTCTATATATATGTATAGGATAGTGGGTTTTTCGAGAAGGGCAGCTTGCTTTAACACTACGTTCTCTAAGATGATAGTATGTCGAGAAGGGCAGCCTGTTTTAAGATGGTGGTATGTCGAGAAGGGCAGCTTGCTTTAAGATGGTGGTATGTCGAGAAGGGCAGCCTGTTTTAAGATGGTGGTATGTCGAGAAGGGCAGCCTGTTTTAAGATGGTGGTATGTCGAGAAGGGCAGCCTGTTTTAAGATGGTGGTATGTTGAGAAGGGCAGCCTGTTTTAAGATGGTGGTATGTTGAGAAGGCCAGCTTTCTATAAGGTGCTGGTATGTCGAGAAGGGCAGCTTGCTTTAAGATGGTGGTATGTCGAGAAGGGCAGCCTGTTTTAAGATGGTGGTATGTTGAGAAGGGCAGCCTGTTTTAAGATGGTGGTATGTTGAGAAGGCCAGCTTTCTATAAGGTGCTGGTATGTCGAGAAGGGCAGCTTGCTTTAAGATGGTGGTATGTCGAGAAGGGCAGCCTGTTTCAAGATGGTGGTATGTTGAGAAGGGCAGCCTGTTTTAAGATGGTGGTATGTTGAGAAGGGCCGCTTACCTGTAGTCTGACCCCCTTGCTATATCCTAAAAATCCGCGGCATAGAAAAGTCCAGTCGAGATCACTTAAATTCCGCGTGCCTTACAGTGTGTAGGTGGCAAAAGAGAGGTTTAGTTCCGTCAAGATGGCGGCAGTCATGTTAGCCATGTTCACTTGCTTAATCTCCGTGGCAAAACGAGTGCACGTGGTTATGAGCTGTCAACTGTCAAAAAGCACGTTAATTTTAAATTGCCCACCACAACGTGCACAAGGTGGCAGCAATGATGTTTAGCCCCGTCAAGATAGCAGCACTGAGGTTATCCACTTTCATTTACGATAGCTGTAAAGGGAATGCAACAAGTAGAACATTTTAAATTTCATAAAATATATATTTACTGGTTTATATCCTATTTCCACATATAATGTCAAAATGTTGTAATCGTTCAACGAGTAAGTTAACGTTTTTACGGTATCTCACATCTGCATAGGGTAACAGGGTTTTGCTAATACAGGATTTATATACAGAAAACGGAAGAACTTGTTTTGATGCGGTATGAGCTTCTGAAATGTTATCAGTAGAGGCGATGATTATTGTTTTAAGAGAAATGCTTTTCCTCAAAGGTAAGTGTATAAATAAGTTTCTTCGACGTGTTAACCGCTATATCGCAAGATACTCGGTTTAAACTGTTATATAAATAGTGATGATTATTGTTTTAAAATAAATGTATTTCTTCAAAGGTTAGTGTATAAATATTTGCTACGTGTTAGCCTGTAGATCGCAAGATGGTTGGTTTAAACTGTAATGTTAATGGTAATGATTATTGTTTTAAGAGAAATGTAACGATTAATTTTGTATTTCGTAGATTGATCAGTGTTCTAAACATACAGGAATTTGGTCGAAACCGTCCTAGTTTATGAGGCTAGGGTTTGCATATAGCTTGTGCATGCTAATCACATCGCGGTGATTTCTGCGTTTTTGAGGAAGTCCTTTTATTTTCTGCAGGTCTATCGTTCCGCTGACTATGCGTTTACCTTCTAGTTGCCCTCCTGTCAATCATTATTGCTGCTCGATAAAAATCCCAATAGCACATGCTCACACCCCTAATGCGAAAAGCTTTAAGCGTAAGGTCGCCTTGTTATAGTTATGCATGTTTCGACTTTATATATTTATTTATTTATGTATTCAGGATCAGCGACAGCATAACGCAGAATTACAAAGATCCGAGCTGTGTACAATAAATATGAATTTAAAGTGAAATATTTATAAATATTTGCAAAGGACGCGAGTATACGCAATAAAAACTGTACAATCATATATAATACATACTTACATAAACAAAGAGATTAACAAAGGAGAATACTCATACAGTAAATACAGGAGCAGAACAGGAATGAACAAGAAGGAAAATTAATTTATATGAGAAATGTCCTGACAGAAGGAAGAAACGTTACGAAGGTGTCTAGGTTCTTGTTGCTAGAGAATGTATTAAACATTGCTGGAATACGTACAGAAAGTGAGCTTTGGGTGAGATAAATCCGGGAGTAAGGAATATGGAATAGGGTCTTCATTCTGGTACTACGGGATGGGACGTGGATGGGGTATAAGGAAACTAAATCTGGAGACCTAAATAGAACATTAGCTGCTTTGTATAGCAGCTTTAGGTCGACTGCTTTCTTCCGAGTACAAATAGTTTTGAGTTTCAGTTTCCCGAGGACTTGGACAGTGCTTAGGTTCCGACATGCAGGGACCCTGGTTCTGACGATAGCACAGAAAAAAGATTGTACATGGTCAAGGTGGCTGAGATTTAGAGAAGCAGAAATGGACCAGACTGGAGAGGCGTATTGAGCAATAGGTAAGATACAGTAAACTTAGAATGCTCGGAGGGCATTTACATCTGTGATGTCAGAAAACCTGTACAGTAAACCGAGGAGTGACATAGCACGTGAGGTAACACTGTTTATGTGCGAGACAAACAACAATTTACTGTTAAAATGCACTCCTAAGTCTTTTTGATTGTCAACAAGAGCAATCGGTTGGTTCAGTAGGTGATATTCTTGTAGAACAGGGGATTTACGAAGTGTAAACGAAATGGTGGAACACTTGGAGGGATGAGGTTTAAGAAGCCATGTACTACACCAACCTGGCAGTGAATCAAGTGCATTTTGCATTTGGATTGTATCTGTAGGAGAATCGATCTGCTTGAAGATTTTACAATCACCTGCAAAGAGAAGGATTCAACATGAATAGTGGGAAACAGTATCGATAAGGTCATCAATAAACAGGGCAAAAAGGAGTGGACCTAGGACACTGCCCTGCGAGACACGGGAGGGTGGTTGGAGAAGAACTGCATCCATCAAGGACCACGTGCTATAGTCTTTCGTTCAGAAAGCTATTAATTAGCGCTAGGAGTCTCCCACGGACTTTAAACCGTGCAGAAAATTTGAATGCAAGAAGCGGGCGATCCATGGAATCGAAGGCCTTCGCGATGTCGATATAGAATACATCAGGTTGAGAGCCCGCGTGGATGGCAGACGTGGCATGATGGAGGAAGATAGCCAAGTTAGTTACGCAGAAGCTTCCAGGAAGGAAACCATGCTGCTGAGGGGTAAATATGGAATTGTATACGCAATGGAATTGTAAACGCAAGCAAATGCTGGTGGATGATCCTTTCACAAATGATTGGTAAAGCAGATAATACAGAGACCGGGCGATAATTTGCGATATCCGACCTCTGTTCACCTTTAAGAACGGGTGTGATATAAGCAAGTTTCCAGGAGCTAGGAAAGTAGCCGATTGAGAAGCACCGATTGAATATCACGCTATTAGGGTATGAAAGAGTTACTACTGTATTCTTAAGGAAGATACGACATAGACCATCAGGACCAGTGGGTTTATTTTCTGACAAAGACGAATGTAGGGAGTACACTTCAGATTCAGTGGTAGAAATGTTACTGAGGCTATGGGAAGTAACAGGTTTGATTTTAGGAAAATCAGCATATTGCACAGTTTTAACAGAATGGTCCAAGCTTACTACTTCCGGTATTCGATTGATGTATCTTCTATTATTTATAAGTGACCAGAATCTCTTACTGTTGTGTCTTACTTCAAGGCAGAATCCGTTAATATATTCTGAGTAATCCCGCCTTAATAAATACCTGTGGTGTTTGCTAAGGTCACAGAATATTTTTAATTTCTCACGGAGGGCGCATTCTTTCATTGTCTCCAGGCTACCGATTTTTTTAGTTCAGCGCTTTTAGTATCACTCTTCTTCCATGGGGGAATTTTCTGGACATCTAAAGAGTGGGAATGAGGCCGCGGATCACAGCAAGCGTCCAATCATAAAATAAGTCCACCACATCTTGAACTTCACCCACATGCAACAAGTGCCATGGTAAAAGGGACAGGGTACGATTCACAGTCTGCCAGTCAACTTTACGCCACACAAGCGCAGAGCTCCGAAGGACAGGTCGATGACATCTCGGAGCACGGGGAGGGGTGAGTGTGGAAGTTGCTTCAACGGACTTGTGGTTTGAGTTAAAAATATTTCGTCCAACAGAAACAGATGAGGGATCGTTATAGGAAAGCAGTCAGTCACGAGCAGCAATACAGGCATGGCATGGTGCAAGGCAGTGTTGGAAGGAAGGTGGAGTTGAGAGAGGAAGAGAAAATAGTAGTTATAAAGGACTGTTGGAGATTATGTTGTGTGCGACGGTTATTGCGACGCTGCTGGTGGTAGGAGGTATAAAAAAAATCCGGGTCTAAACCAGGGACCGTTCGGCTGGGAGGAGCTTGAAGAGATCAAGAGAGTGGTGAAGGAAGCAAGCAAAGGAGAAGAAATTAAGGAAATGTTGCAGGAACACCAGGCAACCCAAATGAAGGAGATGAAGGACTTAAAAAGTTTTATAGAAGAAGAAATTGGAGGTGTAAATGACAAGTTAACGGAGATAGAAGATGAGGTAGGGAGCTTGAAAAAGTAGGTGGTGGTACTGGAAGAGGAATTAACAGCAATGAAGAGAGAAGTGAGGTTAGCGAGGAACGAATCAGCAAGAAAAAATGTGTTTGTGTATGGTGTACCTGAGGAAGGAACAGAATCAAAAGTGGAATTAGTATTGAAAGTGGTGGACATAGTTTCGAACAAAATGAAGATAAACTTTTCTGAAGTTGATATAGATGATATATATAGAGTGAGAAGGAACAAGGGACATAGGCCGGTGAAGATAAGATTAATATCAACCCTGATGGCTGATTTACTTCTGAGGAATGCTGGAAATTTGAAAGGATCGAACATTTATTTGAAGGCTGAGATAGAGAAAGAAGACAGGATGCGGTTGGATGTCTATAAGCGGCATATGTGGCGTGCTAGAGCGCAGGAATTGCGAGTCAAGATACTGGGGAGGTGTCTGGTAACTTCAGGCAGAAATTGGTCGCGATCGTGGACACAGGAGGAACTGCTGAGGATGGGAAAATGTGAGGAGGAAATGAGTTGCAGAAATCGAGAGCAGGGCGACATCAGTACGGAGAAGGAAGAGAGAAGGTGGGACTGCGGTGTCAGCGGGCAGGTAGCGAAGACAGCAGAGTCCTTGGTGAGTCAGAACAGCCCAGGGAGGAGTGAATCAACAAGTAGGACACTAGACCGAAGTGAAGTGGATACAGGTAGTGAAGAGGTGACGGGAAGGGAAAGGAGTCAGGGTAGTGACTCAACCTCCCCGAATAGGAGAAATGCAGAAATAAACCTGGAGAGAAAGCAGGCGTTAAATAAGGCGAGATCCTTAAGTTTAAAAGATCTATGGGGTGGGAAAAAAGGCTCTGGCACGGAAAAGGGGAAGGATGGGGGTGAGAAGAAAGAGAGGGATGGGGTGGAGCCAAAAGGAAGAATCACGAGAAGTAAGGGGGAAGTGGTGAAATTCAGAAGTATAGGGAGGGAGGGGGAGAAAATAAATAACTAGATATGGTGATAGGGATGCTGAATATTGAGGGGTTGATGGGGAAGTTAGGGAATAAGGAAATTGTGGATTTAGTGAAAGATTTTGAGATTATTGCTCTAGTAGAGACGTGGTTAGGGAAGGGGGTTGAAATTACATGGGACGGTTATAGAGTACTTAACGTGTTAAGGAAAAAATAGGGAGGAGGGGCCGAAACCCAGGGGGCATAGTAGTTTTAATAAGAAATGAGATAGCTGAATGGGTGGAGACGTTACAGACGAGGGTAGAAGGGGTAGTGTGGTTGAGAGTAAAAATGGGGAAGGGGGCAGTGGAAGCAATTTGTCTGGCACTGCTTTATAACCATCCGAGCGATTCAGTTTATGCAAATAAACATTATTTGACGAACTGATTGAAGAAATAAACACAATTAAAGGAATGTATGTAGAAGATGGGATGATTTTATTGGGGGATTGGAATGCGAGAGTGAGCAATAGAGTACCGGTATACGGGAAAGAAGTAAAAGTAGACGGGGTACTGCAAAGGAAGAGTAAGGATAATGTTGTAAATAGTTATGGAGAAAGGTTATTAGAGTTATGTGCTCTAGAACATTTATTTATTTTAAATGGGTGGATGAAGGGGGATAGTGTGGGAGATTTGACGTATATTACAACAAATGGAGGGAGTGTGGTGGATATAGGAATAAGCTCAGAGATAGCGTTAAGGAGAATAATAAGTTTTGAGGTGTTAGAATGTGGGTTGACAGAACATATGCCTATCAAAATAAAATTGAGAACTTTGGTTGCTGATGAGAAGGGAAAGATGGAGGAAAGTAAGGAGAGGTATAGGAATGGAGGAAGGAAGTATTTATGGGATGATAATACTAAAGAGAAATTAAGACGGCATTTGAAAGAGGAGTGAGATATATTAAGGGTAGGAATTGAAAGGGCGGTAGAAGGGAATGATATGGATAACGTGCTAAAATTAATTGAAATCCCTGTATGGAGGGTGGGGAAGAAAGTGAGGAGAAGGGTAGAGGGAAAAAAGAATAAAATGAATGGATGGTTTGATGAAGACTGTAGGAGAAAACGTGAGGTTGTAATGAGAGCCCTAGCGGAGTTTAGGAAGGAGGGTGTGCAAGAAAAAGGAAAGGGATATTGTAAATTGAGAAGGGAATATACGGAGGTATTGAATGAGAAGAAAAGAGGATGGAAGGAGGCGGAAGCTGAAAAAACAAATATATATTGTAGAGAGAAGAAATTTGAGAGGATTTGGGAGTCAATAAACAAGATCAGAAGAACGAAACCGGAGGGGAAGAGGGATAAAATAGGAGAAAACGAGTGGGTTAGGCATTTTAAAAGGCTTTTAGAAGGGGAGAGGAAATTGGGTAGAGAAATAGACAAGTCACAAATTGGAAGGGAACTGGAAGTAGGCATTACAATATTGGATGGGGAGATAACAAGGCAGGAGGTAATTACAGTATTAAAAATGCTAGATCCAAGGCTGCAGGAGGTGTGAATGGTATTTCCAATAGTGTATGGAAAGAGGTAGGGGCAAATGAACCGATGTTGAGAGGGATTGTGAAATTCTTTAATAGGTTGATGGAAACGGGGAAATTTCCTAGAGAATGGAGGAAGGGGGTATTATGCCCTATTTATAAAAATAAAGGAGCTAGTAGTGATCCAAACAACTATACAGGAATTACACTCCTAGACTCGCTGTCAAAGGTGTACAGAGGGGTTTTGGGGTTTTGGCGAATAGGATAACAAATTGGGCGGAACAGTACGGTACGATATCTGAGTTCCAAAATGGATTTAGGAAAGGATGTAATACAGTTGATAATGTTTGGATTCTGGACACTTTGATTACAAAGTATGTGAGGATAGCAGGGCGTAAATTATTTTTAGCAGCGATTGACTTAGAAAAAGCCTTTGATACGGTCAGTAGGGAGGCGCTATTTTTGAGATTAGGGGAGGTTGGAATGTCGAAAAAAATGAGGGTGGCAATTGAAACTATTTATGAGGAAGTGTTTGTGATGATTAAATTGCAGGATGGAAGGTTGAGTAAGTGTTTTGAATCGAAAAGCGGGGTGAGACAGGGATGTAAGCTATCCCCGATATTATTTATATTATTTATAAATAATATTTTAGAGGGTCATGGTGGAGACGCATGGCAATGCCCTTGGGTAGGGAAAATGGAGGTTCCGGGGTTGCTATTCGCGGATGACCTATTGATTTTGGCTTTGACGGCAAATGGGTTGCAAAAAGGGTTGGACAAGGTAGTTGAATGGTCTCTCAGAGTAAATGTAAGAAAGACTCAGATAATGGTGTGTAGGAAAAGGGGTGGGAGAAAGAATAAGGAAGTCTGGAGGCTGGAGCAGGAAGAAATTAAACCAGGGGGAAAAATTGAGTACCTAGGTGTAATAATTAGTAAGAATGCTTCTTGGAAAAATCAGTGTAAGAAGGCAAAACTTAAAGGAAGAGGAGCGCTTGCGGTAGTAGGGGTATTAGAAAAGAAATTTCCAGACGTTAAATACAAAATTCAGAAAACGGTGTTTAAATCACTGGTAATGGGCAAAATGCTATTTGGGGTTGAAGTATGGGGAATGGAGGAAGACAGGAGTGAACTAAACCAGGTGGTGGCGAAATTAAGCAAGATCATGATGGACCTACCGAATTGTACAGCCAATGCCGGGGCCAGATTAGTCTGTAAAGAATCGATAGAGGTTGAAATAGCTAAGAGGGTGTTCAAGTACTGGATTAGATTGGAGGAAGGGAAGGGTGGGGCGTTAGTACAAGAAACGTTTAATTTTCAGAAAGGTATGACGAATGAAGGTTACTGGGTGAATAAGTGCAAAAAATGGTTACAAAAGATTGGATTGGATTGGGGGGATGGTAGGAATAAACGGGTATGGGAAAGGATAAAGGGAAGACTACTAGATATTGAAAGACAGAGCTTAATAGGGGAATGTAGAGAGAGAGTCTCTTTATCAGTATTAAATAAATTGGTGGAAGTAATAAACCCGAAAACGGAGTTTGAGGGTAGAAGGGATAAGAGAGGTTTGTATTGGTGGATATTGGGTGTTCCGAGGAATAGGGGATGGGTAGGTAGTGAGAATAGGGATAGATGTGTGTTATGTGGAGAGAAGTGGGAGGACCTGCATATTTTTAATCAATGCCGACCTTTGGCGGAGATAAAGATCAAACTACTAAGTAAGAAGAAGCTGCATATGGTAAAGGAAAGCTATAAGATAACATCTTGGTTATGTAGAGAGTGGGAGAAAGGAACGAATCTAGCGAAATTCTTAAATGTGGCCAGAGCTATATTTATAAAGAAATTGAGGGAGTAACAGGGGTTGTGCAGATAATGTGGTTCGTGCAGAGGGAGAAAGGGGGAAGGCATTCTGCTCAGAGGAATGGATATCCGCCCTGAGCAAATGCGGGAAGGGTATCATGGTAATCATGATATCAGAAGAGGGGGCTGTAGTGTTAGGGGAAAGGGGGAGAGCACCTTGGACTGTGGAAAGGTGATCCGCCTGGGGCAAAGGGAAAGCCTGAGAAAATTAGGTAAGCGTTGTGAAAAGGGGAGGTTGAGTAGGTTTGAGGGTAGTGTAAAGCTTAGGTGGAAGTAAAAAAAAGCGAGTTGACTGAGTGAACTAATGGACTTGGAATGGAGTACTGTCTGTTGGTGTGTAAATGAGTGAAAAAATGGATTGTTTAAGTGTATTTGTGTGAGGAGGGAGTATAAAGAAGGTATGTGTGATAGAATTGAGATAGATTAAGTGGGAATGTAGTTAAGGAGACAATGTTGGCAGTATGGAAATTATGAAAGTAGGTCATATGAAAAAAATAGTTAAATGGTGTAGATGCCTTGATGAGGGGTGTAAAATTGAGGGATTCTTGATGTTTATGTATTAAGTTTAATAGGATGGAAGAAATGGGATAAGTCTAACAGTTTGATGTAATTGAGGTGTTGTAGACTGAGAAGACGGAGTGAACTAATGGATTTGGAATGGAAACTGTTTGTTTGTGTGTAAGTGAAATGTTAAAAAAAGTCAAATTGTTTTAAGTGCGATGATGCGGGATGTAAAATGATTGTTAGTTGATGTTTAAGTCTGAAGCTTAATAAGGTGAGACGGTTCAATATGTGAAGTGTGGTGCGGTAGGTGGAGAAAACTGAGTGAACTAATGGACTTCGAATGAAAAACGTTTGTCTGTGTAAAAAAAGTATTAATTGTTTTAGGTGCGTTGATGAGGGATGTTAAATGGTTGTTAGCTGATGTTTAAGTCTTAAGTTTTATAAGGTGAGATGTAGAGAGCGGGAGTGGTGCGTGAGAGGTGAGGGTGACGTATCAAGGGAAGAGGGAGGGGTGGGGACTTGACCCCACTCCAAAGAAGTTAGACTTGAGCATGTCTGCACGGAAAGGAAAAGGATAGGGAAGGTAGTGTGCTGACAATGGACAAGAGTATGTGTGACGTACATAGCGGAAGTGTGTTGCAGGCCACCTGTTGGATCTGGCTTCAGCCAGGGTGGCTTGTAACACATGATAAGGAAAGGAACACAGTGTTTGTCAGCGAGGGTCGGTGAGATACGATACCAGTTCACGGATTCTGATTCATTATAATTCGAAGGTCATGGGTTAGTGTGTATGTATGTATGTATGTATGTATGTATGTATGTACGTATATAGGTATTGTGATAGTTTCTATAAGCCTGATAGTGTGCTTTGATACGACGGAGTGGTATATCTTTGTGTCAGTGGACTTTGCGCACGTGCCGCTTTCATTTGACAAGTTACTACCTTTGTATTTATTTATTTCTTGTTATCTGATTTACACAACCGTTTTTTTTGAGAAGGAAGAGGAAAGAGAAGTGTGCCAGTAAAGTTACGAAAGGGATGTAAGACATATTACCGACTATGGCGAATTAACCAGGCAATTAGAGGATGATGCTCAATCTCCTAAACCGCAGTGGCACGTATAAGGGTAATAGGGAGGCAAACGGGGTGGCCTAGGGAGCGGTGATAAGGGAACATTTTGTTTCTATTTGATTTGCGTCGCACCGACACAGAAATGTCTTATGGCGACGATGGGATAGGAAAGGCCTAGAAATGAGAAGGAAGCGGCCGTGGCCTTGATTAAGGTACAGCCCCGATATTTTCCTGGTGTGAAAATGGGAAACCACGGAAAACCATCTTCCGGGCGGCCGACAGTGGGATTCGAACCCACTATCTCCCGATTACTGGATACTTGCCGCACTTAAGCGACTGCAGTTGTCGAGATCGGTGGATAAGGGAACAGGGAACTGAAATCAAGTAGGGATGACATAAAAATCTTAGTGTTGAAGTGTAGAAGTATTGTAAAGAAAGGAATAGAATTAAGAAATTTAATATATATATATATTTACCAGATATTGCAATAGGAGTTGAATCATGCCTGAGAAATGATATAATTGATGCAGACATTTTCTCAAGGAACTGGAGTGTGCATCGTAGAGATAGAAAAGGAATGGAGGGAGGGGGAGTATTCATTCTGGTGAAAGAAGAATTTGTAAGCTACGAAAAGTTAAAGATGACACGCATGAAATTCTAGGTGTAAGGCTCATTTCGAAAGATAATAGGCAACTCGATGTCTTTGGAGTGTACAGCCCGTGAAAGGGTAACGCTGATAAGGATTCAAAATTATTTGATTAATCAGCTATGTGGGAAACGACATCGAATATAATTGTAGCAGGAGATCTGAATTTACCAGATGTAAATTGGGAAGGAAATGCGAACGACCTGAAGCATGACCAACAAATGGCAAATAAGTTAATATGGGAATGACAGCTGATTCAGAAAGTGATGGAACCAACTAGAGGGAAAAATATCCTTGACGTGGTGCTGGTAAAAGCGGATGAGCTCTATAGAGAAACCGAAGTAATAGATGGTATTAGTGATCATGAAGCTGTTCTTGTCCTAGTTAAAAATAAATGTGATAGACAGGTAGGTCTTAAAGGGAGGACTATTAGGCAGTACCATATGGCTGATAAAGCAAGAATGAGGCAGTTTCTAAAAAGTAACAACGATCGCTGGAAAATGATAAATAAAAGTGTAAACAGACTCTGGGATGGGTTTAAAGCAATTGTTGAGGAATGATTAAACAGGTTTGTACCTTTAAATGTGGTAAGGAATGGTAAAGACACACCTAATTATAATTGAGAAATAACGAGACTAAGAAGGCGGTGCAGATTGGAAAGAAATAGTTAGAAATGGCTGTGGAAGTATGGAGAAATTGAAGGAACTTACTAGGGAATTGAATGTAGTAAAGAAGGCAGCTGAGGATAAGATGATGGCAAGCATAATTGGCAGTCATTCAAATTTTAGTGAAAAATGTAAGGCAGAAAGAGGTTCTAAGAAGGACATTCCAGGAATAATTATTGAACAAGGGGAGTGTGTATGTGAGGATCTTCAAAAGGCAGAAGTATTCAGTCAGCAGTATGTAAAGATTGTTGGTTACAAGGATAATGTGTAGATAGAGGAGGAGACTAATGCTAAAGAAGGATTAAAACTTACATATGATAACAATGACATTTACAAAAGATACAAAAGTTGAGAACTAGAGAAGCGGCTGGAATTGATAAGATTTCTGGGGATATACCAAAGGCAGTGGGTTGGGACATAGTCCCATATCTGAAGCACTTACTTGATTATTATTTGGTTGAATGAGCTATACCAAATGAATGGAGAGTTGCTATAGTAGCCCGGTGTATAAAGGAAAGTGTGATAGACATAAAGCTAAAAATTACAGGCCAGTAAGTTTGACATGCTTTGTATGTAAGCTTTCGTAAGGCATTCATTCTGATTATGTTTGCGAAATTAATAACAGGTTCGATATAAGACATTTCGGTTTTATGAAAGGTTATTCCACTGAAGCTCAACTTGTGGGATTCCCTGCTAGGTATAGCAGATATCTTGGATTCAGGAGTTCAAATGGAATGTACCGCGATTGACGTGTCTAAAGCATTTGGCAGCGTGGAACACTGGGGGAGACTACTTTCAAAAATGAGTGTAATTGGACCTAGATGACAGAGTGACTGATTGGGTTGCTATATTTCTAGAACATAGATCTCAGAGAATTAGAGTAGGCGAAGCTTTATATGACCCTATAATAATTAAGAGGGGAATTCCTCAAGGCAGAATTGTCGGACCTTTATATTTTCTTATATAGATAAATGATATGAGTAAAGAAGTGGAATGAGAGGTTAGGCTTTTTGCGGATGATATCGTTCTGTATAGAGTAATAAATAAGTTACAAAATTATGAGCAATTGCAACGTGACCTCGGTAATGTTGTGAGGCTGACAGCAGGCAAAGATATGTTGATAAATGGGGTTAAAAGTCGGGTTGTGAGTTTCACAAATAGAAAAAGTCCTCACAGTTTTTATTACTGCGTTGATGGGGTGAAAGTTCCTTTTGGGGATCATTGTAATTATCTAGGTGTTAATATAAGGAAAAGTCTTCATTGGGGTAATCACATAAATGGGATTGTAAATAAAGGGTACAGATCTCTGCACATGGTTATGATGGTGTTTAGGAGTTGTAGTAACGATTAAGGGAGAAGGCATATAAATCTCCGGTAGGACCCACACTTGATTATGGTGCCAGTGTATGGGACCTTCACCAGTATTTACTGATTCAGGAACTGAAAAAATCCAAAGAAAAGCAGCTCGATTTTTTGGGCTGGGAAAAATTGGGCGAAAGAAAACGAGCTGCTCGACTAAGTGGTATGTTGCGAGCTGTCATCGGAGAGAGGGTGGGAAGTGACATTAATAGACGAATAAGTTTGGATGGCTTCTTTAAAAGTAGGAAATATCACAATATGAAGATAAAGTTGGAATTCAAGAGGACAAACTTGGGGAAATATTCATTTATAGGAAGAGGAGTTAAGGATTGGAATAACTTACCAAGGGAGATGTTCAATAGATTTCCAATTTCTTTGAAATCATTTAAGAAGAGGCTAGGAATTCAACAGATTGGGAATCTGCCACCTGGGCGACTGCCCTAAATGTAGATCAGTATTGATTGATTGATTGATTGATTGATTGATTGATTGATAATAACACATATTACATTTTACCATCAGTGATCTTGATATTACAAAGCCGCGCGTATTTTGTGTGATGGTAAAACTGAGCCTTGAATTTTGTAATACTTCCGGTATGCGCTAGTTAGACGCGCAGAGTTTCGATGAGGTCACCTACTTGCCAGCTGTTAGCATACAGTCGCTCTCTGGGTCGTTCGCCACACGTCATTCGCCAGTTGTCAGTCAACATTCAGTCTCCATTCTCCCAGCTGAAGTTGGAAAGCAACAGTCTTGCTTATGAATAATCTCGTGTTCTCTGAAAATTGTCACTTTAGCCATTTGTATTTATAACGAGACCAATAGTTAACGGACGTCAAGTTGGTCGTCACTGCTAATAATGTGAGGAATCAGCGAGTTGTACAAGTTTCAGCTCTGAATCAAGAGGAGTCTAACCACCAATTCGACATGGATAATTCGCCCAGTACCGTGTGTGATATTAGTTTCATCATGAGAGCTTAAGCCCTAAGACCATTGCCGACCACGTTGGGATTAGAGAATGTCAGCCGTAATCGTAGCATTGGGTACAATTAATCATCGTCCAGTTTGAAGAAGGCACCGAAAGCTAAGTAGATGTCTGTTCATTATTGGGTTACTTAATGTACTTAAAGTTGTTAAATGGTCTTGTACAATGGCGTAGTCGAGTAGTTCTCATACACTGACTGACAGAGCAAATGCAACACCAAGAAGGAGTGGTCAGAACTTTATGCCAATTGCAGGGTAGACTGACGTCACTGAGGTATGCTCATGATGTGAAATGCGCCGCTGTGCTGCGCACGTAGCGAACGACGAATGGGACACGGCGTTGGTGAATGGCCCAATTCGTACCGTGATTTCTCAGCCGACAGTCATTGTAGAACGTGTTGTCGTGTGCCACAGGACACGTGTATAGCTAAGAATGCCAGGCCGCCGTCAACGGAGGCATTTCCAGCAGACAGACGACTTTACGAGGGGTATGGTGATCGGGCTGAGAAGGGCAGGTTGGTCGCTTCGTCAAATCGCAGCCGATACCCATAGGGATATGTCCACGGTGCCTGTGGCGACGATGGTTGGCGCAGGGACATGTGGCACGTACGAGGGGTCCAGGCGCAGCCCGAGTGACGTCAGCACGCGAGGATCGGCGCATCGGCCGCCAAGCGGTGGCAGCCCCGCACGCCACGTCAACCGCCATTCTTCAGCATGTGCAAGACACCCTGGCTGTTCCAATATCGACCAGAACAATTTCCCGTCGATTGGTTGAAGGAGGCCTGCACTCCCGGCGTACGCTCAGAAGACTACCATTGACTCCACAGCATAGACGTGCACGCCTGGCATGGTGCCGGGCTAGAGCGACTTGGATGAGGGAATGGCGGAACGTCGTGTTCTCCGATGAGTCACGCTTCTGTTCTGTCAGTGATAGTCACCGCAGACGAGTGTGGCGTCGGCGTGGAGAAAGGTCAAATCCGGCAGTAACTGTGGAGCGCCCTACCGCTAGACAACGCGGCATCATGGTTTGGGGCGCTATTGCGTATGATTCCACGTCACCTCTAGTGCGTATTCAAGGCACGTTAAATGCCCACCGCTACGTGCAGCATGTGCTGCGGCCGGTGGCACTCCCGTACCTTCAGGGGCTGCCCAATGCTCTGTTTCAGCAGGATAATGCCCGCCCACACACTGCTCGCATCTCCCAACAGGCTCTACGAGGTGTACAGATGCTTCCGTGGCCAGCGTACTCTCCGGATCTCTCACCAATCGAACACGTGTGGGATCTCATTGGACGCCGTTTGCAAACTCTGCCCCAGCCTCGTACGGACGACCAACTGTGGCAAATGGTTGACAGAAAATGGAGAACCATCCCTCAGGACACCATCCGCACTCTTATTGACTCTGTACCTCGACGTGTTTCTGCGTGCATCGCCGCTCGCGGTGGTCCTACATCCTACTGAGTCGATGCCGTGCGCATTGTGTAACCTGCATATCGGTTTGAAATAAACATCAATTATTCGTCCGTGCCGTCTCTGTTTTTTCCCCAACTTTCATCCCTTTCCAACCACTCCTCCTTGGTGTTGCATTGTCACTGTCAGTCAGTGTATTTTGCTTGCAGTAGTTTCAATATACAGTCTTCATGTATTTCTGTCAATCAAATTTCGATGATTTATTGATTGGTAGAATACATAACCAAAATGTATTATGATGTTTAATGGGACATGATATTACATTTCATGATTGATAGTGTGTACGTCTTCGAGAAAAAATGTGTTTGTTGTATAATCAATGTATTGGTATAATTTTCGGGAGTAGAGTCACGTCATGCAAATTATAGATTATTACAGAAATATTAAGTCATTCTAGATTGCGTGTGAACGATTTTGACTATATCTACAGTATACTTTTGTCCAGTATTATTTTATTCAGAGTTCTCGGATATTGTCGTAACTTTAATAATGAACTGGGATTACGAGGTCTAAGAAGAACAGCCAGGGTAGAAAGAAATAACTAGAGATAATAGTAGGGTGTATCTATATTTAAGGCCTTAGAAGTAAGTTACAGAATGAATCTTTTAAAGATTTGTTACGTAGCTTGCATATTCTCGCATGTGTGGAAACCTGGATTCCACCGAATAGTAATGTAGAAATAGAAGAGTTCACGGTCTACTATAAGGCAAAAGATAGAAAAACCGGCAGGGGCAGATATCCGGGTGGGATAATGGTTATGGTTAGAGAGGATTTGCAAGCTAGAATAGTCCAAATAAAATCAGAAATGGAGGAAATGATGTGGGAATGAGCCAGATTTATGTATTGGTTTTGTCTACAACCCTTCTGAAGGCTCGCTATTAGCGAAAAGGGATTTCTTTGATGAGTTGGCACTAGACATTAATAGAATGCAAAATATTTTTGAGGGTGCAGGCATTCTAATAATGGGGGACTTCAATGCAAGGGTTGCCGGTGTATGACAAGGAGGCAGAAGAAGTTTATGTACATAAGAGAGTGAGCCAGGATAAGGGTTGTAATAAAAATGGAGAAAAGTTGCTAGAGCTATGTGGTACGATTGAACTATATATTTTGAATGGATGGTGGCGTGGCGACGAATTAGGGAACCTGACATACATAATGGAAACAGGAGGTAGTAGCATAGACTTGGCGCTATGCTCCAGGAATGCGTTGCCTGTGATTAAATGCATGAAGGTTAAGGAATGGGGTGAGTCACATCATCTTCCAATTAATGTCAGAGTAAAGGATGGAGAGGGTAGGACATTAACAAGCAATATGATAAAATTCAAAGAAACGTTAGTTACTAAATACTGGTGGAGAGAGGAGCTAAAAAATGAGTTTATGAACTATTATGAGGGAGAAATAGGCCAGATAGTGAAAGATGGAATAGATTCAATGATCGACATTAACCAAACGAATTACCTCAGCGTATTTCCAAATTGTCAATAGTGTGTCGTTGTTGAGACATTTATTAACAGTGGGTGAGAATGGGTAGAACAGCGCCAATAATATAATGTATAACAATAACTGGAAATTCATCAACACCACTTACTGTACTTTGGACTTAATAAAACATAAGATTTTCTCAACTTCATTAGTGCTGGCAGTATGAAAAGTAAGACAGAGGTGGTCCATTAGGCGGATTAGACTGAACTCTCCCTTCTCTGAAATACGCATTTAAATCGTAGAGTGGAATGTCAGGTACCTGAAGCTGTTCCCCTCCCCAGGCCACTAGTCGTATTTAGGTTTGGCACTTGCTGATTCGCGAACATATTTACATTTAAGCCTGCTTATTATTTGTTTAGTTTTATTGCTAATCATTCTACAATTTTCTTTCACACTTGTATGGTGGGTCAGCGTGTTAGGGCGAGGGAATAATGAAAGGCTTCCACCGGGCGAGCTCGCATCCGGGAGATACTGGATTCGAAACCCACTGTCGGCAGCCCTGAAGATGGTTTTCCGTGGTTTCCCATTTTCACACCAGGCAAATGCTGGGGCTGTACCTTAATCGAGCCCACGGCCACTTCCTTCGCATTCCTAGGCTTTTCCTGTCCCATCGTCGCCATAAGACCTATCTACTTCGGTGCGATGTAAAGCAAATAGAAAAAAAATATTTACTGCCCATATGGCCTAAAATAACATTACACTAACCCATAAATCTCCGGTAGCTTTTGTAACGTACAGCACAAGACGAGTCCTGGGAGGTGTCTGAGGCAAGAGGTTGAGTCATCGCCTCCGAGAAACTGGACCACACCACACCACTTTCCCAATCACTAGCTTCATTTGGCGAGAACTGCCCCAAAAGTTGTCTCTCAGTATTCCCTTATTTGTCAACGAGAACATTATAAGATTAACACAAGGACTGGAAACAGTGGACTGCCAACACACTCACAGTTCACTTCTACTTATAAGTGGCACTTTTCAGCCCCGTAATGTATGGTAGGTTATCACAATCTTCGGATCATATTCCCGCTGCTCCGGGGATTTCAATCCTGGAACAGTGTTCAATCAACCTCGAGAACTGTCTGACATGAGAGACAGTGGACTCGATTACGAAACCTTACTATATACCAGAGTGGTCGTTACATGTAACATGCGTTCACTTGTGTTTAAATAAGGTGCAAATATACCACTGTAAAGTTAGGGCTTTTTGGTCGGTAAACACTTCTCCTTCTTCCTGGGCCCAGCCTTTTCCCATGTGCAGGGGAGTTTTCACAATTTGGTTTGTAGCGTGGCGTCTTGTATGTAAATGAAAATGACACAAACGCCCGTTCCCCGAGTGAGAGGAAACGAAAGGAAATCAAAACCCGGAGATATGCCAGTGATATTGTTAGTTTATCTGAGGGTGGAGCACGAAATTTCATACACTATAAATTGTTTATAGAAAATGTAATATACATCATTGTACCAAGAGGAACTCTCCTTCGTCATGAACTTTTTTTACAATTCATACAGATCGATCTGCATATATTATATCTTTGTAACATGTGTGTTTTTTCTTCCTATTTTAATAAAGTACAAATGTTGTCCCGTTCCCTTATGGCCCCAGGGAAATGCGAAATTATTTCCGCCCTGGTGGCACCCTCCAAATTGTGTTGGCAAGCCTTCCTCCGACCTGCGCACTTGTCGTGTTCTCTCTCCACCTTGCCCCTCCTCGCCTCTGCCGAGGGATGGCACGGTGCTCGCAGTAAACTTCGTTCAGTTCGCTTGGAGCGAGCAAGCAGCTTGGTCATCTAGCCGCGAGCGTGGAGGTAGGAAAGCTTACCAACCAACGTTAGGCTTAGGGAGGGAGTTGCCTTATATTGAGAATGTAACGTGTTTGTTCTCTTGTTAATAGAGGCTAAGAGCCTCAGTAAATAGTAAGAGGGTTTGCTTCTGTAAAAGTTAATGTGTTAACGGGGTTTCTTTTAATTCAACATGTTGTCACTAAAAGGAGTTTGTTAAGAATTGAGAATTGAGAGTTGTAATATTTGAATTGTTGGAGGGCAGGTCCCCCAATGAATACGGACTTTATTTGTGCGCACGTATTATTGTAATAACTGTTTAGCATTACAACGACTCGGTTTTCGCTGACTGCGTTATGGCTCGCCTTGCCCGTCACTGGTATTCAGCCTTCGGTCTTGAAGCCCGCACCTTCCTTATTTCCACATCGCTGCCAATTTTACTTGGTGCAGCAGTCTGGTAGCAGAGCGTTTATTTGTGCTCCTACCAGTTCTTTCGGGCAATTTTGAGTGTGCGCGGTCTCTCTCTCTCTCTCTCTTTCGGTTACGGTGTTTCTCGTTCAGCTTGGTGGCCGGCGATATCTTTACCATGGCTACTCGAGACGTGGCATATCCTGGGTCTCTTAGAAAAGAAGAGTTGTTATACGAACTGTCAATTCGTAATGTAGAGTCTAAAGGGACAGTTAAAGCGGATGAGTTATTATTACTAACTAATTTAGATAAAATTGTTGTGGTACCCAAGCTCTCTGACGGTGAGGCTGCGAGTGTGGCGTCCCTTATTCAGGCCAATTTGACTGAAATATCCTCAATTATGGATTTTTTAGAAAACGATGTAGCGTCTCTCCATCAGTTAAAACGAATACAAGGGCGTCTAACCCATTATGTTTATCGGACGGAAGATTTACTCTCCTTAGAATTAAAGGAGGAACTAGTAAGTCAAATTGGAGCTTTGAAGGACAAGGCGGTCCAACTTTTAGGAAAGGTTGAGGCTTGGTTGGCCGCACTTTCCATTAAATCTAAACCTGTCACTCCTTCTGTTAATCGGGTTGACGAGGAACCCAATAAGGTTATTGGTAATCCTGAGTTGGATGGTGTGAAAGGCTTGCTGGAATCGCAGCAAGGTTCTTTACCTAGGATTTTCCCCCAGGCTAATCTTCCAGTTCAGCAATCGATCTTGCCTTCTGTGAATTTGCCCTTTTCTAGTATCCCTCACCCGTTAAGTAGTATGTTGAAAAACGTTCCTCGTTATTCGGTAAATTCTGCCGATGATGTAGTTACCTTTTTGCGATTTTTTGTGGAATTTCAGGATCATGCTCTTGTGTTCGGGCTAACTCACGTTCAAATATTGCAAATTCTTTATCCGTATACTACAGGGGTGCTTTCCAATAAAATAGTTAGTGCTATTTCTGATCAGTTGTCACTTCAGCAAATAAGTTGCTTACTCATTTTATTCCGGCTAGGACTCTCAGCTCTCTAGTGCTGAAATTTTATTTCAGGGTTCAACGCTCGGACGAGCCTTTAACAGAATATGTTGCTGACCTTAAATCTTACGCTAGGGTGTTTGCGTTACATTATACAGAAGAGGAGATCGTTCTCACGATCGTAGAGGGCATTTCCCCGTTATACCGCTCCTGTCTTTGTTTTGCTGCTCAACCTCACAGTTTTGCGGAGCTCGAAGCGATAGTGGTATCGGCTGAAGGTGTTCGCCATGCGGACTCACTTCGTATTGCTAGCTTGCCCCTGGTTGGTTCTAATGACAGGGAGTCTGTGCTGGTTCGTAAGCCTAACTTATTAAGAAAGTGTTATAATTGTGGTGCTTCTAATCATTTGCGTAATAAATGCCCCTCTCGGTCTCGTAACAACAGTCAGGGTGCTAGTGCTGGTTCTAGGGTAGAGGTTCCGCCCAGAACCAGTAATATTGTATGCTTTCGGTGCGGGGTCGCAGGTCGTCTTGCGCGACATTGTACCACCCATTCAAATAGCTCTTGACTACAGCGGGAGGTGGTGCAGGACAATGGTACCGCCTCGCCTTCCCCTGTTATTAATCAAACATCTTGTTCGTTTGGTGAACCGTCTCCTATTTGCCCTGTGGGCTGTTTAGAGATATCTACGGAAATTAAAGGTTTGAGTCCGTTGGTTGAGGTCGAAATAAACAATGAGCCCGTTTCGGCCCTTCTTGATTCTGGTAGTGTGGTGTCATTTATTAGTGAAAGATGGTTTGCCTTACATGAAGCTGTCTGTAAATTTCCTCATTTATCTCCGGTTTTGCATTCGTTTGTATCAGCCAATTCTTCCAGAATTGAAGTCCTGGGACTGGTAAAATGTAAAATTCGTCTTTCCAATTTTACTTGGAAATTTTCCTTGTATGTTGCGAGTAATTTACCGTATCCTGTCATTCTTGGTTCAAATTTTTTCGAACATTCTGGTTTAGTCTTAGATATTCAGGAGCGTTCATGTTGGTTTAAGTTTTCACAAATGAATAAAATACCTTTGCACATTAGTAATTCTGCTTCAGCGTCGTCGGTATCGCCGCCTCAGGACGAAGTGGTGTCAGATCTTAGCCATTTGACTGAGGATGAGGCGCAGCGTATTAGGGAGTTGTGCGAGGCCTACCCGGATGTGTTTACTGAGAAATTGGTGATGACGAATATCTTAGAGTATAAAATAGAGGTCACGGATTCGGTCCCTGTCAGATTTCCGCCCTACCGTTTATCTCCTCCTAAGGTGCAGGCATTGAAGGAGATCATTAACAATATGCTTGAGGAAGGGATCATCCGGCCCTCTACTTCGGGTTACTCTTCCCCCATTTTCCTGGTGCCCAAGCCCCAGGGTGGTTATAGACCTGTTTTGGATTACAGGGCTCTTAATCGTAAAGTGGTCTTGCAGTCTGTCCCGCTCCCGGATTTACATACGTGTTTTTCATGGTTCAAGAGGGCGAGGTACTTCACTGTCCTGGACCTCAATCAAGCTTATTACCAGATTCCGCTCGCGGAGGAGTCTCGTCATCTGACGGCCTTCGCGACGGACTGGAACCTTTATGAATTTTGCCGGCTGCCTTTTGGGATCTCGACAGGCGCCGCCGTTCTCACGAGACTCCTTGATCAGTTGTTTTCCGACATTAAATTTGACTTCCTTTATCACTATCATGATGACGTAGTTTTGTATTCGGAGACGTTCGAGGATCATCTCCAGCACCTCGATGAAGTATTGTCACGCTTGAGGAAGGCTGGCTTGACAGTCAAATTGTCCAAGGTCTCGTTCGCCAAACCTCAGATGTCCTTTTTGGGGCATATTGTATCCTCTAACGGTGTCTCGGTCGATCACTCCCGCACACAGGCCATTCAGGATTTTCCTCCTCCGCAGGATGTGAAAGGTGTGTCCCGCTTTGTCGGAATGGTTAACTTCTTCCGAAAATTCGTCCCGAATTTTGCCAGTCGTGCGGCCCCTCTTAATGCACTCCGGCGTAAGGGAGTAAGGTTTCAGTGGGGAGTTTCTCAGCAGGCTGCTTTTGACGATCTTAAGCTGGCCATTTCTAACGCTCCGGTGTTAGCTATGCCGGATTTCACTAAGGTCTTCATAGTGCAAACCGACGTTTCTTCGTCAGCTGTCGCAGCCGTTTTGCTCCAGGAATCTGAGTTAGGGAAACGCCCCATTGCTTATGCTTCACGGGCTCTTACCCCTTTAGAAGCTAAGTACTCCGTGTACGAGCTTGAAGGCTTGGCTGTTCTTTTTGCTCTAGAACGCTTTCGTGTGTACCTAGAGCATGTTAAGTTTGAGCTTGAAACTGACAACCAGGCGTTAAGTTGGGTGCTTGGGAAACCACGGAAAACTGGTCGCTTGGCTCGTTGGGCCATTAGAATTTCCGCCTTTCAATTCAACGTCCGTCATATTCGGGGCTCTGAGAACGTTGTAGCGGATACTCTCAGCAGGATGTTTTCTGAACAACCTATTCTTGATGACGAAACAGGTCCTTCTGAGTCCTCTCTAGCAATATCCTTGGTTGGAGCGATTTTATCTGATACCCCTCTCTTGTATCACGATATAGGTAAATTTCAATTGGAAGATCCGCTCTTGGCTCCTATCGTCCAAGACTTGAAGGATGGGAAAATTGTCGATCCGTATGTATTGAGGAACGGAGTTCTTTGTTGCCCCTCCCGTCATGATCGTAAGATGAAGGTTGTAATTCCATCTGTGTTGGTCCCTATGATCTTTAAGTATTTTCATGAAACTCCCCTCGCAGGTCATCAGGGAGTATTTAAAACAAGGGAGAAGATCAGAGAAAATTTCATCTGGAAGGGAATGGACGGAGACGTTCGCGAACTTGTCAAGGCTTGTAAGGTTTGTAGGATTAGTAAGCCATGTGTTAATTCTCGGGTTGGGTTGCTATCCTCTACCCAAGCTACCCGTCCTATGCAACGTCTATATATTGATTTCGTAGGACCTCTCCCGAGATCGAAATCTGAATCAAATAGGTTTATATTGGTCTGCGTGGATGGCTTCACTCGTTTTACATGGTTATTTCCGACGAGGATGGCCAACGCTGAAACAACCATTAGATGTTTAAAAACCATATTTTCATCATTTGGTCCTAGCCAGTATTTGGTTTCAGACAATGCTAAAGCCTTTACGTCTAATCTATTTAAGAACTTCTGTTTTAGCCTGTCGATTACTCACGTCACGACTTCCCCTTACTACCCCCAGCCTTCGTACGCGGAGAGAGTTAATAGGAATTTACGCTCGGCCCTCATTGCTTTCCATCACCACGATGTTCAGAGGTGGGACACCACTTTGCCGTGGCTGGCTTATGCTTTTAATACTGCAGTACATGAGGCGCACCAGTTTTCCCCTTTCTCTCTCATGTTTTCGTTTCTTCCGAACTCGCCGCTTTCCAATTTGTGGCATATTGATGATTTGTTGCCTGAGAGGGTAGATCCTCTTAATATTCGCGCGAACTGGAAGAAAGCTAAAGAGAATCTTCAGGTCTCCTACCAGAGGAAGAAGGAGCGCTACGATAAGGGGCGTCAGCCTACCAGCCTGGCTGTCGGGGATGAGGTATTCATTAAGAATTTTGTTCCCTCTGGTTAGTTGGCACCCAGGTTTCGTGGTCCTTTCCGGATTATGGATTTTCTTACCCCGGTCACCCTGTTGGTGAGAGACCCCGTGACCGAGGGAGTTTTTCGTGTTCATCTTTCTCAGCTTCAATCTGCTCAATGAAGTGTTTTGCTTTAATTGGTTGGCGAGAACCGATACGTCTGTGGTGTTCATGTTTGCGGGGTTTTCTTCCCCTGTTGTTTTGCTAACTTCTGTATTTTATAGGGAGTTGTATTTTACTTAATCTGTAAGAGTTTTTAAATTTGGTATGTGAGCCCTCCTGCAGCCCTACCTAGCCTCCTACCTCCACGCCCGGCGCGCTGACCCGGGATTGTCTTCCTCCACCTTCCCTCTTACATCTTATCGGCTCTTGTGAAGACAAAACTGCTGGCCTTAAACTTGTATGTTTCAGCATTATTGAGGTTCCATCTTCGCCGTCACTCCGTGAGAAGGGCCCCTCATGTGGGCGTGTTTTGGCATGCGCTGACTCCATCGGCCGTCCTTCCGGGCCGTTTTTCTGCATGTTGTATGTTTGGCGCTGGCTAGCATTCGCCGCCAGTTGTGGCACGCATCGTCCATCTGGCTTATTGCATCTTGGTGTGCCTGGTTGCCGTGTGTTCGGCATTCGTCATTCATTTCGAGCCATGTCAGTTTCGTCCTCACTTGGACTTGCAAGCCGGTAGCTCGCCCGGCGATTCTCCTTCAACTTATTCTAATCTTTGAGATGTGCATCTTGAAATATGGATTTTCACGGACTGGCTTTTATTGCCTTTCGCCAAGCTAAAAGGTGTTTACCTAATGAAATGTTAGGCCAGTTGTTGGTATATCCTAAGCAAAGACTCTTTCTCCAAGTGTTTTTAATTGCTTAAGCAAACTGTTATTTATTTGTTTGAAAAAAAGAACCTTTTATCAAGAGCTCTTGTGATGTCTAAAGTAAAAGAAGAAAGACTTTTCCAACCTGGTTGGAAACTTAGGGAGGGAGGTCTGTACCAAGAGGAACTCTCCTTCGTCATGAACTTTTTTTACAATTCATACAGATCGATCTGCATATATTATATCTTTGTAACATGTGTGTTTTTTCTTCCTATTTTAATAAAGTACAAATGTTGTCCCGTTCCCTTATGGCCCCAGGGAAATGCGAAATTATTTCCGCCCTGGTGGCACCCTCCAAATTGTGTTGGCAAGCCTTCCTCCGACCTGCGCACTTGTCGTGTTCTCTCTCCACCTTGCCCCTCCTCGCCTCTGCCGAGGGATGGCACGGTGCTCACAGTAAACTTCGTTTAGTTCGCTTGGAGCGAGCAAGCAGCTTGGTCATCTAGCCGCGAGCGTGGAGGTAGGAAAGCTTACCAACCAACGTTAGGCTTAGGGAGGGAGTTGCCTTATATTGAGAATGTAACGTGTTTGTTCTCTTGTTAATAGAGGCTAAGAGCCTCAGTAAATAGTAAGAGGGTTTGCTTCTGTAAAAGTTAATGTGTTAACGGGGTTTCTTTCAATTCAACATGTTGTCACTAAAAGGAGTTTGTTAAGAATTGAGAATTGAGAGTTGTAATATTTGAATTGTTGGAGGGCAGGTCCCCCAATGAATACGGACTTTATTTGTGCGCACTTATTATTGTAATAAATGTTTAGCATTACAACGACTCGGTTTTCGCTGACTGCGTTATGGCTCGCCTTGCCCGTCGCTGGTATTCAGCCTTCGGTCTTGAAGCCCGCACCTTCCTTATTTCCACATCGCTCCCAATTTTACTTGGTGCAGCAATCATATTGAATACAAAATGGCGTTACAACATTCACTGATATGTGCATGGTTAGTCCGTGTGCAGAACATGTTCAATATGTCCACCTTCTCGGTGTACAACAGCTTCGAGACGAACCCGCATGTTCGTGATCACTCTACGACACAAGTCCTCACTCAACCCTCGGGAGAAAGTCGCAATGGCCGCTTGCAATTTCTGTACATTTTCTGAGTTATGGCGGTAGATTGTTTCCTTCAAATATCCCCACAGGAAGAAGTCGCAGGGATTGAGATCGGGGCTATGCGGTGGCCAGATTGAGCCGCTCTGAAAACGCTCGGGATATCGATGGGACATCACACGGGGCCCGAAATGTTCCTTCAGGAAGTCCAGAACAACATTTGCTGTGCGCGGAGGAGCTCCATCTTGTCTCTACAGGTGGTCGTGATGCAAAGAGTTCTGGAAGGAAAGTGTTTGTCAACATGTCCACTATTGATTGTGTCATTGAAAAAGATTGGCCCAGTAATTCCGTTACTGGGAATTGCAGCCCACACACACGTTTTCACACCATGACTTTCAAACTCGTACACAATAGCAAGACGTTATTTAGCCCAAAACCAGACATTCTATTTGTTCACTGCACCATTGAGATAGACGTGTGCCTCATCACGGAACCATGTGTTGTGCAATACGGGATCCCCTTCTGCAACAGCCCACGCAGCAAACTGTACTCGCCGTTAGTTCTTGACCTTTTGTCATTTTGTATGAAAACACGTCAAGGTCAGACTCCAGTATTCTCTGAATTGTCTGACGACAGATGCCCAGCTTAACACATGCAATTCTGGTGGATTTGAAGGGGCTCCGAGCCAGTGCCGCTCTCACAGCAGCAACATTCTCCGGTGAGCGGACGCCTTGAGGCGGGGCCGTTTTCTCTCCAGTATGTTGCCTTCTGTTTCAAATTGCCTGGCCAGTCTGTATAGCGTCTGCCGGCAAGGAGCCCACCGAGTACGGAAATGAACACGAAACCTTTCTTGGGTCCGAGCTACGCTCTTTGTTTCCGCATAAAACAACACTATCTTCACCTTCTGTTCACGTGTCAATCTACCTTTGTCCGCCATGCTGTATAACTGGCATGCGCGACATGTGGTGCTGCCTGTCGGATCACGCATGAAATAATGTTTCTGTTCACGAAAGGACATGGTTGTGAGCCCAGGTTTACACATTTTGTGAAACATTTCCGATGTATGACATTTCTTGCGCCACCCTCTAAAAGAGGTAGATGATTATTGTTACATGGGTAATAGAATACCTAAAGGCTAGCTTAACAATTGATAGGGAGTATGTCAACTTGGCGACAGTGCTAGATGCAGATTGCGACAACTGTAAGTCTTCTCCCTAGTGTTAGGCAACACCTTGAACATCTGAAGACAAACTCAATTTTAAGAACGCTACGTAATTTTAGAGTCTTTTAACAGATGCCTCTACTTTGGTGCCACCTAGCGAATGGAATGAACTCTCTTTCGTTGAGAATTGTAATGGTTAGAACTTGGCATTCTCTGGTTTATTTCTGCAGTTATTGAGTTGCCCTAAATCAACCAATCGTACCCAGCTCGCCGTTACTTATATATGTCAGATCATGGCATCCCGGCATCTATCTTGACACGTGAGGGCAGCGGGCGAGCTGGGGCAACATCCATGATAGGCTGCTTACTGTATTTGCGTGCTGCCTTTCCCCTCGAGCATGTAACGGTTAGGGTTGTGCTGGGCCTAATCATTTTAAAATGAAGAGTTTTTCAAGTAATTTAATATTGTAAAATGTAGGTTTTCAGAGTTTTCAAGCCTTAGAGGTAACCATCATATTGGGTGTAATGCTCGTGGACCATCGTTTCCTTTGTTCATTTTGACTGCCACAAGAGCTCTTGGACCATCTGATAGAGAGCATGCTACCTCGCTACGAAGCATGTGTGGCCGTTAGGGGTAACCATTCACCGCATTAACCGCATATTTTGTTGTTGAAGACATTGTCAAGTTTTGTAAGTTGTTGTTAAAGCTGTCAGAAACTTTCTGACATTGTTTTTTTTTTGGACAAGTTCTGTGACATATGGGGTGTGAGTCAGCTTGCGTTTGTTCAGCAATCCGTCTGACATTCCTATCGGGCAGTATGGCCTCGTTTAGTGATTATGCTAACTTTTGGATACTAGTGTACTCCAGGCAGACCACACAGGCGAGCACTCGTTCTTCTAGATTCAAGACTTTCCAAATATCTCTATTTAGGAAAAGGGTCTATCGGAATAAATTTATATAACATCATACATTTTACTTACTACAATCGAAAATTAAATTAGAAATGATTTATATTTTTAGTAAATAAAACAGTATAATTCCCGCAATTGAGAATTGTGCTAGACTTAGCTGACGGCGTGGCTACCCTTTCAACTGAAGCAGTCGACTGATCGTAATAACACTACCTGCAAAGTACGTAGTGGCCAATCAGCAACTAGGTCATTTGTTTAACTGGTGGAACGTTTTCAGCGAGGAAAGAATGGGAGACCATCTACAAGCCCACCGCAGTCTTCCACGCAGCCAAGCCGCTCGCTCTCTGAACAGACCGTGGAGGCCGCAACTCGAACCAAGGTCCTCCCAGCCCGTAGTTCCGGATCGCCTGGAAATGGAGATAGAGTAATCTTTAAATTGTAGTTTTAATATTTTATATATTTTTGTCCTGGACATTAAAAGTGTTTTACTGTCTAGCAGCCCACGGCCGTAGTAGTGTTGAATCAATCAACCAGTCAATCAATCCTTACTGATCTGCATATAGGGCAGTCGCCCAGGTGGCAGATTCCCCATCTGTTGTTTTCCTGGACTTTTCTTAAATGATTGCAAATGAATTGGAAATTTATTGAACATCTCCCTTGGTAAATTATTTCAATCCCTAACTCCCCTTCCCATAAATGAATATTTGCCCCAATTTGTCCTCTTGAATTCCAACACTATCTTCATATTGTGATCTTCCCCAATTTTAAAATTAAACTTATTTGTCTACCTATGTCCTCCCACGCCATCTCTCTACTGACAGCTCGGAACATACCACTTAGTAGAGCAGCTCGTCTCCTTTCTCCCAAGTCGTCCCAGCCCAAACATTGCAACATTTTTGTTAAGCTACTCTTTTGTCGGAAATCGCCCAGAACAAATCGAGCTGCTTTTCTGTGGATTTTTCCAATTCCTGAATCAAGTAATCCTGGTGAGGGTCTCATACACTGGAACCATACTCTAGTTGGGGTCTTACCAGAGACAAATATGCTCTCTCTTTTACATCCTTACTACAACCCCTAAATACCCTCATAACCATGTGCAGAGATCTGTACCCTTTATTTACAATCATATTTATGTGATTACCCCAATGAAGATCTTTCCTTATATTAACACCTAGATACTTACAATGACCCCCAAAAGGAACTTTCACCCCATCAACGCAGTAATTAAAACTGAGAGGACTTTTCCTATTTTTGAAACTCAAAACATGACTTTTATCCCCGTTTATCATCATACCATTGCCTACTGTCCATCTCACAACATTATCGAGGTCATTTTGCAGTTCCTCACAACCTTGTAACTTATTTATCACTCTATAGAGAATAACATCATCTGCAAAAAGCCTTATCTCTGATTCCACTTCTTTACTCATATCATTTATATATATAAGAAAACATAAAGGTCCAATAATACTGCCTTGAGGAATTCCCCTCTTAAGTATTACAGGGACAGATAAAGCTTCGCCTACTCTAATTCTCTGAGTTCTGTTTTCTAGAAATAGAGCCACCCATTCAGTCACTCTTTTTTCAAGTCCAATTGCATTCATTTTCGCCAGTAGTCTCCCATGATCTACCTTATCAAATGCCTTAGACAGGTCAATCGCGATACAGTCTAATTGACCTCCTGAATCCAGGATGTCTGCTATATCTTGCTGGAATTCTACCAAGTGGGCTTCAGTGGAATAACCTTTCCTAAACCCAAACTGCCTTCTATCAAACCAAACATGTCTTATAAAATCAGAAAGAAGGCTTTCCAAAAGCTTACATGCAATGCATGTCAAACTGACTGGCCTGTAATTTTCAGCTTTATGTCTATCTCCCTTTCCTTTATATACAGGGGCTACTATAGCAACTCTCCATTCATTTGGTAAAGTGCCTTCATGCAAACAATAATCAAACAAGTATTTCAGATATGGTACTATATTCCAACCCATTGTCTTTAGTATATCCCCCGAAACCTTATCAGTTCCAGCTGCTCTTCTAGTTTTCAACTTTTGTATCTTACTGTAAAAGTCATTGCTGACATAGGTAAATTTTAATACTTCTTTAGTATTAGTCACCTCCCCGATCTGGACATTATCCTTGTAACCAACAATCTTCACATACTGCTGACTGAATACTTCTGTCTATTGAAGATTCTCCCATACACACTCCCCTTGTTCATTAATGATTCCTGGAATGTCCTTCTTGGAACCTGTTTCTGCCTTAAAGAACATATACATACTTTTCAATTGTTAACTAAAATTTGTATGGCCGCCAATTATGCTTGCCATCATGTTATCCTTAGCTGACTTCTTTCACGGGATCCCGTGAGATTTTCGAAGTTAAGCAACATTGGGCGTGGTCAAGATTTGCATAGGTTACTGCGCGCTGTTGGTGGGGGGTAAGGGAATGGAAGTGCGAAAAGGAACTGGCCCCCTACCGCACGTAAACTCCAGCTCAGGCACTCCTCTGCGGAGGTTCGGAACTCTCTTCGGGCAGAATACTCCCTACTGTCTAGGACAACATTTATGTTACTGGCGCGAGTATTTGTTTGTTACGAATCCGAACAGATTTCTCCTCGGCTTACTATAGACATTGCGGAATTCTAGCAGCTGAGGAAGTCACAGTTCATCTATTGTAACTTAAACAGATTCACATGCAATCTAATACATTAACAGTGACCACAATGCAACCATTAATCTTAATGATGACCTTTTTTCTGGATTCCATTCATACTTTTAGTTAGTGCTGTTCATTTTCATTTTCGTTTGCCGCAGAATTATTAAAATACAAAAATATAGCTTAGCTATTTGTCCTGGTGGAATCCATCTTTTGTTTGACAATTTATCAATTGTATACAATTCTTTCTATTTTTGATTTATCTTCACCACGAAAATATTTAATTCTAAGTGCATCAGTTCCCCTACATACTCTGAATACATGAGCTTCTTCCATTATTTCTCCACATAATAAACAATGATTTTCATTATGTTCCTCACTCAGCTCCGTACACCATACCTCTTTATTTGTTGCAACCGGGAGATAGTGCGTTCAAATCCCACTGTCGGCAGCCCTGAAGATGGTTTTCTGTGGTTTCCCATTTTCACACCAGGCAAACGTTGGGGCTGTAAATTAAAGTCACGGCCGCTTCCTTCCAGCTCCTAAGCCTTTCCTATCCCATCGTCGCCATAATACCTCTCGGTTCTCTATTCGGAGGCCTTTCTTTCCTTATTGATATATTTTGGATAATTTCTCAGAATTCTGTTCTTTTAGTCTCACATTCGGCCATAATCACCTACTTGTCAGTGTTCTTCTGTTCATTTACCGCCTTCTGAACACTACATAGGAACCTCTTGGAATACTTGTGTTTACGGCTGTGAGCACAGACTTTTAAACTAAAGAACGAATGTATCAAACATTACCTTACCTCCTTTTGTATTCACATTCACTTCACCTTGAAAATAAATTAGTTCAGACTTCAAAATGATTACTCATTGTTGTTATTGCTGGAGGAAGAACCCACACGTGATGACGTCACGCCTCACCAGTTTCCACCAAATGAGCCTCGCAGGAAGCTGTACAGCGGGTTCACCAACCCACGTCTGTAAGGTGTCTCGATCATCGAAATAATTCATCAAATTGTTATTTAAAACTGTTCGCAATATGTTGTGGCCACGATTTTGAGATGGACCAGACAGATTTCGACCAACATATCCTAAATTTCAGAGTATTGTAGTGTTAGCTGTACATCAATAGTTTTCCTTTAAAATTAAATAACATATTCTAACAAAAATGGGACTTTAATAACAATTTCACGCTGTACAAATGCATGACTAAAATAAAAATACCATTATGTTAAAGGCGAAAGCTGAAATGTTATGTAGTAAGAAATCTATAAACGTGCTTGCTGTCATCAAGGAGTTCTGTTCATTATTACACGTTTCGTCAAGCTATGGACAGCCTATGTGCCTTACCAGATTTAACACCAATGGATGCCTTCCATGGACCGCGTCCCATTTCAAAATGCCAGAAACAAATTGCTCCATTTTCAGTACGTAAATATTATTTTCACGTCAAAATCACTATTGCCATTAAGCAATAATCGTAGCATGTAGGATTGCAATAAGTGTGATCCAATGGGCTTCACTTGGATCACAATGAGGGTATGAGAAAGTACGATGTACTGTATATTCAGGGAAAACGGGGTGCTTAGTGTTGACCTGTACAAGTAGTGAATATGCGAGTTGAATCATGGTTAACAAGTTCTAATATGGATGCGGAATATTCTCCCGGAACTGGAGTATTTAACGTAGAGACATGATAGAATCGAAAAGAGGGGAAGTACCCTTACTGGTGAAAGGAGAATTTGTTAAGTTATCAAAAAGTTGAGAAAAAGAAACATGAAATTCTAGGTGACGATAATAAGCAAATTGACGTTTTTGAGGTGTACAGGCCAGCTTATGAGGAAAGACACAGGAAGGAACATGATCTAAGTTTACCAAATGATAACAGGGAATGTAATGAAAATGGCAGAAATCATAATGAACAAATGGTAAATAAGTTAATCTGGGGAGGAGAGCTCAATTAGAAATTGATGGAACGAAATAGAGCCAACATATTCTAGACGTGGTGGTCAAAACATGGGATGAGCTCTACAGAGAAACTAAGGGGTAGGTGGTATAACTGATTGTAGTAGTAGCTTATAAAAGTACGACTATCATATAGCTGATACGAGAGGCAGAAGGAGATTTTGGTGGAAAACGGTAAATAAAGGAGCAAATAACCTATGCAATGGGTTTAAAGACTAACGCTATTATAACAAAGAAGGAGGCGAAGGTTATAATTAATAGAGTAAGGAATTAATTGCGGTGGAAGAGAGGAGGGGCTTATAAGGAAATTGAGTTTAGTGAAGTAGTCAGCTGAGGATAATGTCATGGCAAGCATAATTGGTAGCCATACGAATTTTACTGAAAAATGAAAGGGCATGTGCACATTAATTCATAAACAGGTTGCAGGAAATTAATTCTACGAATCATAATTGACAAAGGGGTGTGTATGTGTTAGGATTTACAGAAGGCAGATGTATTCAGTCAGCAGTTGTTACAAGAATAATGTCCAGATAGAGAAGGTGACTAATAACAACGAAGTATTGAAATTCACCTGTGATAACTAAGACATTAACAATAAATTAGAAAAGTTGAAAACTATAAAAGCAACTGAAATGTATTTCTCGGCATATACTAAAGGCTATGGATTGCGATAGAACACCATGTCCGAGGCAGTTATTCGATTACTGCTTGGTAGAAATGCTCTGATTGTGTTAGATGGTGTTCCATGGTTTCATATTTTTAAACCAGGCACCAGGCTGTACACTAATTAATGTTTCGGCCAATTCCTTCCCAATCCTGGTTGCCGGACACTTGCAGTCACTGCAGCAGTTGTTGGGACTCATCAGCTTATCCCCGCTAACATACCTGAGCACCTCACTCCTTGCAGATCAACATTTTTCTCTCGCGGGCATTATTTAGAGATTGATAGCTTCAGCCACAAACACCATTCTATACCGAAACTTCCTCGTGTGAGTACTGTATTTACTTTTGAAGAGAGAGGAGAAGACGCGACTCCACTATCACAGGTTTACGTGCAGGAGTTGGGTGATCTGCATAACAGGGGCTACAACTTTGTCACTGATATGCCACCTCAAGAAACTTTAAAAAGAACAGTGCACGCGGACTTCAAGTGCCCAGATAGTTCTTAATGAAGAGGCGTTAAGGATGAATAATGACAGCCAGTTTCGTTTAACTGCCGACGGCATAGGAGCAAGAATTATAATTTTTAGTGCCAAAAAAGGTGGAGAAAGTCTTAGGCGTTATGCGCAACATTTTTAAGGATGACACGTTCAAGAGTTGCAACAAACAGTTCGCCCAGATATACACCATTCACGCAGACCTTGGAGGCCGGGGTGATGAAAGCAACATTTATCCAGTCGTCTTTGCTTTCCTGCCTTATCTTGGAAGTGCCCCCCCCCAATTGAATCCAAAGAAAATCACTATTGACTTCGAAGCAGCTACGATATCACCCCTACGAGAAATATTTCCGTCAGCAGAGTTAGGTGGCTGTTTTTATTTCACATGAAGCAATATCTATGGAGAAAAGTACAGGAACTTGGGCTAACGAGCGAATACAAAAAAAACGAAGATATACGACGTCTCCACATCTGAATGTGAGCTACTCTGGCATTTTTGAAGCCAGATGACATCAGTGAGGGATGGTTGGTGATACATTCTCAGGCTCCTTCTACAGAAAATCTTATTGGATATTTAGACTATTTTGTACACGTATGGCTTGAAAACAGCGAGATACCAATCACTAAGTGGATCAGTTACAAAAACCGAACTCGAACAACAAATGCTGTAAAGGAATGGTGGTTTGTTTAAAGAAGGAAGCAGAAGCGTCGAACTGCATGTACCTGAAACTGGAGCTCAATCTTGGAGGTAAGAGGAGGAAGACGAAATATGTGAAAAACGATGACAGGATTGAAAGAACTCTTAAGAAATATGAAGAAACTAGCGACATGAGGTCCTGTTTAAAGCCAATTTCTTACGCAGAAAATCTTGCTGCTTCAGATATTCCTAATGTAAATAGGTATGTAGAAAGGAACAAAATTATAACTATGCTTACCTAAAGTCGACAAAAATAATTGACGAAGGTTAGTTACAGCTGATTTTAAACACGCCAAAATGATTTTAATACAATCATTATGCCGGTCCAAAGCCTGCATAAAGTGTGATACTAATCAGCATTTTAAAACATATAATTTACTGTCGACCAAATTATTGTTTGTACTCGAGTTTGGAGGTTTTGACCGCCTGTGGGTGGGGACACAGGTAGGGGAGCTATGTGCATGCCAAATCCGGAAATGACGTAATAGCGCGGAAAATTTGAATTTTGGCTGATAATTTGATATTTGGAGGGAGATTTGGCTTTTGGCGCGAGATTTAAATTTGCAAACAAAGCCACGCGCTTTTTTGACAGCTACTGCTTTTTCGAAGCTGTCATTCGCCAATCTTAAATAACAACGCATCGCTAACCTTAGTGCTGCCATCTTGACGGCACTAAACCTCATAGTTGCCACCTTAAGCACGTGGGGGCGGGCTATTTAAAACTTCCAGCTGCTCTTGTTTGTAAACAATGCCACGTGCGTTTGACAGCTGTCATCCACCATCATTAAACAACAGATGATGGCTAACCTCAGTGCTGCCATATTAACGGCACTAAACCTCATGGGTGCTACCTTTGGCATGTGCTGACGGGCAATTTTAAAAATTCCACGTGCTCTTGTTTGTAAACAAAGCCATGTGCTTTTGAAAGCTGTCATCTTTAAACAATAACGCATCGCTAACCTCAGTGCTGCCATCTTTACGCCACGAATCTTGATAGCTACCACCTTTGGCATGTGGTGGCGGGCAAATTGAAATTCCACTTGCTATTTTGATAGCTCTCAGCGGCCATCTTTAATCAACAGAGCATCGTGCTGCCATCTTTACGGCACTAAAAGCAAAAACGACACTTCTTCCTTATCAGTAGGGCAAAAGGGCAAAAGGGAGAAAGGGCTCCTCCTCCTAGCAAAAGGGCAAAAGGGCTCTTCATTATTTGTATGGCAAAAGAGCTGTTCCTCCTGGCAAAAGGGCTCGTTCTCCTGGCGAAAGATAAGTGTTTCGATTGAGGAGAATGTGATAGGAGGAGGAGGCGGTAAGGAGAAGGTAATACATTTCGCAGCATGCAAAAATATTGTAGGATAAGCAAATGCTTTATCTGAGAAGACAAAACAGGTTCAATCTAGTTATAGAATGCAACTGTAAAAATATAAAATTGACATTCTGTATGTCATTGTCCGACAAGACAAAACACGTTGACTATTAAACAGAAAACTTTTATCGCTACTGTGCTTCGTCAAGACAAGTTGCAATTATCACACACTAGAATTGATTGTAGAACAAGACGAAACATGTTGGCTATCAGTGTTCAGGACAGAAAAAAAACTCAAAATATTATAAGATTAATTTCTCTGTTGATACAATCGCACTCTTATGCAATCAGCTCGCACACATAGAACTGCAAATGTTGTATATCTCCATCCGACATACTTCTCCTTAATCACTGCAGGTAAAATGATTAGTACATAGCAGAGGATACCTTTGTCCTAAGGAGATGGATTTTATCGGATTCGAAATCCTGCAACAGGAATAAAACGTCTGTATAGATTTATTACTCTGGTATAGTCACTATACATTCAATCCCTGTTCTCTTTTTGCAAACACAATAGAGAAAAAAAGAAATGTATAGGATTTGAACTTAGATCCTAGGGGGATGCGAATTGATATACTTCCTTTTAAATAAATTATCACTACTTAACAGATAAACTTCAGTGCTGGCACCCTAACGGGCTAAACCTCACTGTTGCCACCTTAGACACGTGGTAGCTGGCAATTAAAATCCACTTAATTTTAACTCGGTACAATGTTCTTCCGTGAGCCACGACATGCAATCGACGCACACTGCTGTGTCATTAGTAATTTAACGCTTATTTCCGGTCGCGAGTCAGTTCGCTCGCTGCATGCAAATATTTACTTTGAATGTTCTGTGTGTGATAAATGCAGATCTGTTCTTTTCCCTTTTTAGGTAAGTGTGTGCGTTTCTACTGCACAGTGCTAATAATTTCCACGTCAACGCCTTCGAAAACTGGATGCATTCTGTTTAGTATTACGATGCTGAGTAATAGTAAGCAGTGATTATTGTGTTACCGTTTATTCATATGCTACTGCATGTAGCTATCAGCTTGGAGCGGGCAGGTTCAAACCGCACCAGGCAAATAATAGAAGTTGTATCGTACTGTAGCTGTAATCAACTTTAAACTGTAGGGTTGGCGACGTGTTACCCTCCGGATCGTAAGATAGTCGGTTCAAACGCTAATGTTAGTAGTAGTAGTGATTATGGTTTTTAAGAGAAATGTAACGTTTAATTCTATATTTTGTAAATCGATTTTAAACATAGTGTGTTCTAAACATCTGATATAAGTGTCGATACCGTCCCACTATGTAGCTGGGAGGTTCGATTCGTAGTGTGATATAGCTTGTGCGCGCTAAATACGTCAATAGTAGCGATTATTGTTTTATAAGGAAGTGCATCTATCCTCGATTTCTATCGTTCCACTGACTTGGAGTTGCACTTGTGTCAATGTTTACAGCGTTATCGTTGCACAATTAAGTAATCACGTGTTCGATTCCCGGGATTACAAGAAGATAGGCTGTGGTGCTGTTTTTAAATTCAAATATGAATAACGGTAGAAGATATAATTGTAGAAAATCGATTTGTCTTGCGTTATTTTATCTGTATAGTAGTGATTATTGATTTAGAAGGAAGTATATCAATTCGCCTCCCCTAGGATGTAAGTTCAAATCCTATATTTCTTTTCTCTATTGTGTTTGCGATAAGAGAACAGGGATTGAATCTATTGTAACTAAACCAGGGTTCAAAATATATACAGATTTTTTTCTCTTGCATGAGTTCTAATCTCTCAAAATCCATCTCCTTAGGACAAAGGTATCCTCTGCTATGTACTAATCTGCAGTGATTAAGAAGATTTTTGTCGGACGGAGATATTCAACTTTTGCAATTCTATGTGTGCGCACTGATTGCATAAGAGTGCGATTGTATCAACGGAGGGATAATTTTATAATGTTTTGCGTTATAGGTTTTTCTGTCCTGAACACTGATAGCCAACATGTTTCGTCTTGTTCTACAATCAATTCTAGTGTGTGCTAATTGTAACTTGTCTTGAGGAAGCACAGTGGCCGTAAAAGTTTTCTGTTTAGTAGTCAACTTTTTTTTCTTGTCGGATAAAGACGTACAGAATGTCAAATATATATTTTTACAATTGGATTCATTAACTAGATTGAACCTGTTTTGTCTTTTCGGATACAGCATTTGGTTATCCTACAATATTTTTGTATGCTGAAAAGGTATTACCTTCTCCTTACCGCCTCCTCCTCTTCCTACCACTTTCTCCTCAATTGAAGAATATATCGTCCCTTGATAGCCAAAAGGGCCAACGTTACATTTTGTTAATTTTTCAGGAGAAGCAAAAAACGTTTCAGGAAATGTTGGTTTATCTTCAGGTAAACAATGATACTTCATATAAAGCGTGCAACTTTTCTGTTTATGTTGATACTATTTTTTTCTGTTATTATTGGTTATAACTGAAATAGATGTAAAATACATGTTAAAACTGCGACGTTCGCCCTTCTACCAGTAAGCCTCCATATTGGAATTAATACCTTGGCCCCTTTGAAGGTAACTTTATCTGACATTGGCCCTTTTGGCAGCAAATATTTGGATGTCAATTTTGCGGTGCTGAACCCCAATCTCAAGTAATTATCATTGAAAGAAGTAGAACTGCACACAAATTAAATGGAAATTGGGTAATCAAATCACATCAGTGTGTTTATAGTATTTAATCATTTTAAAATTACCTTACAGCCATAAAAATAAACTACACATAACAAATGATCAAACATGTTAGCAGCATTCTAATACTGTGGGGTAATAAAAAAACAAAAGTTTGGGATGTTCTAGTTAGATATTTAAACTATATTACTTGAAATAAAACCAAAATACTCGAGTACTTATTAAATAAAGTAGAATTTCAACTCAGACATCCTCTTCATTTGTTTCTAACAGTGTGTCTGGTACATTAGGCATGGGCTTCAGACTGAGGTGTTCATCATGGTAACAAGGAGGAATAACACCTGATGTGCACAAGTTATGCAAATCCTTGTATTTGGCTGAAGATACTGGAAGTTCCTTATTGTTAGTATAAAGAAATCGAGGTTTTACTAGAGCAGCTCAGGGTGATCTCTTAGATTTTTGCTAGATTTCAGTTTCTATACTATCATTAAGTTGCAGTGAGCATTTTACTAATACCTTACATGAGTCCTTAGAAAATACAACCTTTCTTGCATTCCTCAATATTACCTTAGTCCCATCTGGTCTCATCATGGAAACATCGCCAACAAATTCTTTCCAGCAATAGAAATCGTTGTATGTCAGCACTTTTACCTCATATGGAGCAGGCTGTGTTCGGGCAGTACGAATACTTGTGGACCACTCACTGGGAGCCCATATCGTTTTCCTTCCGTAGTTAGATTCACTTGTGAAATGCATTGAATTGGCAGGCATGAATGAATGCCCTGGCATTAGGCATATTAGACAACAAAAAATCATGTTGCTGTTCAAGGGAACCCAGCTGCCAATATGATTTGAAAATCAGTTTCCCATCATTTTCTGTGAATAAGTGACAGCTAACAGCTTTAGTGCACTTTCGTCCAAAGCATGAGTTTTTATCCAAACTCCTCTTATTTTTCTGAAAACCTTTTGAATTTGTGTACTCCCTTCCCTCCCTTCTAGCTATCTTATTGTTCAATTTTGCAGAAAATGGCCTTTGTTTTCGCTTTCCTGTTTTCCCTACGCACTCACTATCACTAACAATATTTACGCACCCTTGAGCATTACCACTGTGGGCATAATTTTGTATACTGCCCTGTGTTCCTACAATAATTGCAGCTGAAGAAATTTCCTGAGTGTTGTTGATTGAAGACTGTTTAAAGGTCGAGTGAAGGTTACCATACAATCTGCTTCTGTTGCAAACTCACTGATTGTTTGAATGTCATTATTACTAGACACGAAATGGTCCAGTTCACGATCACTTATATTTGTACCTATTTCCACAGGTTCAAAACTAATGTCACTAATGCTAAATTGATCATTTTGTGGACCTGTAGTTGCACGTTCTCCAATTCGTTCATTATAAGCTTCCTCGAACTGTTCAAATTCAGATAGATTTGAACTTACTTCATCAGGATCAACAAGATCAACAATTTCACTGTTTACCAATGGCTGATTTTGTGATTCTGGAGACATACTCTCTTTAATGCAGAAATTAATGGCTCCTTCAAATGAGAGTTGAACAATACGACGAGAGAGGATGGTTGCCCAGTTTTACTTCCTCTTAAAACAATCACCACCACCACCAATACGACGAGACCGTGCTGACATAGTGGTACAGTTCGTAGTCACTGAAAAAAGATGATTTATTTACAGCCTACACAAGGTTCAAAATCACTATTTCAAAGTTTTCTGTTATTTTAAAATCAAGTGAAAGACTTTGCAAACTTCGTATACACTTATTCGTAATTATGAAATAAATATTGAAAAACAATAGAAAGCCAATCTCTTGAAGTGTGGCTAAACCTAAACATTATTTACAAAGTATAATCTAACTTCACTCTGTAATTAACTGTACACAGTAACATCTAAAACGTACAATAATAAAAATATTAATATAACATAACCTCACAAGTTTCTTAAATGGCTTGACCTAGAAGCAAGGCACAATGTTAAGTTACATACTTTGATATAAAATAAATGTTTATTACCTTACCTCCAAATGTTCTTATGGATGACTTATTTGTAGAGTGAAGTGGGATGGAATTATTTCTCCTCTGACTGTTGCTATTCGACACAAATACGACAGTCCACGAGATATCTCAGTCTGAGATTGTGTTATAGAGAGATGTTGTTAACATGAATATTACAAACAAAACACGGTAAACTGTACCTCTAGCTGACTCTGAAGCATAATACGGGTACATACGTAATGATACATTGAAAATTACATTACCTGTAATTGTAACAAAGCTCCAACTAAGGACATAATGTACCCAATTTTCGTTCGTAAAACAGGCTACATGTATTGTAAAGATAGGACGTTGGCCCTTATGATGGTAACGTCTGGAGAACGTTCGCCCTTGGCTCATACTTTGATTTTGTATTTTTCGGCTTATTATGGGACTAAAACGTCCGCCCCTTTGCCAGAATGTGCATTTCACATCGCTAAATACGAATATATCAATAACTCAATTTCGCAAAAAATGTAACGTTGGCCCTTTTGGCTATCAAAGGACGATATGATTTGCCAGGATAACGAGCCCTTTACCCCTTTTGCCAGGAGGAACAGCTCTTTTGCCATACAAATAAGAATGAGCCCTTTTGCCCTTTTAGCCAGGAGGAGGAGCCCTATATCCCTTTTGCCCTACAGATAAGGAAGAAGTGTTCTTTTTGCCCATTTGTCCTTTTGCTAAGAGGAGGTGCCCTTTTGCCCTTTTGCTATGAAGAGTTGCCATTTTGCCTTTTTGCCATTAAGAGTAGCATTTTTGCCCTTTTGCTCTACAGATAAGGAGGAAGTGTTCCTTTTGCCTTTTTACACTTTTGCTAGAAGCAGGTGCCCTTTTGTCCCTTTGCCCGGAAGGGTAGGCCTTTTGCCCTACCGATGACGAGGAGGTGTTCTTTTTGCCCATTTGCCTTTTTGCTAGGAGGAGGTGCCCTTTTGCTACACGGATAAAGAGAAGGAAGAGGAGGAGGGCGGCTGTGTACCTTCGGAGTAGGAAGAGGCCATAAGAGGCTATGTATAGCGGTCATTTTTGCGCGAAGCCCCCCTGGGCTAGATTTCTCTGTAAGAGCAGGCACCATCTTGCGCAGGCGCCGTTAAGCCGTCTCCTAAAACCAACTGCCATTTTGCACAGTAACCTCTGACCCACGTCCTATGAGCTGAAAGGAATAGCTCCAGCCGTGAATGGAAACGAAGCAGTTTCGCTTGACACAATGCGTACCCACACTAACAATTTGCAGAGAGTAGTATAATAGGACAGTTCGGCGGCCGCCTCCACCTCCGGGCTCCCAGGGGCCCCTCCGCCTCCCGCGGGAAATTTGAATTTTGGCGGGAAATTTGAATTTTGGCGGCAAATTTGAATTTTGGCGCGAGATTTGAATATGTAAACAAAGCCACGTGCTTCTTGACAGCTGTCATCGACAACAACGCATCGCTAACCTCACTGCTGCCATCTTGACGGACCTAAACCTCAGTGGTACCAACTTAACCTAACTAGCGCGAGATTTGAATCGGTAAACAAATCCACGTGCTTTTTGACAGACAACAATGCATCGCTAACCTCAGTACTGGCATCTTGACGGGCCTAAACCTCAGGAGTACCAACTTAACCTAACTAGCGCGAGATTTGAATCGGTAAACAAATCCACGTGCTTTTTGACAGCCACGTGCGTTTTGACAGACAACAACGTATCACAAACCTCAGTACTACCATCTTGACGGGCCTAAACCATAGTGCTACCAACTTAAACTTTTGAATCGGTAAACAAATCCACGTGCATTTTTGACAGCTGACATCCGCCCTCTTTAATCAACAGAGCACAGTGCTGCCCTCTTTAGCTACATATCTTTGAAATCCGCCATCTTTAATCAAGATAGCACCGTGCTGCACTCTATGTGGTGGCGGCAAATGACACATGCTTTACAAAGCCACGTGCTTTTTTGACAGCTGTCATCCGCCATCGTTAATCAAGAGAGCGCCGTGCTGCACTCTATGTGGTGGCGGCAAAGTCGAAGTGCTTTACAAACTCACGTGCTTTTGTCATCCGCCATCTTTAATCAAGGGAGGACCATGCTGCCCTCTTTGTGGTGGCAGCACGTTCGAAGTGCTTTACAAACTCACGTGCTTTTTTGACAGCTGTCATCCGCCATCGTTAATCAAGAGAGCGCCGTGCTGCACTCTATGTGGTGGCGGCAAAGTCGAAGTGCTTTACAAACTCACGTGCTTTTGTCATCCGCCATCTTTAATCAAGGGAGGACCGTGCTGCCCTCTTTGTGGTGGCAGCACGTTCGAAGTGCTTTACAAACTCACGTGCTTTTTTGACAGCTGTCATCCGCCATCGTTAATCAAGAGAGCGCCGTGCTGCACTCTATGTGGTGGCGGCAAAGTCGAAGTGCTTTACAAACTCACGTGCTTTTGTCATCCGCCATCGTTAATCAAGAGAGCGCCGTGCTGCCCTCTTTGTGGTGGCAGCAAGTTCGAAGTGCTTTACAAACTCACGTGCTTTTTTGACAGTAGTCATCTTTAATCAACAGAGCACCGTGCTGCTATCATGCGGGCAATTTCGTTAGCTGTCATGCGCCATCTTTAAACTAGAGAACACCGTGCTGCCCTCATGCGGGTGATTTCGTCAGCCCTCATCCACCATTCTTGATCAACAGAGCACCGTGCTGCTATCATGCGGGCAATTTCGTTAGCTGTCATCCGCCATCTTTAATCTACAGAGCACCTTGCCGCACTCTTGCGACCGTCATCTTTAATCTACAGAGCACCGTCCTGCTCCGTCAAGGCATAGCTTTATCGAACATACAACGCGATCTTATGCATAAGACAGCGCACGTATCGCGTAACTGCATGTTTAGACTTGAACACACATACTGCTGTTAGAAAACCTATAGTTCGATGTTGTTGAACACTGCATTGCATGACTAGAATCAAACACTGTTTAGAATGAAAAATTCTCTTCTCAACATACTTACTAAGCCGCTCTTCTTCCTCTGTCAAGGTACATCTCTATCGAACATGCATCGCAAAAGCAAGAGTGTACAAGTTTAGACTTGAACAAATACTACCGTTCAAAAACATATATACATACTTGAGTTCGATGTTGTTGAACACTGCATTGCAAGACTAGAATCAAAAGCTGTTCAGAAAAATATTCTCTCCTCAACATGAGCTAGACGATAACATACTTACGAATCTGCTCACCTTCTTTCTTGACATACTTACTCTCCTTCCTTGAGTGATATACTATTGAACAAAACTCTATCTTGCTAACAAGGAGCGGGAGGAAGGTAATACCTAATCTAAAATAAAAGAATATGCCAATTCTACATTATATATTTACATCTTGTATGTACAAGTTTTATCTCGAATCATTTTACCGTAGTGATGTTTGCGTACTTCTCCTATCCTCGACGCAATTCTTGTATGTACAAGTTTAAACTTGTCGTACTACGCTCTCAGCGTACCTCTCCCTATCGTTATACAATAAGTACAGTGAATTGTGATGTAAGACAGCTTAACGTATATTTTACAAAGTACACACCTCTAGCATAATGTTTTTCACACACACACACACACACACATGCACACACACACACACAAACCTTCCTTATGTAAAGTAGTACCTATCAATACTACTATGCCCCCAGGCTAGAGTGTTGGTAGAATTTGGAATGACAAACAGTTTGCAATCATCATTATTAAGGGCTACCTTACTAATTAAATGAGTGTACAACTGGTGCTTCTTGCTTCTAATGCCAGACATTTGCTTATGTAAAATAGGTGTATTACTTTTAAGACAATTGTTATAGTTTTCAAAACTTAGCTGCTTCTGAACTACATTCTTCTTAACCCCCTTCAATCTCTTTATTTGTAGTTCACTTAAGAGTTTTATGCAATATGGCTTGGATTTAGTACCTACAAATGAATCGATAATATTCCCAGCACATTCATCTTTCATTTTACCTAGAAACTTTTTGTTCACTAGCGGTAGATGATATTGATTATTTGCAGGATAGTTACTTGTATCAAACATACCCAAGTCTGGCTTTATATCATTGTTATAGTCATCAGTTTTGATTTGATAAATAAACGAATCGGTATCTGTGTAGAGCAATTGCGCATTACGAGCGTACTTCTTCATCATATAATCGTAATGGAATTCATACATGAGTGTTTTAGCCAATTCAAGTACTGCAAAGCCGACGTAGGTAGGTTTGTCATACTTAACCTTAACACGATTCATCTGTATAATAACTAAATTATCATGTATGATGGTACAGCTGTGGAAATTTGGTTTATTTATTAAACAGTTAGCACCATACATTTTCTTAATATTTTCCCAGTTTGTAATAAATTTTACATAAACGCGTTTGTCAATATTTTCCATAGTCTTACCAAACACACTGTTATTCATGAGCTTGTAGAAATCTTTCTCAAACTCGTTAACTGCATTTGTTCTTAAATTATTGTTCAGGTCGATATATGGCTTTAGCCACGGTGACTGATTAAATTCTAGTACGCGACGAATTTTGGATAACTTCAAACCATGCTGCAAACACTGTTTCAAATTTCGGTAATGAATGATATACTTAGATTTATCACACAAATTAGCAATTAGCATTTTCGTCGTTGATGCGATGTACGGGGACTTCATAATTTCAGGGCAGAACGGTAAGTCATTATGAGAGGTGTGTAACTCTTTAGGATACTGTAAATCAACTTCGAGGAAATAGCCTTTATCACCTTCATTGCCTAGGGCGTGCAGCTGTAATGCATCAATTTCGCACTGCGTTAGCCAGCTGAAACCACCCAACGGTAGATGCTGACTCATCGCCCACCCATACTGATTATTAGCATCGAGATAAACAATATACTGAGATTCCTGACTAGAATCGAAACTCGGCATGTACTTATTATTTGCCTTAGAATACCGCCCACTGCACTGACTTAGACCGCCTCGAATAGACGATTTTATAAAGTGCACCATATCAATATCGTTTAGCAGTTCCAAATTCACCTGCGTGTATTTTAACATGGCATCCCAACTTAACCCAGGCGCTGTAAAATACTGACATGGGTCAAGGCTGTAGGTTTTCTAGCAAACACAGCGAAAATTTTCGAAAACATCAGCTAACAAAAGTACATCCCTCTTTAAATATAAGTCGGAGTATTCGCCTAACGTTTGAATGTGGAACTGCTCCCAGATATGTTGTGCATGTAAATAGTCATCATCGCTAATATCCGCTGAATTCAGCGAGCTGTAAAATGATTGTTTCGATGGTAAAGCACGTTCTTCGAGGCGTTCTAAGCAGTCAAGATATTCATAACAAAAAACACCCTTACGCCGAAGTAAATTAAACTGCGCTTCTTCAGGAAAAATGCGTCGAATTTCCGTAAATTATTCTGGCTGTAAATGACTAGAAAGTTTATCGTGGCTACTCGCCATAAAGCGAAACGATTCAAGGAATCTCAGTTTTATAGAATGCTCCTCATCTACTTTTACAGACTTTGCAAATGCAATGTACCGCTCTTTATTCTGAGGGATTATATCTACTTTTTCATCTGAAGCTCCAAATTGTGAAATGATGAAATGTGAGTCGTAACCAGATAAGTTATGAAAAATTACAGGGATAAATTTTGGAACTCTGTACTTAAGATTACAGCTATTATGAGCGGCGCATCTGTAGAAACCAGTTAAATGATCATGGTCAAAAACTTTAGGGTCATTTTCGGAAAATTACCCATCACAAATGCCACATTTTATAGCATTTTCATGATCATGTAACTGAAATTCGGTGAGAGATTTCATAGGAATTTTACTATTTAGAATACCGCCAAGACGTACTGCATCACTTTCAAGTCTTTCTAAAAATACTTTAGCAGCATCTGGTCCTCGATACAGCTCTAACTTGTTAAGCATACTATTATAACTACACTTGATGTAATACGCGAAGCTATACGGGACATGCATGTGCGTAGTATCAGTGAAAGAGTTGTTAGAATTAGGTAAGCATGTGCTGCATGGCTTGAGTATGGCTTCAAAGTCTGCGTAAGTCACGAAAGGTACCCACATCTGCTTGTCATAATTTGTAAATTTTAAAATATTATTGCCTGTAGAAGGTATCTCTGTACGTACATGATTGCAGTCATTCTTGGAATGGTTCGTTAACTGATCTTCAGTTCTAAAATACTGCAAGCATCCATCACACAGCCACTTTTTACCGTCATGTTTTGACAACTGACTACCAACAAGTCTACTGAGATTTTTAATCCAGCAAAAGTGGCTATTCTCACTGTTTTCGATATAGAGTAAGTTAACATGAGTACTCTTCTTATGACATGTATAATACAGAGGACCTACTACAGACTTTTTCTCTACACCATAACATTAATGCTAATGTTATTTAGTTCTTCAAAGCGCTTAATATCCTTCAACTGCATAGGAAATTCTATACTATCGAAATTTAGTTGCGTTGAATAGTGTAGATAAGATGATGTTCTCTTAGCTACGTCTGATTTCGCAGGATTTAAAGCCGACATCACCGCCCATGCAAAACCTGCTTCGTCATTGTTTTGGATGTTTACAACAGCTTCTTTTCGCTGAATCCATGTCGGCAGCTCGATGTACGATGAACCTCGCATGGGATTGTACTTATTGATGTTAACTTCTAGATACATTATTTCAACTAAAGCCCACCCTGATTCCTTTTCCTGAAATACCTCGCTCATATAATGTTAGAGACATCCCTAAGTACATCACCAAAATTAGTTGACTGACTTATGACAAAATTCCTCGTATTCAATGTCCGTTATTTCGTATTCATCCGTGCTTTTAATGTATAAGGCGAAAAGTTCAAAATAAACTTTAAATAAATTATGATTGGACAAAGATTTAGCAAGAAGCTGTTGTACATCCGGTTGAACACAATTTAAAAAATTGAAGTGCTCTGAAACTTTTGACTGGCACGAATTCTACAACTAAAAATCCTGCTTTTAAATGCAGTATTAATTTCCTCGAAGTTTGTATTACAGCCACTTCTACTAGCATTATTTTTATGCACATTACTGCGTAAGTGCCCCTTAAAATGTAAAGGTGGTACGTCAGTGTTACAGTGCTCGCAGTGAATAGTTTGAAGTTCATGATTTATCATTTTTCTACTAGTACTTTCTACAGCTACATCCGTTTTTTACGCTTTTCTCGTATTACCTGAGGGCAAGTAGATACCTGATGTGCTTCTACTAAGTGAGCCTCGTATCGCTCTACATTAGCAAAATACACACCACAAACTTCACATAAAGCAGATGTTATGCTAGTGCGTTTTGATTTTATATGGCGCATAAAGTTATCTCGCCTTGCGAACGTAACGTTGCACAGCCCGCAGGAAAACGTGTCAGACGCTTCACGATGTTTCGATTTTACATGATGTGTGAGGATGTCACGTCTTCTGAACATTTCGTTACACTGCGAGCAGGGAAGCATCTGAACAGAGAACAACCAATAGAGATTAGCCTAAGGTTCCGATGTTCAACTTATAGAGGTCAGACATTGTCGTGAGTTTTTAAAAAGCAAACAGAGAGAGATGAATGTTCTATACCTAACAAAGTAGAAGCACTCTTCTTGTTAAAACTATAGTAACTCAATATCCTTCCCTCGAGTCGCAAAGAACAAAACGAAAAATTTAATTACTAACGATCAACTAGCATGAAGGATTGAAGAGAACAACTATTTATCAATAGAAATAGCTTAAAGTTACCATGTACCTAAGAAACCAAGTTTCAACCTATAGAGGTCGGACATTGCTGTAAGTTTGAAATTGTAAGATTAACCTCTTTTATAGCATGAGGATTAAAGAGCGCAACTATTTATCATTAGACTAAATTTGCAATGCTCGGAAGAATCCACGTTTCAACCTATAGAGGTCAGAAATTGCTGTGAGTTTAAAATTATAAGATTAACCTCTTCTATAGCATGAGGATTAAAGAGAACAACTATTTACCAATAGACTAAAGTTACGATGTTCGGAAGAAACCAAGTTTCAACCTATGGAGGTCAGACATTGCTGTGAGTTTGAAATTTATAGCATGTGGATTAAAGAGCAAACTATTTATCAATAGACTAAAGTTACGATGTTCGGAAGAAACCAAGTTTCAACCTATAGAGGTCAGATATTGCTGTGAGTTTGAAATTGTAAGATTAACCTCTTTTATAGCATGTGGATTAAAGAGCAAACTATTTATCAATAGACTAAAGTTACGATGTTCGGAAGAAACCAAGTTTCAACCTATAGAGGTCAGACATGGCTGTAAGTTTGAAATTATAAGATTAACCTCTTCTACAGCATGTGGATTGAAGAGAATAACTATTTATCAATAGACTAAAGATATGATGTTCGGAAGAAACCAGGTTTCAACATATAGAGGACGGACATTGCTCTGAGTTTGAAATTATAAGATTAACCTCTTCTATAGAATGAGGATTGACGAGAACAACTATTTATCAATAGACTAAAGTTGCTATGTTCGGAAGAAACCAAGTTTGAACCTTTAGAGGTCAGACATCATGTTTAAACCTATAGAGGTTAGACATTGCTGTAAGTTTGGAATTATAAGATTAACCTCTTCTATGGCATGCAGATTAAAGAAAATAACTATTTTACAATAGACTAATGTTACGATGTTCGGAAGAAACCAAGTGTGGACCTATAGTGGTCAGACATTGCTGTGAGTTTGAAATTATAAGGTTAACATCTTCTATAGCATAACGATTGAAGAACACAACTATTTATCAATAGACTAAAGTTGCGATGTTCGGAAGAAACCAAGTTTTAACCTATAGAGGTCAGACATTGCTGTAAGTTTGAAATTATAAGATTAACCTCTTGTACAGCATGCGGATTAAAGAGAATAACTATTTATCAATAGACTATAGATATGATGTTCGGAAGAAACCAAGTTTCAACGTATAGAGGTCGGACATTGCTGTGAGTTTGAAATTATAAGATTAACCTCTTCTATAGCATGAGGATTGAACAACTATTTATCAATAGAGATTAGCTTAAAGTTACGATGTTCGGAAGAAACCAAGTTTCATCCTATAGGGGTCAGACATACCTTAAAATCTTCGCGCTGCAAACTGTTACTCGGATGAATAAAATGCGTGCGTTCAAGCCTGTAACTCGAGCGATAATATTCTAGTCGTACCTAAAAAGAACAAACATATATGAATGTAGTGTAGGGTACGTCAGCTAGCCTAGCTATCTTTACAACTCAAATTTCAAACCATACCTTAAAATGCACGCGCTGCAGACTGTTACTTGGATAAATATAATTCGTACGTTCAAGCCCTTAACTCGAACGATAATATTCTAGTTGTACCTAAAAAAGAACAAACATATATGAATGTAGTGTAGGAATATAAAAGGGTACTTCAGCTAGCCTAGCTATCTTTACAACTCAAAGTTCGAAACATACCTTACAAATGCACGTGCTGCAAACTGTTACTCGGATGAATGAAATGCGTACCTTCAAGCCTGTAACGATAATATTCTAGTTGTTCCTAAAAAGAAAAGAAAATATATGAATGTAGATGTTTATTACCTAGCGTAGAAGTTGCTTTGCAAACACTAACCAACAGTTCAGTCTTACCTTAAGTTGAAGGCTGAAGAATAATATTCACAGCAGACAGTACTTAGACGGGGATGTGCACGTAATAAACACACACAAAGAACTGTGAGCGCTTCACGCAGACTGCAGCGAGTAAATATGCTGCTTGTTACCAAGCGGATATCAGAGTCGCTGACAACTGCAGTACAGTTCGAACTAAATGTTTATGCAACAAGAGCTCTCCTGAGGGCCTTACGCTGAGTTCTGCAGGCTGACGTATTTAAGCACTAAGCCAGGATCGAACCTAGCGACCTCCCCAGGGCCTCGAACCGGCGGACTGCCAGGTGGACGGCAGCCGGGGTTCACATCCGAGATTCAAACTCAAGGCGTCCAAGGTAATAAATTAGTATTGGAATGATAGTCATCGACATGAGTCACCTTGTGGTGATGGAATAATAATTATAGTTAGAGGTAATATTTTAGAAGCCAAAAGTAACTTTCAAGAAGCTACATGCAGTGGAGAGCAGTTTGTGAAACGCGCTCGCTTACAAAAGTTGTTGACCAAGAGCGGAGACTTGTTGATCACAACAGGATTTTTACTATGTATCAACAAAGTTAGTATACGAGCTAGGCGGTTCGCCGAAGTTCCGACAAAGGAACAAAGTAGAGTACAAGGCTAGTCAGGGCCAGTACAGATGCACTTTAGGAAAACAAGGAAAGATGTGGACAAAGTAAGACAGAAGACAGTAGTGCCTAGGTGGCAGCACTTACTGTGACAACTATTGAGAATAGTTACCCGAGGGCGCCACTGATTGGATGAACAGTTTGGTAATGCCTGTAGGACCCATCCCCTTGATAGCGGGTAGGGAGCGACCTTTGAGTTCAGGAGCGGAGATATAACCCCTGACCAAGATGGCGCGGGGCCTTCTCCCAAGCAGTAGTTCGTACTTGTCAGAACGAGATTCTTTTCGAGCATAGCCCAAGTGCCGCAGGCAAGATTCAGAGATACGCGTAGTAGAAAAGTTTGCGCGTGGAACAAGCTCGCTCTCTCTTTAGATCTTCATATTCAGACTTGTAAATATACAGTACATAGTAGTTTTAGTTGTCCTCGGTAATAAAGGACAGGGAAATAACGTCATCTTTTATTTCGGGAGTTGCGGGACGAGTCATTCCTACAAATTACCTCCCTACATTCCGCTCGGCAGGACAGGTAATACTTCAACATCCAACGGCCTGGTGACCAACCTACTGGACAGGTAGTTCACGACACCGAGGAGTTCTGCAGCAGATCGAACCTGGGAAGGTCAGCGCCCGCGATTGCAAGGTTTGGAAAAAATCCAAGTTTCAACCTATAGAGGTCAGACATGGTTGTAAGTTTGAAGTTCCAAGATTAACCTCTACAGTATATACACCTTCTAATCCTAGAGTGCTAAAAACAAAAGTGCGAGTCAGCTAGCCTAGAGTTGCGAAGTTCGGAAGAAACCAGGTTTTAACCTATAGAGGTCGGACATGGTTGTGAGTTTGAAATCATGACATTATCCCCTTCCTTTTCTACACCTTCTAATTCTCCTATCGCAAAATGCTAAATACAATGAAGGTTGTAAATGTTACTTGGTTCGTTAACAGCTAACCTAGCTATTTTTAAATTACAGACCTTTATTACCTAGCGTAAAAGCAGATGTAATAATACGATACGAAAGGACAAGTCAGCTAGCCTAGAGTTGCTATGTTCGGAAGAAACCCAGTTTCAACCTATAGAGGTCAGACATAGTTCTGAGTTTCAAATTATGAGATTTACATCTTCTATAGCATAAGAATTGAAGAGAACAACTATTTATCAATAGCCTAAATTTGCAATGTTCGGAGGAAACCAAGTTTCAACCTATAGAGGTCAGACATGGTTGTGAGTTTGAAATTATAAGATTAACCTCTTCTATAGCATGAGGATAGAAGAGAACAACTATTTATCAATAGAAATGAGCTAAATGTTACGATGTTCGGAAGAAAACTTTTCAACCTCTAGAGGTCGGACATTTGCTGTAAGTTTGAAATTATAAGATTAACCTCTTCTATAGCACGAGGATTGAAGAGAACAACTATTTATCAATAGAGATTAGCTTAAAGTTGCAATGTTCGGAAGAAAACCAGTTTCAACTTATAGAGGTCAGACATTGTTGGGACTTTGAAATTATAAGGTTAACCTCTTCTATAGCATGCGGATTGAAGAGAACAACTGTTTATCAATAGAAATGAGCTAAATGTTACGATGTTCGGAAGAAACCCAGTTTCAACCTATAGAAGTCGGACATGGTTGTAAGTTTGAAATTATAAGATTAACCTCGTCTATAGCATAAGAATTGAAGAGAACAACTATTTATTAATAGAGAGATTAGCTTAAAGTTGCGATGTTCGGAAGAAACCAAGTTTCAACCTATAGATGTCGGACATTTGCTGTAAGTTTGAAATTATAAGATTAACCTCTTCTATAGCATGAGGATTGAAGAGAACAACTATTTATCAATAGAGATTAGCTTAAAGTTACAATGTTCGGAAGAAACCCAATTTCAACTTATAGAGGTCAGACATTGTTGTGAGTTTGAAATTATAAGATTAACCTCTTCTATAGCATGCGGATTGAAGAGAACAACTGTTCATCAATAGAAATGAGCTAAATGTTACGATGTTCGGAAGAAACCCAGTTTCAACCTATAGAAGTCGGACATGGTTGTAAGTTTGAAATTATAAGATTAACCTCTTATATAGCATCAGGATTGAAGATAACAACTATTTATCTATAGACTAAAGTTGCAATGTTCGGAAGAAACCAAGTTTCAACGTATAGAGGTCAGGCATTGTTGTGAGTTTTACTAAGCTCAGCCTACATCCACCGTATCCCCTACCTTTTAGCGACCTTTGAAAACAACACGAAACGCTGAGGTACCGAAATATACAAGTTCTACAAGCAGACGTATTTATACTACGATTAAACAAGAAGGTTTGAGCTCAGCTCTACAAGCTGCTAATAATTTTAATGCGAACTGTACGCGTGCAGTGGACTTCGTACTCCGCTGACGCAAACACATTCCGGTAGGAGCTCGCCAGCCGGATACAGCTTGCGCGCGCGTGTGTGTGTGTGTGTAGGCATGCTTCAAAAACACATCCCAGATATTTTTTCTCGTTCTAGAGTCTGCTTATTCGAAACCCGGTGCTAGTACATAGCTACTCGGAAGGCATAACACCTGTAATACAACAGGAAGCAGCTAGCTGCCGCTCTACTACTCCTAGTCCTGTTCCTAACATGAGATTTTAAGTTGAAAGAAATTATTTTACGGCCGGATGCCCTTCCTGACACAAGAATCTGTTTTTACAGCTGGATCTTAAATCACAGTTTCTTGAACTATTGTTTTACGGCTAGATGCCCTTCCTAGCGCTGAAAGACCAGGATTTAGCCAGTTACCTTTCCTGATGTAACAACAAGCATGTTAGGTGCAAGTTATGCTAAGCAAACAATAGCTATCTTACGCAAGCTATTCAAAACTGAAGTCTTCTTTTCTCTTATAACAAAGGTATACCCCCAATCGATGTTCTGATCATACGTTTTATCGAGTACTTTGTTCGATTATATACTTAATCGCTTCTTTTAAATTGTCCAATACTACGATCAAGAGCACAGCACGGTGCTCTCTTGATTAAAGATGGCGGATGTGGAAATTGCCGCCACCACATGTCAAAGAATAAAGATGCTAACACGATGCTCTCTTGCCAGCTTTTTAAATTGTCCGCCACCACAGAGTGCAGCGCGGCGCTCTGTAGATTAAAGATGGCTGTCGCAAGAGTGCGACACGGTGCTCTGTGGATTAAAGATGGCGGATGACAGCTAACGAAATTGCCCGCATGATAGCAGCACTGTGCTCTGTTGATTAAAGATGGCGGATGACAGCTGACGAAATTGCCCGCATGAGGGCAGCACGGTGTTCTCTAGTTTAAAGATGGCGGATGACAGCTAACGAAATTGCCCGCATGAGAGCAGCACGGTGTTCTGTTGATTAAAGATGGCGGATGACAGCTAACGAAGTTGCCCGCATGAGGGCAGCACGGTGCTCTGTTGATTAAAGATGGCGGATGAGAGCTGACGAAATTGCTCGCATGATAGCAGCACGGTGCTCTCTTGATTAAAGATGGCGGATGACAGCTGTCAGAAAAACGCACGTGAATTTGTTTCCAAACAAAAGCGCGTGGAATTTGCTACGGCTACAAAGAGGGCAGCACGGTCCTCTCTGGATTAAAGATGGCGGATATCAAAAGCACGTGAGTTTGGAAACCACTTCGACTTTGCCGCCACCACATAGAGTGCAGCACGGCGCTCTTTGATTAAAGATGGCGGATGACAGCTGTCAAAAAGCACGTGGCTTTGTAAAGCATGTGGAATTTGCCGCCACCACATAGAGTGCAGCATGGTGCTCTCTTGATTAAAGATGGCGGATTTCAAAGATATGTAGCTAAAGAGGGCAGCACTGTGCTCTGTTGATTAAAGAGGGCGGATGTCAGCTGTCAAAAAAGCACGTAGATTTGTTTAACGATTCAAAAGGTTACGTTGGTACTACTGAGGTTTAGGCCCGTCAAGATGGCAGTACTGAGGTTAGCGATGCGTTGTTGTCTGTCAAAACGTACGTGGCTGTCAAAATCACGTGGATTTGTTTACCGATTCAAATCTCGCGCTAGTTAGGTTAAGTTGGTACCACTGAGGTTTATGCCCGTCAAGATGACAGCAGTGAGGTTAGCGATGCGTTGTTGTCGATGACAGCTGTCAAAAAGCACGTGGCTTTGTTTACAAATACAAATATCGCGCCAAAATTCATATTTCCCGCCAAAATTCAAATTTCCCGCCAACATTCAAATTTCCCGCGTGTGGCGGAGGGGCCCCTGGGAGCCCAGAGGCGGAGGCGGCCGCCGAACTGTCCTATTATACTACTGCAGAGAAATGAGTTAAGGACGTTTCAGCACGCATAGAATATATTGACTCACTTATACGTGATATCGTGGAAGATCACCTTCCTTGGACTGACAATAACCTCAGCAGGAACAACAAGAGAATATCGGGTGTAGCAGATCCTGAAGAGGAACAAGATCTAATATCACTTTTATTTCTAGAAAAGCATACAAAAGGTTGGGTACTTCAACTGAATGACGATGGATTAATAGATATACAAAATAAACGAGTAACAAACATCAGCAAACCTATTCATTCGACGGATGCGATTAATAAAGCATACCTGGAAGGAAAGTCAGCAGCGCTAGAAGAACTCGAAGAACTGAAGAATGAAATAAGCAATCAACAGAAACTAAACGTTGATGTGGGTATCATATTGAGAATGGTAAATAAGCGAATTACGAACGTACATAATTCCTTAAATAAGAAGGATGTTGCAAATAAAATGTTTGTAGAGCAGTATGCGGCTGCGCGGAGAGAAGTTGACGAGTTAAAACTTGACTTATCAAAACTTCGGAAAAATTATCTACGGAGAATTCAATATCAAGGATAAGCGAATTACAAATGTTGGTTCTCCTATCCACGAGAAAGGTGTTGTTAACCAACAGTATTTAGAAACGTTTGCTTCTGAAAAAGAAGAGTGTGAAGTGATGAAAAATGAACTGCACAATAAACCAGGAAAAGCTCTTTTTCAAATTAACAGTTTACCATCAAATAAGTCACCAATATATATGCTACAAAATTGTCGTCTTGTGTATAAGCTCTCCTACACAGGCACGCTAACACCGTTAACAGTTTCACGTAGTTCTCTGGTATATGCGATGATTAATCATGTGAACAATCCAATCGAATTAGCAGTAGGTGCACAAATTGCTGTGAAGGAAAGTGATGAGGTTCAACTCCGCCTAAAAAATCCAGAGCAATGGAATACTAACGTTCCTTAGCCCCATAAACTCTTTTAATATACTATATATGAGTAAAAAAATGGATGTTTAACTTCTGTTAGAAAAATGCAGGCGAACATTAAGGCAAGAAGTCGTGTAAAGAATAAACTAGCTGAAGTAAGAAACGATGTAAAAATATAACTCTCTTAAAGCAGATATGGCATTAAACCAATTAAAGTTAGAAGAAACATTTAAACCAATAACTGAACCATTTAATAAACTACAGCTGCTTACAGTTAACTCGAATGGATTAAATGAAAGAAAAATCGAAAATTAAATAGTTATATAAGTGATGCGAGAGAATCTGAAGAAGCAGCTCTCGAAAGTAAGGAAACCACCCTCCTGCAAAATTATCTTAACCCACAATTAAGACACAAAGTTGATATAAAATTTGGGACAAGACTAGTTCGTGGAGAACACTATGTAGGGAGTATTAAAGTACTGTTTCGCGATAACAATCTCATTATTGACAATTACAACTCTCCTTTAACCGAAGGTCTCCTTCAATTACTATTTCTGGAAGATCCAGACGCAAACTGGTATGATGATAATGATCTGTCAGCTTACAGTCATATATTAAATTGCACTAACGTGCACAGGAAACAGTATGACGCAGGCAAGCAAATGAGAGGCACGAAATCTCTCAAATTTCAAAAAATATCAAGCCATTAGTAAATCATGCAAGAGTGAAAAAAGGAAGGAACACTTCAACATTTGTAACTGTACCAGATGCAAACGTACAGGAAGCTGAATAAAAGTAGCTAAGTGGAAAAATGAACAAAGAAATAAAATAGAATTAGCTCATTGGAATGATCCAAACTATCTAGTGGAGAGACTGAAAAAGTTTATAGTATCTAGAAGTGCAGGTCATTCGTCACCGAAAACGAAATCTTATCAATCGAAGAAGAACTTCGAAAATCGGGGTTTATCGAATACATGAACACTGCCTGGTGGGACGAACTTCCGTTCGCAAATATATTTAAAGTGGTTAGATTCTCTAAGGATATTTCAGTAATCTATGAAACTGAATGTGAAGACATAAGGTGCAACTGGCAATAACTTGCTATAAACCGACCTCGATTTAAGAAATAAATAGACGGCAGTGAACGAATTAGTTTATCTATACTTTATGAAGAACATCAGAGTAGAAATAGCGAAAGAACTCCACGCTCCATTGCGAAAGAATTTTAAAAGACGGATTGTTATTAGCTGGGCAAGAGATGACTTTCATCAGGCTGATCTTGTTGATATGTCTCTGTTTTCGAAAATGAATAGTGGATATAAATACATGTTGACTGTTATTGATGTTTATTCAAAGTATGCATGGGCAGTTCCAATTAAAATAAAAACAGGAAATGAAGTATTAGAAAATCTGGAACGCATCTATTCAGAATGTAAACGCTATCCGAAACATCTTCAAACTGACAGAGGAAAATAAATTTATAATAAGATTTTTCAACAGTGGATTACAAAAAGAAAAATTAAACACTTTTCGACAGGGAGCAGCTTGAATGCAAGCGTAGTTGAACGCTTAAATCGAACACTGAAGCAGTGGATGTGGCAGAAATCCTCTGCATGTGGTTCTTACCACTGGCTTAGTATGCTACCAAAACTATTAGACGAATATAATAATCGAAAACACCGTACGATTGGTATGAAACCTATAGAAGTCACAAATGATCCACGACAACTTGCAACTGTGTACAAATTACCAGAGATGTAGAAAAAGAAGTCTTCTTATCCACCAAAATTTAAAGTAAGTGACATAGTACGAATAAGTAAACTAAGCGATATTTTACAAAGGGCTATACTCCCACTTGGAGTAATGAATTATTTACTGTAAGAAAAGTAAAATAAACATTACCGAAAAATAAACCTATATTTGGAGCGTTCTATGAACAAGAACTGAAGGAGACAAAACATCCTAAAATATACCTCATTGATAAAATTTCACGCAGAAACGGCAACGAAGTGTTAGTGTCCTGTTAGGTTTGGATGCCACTCATAATTCTTGGATTCCGAAGGAATATGTATTCAAAGAAATCGGTAGTAAGTACGCTAGTATAGTATATATTATTTTTTAAAATTTCTACTCTAATGTCTAGTAGATTAACCTTCTTATAGTGACCTATCTCTAGTTTTGCAAACTTCCCTTGCTCAAGAACCAGTGGTGTTTGTTTTGTTGATGACAACTTTGGACATTACCTCAAGCAAGGAAATATTTACGCCTCAACTATGCATAATTTATTCGAAACATTTATGTAATATGTATCTTAATAAATTATATTAAACACTAACTTGGTAAACATGAGTCCTTCATAGCTGGATGAATCCCCAGATAGAGAGCGAACTATGAGATATGACGAGGAAAGGAAATCAATACTAATAACTCCGCCCACTAAAAAAAGGACGAAACACGGCAATGCCATCGTGCAAGCTTGATTTGTATGGTAAAATTTCGAGATATGCATAACAATTAGTAAGGGAAACCTCGGCATGTCATATGTTTTCATAATAGACCTCTGTCAAAATTGGAGTTGTTTATAAAATGTTAACATGTGGAAAAATACGCTACCATCTGATTATATAACCACTAGTAGCGTACCTACGCCAACAAAGTACGCAGACTCCGCAGGGGAAATCCCCGTAAAGGCATCATTGTGATAATAATTTTGATAATAATAATCGATGCGTGTTCTGCACATAACAAGAGCACTTATGACTCTGAGTCGCACATTTGAGCGCATTACCGATGTCATACAACACGTAGAACCACTAATTTAAAAACATGTAGTGGGGACTGACCGCCGTTTATTGTGTGTGTAGGGGTAATGTTATAAAAGGGGCAGCCATGATGACGCAATATCCACTTGACGCAGGTGTTCTGACCTTACCTGTATTTGGGAGTGATAATATACATTTTGCAAATACGCGGTGTGACAAACCTAGTCCAAGTGATAGTATTGAAAGTATTTAAGTAACGTGACCGCGAGAACTGTGTTACAGTTTAGAAAAATTGTGTTTTGAGTGACGCAACTTATTTCAACGTCATTAGTGTTGTTACAGCGATTATGATCGTATTCAGCAGGAATAGAACTGGATTCGAACCTGTGATCCACGTCAGCGCCATGAGAGGCTAAGCGACGATAGGGGCCTTTCCCTGGGCCCAAACCATGGATTTTACGACATGATGATAAGTACAGAAAATATACATTTTTATCTAAATAAATGCACGGTTATGTAATATGTATATCACATAAATTAGGTTAGCAATGTAAATTGCATGTATTCTTGAATTGGAGAGAGAGAAATTGTGAGTGGTCTTCATACTGTTTATATATTCATCTAGATGGGAATTGAAATTATATTGTATGGGCTAATATTTCGGGCCTGAAAAATATAATTTTAATGTAATGCATGTATGTGATTTAATGGAAAAATATCAGTAAGTCTGAGAGTGCTTTTAAGTGGGAAAAATGTAGATTTGTATTATTGATGATTTCAAACCGTGATATGTATATTTTATTTTATGGAATATTCAAGCCTATTTTTGTAATGCATGGTGACAGTGTCTTCAAAATGCACTATCGGCATAAGATAGGAAGGCATTCTTGTTTTAATGTAATTTTGCATGATAAGAATATGTAGATGACTGTATTAATTATATGTGCAACTTGTGACAAGCCTGGACAACGAACAAACGCCCTCCCATTTTAGATAAATGTTTTCCTTTTATGTCAAGTATTTGCTTTTCTGTAATATGCAAATAACATTATGGATGCGTTTAAATCCATGTTTGATATTTATCTGAGTTCAAACTGTAGGAAAACGTAGGCTGAGATATTCTATGAAGTCGGATGGATGTGAACCTGGACATTCTAAGTCGATGGATGTGAAATTGAAAAGATGAACAGTGGCTTGATATTGAATTAAAGAATTGTAACAAGGCAGTGAATTAATAAGCCAGTGGACCTTTCGAATATGATATGAGGATATCAGTTGAAATGATGTTATTTACCATGATGTATTTTAGGGAGACGATTTGACTCGCCTTGAGTTGTAGAAGTATTCTGCGGCCGACCATTATTTGGTCTGGTTAGACGTTGTATGATTTATGATTTTAGAAAGGGTGCGTTAGCACTTCCCTTGTGAACAGGGTCACGGGCAATATTATTGTTCAAGCCTGAGCACTAAGACTGAATGCTGAGAGTTTCACATAAACGCGATTACATTTAAAGGATTCTTTTAACTCGTTCATGTTTATTTCTATAAAGAAATTACATAACTGGGACGCCAGTATTATTATTGATTTGTTGATCAAATGAATAATTGAGATAGGGAGTTTTTAGAGACCCGTTTGTCGATTGCATCTCGGTGATCATCGGTTCGAACTCCAAGGCAGTCCATGGATTTTCTTTGTCACACAATATTTCTTTAACGTTATACAGCCAGTTGCATGCGTATATTTGTTTACAGTTTGTTTTAAAATATGTGTACATACTCCTTGAGTTGTGTTTAATTTTCTTTGTTTGGACTCCAAAACGGGTTCTGCCTCGTTATTTGTCATCCGATTCATTGTGATGTGGGTTCGATTTCTGGACCCGACATCAGTCAAATCTTATTTTGATGATTATGATTTCATCCACTAGTGTTCGCTTATTCTTTTGTTTATTTATTTAGTAGTATAATTACTTACTTAGGAGACCACTCCAAGTTGTCTCCAATTTTTCGCAGAGATAATTGTTTCTTCTGATAGTGAAGAAGGATTGTAATGAGAACCGTCGCATTTGGAAGGATATTTCTGTTCTTAAAAAGGATTTTGTACCGATTATTTAATGTAATACTTATTGTCATGTCAAAAAGGTAATGGAAGAAATGACTTCGACATTTAATCGATAAATATTAACAAAATATGAATTATTTTAATATATCAATGAAAGGAGTGACATCTCCAAATTTTTATTTAGTCCATCGGACATTGTATATTTTATTTTCATTATATTATAATTATTCAGGGTTAATTTCAATTAATCTTGATTTTATCAAGGATTAATAAATCGTTTTTTAAACTTTTCTTTGCCTTTACGTTAGTTAAGTGTTACTTTTATGATCTTTTGTCGCCAACGCCCCATGGCCCTGGGATGCCGATGGTTTGATTCTTCGGAACGGAGGAGTGCAGTTGATCCTTGTACGGCCGAAATAACTTTTCCTTACCCATCACTACAAAGTTTATTTTTCTTCTTTTTTCCTAGATGAGGTGGCATTTGACTCTAGACTAAAAGGGTCCCATACCATCGTGCGCCTTGGCGTACGGTGCTATATGGCGGTAGCCCGATATTTGGGGACAATGATGCTGCCATGTGGTTCTATGGGGCAATGGCGGGGTGGTATGGTTGCACTATAAGGTGGAAACCTATCTGGGATGGAATCCGTAACCTCAATCTTGTATTCTATAAAGTCACTAAAACCAAGAGTATCGGAAAATACATCAGGAAACTACTGACACAATTTACGAATACTTTCAGCCTGCTTCTCAGGTAGATGTCTAAGGCCTAACAACATCTCATCCTGGGTAGCCGAAACAGATGAACATGATACAGAATTACACTTGAGGAAAGGAATATTACAATTATTAGCAAATTTGAAGGTGCACAACTCGCTCTGAATATCGAGCACCAGACTGGTATAAGACATGAAATCTGCTCCCAAAATTACAGGTCAAGACAAGTGTTTAGCCAAAAACAATTTTATTTTCCATGTGAATTTATAAATACGAATTTTGGCAAAGGGGAAACCTAAAATTTCTAATGGAGAGGAGTTAGCCGAAACGCACTGGACAGAAGATGAACAATATTCAGGAAACTTACAAACAGACTGTAATTTGGAATACCATTCCGCCGAAATAATAGAACACACGCTCCCAGCAGGCAAGTTAATTAATGGGGCTTGATCGGTTTTGGGAGCAGCTGCCCCGGTCAACAATTGACTAACTCTATTTGACATTCCTGATAGATGGTCAATTAAATCACGAGCCTCTTTAGCATGATCATCTTTGAACTTTAGAGAAAATAGGTCCCTAGCAGTATTATAAAACTGGAACAATCTAGCCTTTACTCTTTTAAGTTGGTTAGCAGATGGATCGCTTACTTCAAAAACTTACTGTAGATGCTAATTCGTTGGTATTGTCAATGATAGTGGAGAGACCCTCATCAATTTCCTTTTCTCCCAAAATTGGGATACAAATAGGCAATTCTAGGGATTCTTTAAGTTTGGCAGTATCTGCCGCAACCGTGCTTCCAGATTGAACATTTCTAATGAGTAACTCATAAATCTATTCCTCCTTGCACAAGTAACCGGGATGGAGGACTTCACGAGGGCCAGACAAGATAATAGAAAACTACAAATTTAGAAAAAAAAAATCCGGCGACCGAGAAAAATTCTTAGAGTTCGGATTGCTTTCGATTCTAGCCGACAGAAGGGCTTACTTTAGACCCATTCAACCACGCTCTGCTACCACTTGATACGGGGATACCCGTGGAGCAGAAAAAGGTTAAAGATGGTGCTGAGATGCCAATGTCAAAATTGAATTTAAAACAAAGAAATGTTATATTTCTTTAGAATTTCAAAAATTAACAAATAACAACATGATAGGTACAATTAGCAATCTTGAAACAAGACTTGGAGAAATCCAAGATTCAGAACTTTAACTATTTTGGGCTTCAAGCCACTAGTTTTACAGTGTCAGAGATACCTGGTCCAGTTTACAAAAACTTTAATTCAAGCTGAGGAATCATTTATTCAAGGGCAGAAATCCCCTAATTCAAGGACACTTGCTCCCTAAATACAATATCAAGCCTCCCAGAGGCACATTTTACTGTTCCAAAAACCTTGAAAAGAACTAACAGACTTTCAGTTTCTTACAGCCCGCTCAAGGCAATAATACCTCAAAATGTTACACACTCTGAATTACAAATAGCAATAGCTTAATGCAGGGGTATCTAGTACCCAACCTACAGGGCCTTTGCGAAAAAGAACAGGTTAAATAAGCGGCCCAAACACAAACTGAACGGAGGCGTAAACAGCGTCCCGAGATAACGACAAAAAATTAAAATTTTACAGGGCTCTCGGGCGATGAAACAGGGGCTGTTCCCAAACTACTGAGGTGGCTCGTATGGAAATTACTTTAACACATTACAGGAGAACACAGTTACGAAAACGTAGTCACCTCAAACCAAGATGAAGGGGAGCTAGAGAGGGTAACTAACACTATATCCCCAATTAACAGTTAAGGACTTAATGAAGTTTTATGAAGTTTTACATTAGCCGAAAGAAAATTTACATTCTATAAAAGTATGTTACAGGGTTAAAGATTCGGACCTTTCCCTAGGATTAATTTGCGGATACAGCAAGAAAGAGAGAATTATGTGGCCATTTCCTTGTAGATGGTCTGCTGACCGAAGGAAGAGGCGGCCCCGCCTCCTGCCTTAACACACACACAGAAGGACGATGATCAATTGACAAGGAAACATGGAAAGCCGCAGTTTATATACCCTCATGGAAGGTTCGAGGTCATTCAAGACTAATCAGGACACCCCCTTAATTTTCATTTTCAGATTCAAAGTAAACAAGAAATGCGAGATTGGTTGAAAATTAATTACCAAATTTATGATTGTTCCGATTCAAAACTGGCAGAAAGAAAAGGAAGTGTTGCTAATCGAAAAATAAATGAATATATATTCAGTTATGGACAACCTAGAAATACAAAAATTCTTTAAATTATAATTTCTTTCACCTTGCACCGGAGTGCATGATGAGAGTATTTTTGGTAGCGTCATCTGTGGAAAAATGTCCGAACTTCTTAATATATAGCAGAACAAAAGAGGGAGAAATTCAATCACATTAGGAAACTACACAGTAACAAAATTACTTAATATTTCAGTGGTGACAACTTCTGATTAAAATTCCAATTTCGTGTAGTATCAGTTTCACCTTTTGCCCGATAGAGGAGTTCATAAGTGCGGTTATTGCGAATGCGTTGATATGTACCTCCCGGTACAATAATAATGATAATAATAATAATAATAATAATCATAATAATAATAATAATAATAATAATAATAATAATAATAATAATAATAACACGTCGTACAGTTGCCATCAAGCTTCTATTATTATATATTCCTAGCGACCACTCTATTGGTGAACGCAGGGAGGTCATCACATCAGATTACACCTGCTCGATTCCCATATTGGATAAAAGTTTTATTATCGTTCAGGTATGAAATCAGCGTCAGTTCCAAAGTTTAGGAAATATAATATCAAATTCTCGGTGTGCTTCTAATATCCTCTGTCATGGACAATTCTTCACAGTATTAGCTGCAGTCTGGGTTCGAATTCTAGCCGCCTCACAAGATGACGATCTTCAGAGGTCGAACTATATTCCTTGGAGGGAGTATGAAGGAAATGGGTTCCTCACAAGCTGCAGGACGGCACAGTGTCTTCAGGCAGAGCAGGGTTACAACTTCACGACGGATTGCTTCCTCTATTGAACATCAATATTTCAGCAACACACGCTCTGTCCAGGCTGGTAACACTACTTCGATCACCGGTCAGCTGATGAACAAGGAATCCGGAGCGGGGATACGGACTCCATTTCCTCACAGGTTCTACTAACGCTGAATGGTTTGAAACGGTACCCTCGTTCCTCACCATGCTACCGAACATGCGATCTTATATTCGGAGAACCTGTTCAAGTCATCAGTCTGCATTCCCGCTCCTCTCATTAGCCTGATGGAGCACTTTCTTTTCATTTCTGAGAAAACAACAGACCCGGATTCAACGATGACCACCCAGATGATATCGTCGGCTAAAGTTGTACTTATTTATCGTGTGTTGTTTACAAATGGATTGCAATGGCATGACAAATATGGAAAAGTAAATACTACACATACACGTCGTTTGGAAATGCGTGTCAAAATTGTAAGGTTGAGTTCCTCATAAGGATCGTAACGTGTCGGAGACCCACAAATACACAGCCAACTTCACGTTCATAGCCATTGTAAAAGTCTGCTCGTACACTCACGGCGGTCGGCTTTCACAGTCCAGTACTCGCCGTAAGGACACAAATAAGAGCACTGCCTCTCTGACTAAATCACTCACAGGACTAAACCGTATCGATCGCTAGCGGAACTGAACGTAGACTTGAACTCATCCGGCCTGCCGTATATAGGGTGTCCGCCCCTTCCAGGTGCTTTGCCGTGAACAGAAAGCTAAGAATCGTGCCGCGCCCAGAGAGGGGCCCGCGATGAGATCAGGGAGTGACGACTGTCATGGTGGTTGGCTCTTTTCTGACTGGTTGCTGAAGTGAAAGGAGGGGAGGACCCACTCGTGGTCATCCCAGGCTTACTTGCTTCTCACAAGGACTTACATTAAGATAGCGAACACCGGCGCACAATCAATCAATCAATCAATCATTTAAGGCTATCTCCCAGGTGCCGGATTAACTAGTTTCTACTTAAGTAATTTCGTAGAACTTGGACTTTTATGGAACATTCCCTTTGTTAAATTACTACAATAACTAATTTCTCTCCATATAAACTAACATTTTCTCCAATTTGTTCACTTGAACACCAACCGTATCTTCACATTGTGATCTCTCCTGTGTTTCAAAGATCCAATCAAGTTTATTCGTTTATTAATGCCATTCTACGCCATCTCTCCACTTACACCACGATATATACCGCTTAGACGAACAGCTCATCTCCTCACTTCTGTGTTTTCCTAGCCCAAGGTACGCAACATTTTAGTAAAATACTCTTTGGACGGAAATCACCGAGAACAAATCCTACTGCTTTCCTTTGGATCTTTTGCAGTTTTCATGTAAAGAAATCATTAGTACCAAACCACCCATTTTAGTAAAATACTCTTTGGACGGAATTCACCGAGAACAAATCTTACTGCTTTCCTTTGGATCTTTTGCAGTTTTCATGTAAATAAATCATCAGTACCAAACCAAACCCCATGGCATTACAGCCCTTGAAGGGCCTTGGCCTACCAAGCGACCGATGCTCAGCCCGAAGGCCTGCAGTGTAGATGAATAATACTGCTACTGGATTCTTACGAAAGATTAACACATCGCCTCCTTCACATCGTTACTGCAACTCCTAAATAGCCTCGTAACCATACGAAGAGATCTGTAATGTGTATTTTCAACCTTCCCAATGAAGATGTTTCCTAATATTAACTAGGTACTTACAGCGATCCTCATGAGGTATTTTCACTCCATGAACACAATAATTATAAGTGAAAGGACTACAACATGGCTTTTCATGCCGTTTGCCACAACACTGTCGACTTCAATATGTAGTCGCTGATAATCCGGAACTTATTTGTTACTCCATGCTATATAACAAAATCCAGTTCCTTTCTCACATATACGATATAATACAGCTCTGAGTGACCCCCTTCTAAATCGTTATAGGTTCAGGAAATATTTCGTCTACCTTAATTTTCTGAGGTGTGTTTTTCTAAAAATGCAGCCACCCATTCAACCAGTCTTTCATCTAGACCAGTTGCTCTCATGTTAGTCAATAGTCTCCCATCATCCGTCCTATTTATCTTCTTTGATAAGTCGGTAGCGATACACTCCATTTGAACTCCTGAATACCGAGAGCGTTGTTCAGGAGATAGATGGTTCGAATTCCACTGTTGGCAGCCTTGAAGATAGTGTTCCACGGTTTCCCCATTTTCACACTTGGCAAAAGCTGGGACTGTACCTTAATGAAGGCCACGGCTGATTCTTTCTCAGTCCTAGCCCTTTCCTATCCTTTCGGAGCGACGTAAAACAACTTGTAAAAATATAGTGACCTCCTGAATCTAAATATCTGGAATCCTATAACTTGACCCCCACTGGAATAACATTTCCTAAGCCCGAACTGCCTTCTATCAAAGCAGTTAGTAATTCCGCAAACGCGTGTAATATACTCAGAGTTTAAAAGCAACACATGTCAAGCTGGCTGGCTTGTGTTTAGTTTGGGTAGCTCGTACATACAGACAATACTCGAGCGAGTGAGCGAGCGAGCGGCTGCGCGGTTTGAATCACGTAGTTGTCAGATTGAATTCGGGAGGTAGTGGGTTTGAACTCCACTGTCGGCAAGCCGGAAAATGGTTTTCCGTGGTTCCCCACTTTCCCGGCAGGAAAATACTGGTACTGTGCCTTAGTGAAGGCCGCAGCCGCTTCCTTCAATATACTGGTACATTCAACTGTATTTACATACTGCTGGCTGAATGCTTCTGCCTAATGGCTAGTCCACACCAAAGTTAATAAACAATGTTAAGGAAAACATTTCTCAAGATGTTAACAAACTTCTTTAACATTGTGTCCAAACCAAGATATCTGTTTGTGAGGTTACAATGGATAGGGTCAGGAAGAAGAAAATACTTACAGCTGCAGCTTTCATTATTTTAATGAGTGCAATTAGAGAAAAGCGCAGACGGAAAGTGTGGCAATGAAAAATATTGTAAAAGCGTTCAGAATTAAGTTTGGAGAGGACAATTCCGTCAGAATTTTTAATTCACGATGCAGCGGGCTTTCAGAATTTTCTGAGAATGTCTCCACATGACTTTCAGTTGTTGTTGACAGAAATTGTTCCTGAAATTGCAAGAAATGATACAAATTATTGGAATGCCATCTTCATTAATGACAGGCTTGGTATAACTTTAAGATTCCTAGCAACTGGTGACACCTACACTTCACTTATGTGTTTGTCTAGAGTATCAAAACAAGCAATTTCAGTTATTGTGCCTGAGGTGTGTGAAGCTTTATACAAAAATCTCACGGAATTGGTAAAGGTAAGAAAGAAAGATAATATTTATGTAATCTATTTAGGCTAGTATTTTTCTTATTATACAGAAGTGGTTATGGAAGGTTAGGTTATTCAGTGAGGAGCAAAACTGGAAATTACTTTATTATATTTACCACAATCCACTTTAAAAATAAGTTTCATTCACCATATAGTATATTAAAAGTACATTAAAACATTAAAAAAAATTACAGTACAAAAATAAAACTACGGTACCTTAGAACATAGCTAGAAATACAAAATTAAGAATACATTAGGACTTACATTACACCCGTACATATACTTCCAAACCCGTGCTCTCAACCCCACACTCGCAGTCCCACTCAACCCCACCGTATACTACACCAAGACGTGTAACATTTCACATTGATGATTCACAAGTGACTTCGACCCTGACGATACCTCACAATAAATTCAACCCAAAAGAAAAAAGAAAAGGACAGGTAAAAGCACTAATGATATAAAATCAGAGGCTTGCAGTGCATTTCAGCAAGTGGCACAAGCACCAGTGACAGCAGAGATGATTTCGATGTTATAACATATATATATTACTACATGTGTGTTTGATGTGAAATGTTACACGTTATGGTACAGGATTACAATACAAAATTTAAAAAAATACAACATAACAAGAATAGAAATACATTAAAACATAGCAGAATAATTACAATTAAATATCCTATTAAGTTAGAATATAGCATAAAAATACTTCACATTATGAAGTTTGTTCACTTGGAATTTCTAATACTATAGCTTCACCACCTTCATTAGGAAATTGTTCCATTGACGCTTTAAATGTGTTATTATATTATGCATTTCAAACTTCACTCTTGCCAGAAGATGAGGATTGTTTTTAAATTGGCGCAGTTCATTGCCAATGAAACGCCCATACACATCAAAATCATTCTCTGGTGTCACTGGTGCTTGTGCCACTTGCTGGAATGCACTTTATGCCTCCGATATGATATCATCAGTGCTTTTACCAGTTCTTTTCCTATTTCCTTTGGGTTGAATTTGTTGTTTCCATCAGTGGAGGAAACTGACTTTCAGTGCTCACACTGCATATATCGTCAGGAATTTGAAGAAATATAGTCACCTAAGCAATTTAGAAATCGAAGACTTTATGGCGTTGTTACAGCTATTGGTCAACAACAACTACTTCACATTTGATCAGATCATTTATAAACAGGATGGCCTTGCAATGGGGTCACCGGCCTCGAGGATCTTGGCAGAGATTTATCTAGATTTTTTAGAAGATACACAAATAATTAACAATGACAAATTTAAGAATATTGTATTTTGGTCCAGGTATGTAGACGATGCCTTTGTTATTCTGGATGAACGCATATCCGACGCCTCTAACACTCTGAATAATCTCAATACAATCGATACATATAAAATTTACTTTGGGATCTGAAATAGAAAAATCCATTAATTATCTAGACTTAAAGATTAACAGACATCCCTCTTCATTTTCTTTTAGCATTTACAGGAAGCCCACACAAACTTGAGTTACAATACGACAAGACTCTACACACCCTGCAGCTCATAAACGCGCGACCTATAACAGCCTGGTTAATCGCGCGTTTAGCGTACCAATGTTCAAGAGAGACTTGGACAAGGAACTGAACATTATTCGAGCTATGGCTAAGGCTAATGGCTTTAAAGGGAATTTCATACAGCGGATAATAAGTAAATTTAAATATCGCCCCCCCACAACCCTGACTAAAGATAAACTTCAATCAAAAGAAATCGCCACCTTTACGTTCAACAAAGAGGTTTATAAAGTTACGAACATTTTTAAGAAACGTAACATTAGGATTGCGTTCAAAACAGATAACAGAAGCACTGAAATTTTGCATAATAAGATCAACCCATACTCTAAATCAGGTGTATGCAGGTTCGAATGCAAAGACTGTGGGAGCGAATATATAGGGAAAACTGGGCGCAGCTTTCATGTTAGATATCAAGAACACCTCAATGGTGGGAAATACAATAGATTTTCAGCCGTAGGCCAACACGTCCATGAATATAAACATAAATTCACAGACATAGATCACGATCTTGAAATAATGGAAACACTATCTAAGGGACCGAGGCTTGACATTACAGAAGCGTGTCTAATACATCTAGACCAGTATTATAACGCTAACTTAAATTTGAATGAAATTTAAGATAAACCCAAAGCGTTATACGATTGCTTGATTATATTACTCGACAAGCTAAGAATTCCGGAAAATTCGTCTGTCTTTCGAACTCTACGTAACAGTTTCTCGGACCCTCTCCTACATTGCCAACGTTCCAGAAACATTCCCCTTGCCGCCCCTACTTCCTCTTCCTTAGCGCTTCATCACATCGCACTCGACACGAGCAGACACACTCGTCGTGCTGCAGACGCCGCGCAAAGTACAAAACCGTTGAGGTGAGTCAACTTCAATAACATTTTGATTCAATCAGGTTCCTAATATCTTTATCTAGCTTTTCTATTAACAGAGGACCTTCTTCATTACAGGGTTATTGAACTGAGAGGCTATGCCCGCTTAATAACATCAGGGCAAATAATCAGTTCCCACTATTAAAAACACAACATAAGAACTAAGCTTCCACATATCAACAAACATCGGAAGACGGCACAGTCTGGCAATTTAATGAATACGACGTATTTTTATCCAACACATGGCGACTAATGCATCTGTGAAATGAACATTTTAACATTTTAGGACTTAATTCAGCTTTAATTTTACGATTTTAGGAATGTTGTTGAACTCGATTTTTACGAATGTAAAAAATTACAGACATCACAGAATCTTAAGGACAACTCATGAGATTTTACAATTTGGACTCACAAGGGTTATCTTGCTTGTAACTTAGAGTTTTAAACTTATCAATAGATAGACATTAAGGAGTTAAGGATATCAGTATGTTGTTTTGTATTGTTATATCTTCAAGTTTCCCTACTTATTGCGCAGCTGATGATGGTGCCTTAATAGAGAGCCGAAACTAGTACTGCAATAAAATATATGTTGTAAAAAATCATCTAACAACAGTGTATTTGTATTGAACAAGGTGGAAACTTAAAGATTTTTATTTCATTTCAGGTTCCACAAGTTGAAACAGACTGGTCAAGAATAGAGAGAGGCTTTTCTGGAGTATGGAATTTCAATCACTGTATTGGGGCAATAGATGGTAAACATGTGGTACTACAATCCCCTCCAAATAGTGGTAGCCACTATTAAAGTACAAAGGCATCCACAGCGTAGTCCTCTTGGCTGCAGTGGATGCAAATCACATGCTTACTTATTTTGATGTGGGATCTAATGGGAGACTATCAGATGGTGGAGTGTATGACAATTCTAGTCTATACCCAGCAATGACGAATTACCTATTAGATATTCCGAAACCCTGCCCACTTCCTGCGAGAGAGATTGATACTCCATGTGTATTTGTAGCCGATGAAGCATTTCCAATGTGCACGAATATCATGAAACCATTCCATGGTAGTTTTGAAACGGGATCACCTGAAAGGATATACAACTATCGGCTTAGCAGGGCTCGGCGGGTGGTTGAAAATGTGTTTGGAATAATGACAGCAAAATTCAGAGTATTCAGAAAACCACTAATGCTTGTTCCAGCTAAAGCTAGAATTATTGTGACTGCATGTATTGTACTTCACAACTTTTTGCGTAGAAATAAAGCTGCAAGGAATACATACACTCCTCCAGGTTCATTTGATATTGAAGATACTGAAAATGGGACAGTCACTCCAGGTTTATGGAGACTAGATGAATTTGAACAGGAAGGACAAGGTAGACCACACAAGATGCTAAGAATGTGCGCTTTGAATTTACAAATTACTTTTTGAGTGAGGAAGGAAGTGTGCCATGGCAAGATCAATGTGAATAAATCTGTTTTGGTTAGTGCAATGGGATTGTTATTCTTCTATGGTATATTTGTTTACATAGCTCATTAGTATAATAATGTAATCAGAATACTGTTCTTATGATACATCAATTTTTACACTGACTGACAGTGACAATGCAACACCAAGGAGGAGTGGTTCGAAAGGGATGAAAGTTGGGGAAAAAACAGAGACGGCACGGACGAATAATTGATGTTTATTTCAAACCGATATGCAGGTTACACAATGCGCACGGCATCGACTCAGTAGGATGTAGGACCACCGCGAGCGGCGATGCACGCAGAAACACGTCGAGGTACAGAGTCAATAAGAGTGCGGATGGTGTCCTGAGGGATGGTTCTCCATTCTCTGTCAACCATTTGCCACAGTTGGTCATCCGTACGAGGCTGGGGCAGAGTTTGCAAACGGCGTCCAATGAGATCCCACACGTGTTCGATTGGTGAGAGATCCGGAGAGTACGCTGGCCACGGAAGCATCTGTACACCTCGTAGAGCCTGTTGGGAGATGCGAGCAGTGTGTGGGCGCGCATTATCCTGTTGAAACAGAGCATTGGGCAGCCCCTGAAGGTACGGGAGTGCCACCGGCCGCAGCACATGCTGCACGTAGCGGTGGGCATTTAACGTGCCTTGAATACGCACTAGAGGTGACGTGGAATCATACGCAATAGCGCCCCAAACCATGATGCCGCGTTGTCTAGCGGTAGGGCGCTCCACAGTTACTGCCGGATTTGACCTTTCTCCACGCCGACGCCACACTCGTCTGCGGTGACTATCACTGACAGAACAGAAGCGTGACTCATCAGAGAACACGACGTTCCGCCATTCCCTCATCCAAGTCGCTCTAGCCCGGCACCATGCCAGGCGTGCACGTCTATGCTGTGGAGTCAATGGTAGTCTTCTGAGCGTACGCCGGGAGTGCAGGCCTCCTTCAACCAATCGACGGGAAATTGTTCTGGTCGATATTGGAACAGCCAGGGTGTCTTGCACATGCTGAAGAATGGCGGTTGACGTGGCATGCGGGGCTGCCACCGCTTGGCGGCGGATGCGCCGATCCTCGCGTGCTGACGTCACTCGGGCTGCGCCTGGACCCCTCGCACGTGCCACATGTCCCTGCGCCAACCATCTTCGCCACAGGCACCGTAGACATATCCCTATGGGTATCGGCTGCGATTTGACGAAGCGACCAACCTGCCCTTCTCAGCCCGATCACCATACCCCTCGTAAAGTCGTCTGTCTGCTGGAAATGCCTCCGTTGACGGCGGCCTGGCATTCTTAGCTATACACGTGTCCTGTGGCACACGACAACACGTTCTACAATGACTGTCGGCTGAGAAATCACGGTACGAAGTGGGCCATTCGCCAACGCCGTGTCCCATTTATCGTTCGCTACGTGCGCAGCACAGCGGCGCATTCCACAACATGAGCATACCTCAGTGACGTCAGTCTACCCTGCAATTGGCATAAAGTTCTGACCACTCCTTCTTGGTGTTGCATTTGCTCTGTCAGTCTGTGTATCAGGGTCCATTCCAGATTCATTGTCGGGTTGGTCCTTGTGCATACAGATTAAAAGATGGTAATCGTGTCATGTTGGGCACTTATAATATTCGCTCTCTGAGAGGATATATTTCTGCGAATTAAGTGTAATGTCTCCCAGATGTTGTTTTGATAACATTAAATGTACGTGAGTTAGAAAACGTGGATTAATGTATAGGTTGTGAACCTAGACCTGACACCATTGTAGAAGCCATGAGTAACTGGGGATTTTCTTTTGAAACTGCAGAAGGAAATTAATGCAATAATTTTCTAAGTAATATATATTTTTGCAGTGAAAACAAGAAATTGCTTGCGGCCATCTATGAGAGGTAAGCCACGTGTGATTACGTGTGTGTGTGGTGTACGTATAATATAACCTGGAACTGCTGAACACTTTGATGGTGTTCAAATATTGCGCAATTTAAACTCCCCTACAGGAGAAGTTTGGAACCTTGAAAACTGAACTAATTCTACTATTTATTAAAAGATGTCACTACGGTAAATGGTGTAATTTTGAAATTTTCTGAACTGTGTCTATTTCAACGTGTTCTTGTTTACTATCTAGCAAGAAGTGTGGACGTCCTCTTCTAGATGTCACTACTTAAAAACTATAACCGTGCACCCTGGTGCGAAGTGGACGAACTGTTTTTGAAGAAATTTTTTATCTATAAGTTTGTTCTTTGTTAAATTTCTTTCTTTCATTTTTTGGGTTGGCAAAATTGATCTCTGTTTCCGCCAGTTTTAAATTTAGCCAATCCTAAATTTTCTAAATTAATTTTCCACCAATCCTAGATTTCTTCTTCAGTTTTGACTTGTAATCTTTAGCCGACCAATAAAAGTTTGTGGGCGGGTTGTTCTCATTCATGAAAGGTCTCGAATGTTCCACGAGGGTATATAAACTGCTGATTTTCTTGTCTCGGTGCCACTTCAGTAACATCTTTCTCAGTGTGTGAATATATAGCAGGGGGCGGGAGGCGCCTCTTTCTCCAAGCAGCAGTTCATCTACAAGGTAATGGCCGGTTAACATCTTCTTTTCTTGCTAGCTCAGCAGTTTAACTCTCGGGGAGGGTTCGAAACCTTTAGTATGTAACCTACCCTTTTAAAATGTAAATTCTTTTCTGTCTATCTACAAATTACAAATCTGTAAAGCGGGGATAGAGAGTGCTTCACCCTCTCGAACTCCCCTTCATTTTTGAAAAAGGAGGTGACTGCGTTTTCATAACCGTTCTTCTCTTCTTTAATATAGTAAGTTTTCTCATACGTGTCACCTTTCTAGATTGGGATTAGCCCCTGTATTATCGGCCTAGCGCCACATAGGTTTTTTGACACAAACGTTGTGTAGGAGTGCAAGTTATCAACTCCATTCAATCTTGTATTATGGGCCAGTAATTTAACCTGATGTTTTGTTTTCCTCATGTAAAGGCCCTGTAGGTTGGGTATCAAATATCCCTGTTTCTTAGTGTGCCTTGAGGGCAGTCTGAAATGACGGTTGTAGCTTTTGATAGGCTGGTTATATTGAGAGCGGTTCTGCTCTTTTCTTTAACATTGTAATTAGGAGCAAGTGCTCCTTGTACTTAGGGGTTTTCTGCCCTGTAGCTTTTGTGATTGTGAGCTGAGAGCTCAAGAGTTAATGAATTCGGGCCGTAGCCCAATATATGTAAAAATCACTTAACTGGTTTTGGGTACAGCGGCTGTATACCTGATTGTCTTTGTTATTTCCCCTAGTGGGAACCGGTTAAATATTCTCTAAATTGTGTACCTGATTTAACTTGTTGTTATTTGTTGTATGCTCAAAATTCTATGCTAGCATTGTTAAGTTTTGGAAATATAACCTTGTTAAAATTTTAATTCACCTTTCGTGCTTCTATAGTTGAGACCTATTCCAACCCGCACCTTCTTTCACCTCTCCTGTTCCACAGTACCCTCGGAACAGTAATAATACTAATAATAATAACAATAATAAGCAGAAGAAGAAGAAGAAGAAGAAGAAGAAGAAGAAGAAGAAGAAGTCTGATCCAGACGAAGTTGATAATATCTGGGACCTACTGGATGAAAAATTAAACAAAATCCCCAAACACCATGTCAAGCTTCTTCTTTGTGACTTCAACGCCCAACTAGGTCGTGAACAGAAGTACAAGAAAGTTATAGGAAATTACCCTGCTCACAAAAGAACCAATCCCAACGGCAAAAGACTGGTGTCCATTTGCGAAAATCACAACCTGCAGGTCATGTCGACCCACTTTCGCCATCTACCCAGAGCGCAAATGACTTGGCGTTCTCCCGTCCAACCTCTTGGATACTTCCAAATCGATCATGTTGCAATCTCCAGGAGAAACAGCCCTGAGATTATGAATGTCAAGGTAAAGAAATGCATCAATGTGGCCTCAGATCATTATATGTCTCTTATCAAATTCAAACCAATTCCCGCAAACACAAGGAAGACTATCAAACAGATCACACGCTTCGACAATGATAAACTTCGGCAAAGGGTCGAGGAGTTCCAGGAGAAGGCTAGACCAAATGACTGTGACTTTAACAACGCCAAAAGTCTCCTTGTTGAGGCCGCCAAAGACGTTGCAGAAATCAAAGGAAGCAAAAAGCATGCCTGGTGGAATAGTACCTGCGAATCAGTCCTCCAAGAAAGACTCAATGCGTGGAAACAGTACTACTCTACGAAATCAGAAAATGATTGGGAAACCTACAAAACCCATCGTGCCCAAGCAGCTAGGGTGTTCAGAACTGAGAAACGTAAATACGAAAAATCTCTCATTGAAAAGATAGAACAAAACTTTAGGAAGAATGAAAGCAGAGAGTACTACAGAGCCTTCAAACGCAAACTCACTGGCTATAAACTACCATGTCTATGCATTGAGCGAAAGGACGGCACACTTGCGACGTCAAATTAAGAAAATTGCAGCATTCTGGCAGACTACTTCAAGAATTTACTTAATTGCTCTAAACCGCAAAGCGCCATTGAGACCAAGGAACCCTTACTCAGGTACCCAGATTCCAGACCACCCGACAGAGATGAAATCAAGTGCCACATTGCCCGTCTCAAAAATAACAAAGCGCCGGGGAAAGACTCAGTATTAGCAGAACTATGGAAATATGCCCCAGACGAATCACTTGATATCTTGCAAAAGCAAATAGAAGAAATTTGGAACAAGGAGACCCTACCCGAAGATTGGAAAATAGCTTTGATCCATCCATTACACAAAAAAGGCAGCATGAAGAACATCAACAACTACAGAGGAATATCTTTGCTACCCGTGACTTACAAATTTCTATCACTTGCCATCCTGGAGCGTTTGGAAGCACAAGTCGAGCATCAAATAGGTGAATACCAAGGAGGGTTCAGAAAAGGTCGCTCAACAGCTGAACAGATCCAAAATCTCAAAACAATCATCAGACATTGTACACTAAGGTCCAAGCAGTACCGTATGTGTCTGTCTTTGTGGACTTTAAGAAAGCGTACGACTCCATTGACCGGGAAGTCCTGCTAAACATCTTAAATGAATTTGGAGTTGATTTGAAACTGCTGGCATAAATTAGAGCCACCCTGACCGATACAAAATCCAAGGTGAAGTTCCACGGGTGTCTCTCGCATTCCTTTGACATCAAAACAGGAGTCCGACAAGGTGATGGGCTATCCCCGATACTCTTCAACTGTGTTCTTGAAAAGATCATCAGAACCTGGCGGGTGAGATTACAGGAAACCAACTACAGTCCATTGAGAATAGGAACCAAATCCAAGGGGATCGCAACAGACTGCTTAGCATTTGCCGATGATATTGTTGTTCTCTCAAACGACATAGAAACCGCTAGAGCTCAAGTTGAAATTTGAAAGGAAATTGCCGAACAACCTGGTTTGCAGATATCGTTTGAGAAAACAGAAGTAATGACTAACATCAAAGATGCTCCACCAAAACTCCATACAAAAACGGGACAAAGAAGCACTTCAGGAGCGAGTACGCAAACTGGAAATAGTCTACGAAACACCCCGCACAATCTACAACAAAAAATGCCTTTCCCAAAACACCAAGATATGTCACTATGAAACAGTTCTGAAGCCAGTAGTTCTATATGCAGCCGAAACCCTGTCTCTAAATGCCAACAAAGGACTCCTTGAAGAACTGGAGAAAAGAGAACGCAAAATTGTGAGAGGAATCTTGGGATCAAAGTACAGAAATGGAGTCCATCAAAAGAGATCCAACAAGGAAGTCTACAGCAAAATAGAGAAAATTACCGACACAATCAGAAAAAGACGTGCACAATTTTACAGTCATCTGAAAAGAATGGACGGAAGAAAGTTAACTAAAGGAATCTTTCACTTTTTTGATTCAAACCCCAAAACCACAATTCCCTGGTTTAGAAATACCAAAGAAGACCTGCAAATGCTACATATCTCAGCTGAAGACGCCCTTAACAGAGATCTCTTCCGCAAGAAAATATTGACGAACGGGCTAAACCGAGACGAGCAACCGAAGAGAAGACACGGTGCCCCTTGGACAGAGGAGCGTAAGCAGGCCCACTCACAAAGAATGAGGGAAATTTGGGCTCTATAGAAGGCCAAGTTCAGTGTCAAATGGAACAAGACTTAACGTGGTCCTTGATGGCCCCAGCGAATTATAGATAATAATAATAATAATAATAATAATAATAATAATAATAATAATAATAATAATAATAATAATAATAATATTAATAATACTGGGTTTACTACTTTGAAGGTTTTCGAAGACTCCGAGGTATCGTGCCAATAGTTGTGGCTTATTTGAGCACTGGACTGCTGAGTTTGAGAGTTGCTCCCTGTCTCTGCTTCCGGATAACTAACTGGCCGTCAGAAGAGGGAGCGGTAGAGTTCAAAACCCCGAGCTTGATACCATCGATATGATATTTCTACCTGGAGCTGGTCGTGGGCACTTAGAGCTTGATACCATCGATATGATATTTCTACCTGGAGCTGGTCGCGGGCACTTAGAGCTTGATACCATCGATATGATATTTCTACCTGGAGCTGGTCGTGGGCACATAGAGTTTCAGTGTAGATCATTCAGTCTGCACACCTCTGTGAATGAAATAATTACCTCCAAAATCTTCTATTTGTAGCAAGGTCTGTGTGGCCTCCACCACTTACCGTTAAATCACTAACAGCTGAGGAACCCGTTGTCACGTTCGTCTACCTCTAGTTCTCTTACCCTGCATGATAGAGTGCACTATTCTGCAAGGTAACTGATCCTCCTCCATTGGCGCACATAATCCTACTATCGAAGCGGGTTTACACACAAACATTCATTCATAGCCTTCATTTTCTCATTCTAAGTTTGTTCCTACCATTTTCCTAACCTGTATTTTCCGCTACTTCTAACTTATGAATACGGTAACGTGCATTAACATTGCTGCACCTTGTTGTTACCATTCTGTGAGAAAGTTCCCTACTGGAACTGACCCAGAGTCGGCGTTTCATTACCTCCGTGACCTTTCAGAAATGAGCTGTGAGCTTTCGTCAATTACGAACGATCGTCAGAAACTCAGTAGCAACATTGTTCATTCGCTGTCATACCAACTGCTGGTGGCAGCGCGATTTCAGCACCATGAATGATAGCTAGAAAAGCTGTAAGAAAACATACTCGTTCACCGTACTGAATGTTCAGGGAACCGGACTGTCACTGGTGCAGTGTCTCTCATTAACACACTCCATTTATCTTCCAAAGTTACTGCGCTCAAGTGGCCAATTATTTTTATGTCCTAAATGCGATAAAATGAAAATATATTTTTAATGTGTTCCCATCAGAATGTTTACATGTTAGTGGAAATGATTGGGCAGGTTGTTGATTGATTCCATTCCTTCACAGAGAAATGAGGATATAGCGAACCTGTTATTATCTGTTGTTAGTAGGCAAGTAAACGTAGTTTTAACAGGGCGAGTGGTGGAACTCATGTAGTTCAACGTTCCCGCCGCAAGGCGGAGTTAGTGTTAGCTGGTCTTAACGCGACTGCAATACTGCCTACCGTAACCTCAAACAGCTGGAGCTGTTAATTAATGCGATTATTACTGGGTGCTCTGTAAAACGAAGTGAATTACTGTTCATATCCGTCAGTTTCATTCTTGCTCAGAAAAATTACAATAGGCTGCATCCAGTTTTCCATAAGACGAGCAACGTGCTCACCCAGAATACTTTAGCCTTCAGGTTTTCTGCATTTATCCATCAAAACTGTGCGTGGCAGTCCTTCCTATAAGTACACAGTTACGTGCACGTCAGTCCACGAGATTCTTTTCTTAATAAAGAAAGTGATGGCAAAGTCCGTGTTTACTGAAGAAGAGCAAACTGTCCAAAATAAATTCTAGCTCATAACGCACTCGAAGCGATTTTTTAAAATGCTTTTCGGTCAGGGTGCGAATTGTCTGGGGGCGATGATCGATAAGGCGGTTCTGACACAGTGGTTTGAGTCCCGTTGGTCAAAATATTTACATGTTACATTACATGTTATTTATGTAACCACTATAAGTGAAAATAAAAGTACTGAATAGGTGGAACAAATTAAAACACTTTTATTGTTGTTGAACCAAAATATTTACACGATCACAACGTTGGCCGGCAGGGTAGGGGAGGTGGTGGTAATTTCTAATCACTCGATTGTGTGCTAAAAACTTGGATTCAGTTCGAAAACTCCCCGATGTGTTCATGTGGATAAACGGGCATATGTCAACCCTTGAGCAGACCCCTTGGTGCTCTTGCTATGTCCGGCACGTACTATCGTACATCACGTCATGAACTCCTCTGAAGTGCATCATACCCGACTCCGGGACAAGAGTTGGACAATAGACAATAATTTTCCTATTTCTTTGGCCTAATGACGACGTTTCCTTTATTTTCGACGAAGAAGCCGTTCAAGTTTTGAACTTCCCTGCGCGTCTCCAAAGTTGTTAGGTGGCAGAGAATTATCACAATTTGATACGGGATTACCATAGTTCCCCTTTCAGTTCCTTTGGCAGCCTTTATTTTCTTCGTTAGTAGAGGGCGATTTAGCTGGTCTCCCCTGTTGCGGGGCTCAAAACTCGTGCAGCTTGATACTCCCAGAAAATTATATGGCATAACATTCTTGACTTATTAGGAACCAATTCACTTGTTATTTCCATCTACATTAAAGATATCCACTTTCATCAGCATGTCGCCACTAAAATGTATGTCACGCACACGATCATTTGAAGTTAACAGTCTCTCTATCACTCCTTGGATTTCTCTGTTCCATTCATTCAAGGTCTGAAGAAGTGCCTATTTACACGTCACACCATTAACACCACTGAGCTCACACTCTAATATAGTGTTGAAATATGGTGCTACATTTAGTAACGTTATTCGCTGTATGTCCCACGTCCCACTAACTGAAGGTTTCTAGTGACGCCGAGGTGCTGAAATTTAGTCCCGCAGGAGTTCTCTTACATGCCAGTAAATCTACCGACACGAGGCTGACGTATTCGAGTACCTTCAAATACCACCGGACTGAGCCAGGATCAAACCTGCCAAGTTTGGTTCAGAAGGCCAGCGCCTCAACCATCTGAGCCGCTCATTCTGTGGAACACGGAGTCTTATAGAACTTCCATCTCTTGATAATTTTTATGCAGTGACATCTGTTGGTTCCATTTTATAATACACTCTGCAATAATAGAACGTCATAACACTAGCATGTTTATAAAACGAGTGTGTTCATTACGATTATAAGACCGTTTATGCCCGACTATAATTATAACTCTTTTTTAAAAACATTTTTTTTAAATTTCTGTCGAGATATCGCTTGGCAGTTGAGTTTACTGAACAGAGCGCAGAGTGCATGCGGTGGGTTATTGATTTTCCGTGAGTAAATCAGAGACCTTGACAATGTCATGTTTTCAAATCTTTGGAACGAAAACATGGATAGAAGGTTATCATAACCTAGCCTTATTTCAAGTACAGATTTTTATTGTACAGTTGGTGAAGTTCAATGTTGTCACTTGTGGAAACAAGTGCGGAGCTAGTGCGATGCTATCCTTACCTAATTGGTCAAGCACTTGTATCATAATGAGAATCTGAACTCTGATTGGTGGATAATCTGTATCATAATGAAACTTGAACTTTAATGATCCTCATTAAGATTCAGTTTGCTGCCATATAATATTTTTATTTCGGCATCGTCGAGCATAAAGCAACAATTATCATCTTCATGATTAATACTGATACTTTGTATACGAGAAGACGATTGCAAATTAATAAACATATTTACAATTTGTTTTACGTCGCACCGACCACATAGGTCTTATGGCTAGGAGTGGGAAGGAAGCGGCCATGGCCTTAATGAAGGTACAGCTCCAGCATGTTCCTTCTGTGAAAATGGGAAACAACGGAAAACCATCTTCAGAAGTGCAGACAGTGGGGTTCGAACCCACTATCTCCCGAATGAAAGCTGAGAGCTGCAAGACCAACTCTCTTGGCTACTACTACACAGATGTACAACTAAATGTCACAAAACTTCATCAGATTGTAGTGTTAGTCTGTCAGGTGACTGCGTGGTGTGGACACCCACACATACCTACTTTCGAGAGTTGCAAAGCGAGATTCCTCACCTACAATTAACAGGTGACGGCAATTGGAGGTTCTTTCCTCATAGTTATTCCCCATCTTCCAGCAATGATAGCCATAGGCTACGGGCACCATTCTCGAGCGCCTGTCCTGAAAACAGTTTTCTATGGTTTTACAATTTCATTTCCAGGCCAATCCCGGGATAATTCCTACTGCTAATCCGATTCATTCCACCTCCTTTCCCAATTCCTTTCACCATCATTCATTTGATCTTAATTAGCTCCTGATCTGACCTTGGCATCGTGTCAAGATGAATATAAACTAGTCCGCGGACCGTACCTGGTTATATGCACATGCAGAGAAACACCTAGTCCCGGAGCCAACTAACCTGTCAACATGAACATGAAATTTACAGATTTAAGGGGTCCTTGTAGGTAACGAATGTCCCATTTAATTCAATGCTAAAAGTGAACATATTTAGGCACACTCTGTAGACAATATAACCATTACATAATCTTTAAAATATTCATGGATGTAGGGTAGTTCATGTTAAATAATGCCATGCATATTTAGTACATTTGCACTAATAAGGTCTGAGAAATACAATAAATAATTACCTGATGTATTCCTTTTCAAAAAATCAAAATTTTCAATGCTCTTCAGACAAGTATTTAAACTTCTACAAAACATATTGACCTAAATTTGCATCACGTTCATTATTTTTGTATGGCAAGTAAGTTCAGTAAGTTTCATTGTTATAGCTCTCTTACTTTTCAAGAAATATGTACCTAAAACTGAAAAAATAACTTCTCTTGTAATTTAAATTTAAATTTTTACCAATGAAAATACTGTATTATCTTCATAATTAGAACAATCATGCACCATAATCTGGATCATCTGCATCATTGGCTTCTTCACTCTTCCTTTTAGTGTTCCTCTGATACTTTCTGGCATCTTGCCAAGTAACGTTGGTTCGTTTTTCAGCCTTGATCACTCGCTAGTGGTCTATATCATTGAGGGTTGATTGTGTGTTGACACCTGATTCAATACCTAACAGCTTTAACACTTTCTTCTTGTTAGATACTCCTTCATTGAATCACAAAATTGCATCATATACAACAAATTTCATTGTTTTCAATCCCACATACACAAGTTTTGGTAACCTTGTCCATATTATAGAACTGAAACATTCATTTGTAATCTGTGTGGCATCCTGCAAGCATTATTTTAGGAGATCAGGCTTGCTTAGTTTTATGTAAATAGGCTTTATTGCCTCAATTACTGGACCAGGTAAAGGGATGTTTGTGGTCATAAGTGCTTCCTTCTTTGTAATTTTATCGGAACCTGCACCATGTATATGTAGTTCAACTTTTCCTTGGAAGCACTTGGATTGTCTTGGACGTTAGGTTCACTTTTGCACTTACTGTTTCTTATTTCAATAATAGTTACTTTAGACTTGGTCTTAATGGCAGACTGTGCCGAAAGCCTGCAGTCTAATATCTTGGAACTTAAAAATAGGTGCAATGAGTATGGTATGAAAATTAGCCTCTCGAAGACTAAATTGATGTCAGTAGGTAAGAAATTCAACAGAATTGAATGTCAGATTGGTGATACAAAGCTAGAACAGGTCGATAATTTCAAGTATTTAGGTTGTGTGTTCTCCCAGGATAGTAATATAGTAAGTGAGATTGAATCAAGGTGTAGTAAAGCTAATGCAGTGAGCTGGGAGTTGCGATCAACAGTATTCTGTAAGAAGGAAGTCAGCTCCCAGACGAAACTATCTTTACATCGGTCTGTTTTCAGACCAACTTTGCTTTACGGGAGCGAAAGCTGGGTGGACTCAGGATATCTTATTCATAAGTTATAAGTAACAGACATGAAAGTAGCAAGAATGATTGCTGGTACAAACAGGTGGGAACAATGGCAGGAGGGTACTCGAAATGAGGACATAAAGGCTAATTTAGGAATGAACTCGATGGATGAAGCTGTACGCATAAACCGGCTTCGGTGGTGGGGTCATGTGAGACGAATGGAGGAGGATAGGTTACCTAGGAGAATAATGGACTCTGCTATGGAGGGTAAGAGAAGTAGAGGGAGACCAAGACGACGATGGTTAGACTCGGTTTCTAACGATTTAAAGATAAGAGGTGTAGAACTAAATGACGCCACAACACTAGTTGCAAATCGAGGATTGTGGCGACGTTTCGTAAATTCTCAGAGGCTTGCAGACTGAACGCTGAAAGGCATAACAGTCTATAATGATAATGTATGTATGTATCTAGACTCACTGCACTGACTTATGTTAGAGGTGTACTGAGTACCTCTAAATTTAGCTTTGGGGGAGGACTTCTTTATCCTAGGCATTGCAAGATCTATATTTTTAACACAATTCAACACATGCGCACAAATTACGAACAAGCTGAGAACTGACATGCACATAGCGTACTGCCAATACACGTGTTTAAATATTACCTTTGTGAGAAATATGCTTCTGTGGCACTGCTTTACAGAGATCTATGTATTTCAGTTTCGGCATGTATAAAACGGGTGTGGCATCCATTGTGCACTATGACGCAAACTAATTGATATTTCAAAAACTAACAGTCCGATCTGCATGACACAAACTAAGATTTATTCAGAAAAGTGTGCGTAATTAAACTAAACAATAAAATAAATATCCCAAATTTGACCCCTTTAGGCTACAAGCTCCCCTTAAGGTCACATGCGCTTCCTGACACCACAGAATTTTCAACTGAAAATCGTACCCCAGCGACAGCAGGAATCAAACCACGGTCGCTACCCTGTTCCCTTCACTGAGTAGTGTAGTGGTAGCGAACTGAAAGCTACCCTGTTCCCTTCACAAGGCCTGCTACTGAGTAGTGTAGTGGTAGCGAACTGAAAGCTACACTTTTCCCTTCACAAGGCCTACTACTGAGTAGTGTAGTGGTAGCGAACTGAAAGCTACCCTGTTCCCTTCACAAGGCCTACTACTGAGTAGTGTAGTGGTAGCGAACTGAAAGCTACCCTGTTCCCTTCACAAGGCCTACTACTGAGTAGTGTAGTGGTAGCGAACTGAAAGCTACGCTGGTGGTAGAGATACAGAAACTCTAAGATAACATCCTACATCTTGTCATTGGATCGGAACAATACGAAATAGTGTTCCCTGTGCACTTATCCTCAGAACCTTTCACATTTTAAGTATATTTCAGAAATGTGTTCCTCCCACATTATATCTTTACTCATCTCACATTTAAAACCCACTAAGAACACAAAGCTACTGCTAAACGCGACCGAACCACAGTCAAATATCAAATTGTTACAAAACAGGAAATTGACCATATACACACCGATGACCTTGCACCTGAGTGGTCCTTATTCTGATATAATAATAATAATAATAATAATAATAATAATAATAATAATAATAATAATAATAATAATAATAATAATTGTTACCTTGGTTTGGTGGATTTGCAGAGGTGAAAGAAAGTGCGGGGGTGAACAGGTCTCAAAATACGAAATTAAAGTTAAGGTAAAATTTAACAAGGTTATATTTTCTTTTCAAGATTAAGAAATAACAAGAAGAACAGGTACTCAGTAGCCGAAACACAATTCGAAAATGTACAATTACAGTGATTACAGGATTTGGGCTCCGAGAGCCAGACACATAATTCTTGAGCAATGAGCCCAACTTTACTTATATTCAAGGTTCAACAAAGGGGTAGAAAACCCCAATCATGCCTAGGAGCACTTGCTCCTCTTTACACGGAAAAGCCTCCTCGAGGCATACAGCAACTCAATTTTCAAGAAAGAGCAACTCGCTCTCAAAATTTAAGTCTATCAAAGGCCACACCAAACTCCACTTTCAAGTTGTCCTCCAAGGACATGAAAACAGGGGTAAAAATACCCAACCTACTGAGGCCTATTAAGTAAGGAAACAGGTCAATTACATGGCCTCTAAAATACCAACTTGAGAGGAGGCGTTCTTGCACTCCTAATACACTTTATATAAAACCTACTTGGCACTAGGCCGTTACTGCAAGGGCTAATCCCATACTAGAGAGGTGACTTATAGAAGAAGACAATTTACATTACATTAAGGAAGAAACGGTTGAGAAAATAAGTTCACCTCAACGCAATATGAGTGGGAGGTCGAGAGGGTTAAGCACTCTCTATCCCAATATGTAGTTCAAAAGATAGAATTGATACGAAGTGTCTTTACATTTTAGGGGAAAAGTTACATGGTAGAAAGGCTTCGGACCTGCCCCGAGAGTTAAACTCCTGAGCTAGCAAGAAAAGAAGTTATTAAACGGCCATTACCTGGTGGCTGAACTGCTGCCCGAAGAAAGAGGCGCTTCCCGCCCCCTGCTACGTACTTTACACACTGATAGATGTTACTGAAGTGGCGCAGAGACCCTAAAATCAGCAGTTTATAAACCCTCGCGGAAAGTTCGAGACGTTTCATGAATGAGAAGCCACACCCCCCCCCCCTCACTTTATTGGCTAGGGTTAAGCAACATATCCAAGTTGAAGAAGATACACCTGATTGGTCATAAATTAATTAAGGAAATTCGGGATTGGCTAAATTCAAACCTGGCGGAACGAAAGGATTAACATTGCCAACACAAACAATGACTGAAGGAAATTTAACACAGAGCAAACTTATACATACTAAATTTCTTCAAAAAAAAGTTCCTTCACTTCGCACTAGGGTGCACAATAGTAGTTCTTAAGTAGTGCCATCTAGAAGAGAATGTTCACACTTCTTGCGACAGAGAAAACAAAAATGAATCGAAACTGACACAGTTCAGAACTTCAAAATTTTACAAGTAGTGACATCTTCTGAGAAACTTGAAAATTAACACAGTAGATAAAGTTCAGACTTCCTCCAGTAGAGGAGTTTCAACTGGCGCAAAGTTTGAAGTAGCGGCGTGGAGGTGTACCGCCCGGTACAATAATAATAATAATAATAATAATAATAATAATAATAATAATAATAATAATAATAATAATAATAATAAGAGGAAGAAGAAATTAGTGGACTATTTTTAATTCGAACTTCAAGCGGAATAAGATAAAAAATCATCCAAAATTCGAATTAACGTAGAATGACTATTTTAACGAAAATATAGAACAGTTCTGTATAAAGACATAAACTGTGATAAACGTATCCACACAAGATGCTGTCAGTTGGCATAATGAATTTTATTTACGTATATGCACAAATTACACACTCACATAACGTTAGTCACTTCAGGAATATTAACAAGCCGCCGTGATTTAAAACTACTGCCAACACAACACATAGAGTTTACAACCTTGGAACCCAAATAAAACAGTTGACTGCGTACAAACATATCGCTTCAGTATGGAGACTGCGTGTTACCTCATGTCAAACCAACAACTCACTTCCAATAACATCCAAACCACGAGGCGGTCCGTTCCAAAACTCGTCTTATCCATTTAAAAAAAATGAGTTAGAGGTAGCATTGCCTTCTTGGTGATGTTTGTGATAGTTCTAACACAAAATTAAGCACCAAAACTCGCCTTTTCCCATAGAAATCTGTCATCAAACTTAGGCTATTGTTCCATAACTCGCCTTATCCACGGCGCTTGTCGTTCCAAAACTCGCCATATACAATCAACCAATAGGAATGGATAATTTCAGCACGTGACTCACGCTACAATATACCCGCGTTTTATGCCAGTCTTTCCACTCTTTCAGTTGCTCTTGAACTGTGTTAGTCTTTCATGCAGTTTTGTGCTGTGAATAGAGTGTATTAAGATGACCGAAAATATTGCTCTCGTTGTGGAAGGTATATAAAACTTGCTAATACAGAACAGTTTCACATTCAGTTCTGCCAAAAGACATTCTTGAATGTATTGCATGTCAGCAAAGATCGGGTTCAGAGGATTGCCAGAAATCACTTCACGACAAGGAAACTTCCAACAGAAAAGAGGGGAGGAGCTAGGATCAAACCAAAGTACACTGAAAAAAGGCACTCCCTGAAACGTTTCATTGAAAGTTTGCAGTGTTGTGAAAGTCACTAATGCCGCGGAAAGTCACCGGTCAGACAGTATCTACCCGGAAATTTAAGCATCGCCAAGCTTTACAAAATGTATAACAAGAAATCACCTGAAGAAGTGAGGGTGAAGCGGTGGTTCTTCCGTGAAATTTTTACGCGTTGCTACAACATAGGATTCGGAACACCAGTTACAGACGCTTGCTCAAAGTGCATAGAGCTCAAGGAGAAAATTAAACTTGAAAGTTTGAACGTATCACTGAAGAATGATTTAATCTTGGAACTTAGAGTACACAAACTAAGGGTTGCAGCTTTTTTCAAAAAGCCCCAAGAAGAAAGGGACAGCATGGCAATATTTTCATTTGACTGCCAAAAGAATCCAAAAGTTCCAGATCAAATTGCCTATTACAGTCGCCAATTGTACACCTATAATTTTACCATTGTGAGGGGTACCTCACATGCCAAGTTGACAAAGGAGAATGTTTTTACATACACATGGATGGATCATGAATTCAACAAGGGGTCTAATGAAACGTCATCTGCAGTTTACCATCGATTATCACAAACTTATTTGTCAAACTTCACTACTATACGAATTCGTGCGGATGGCTGCGGAGGACAGAACCGCAAATCTACAATGATTGCAATGTGCTCATATTTCTTGACACACACCGCTCCGCCTAATATAGAAAGTGTTGAATTGGTCTTTCCTATGACAGGCCACACATTTCTACCCTCTGACAGGGTATTTGCTCAAGTCGAGAGAGAGAGGGATACGGAAATGCCCTATAATCTGTAATCCAACAGAATATGAAGACATCTTTAGCAAGCATGCTGAAGTCTTCAAGTTTGGCAGAGACTGCTCGGTGAACAATTGGAAAATGGTTTCTGAAAATATGATGAAAATGCCTGCATCTTGGCACTTTGAATTTTCTTCAGTGAAACGATTTGTTATTAGCAGAGACTCACTGAGAAATGTCACCCTTATGGGGAGAACCTCATTACAACTCAGACATCGGTTTAGGAAAATCCGTAATTAAAAAAGGGAAAACGCCTGCGAGATATGCTAATGCCACCTGAATTATTGCCAGGAGTAAACTTGAATCCCGCCAAAGTAAAGGACGTAAAAAGTTTGCTTGAAAAGCATTTTGGAATGGATTGGGATAGGAATGAGTTGCTTTCTTTTTATAAGAATCTGTTCACCACAATTTCTGTAGACGAAAACAATCGTGTTGAAGAAACAGAAGTTCTTTGTGATGGATCTCAAGAGGAGGGAACAGATTTGAGAGTTTGATTAACAACAAAGTGATGTTCTATTGTTCATGTTACTTCTATTGTGAGTGCAGTGTAGCCTATAAATGAAGACTTCTCTCCAAATACTATGGATAGGATGTAAATATGATAAATCACACTGCTGTGTTTAATTTATTTGTGAATATCATTATACTGATAGCAAAAAGGTGCATGAGTGTACTGGTGAGTTTTATTACAAGATTATATTCTCAATCCTTTCATTTTTCTTGTTTAAAAATAAGTAGTGTGAGGTAATATATTTTGAATTTTTTGGGTGCTCCAAAACTCGTCTTATCCAAAATACAAATGTAATTTATGGACGTTCTATTAATTATATTTATAATTCTTCAGTAAGACGACCCTATTACATTGGACTTGAACGCGTCGTAATACATTTAAACAAGTGACACTTATATTACAAAAATTATAGGTTTTTCGCTTTTCCTGATAAATCACTTACGATGGATAAGACGAGTTTTGGAACGGACTGCCTCTTACTGACAGTATCTCAAGAGTAACTCTCATTAACCGTCAAGATCGTCTCTTTATATAGGTGTCTGGCCACACTTCTAGCACTTACATTACAAAGAAAAACTACCTTCTTGAATATTCCAGAGTGTCCAATAGATATATTACAATGTATAGAATATTCTCAATTATTCCAGTGCCTTATTACCATTCTGGAAGTTACAGCGTGTTTCTCAATTATCGATTACAAATTATACAGGTAAGAATAAATTAATTTACAGGTATTTATATTAATGGAACTGATATCACCGTCTATGTACAACACATGTTTCATAACCTCACACACAATAGTGAGAAGACCAATATTAAATGGATGTACACTTCTTAGCTATGCATACAAATAATAATAATAATAATAATAATAATAATAATAATAATAATAATAATAATAATAATAATAATAATAATAATAATAATAATAATAATAATAATAATTCCAGCTCGATACCCATGGGTGAGAAAATATTTTTCACAAGTTATACCTGATATTGCACTTGCGTCAACATTAACAGCTGCCATGTTGTGTAGATGAAAGTTCTCACACCGAAATAAACTGTATAAACACTGGTAACACAACAGCGTTAACAGATGTAATAATACACTAAATCCATTCTTCACTTATAAAAGTTAATGACTTTGTTCCTTTGGGTTTGTTTAGCTTTACATGTAGACAAAATCTTCGATTTCATTAAAGCTTGAAACGTGTCATCATAGCCTCATAAGCTTCAGATTCTCCCTTCGTCATTGGAATGACTGGAATTTTGTAGCACTTCCTGCAGAATCTCGCCTCCGCACGCTGCAACAGCTAAATACACGTCATAACTAGACACCGGATTTGTAGGCAAATTCCAATCAATCAATCAATCAATCAATCAATCAATCAATCAATCAATCAATCAATCAATCAATCAATCAATCAATCAATCAATCAATACTGATCTGCATTTAGGGCAGTCGCCCAGGTGGCAGATTCCCTATCTGTTGCTTTCCTAGCCTTTTCCTAAATGATTTCAAAGAAATTGAAAATTTATTGAACGTCTCCCTTGGTAAGTTATTCCAGTCCCTAACTCCCCTTCCTACAAATGAATATTTGCCCCAATTTGTTCTCTTGAATTCCAACTTTATCTTCATATTGTGATCTTTCCTACTTTTATAAACGCCATTCAAACTTATTCGTCTACTAATGTCATTCCACGCCATCTCTCCGCTGACAGCTCGGAACATACCACTTAGTCGAGCAGCTCTTCTTCTTTCTCTCAATTCTTCCCAACCCAAACATTGCAACATTTTTGTAACGCTACTCTTTTGTCGAAAATCACCCAGAACAAATCGAGCTGCTTTTCTTTGGATTTTTTCCAGTTCTTGAATAAGGTAATCCTGGCGAGGGTCCCATACACTGGAACCATACTCTAGTTGGGGTCTTACCAGAGACTTATATGCACTCTCCTTTACATCCTTACTACAACCCCTAAACACTCTCATAACCATGTGCAGAGATCTGTACACTTTATTTACAATCATATTTATGTGATTACCCCAACGAAGATCTTTCCTTATATTAACACCTAGATACTTACAATGATCCCCAAAAGGAACTTTCACCCCATCAACACAGTAATTAAAACTGAGAGGACTTTTCCTATTTGTGAAACCCACAACCTGACTTTTAACCCCGTTTATCAACATACCATTGCATGCTGTCCATCTCACAACATTTTCGAGGTCACGTTGCAGTTGCTCACAATCTTGTAACTTATTTATCACTCTATAGAGAATAACATCATCCGATATGTAGACCTCCAAAGTCGACAAGGAAGTCCATTCCATGGGGAAATCGGATTAATTATTAGTTTAATTGTGCGTATATGTGAATATTTGCATATATTTGAGATTCGTGCATACATTTCAAATTTCGTATTGTAATGACTTAAACTAAAAGGGTTTGGGGTAATAAGCTTACTTTTGACAATATACCATATAAGTTCTGGGAAAAGGAGATTGGCGTTCGGTTTCCCCATTAAATTTGAGGTTATCTAATTCTGTTATTGAAATAATACGACGAATTCATATGATTGAACAAAATATATTCTTTAAATGATTTCAATGAAATAGTGAGAACTGCTGCGATTGAAAGAGATGATAATATAAAATTATGACATTGCAACTGAAAGGAACTAGGCATGAGTATGAATTCTTCTTGATCGGACATTTAACAATTATACACGAAATTTATCCCTGAATGGTTCACTTGACTGTACCTTCAACACTTTGAGTGTTATTACGACGTATTCCTCTGATATGGTGTTTACTGTAGATGTATCCAGCCTAATTTGGTGATGTATCCTTTTTTGTTTCACTGACAACTCAGTGTCCAGGTGATGACTTCTTGGAAAGCCTATCCTTCTATGACTTCGTGGTAAGCCTTCCCGTCCGTGTCTTCAAATAAACGACCGACCAACTGTGGCCTCACTCTCTCAATAACCAATGACTAATGACTCACTGAGTCCTCTCCTTCCCGTAGACTCCCGTTGACTCAATGACCGACTGAGGCCTCTCCATCTCGTTCACTCTCCGACCAACTGTTACCTCTGCTTCCAATTGAATACGACTGACGCTACAAGATACACCCATCCTATATAGACAGTTGACACACCTACGCAATCTTAAGAAATAACTCGACAAATGTTACAGTCTATGGTTAAAACGCCGGTGGCACCCTGGGTATCTTCAAGAAAGTGAGCTCACCTCTAAATGCTCACGATGACGTAGCAATGACTCTGCAGTTACTCCAGCAGTATTTCGCAATATTACAATGTCACAAGTCATTGCACACACTACATCCACATCTGATATACAGCAATTCTTACTGTACATGTTTTTAGTGTTAATCTGCACACACATATATACGTAACAATTTGACTACAACCACGCAAGCGACAAGCATTGCGGAATTGAATTGAACTAAAATAATAGTTACAATAATGGTAAAAATATTACAGATAAAATAATAATATTACGGACATAATAATAATAATAATAATAATAATAATAATAATAATAATAATAATAATAATAATAATAATAATAAAAATACAAATATCACCTTGTAACGGGATTTGAACCTTTACAGTATTTATTGAGAGTGTTCTCGACTTCTGTTACAAACAGTCTTCAAGAAAACGTAAAGTAATATCGTGAACTCTTTCGACAGTGAAAGAAACTGCCAAGAACTTAGAGGTCTGCTGAAAGGTATCAAGTGGCAGGGAGGTGGATATGTAGTAAGTATGCCAACAACTGTGTCCTGAAGGAGTGCAGTCTAATATGTGCAATGAGTTTGGTCTGAATATTAGCCTTTCCAAGAGCAAAGTGATGTCAGTAGGTAGAAATGAACATCAGGTTGGGAATGCAAAGCTGGTACAGGTAGATCATTTCAGGTATTTAGTAGGTGTGTGGTAGTGTAGTAAGTGGTTGAGCAAAGCTAATACGGTGAGTTCGCAGTATTCTCTAAGAAAGAAGTGAGCTGTCTTTACACCGGTCTGTTTTCGGGGGAGTAAAAGCTGGATGGACGTAGGATATTTCTTGCATAAGTAAAAAAAAAAACATGAATGTAGTGAGAATGATCTCTGGTGCAAATAGATGGGAATAATGACAGGAGGCTCCTCGGAATGTGTGTGTAATCTGATAGCGGAAAATGTGTGGAAACCGCTCAACAGATTTCAGACCTGCAGTACTTTTATAGGACGGCCAATTTTCCTACATAATTTTCTTCAAGTAGCTCGTTGGACTTCCAGCACGTATCGTGGATATCATCGCTACTATCGTGAAGTCGCCACTTGCAAGCCTTATCAGATTAGGGTACAGTTAAGACGGTTACGTGAAGTAACTACACGCTGTGTCTGGAAACTTTGTTGTTACGAATTTATGGAGCTATTTTCGATAAGGTTACATTTAATAGAGCTATTCCAGCTAGGGGGCGTTACCGCTGACGAGTGTGATAGGGAAACTGAACTCAGCAAGTTTCAATGGCAACAACTTGATCTGAAGTACCTTGGACAAGCCACTACTATAGGCTGAAACACTATTACCATCCAAACCTCTTCAAGCGGATAAGAACTTCTAGAGTTAAGTTGTTGTGGGATGTCTGAGGCACAGACTATCGCCACACCTCATGTGGAACATTTAAAGACACAGCACACAAATGCCTTACTCGAACTGTCTACTTTCGAGAAAATTAACGATTTAATTTGGGTAATAGTGCACCTTGAAAATTAAGCTCTTTTGAAAATAAGAACTGAAATATATACGCCATTGGGTATATTTGATCACTCGTGTATTTACATCTTTTAAATATATACAAGTGGGCTATAGGGATATTATACGAAATGAATGAATGAAAACCTGCAACCTGTTTTCCAGTCAATGACCTGGTCAGGGACGGAATGAATGAAGCCCCCATCTTGCGTCGAGGATAGGAATTGTGCCGGCTGCCGAACCCTGTCGCACTCCTCTGGTTCAATGATTAATGACTGACAGATGAAATGAAATGATAGTGGAGAGAGTGTTGCTGGAATGAAAGATGACAGAAAATCCGGAGTACCCGGAGAAAAACCTGTCTCGCCTCCGTTTTGTCCAGCACAAATCTCTCATGGAGTGACCGGGATTTGAACCACGGAACCCAGCGGTGAGAGGCCGACGCACTGCCGTCTTATCCAAGGAGGCACAGGGACAGTATACTATTATTCAAATTATGAACGTATTAATGCAATTGAATATTGAATTTTCACGACCGGATTGTAATCGGAATTATGTCGTGTTGACAAGATGTTAAGTACAGAAGAAAAATGGCCAACCGGACACCAGTGGGAACCGTACCCACATCCGACGCGAAATCGGGAGGTTGTGGGTTCGGATCCCACACATTTTTCTTCTGTACTTTATCACATCTCTTCAATAGCCTACGTACTACGTGTAGGAAACACGACGTAATAAGTTGAAAGTCGATTCCGATTATGAATCCAATTCTTTTCATAGAAACCAAGAACTATATATCGAGGGATTGGGGCACTTAAATGCCAGTTGGCATTCGGGAGATAGTGGGTTTGAATCCCACTGTCGCCACCCGGAAAGGAAGAGCAGTTTCCCGTTTTCACAGCAGGCAAATGTTGGGGCTTCCTTTCTGCTCCTCGCCGTCGCTATATGACCTGTCTGTGTTAGTGGTACGTAAAGCAAACTGTTAAAAATAAAACAAGGAAAAAAGGAAAACAGAAAGAAGAAGGAACATGAATGTTAAGTACTTATACCAAGAGGCAAGTGAACAAAAGCTACAGTATATCTGTGCTTCATTGAAATATAAAATGAATGTGTTTCGTCTTAAATTAGATTGAGCAGACAGCGAGGTTATTCTCTAACTAGTGAAAGTTCCACATCTCATGCTTGCGCTTACGTAACGTCATGAGTTCACTTTCTGAACAAAGAAAGGTGTGTGCACCTCGTCCACACACTTGCTGAAACACGTTTTAAAAGCGGATAAGATCGTTCTGGTAAACAAATTGTACATCTCGGAGTAAAAATGGGAAACCATGGAAAAGCACTTGATCCACACTTGTGAGCACAGTGAGAGGCGCTCTTCCTTTTTGAGCGACTACGAGCTTTTGCTGATGTTTACAATACGGAAAGTTGGCCTAATATTGCACCCTATTTTCAGTTCCAAAATAAATAGATATTGAAGTGACTAAGAATTCTTAAAGCGCTAGTATTCCAGTTCGCGGCGTGGAGAGAATGTGAAGCCTCGCGTGTGACAACTAGTGGACACAAAATCGTACCCTTCCTTTCCTGGTGCCAAACAGAGATGAACTCTTACATTTCTTGGACAGTAGTCCAGTATTCCCACGCACTTCTGTCATTCATCACGCGGCTGATTGCCTATCTTCTTACTGCAAAGGAATATTCGCTCCATTTGTCCCCTTGAAATCCAACTTTTTATAACTGTGATCATTCCTTCTTTTAAAAATACCACTCAAAGTTTTCCGTCTATTCGTTTCTGAGGATGTTAGCTTGTTGATTAAAGGGCCTAACATCTAGGTCATCGGCCTTCTACTAATGTCGTCCCACGCCATCTCGCCACTGACAGCTCGGAACATACCACATAGCCGAGCAGCTCGTCTCCTTACTCCAGCCTAAAGTTTACAACATTCCTTTTGTTGGATATCATCAAAAACAAATTGAGCTACTCTTCCTTGGATATCTGCCAGTAGTCCTGGTGACGGTCCCGTTCTTTACAATCTCGTTGATATGGTTACCCCAATGAAGATCTTTCCTTATACCACTTCCAGTGATCTCCGTGAGGGACTTTCACCCCATCAACGCATTAATCAAAACAGAGAACTTTTCCCCCCTGTGAAATTCACAACCTGACATTTCACCCCGTTTACCATCATAGGAGAATTCCGTGTAATTTGGACCACTTAACTTCAAAGGTTCATAAGGCTATTGACCGTGAAATTTTATACACCATAATTAGTACAATGTATGAAATGATTTGGTGAAAATAATTGTTAATATTATATTTAGGATTTGTTTGAAAGTAATATTTATTCTAGAATTTGTTATTGTGTAATTCGGCAATTTGGACCGATAGCCTGATCGTGTTATTTACAGAACTTCCCCCTTCGTGCATTATACCAATGTGTAATTTGGAGTGTGTTCATTACGAAATACTAAGCAATGAATCGCGGCGCAGTATTCATCAGCCCACTTTTTGCAACTATTGCACTGAAACCAATCGTCATCCTAATACTTGTGGCAATACAATGCCGTCAGATAGCTCCTCAACCGTAATCACATAGGCTGAGCGGACCTCGAACCAGCCCCCGTCGGGGTCGGAAAAGAGCAAGAGGTTAGATAGGATAGATCATATTGAGGACTCAGCTGAGGACCCGGTGGTCGCCAACCAACGCTCCGAGTTTAGATCCCCTGGGACCCCATTTAGTCGAATCTTACGATAGGCAGGGAATACCGTGAGTGTTATTCTACCACCCCCACCCACAGGGGGAAGAATAATTTGTAACATCAGTGAATTATTCCAACAGAAGACTAGGGATTTTGAACTGTAATAACTCATGGGATTATTAACGACAAACCCAAATTAGAAAAAAGTGTGTACAAGGATGTCGTTTTAGGAGAAAGGAAATATGAAGTTGAGAGGAACCTGATATCCTGGTGGAATTCCGTTCTTAATCCTTCCAACACAGAACACTTCATGCTGGAAGCCTTCACTTTGTTATAGAGCTTTTGAGAGCAACAGAAAACTCAAATGAAGGAAGTAAATAGAAAGTAGCAAGTGGAAAGTGTAGCAGGTCCGAGGGTGAGATTACACCCGGTGAATTCACATACTACTTCATTCGATCTGCAAAATACAAATTTAGTTACTTGAGGTTCGAAAGAACTACCCCTCATTGTGTTCACTATTCACTAATTTTACTCAGTGAAGGAACACCTTGACATTACATAGAATTGTGCACGCATATTTCTATGACTATGTCCATTGCACATAACATCATTTAATGACAAATGATGTATAGGGAAGACACTTGGGCTTGTGGACATATACTTGAACCACTGCAGTAAATCAGCATGCACCTGTTACGTGGTAAACGAGGAAACATATATCTCCCCATGTATGTACGTATGTAGGATATGTACGAGTATGCCCCGTGGTAGCCCCTTTCGGTGCTTCTTGGAAGGGACTAGTGAGTCAGCCGACTGGTACCTGTGAGTTTCAACAAGAATGTTCCGTGTCTAGCCACATCGCGAATATTCTCGTTCACATCTCCCAAGCTATAAAAAGGGAGGTTAGCCACGGATAGTCAGTCGGTGTTGGACTCCGTGGTGGAATCATTGTGAAACTCAGTGTGTTGGGCTGAGGGCGAAGGAGGAACTGTGGTGTGTGAACACGACGTATGGGACATAAGACTGTGTGTGAGTCTGAGATGTTGCTCTTAGTTGTTCACTATACTTACAGTACTTGCATACAGCCACTGGTTTTAACAATCATGAATTTTTCTTTGATTCTTTGGATTTTCCACACAATCATACATTACTCCGTTATACACACATGTGGCATATGTGACTGTGTAAATTACTGGACTGTCTCTGAAGTCGAACCAAGAAACAGTGATAGTGTGTTGTTCAAACCCAGCGGCCTACACACAGCTGCTATATTAGGTGACTGAACTTGGGGATTAGGCGATCCCAGGTAAAAGCAACGGGCCAGACCGCCTGCTGTGCCATAAGGAAGAGAGACTTGTAAATCGTAAGTGTGGTCATTCATGGTAATTAAAATGTTGTGTGTGTGTGTGTGTTTATTGGGTCATCCTGATATAAATTAGAGTAATAAAAGTGACTATGTATCGCTGTTTGGTTGTAGAAAGAGGACGGCTAGACAGTTATAGTTGTTGTCTAGCGCAGGTGTCGTCAAATCGGAGTGAAATATGTCCGTAGCTAGCCTGTTTGGTGCTTTGGAGGGAGTGAGGAACAGCATCATTAGTTATTATCACTATGCCCTCATACCAGTGGCGGATTCTGGTATAGCTCAATGGAGCAATGAACCTCCAGTTTATGTCAAATTTTATTCAACTACTTAATATTTATCACTCCCTTGTCAATCTCGAAGCTCTTGCTTAACCCATATATCCGTAATATACTCGTACTAGCTTTCAATTCATGTGAACTGCGCACGTTCCGTGGCTGGATACTTGTCTGGAATGAACCCCCTTGGAAGGAAATCTCTCCGTCCGTACCTCGGCGAAGGGAGTGGCGAGGTGCGGGGGGACATCGGCCAGCACGTAGAGAAGACCAGGATATCGCGGAAACAGATATCCTTGGTTTACGCATGCGCAATATGCCACTCTCTCTAGTCGTGTTGCCGGGGGTGTTGGGGCAAGGTCTGTCTAGACTGACCTTGTGTTGGGGTAAGTATGTGCCTGCCATCTGTTGCCCTTACAGGAATTCAACTACGTAGCAGAAAATAGTGCACATAATTAGCGCTAGTGTTGAAGAGCATCATTACTGCCAGCAGTCACATTAAACTGTAAAATTCCAATTGACGTATTTTCCCAAATACATCAATATTTACTAAACATCTGTTCATTTGTCTTCTTTGGAATAATTACTTTTTTTAGAGAAAATTAACTTAAAAATCACCGAGGAAAAGAGCAGCGGGAATGTAATACCAAAGAAAACGCTAATTGCCTAGCCACAGGAGTTCCTAAAATTAAGTTACCAACATTGCTGACATACATCCCTAAAGTTTACTCTGTTTTTCGAGTGTGATGCTAGTGTTTACAACAGTTTGCAATAGTTATTATAAATCGTAATATTATTGTACGCTGTGCAAGCGTGTGAGTGTTTTTCTGCACAGTTGTGCCGTTCAGAAACTTAATTTTTAGGACATAAAGAAGTTGCAATATTTTCTCCGTGTGTGTATTTTTGTGCACTGTAGTTGCGTCCATAATTTTTGTTCCCGGGAAAGGTAAGGAGCTACATAATGGGTTTGAACAGTGATATGATACTTAAGAAGACAAATTTTTCTTCTCTCTCTCTTTGAGCGTAAACTTAAGATTAAGATTAAGGATGCTGGACGCCCAATGCCTGATCTTGATATAACGAGGCATCCTAAAAGTAATGAAATCGTGCGTAAATTCAGAATGGATTTATACCGTATAAAAGAATCGAGTGGATTTGTGGGTGCGAAATTACTAACATGTTGATTTGTTTTCCTTTTTTATGATTCATGAGTGATGAAAGCGAAGGGACTTGGACCAAAGTTGGAGTGGTAGATATAGGATATTTGTCCAAAAAATAATAAAGAAACACAGAAGTTCTAAATCTCATATGCTTGCCCAGTTACAATTCGATCTCCTGGGAAGACACGATAACCATCAGTAATTTGACTGTGCTTACAGACAGTCTGTGGAAAGAGACAACGACCAAGTACGAAAAATTCGTTATGTGCTGTGTAAAGTTCTGTGGCGCGTTTGAGATGGCATTGCGTGGGCATAACGAAACAAGTGCATCTTCGAATCCTGGCATATTTCGAGGCCTTGTCAATTTTAGTTCTGAAATTGACGTTGCGTTAAAAGACCATCTGTCCAAAGCTACTGTTTTCAAAGGTACCTCGAAAGGCATTCAGAATGATTTGCTTTCGTGCATGTATAAAATCTGTCGTGAGAAAAAAAAAGAAATCACCACAGCGCACTTCATTTCGGTAATCGCAGATGAGACCACCGATATATGAACTACAGCACAATTGGTTTTCGTTCTTCCCAACGGTAAGCCAGTTGAAAGATTCTGGGGTTTCCTCTACCTTCTAGTCATGCTGCTAAGACAATAGCAGAGTGTTAAAATTTTCTTTGAGCGAAGTTGTGGATAATAGAGATAAGTTGATTTCACAAGGTTACGACGGAGAAAATGTAATGAGTGGTCAACATTCAGGGCGCAAGTTCTCATCAGGGAAGATTTTAGGCACGCACAATATGTGCACCGTTATGCCCATTCTCTGAACTTAGTCATGGCACAGATGACAGGGTGGAGGGGAGATGTTGAGGGGGGAGTTTTCCTTCTGTTGAACCCCCAGTGACGAAAGTCACGCGCCGCCACTGCCTCATACTCAAAGCTGTTGACGCTGGGGAACTATCCCACAGAGGAAATTGTCATGGTGTGTGTTTCCTTCATAAATTAATAAATAACAAAGTTGACGATAGTAAAATCAGACAAAGAATTGACATACAAGTTCCAAATGTAACTTCCAGTAGATTCCGAAATATATTATTCATACCTTAAACTAAGACAAGCACTTCGTATAATCTAGTACACCATCTTGATGTAGAATGTCGGAAAACCAGTTTGGTACAACCTGTGATACAGTCTTTGTAAGATAATTGACGTCTTGATGTAACTGAATGTATCCAATAATACTCCCTCTGTAATGAATTTGTATTATTAGGTTAAACCATTAATTTACTGTTTTACTTGCTGATAATAGTGAACATATCCCCCCTTGTGGTAACATACAGTATAGTCTGGGACTCGAATAGAGCCTACGTACATAGAGAGCTTGTGGAATGATGCCCTTCCGTACCGAACCTTTGCAAGATGTGCAGCAGCATTTCTAATTGTAAGGTGCAGTGTGTGGCCATTCTCAACCATTGCAATATTTTTTTTTATTGTATAAAATTTAATTTTCAAGGCAGCTGAGCTAAAGCTCACTATGGTGCAGTATATTGTAATATTATCATAGCTACAGAGTATTTATAAAGTAAATTAATACACTCAAGTAATGTAAGTTTGTAACACTAAATCAGTTCAACAGTAAATTTGGTTACATGAATAGATCTAAGTACTATGCATACCACACATTCGTTAGTAACAAAAAATATATATAATCATATATGTATGTATTGTTTTAAATAATTTAATCATTTCATGCTGATACACTGTAAGAGTGAACAATCAACTAAATGTACAGGAAAGAAAATGTGAAAAATCAATTTCAAAACGTGTTAACTCTACTTACCTTGTGCACGAGCGCACCAAACTCTCCAGACTTGTGACTGAGTAAACCATCGCGTGGGAGAGAAACGGTGACTGGTATCCGCCAACGTGTACTGTCTGAGAACATTTCAAACTCCTTTTTTCTGGACAATTCCTCGTTCGTGCGAAAAGAGACAGTGCTATGACACACTAAGTAGTTGCAGTCAGTCCTCACTGGGAGAGCCACAGTCGCACATGTTACGTCCTGACACCAACCCCATATGAAAAATGAATAAAAATGAAAATCCACAGCCTGTTCCCAGTCATTCGACAGGGTCAGGAATGGAATGAATGAAGCCCCATCTAGCGGCGGGGATAGGAATTGTGCCTGTCGCACTCCTCTGGGGCAATGATTAATAAATGACAGATGCAATGAAGTGATAGTAGAGAGTGTTGCTGGAATGAAACATGACATGGAAAACCGGAGTACAGGAGAAAAACCTGTCCCACCTCCGCTTTGTCCACCACAAATCTCACATAGAGTGACAGGGATTGAACCTCGGAACTCAGCGGTGAGAGACCGGTGCGCTGCCATCTGAGCCACGGAGGCTTACCAACCCTACATGGAGGGATGTAATCACTATCGCGTGTTTCTGTGGTGGTTGGTAGTGTAGTATGTTGTCTGAATATGAAGAGGAAAGTGTTTGGACAAACACCCAGTCCCCGTGTTAGAAGAATTAATCAGACGTGATTAAAATCCCCGACCCGGCCGGGAATCAAACCCGGGACCCTCTGAACCGAAGGCCTCAACGCTGACCATTCGGCCAATGAGTCTGACCACTAATTATTTATAAATATGAGCATATATTTATATACAATGCCACTTCATTGTATCCGGTACTGAAGAAATGTTCAATAATTTTAATATTGTGAAATGTGTTAATAATAGTCTAATAAGAAGAAGAACATACACAAAGACATTCCTTTTCTGCAATATCATAGTGTGGTTGCGGTGAGGACATCCACGAGCGAAGCAAGAAGTTGATCACGTATGGCCTAGAGGATCTCCAAAGGAAGATTTCCGTGTATTGAGTAATCAGCTGCGGTAAAGTAGGTTGTGTCTTGATTGCGAGCAAGACAAAAACCGTCCAGATTCCGAACAAGTGATTAGTTTTGTCGTGAGATACATAAAACAGATACAATCTTCAAAACAGTCTCATATGTAATTTTTGTTCTAGTAGTATTAACATTAACTGGTACATTGGGATGTTTTAGATAACCTAAGCATATTTTTAAAAATATTTTTCTACTTGAAAATGTATAATAATTTAGTTTGAGGTAATCTTACCATTTAGAAGATTATCTTTTTTATTGTATAACATTACTAGAGGGGTAGTTGTTTATGGTGGATTATTGAGAGTTGTATTATTAATAGGTTATTATTATTATTATTATTATTATTATTATTATTATTATTATTATTATTATTATTATTATTATTATTATTATTATGCAGAATAATACATAAGAAGTGAAATAGTCAGTTTATTTGGAAACAAGTGGGTTTTTCCTTACATGCTTTTAACTTTCCTTTTGTGAATTACCCAGTATTCGTATTGTGTGTACCAGAATTTGGTGTACCAACTGAGGGTTAATTTTTCTGCAATAGTGCTGAAGCTGTTGAGGAAAGTCGTAAATCTAGATTTGTAAATACTGACTGTAAATATATCATTTATTTTAGGGGATGGGATTGTTATAGGTTAGGTTAATTCAGAATGACAAGCCTTGACGGCCTCTTTCTTTATTGCCAGAGCTGGTTTGTGAATAAATTCAAATCTCTGTGGTAATAATGAAAGCGGCTTTCTAAAGAACTTCAGAAGACTGTAGGTGCCTCTAGTGATGCCACAATTCACCTAGATAAGCAGCGTGACATATATAAAATGATATATTCTTCCTCATTACATTCTCGCATAAGCGCCTCTACTTTATGACTGATCGCAATCTCGACTCATTAATGTGTGTCAAACCCAAATCATCCCCTTCAGGTAACCACTTGTTCGCAATCTGGAGGACACCGTAAAGACGTGTAGCCGAGTAGTGACGGTTTCCATGAAACAACTCGAAGAACATTCCTCCACCCGAACACTCTCTCGCTTGGTACTAAGCTACCCAGAAACTACATGCTCAAGGATAAGTCCGGAGCATAAAAACCACATGGCCACCCCAACAGTAGAAATCTAGTGCTGGATACCGCAAGAGCTGCCTTAAGCGCGCTCAGAATTACCTGATGAGAAGAGTTCACGAGACTACACGTTCATAAGGAAGCTGTAAAATATAGTAAATAGCTAAATTCTTCCCACCCATGAGAACAAGATCAGTTCTTAATTTCAAAATAGTAATGGTAACAGACCAATCATCATTTCCAAGCTAGTACAGGCAAGGAAATCGCCAATTAACGTTAAAGAACTACAACTTCTATATTATCGGTCGTGACGAGTAACACATAAAGAGAGATCTGGATTCAAAGCGGGTGGAGCCGCGAGGGCAGTAATACTTAGAGGACAACGTACTTTCACGGTAATCGAATCTCAGTTTCAGACACCGACCGTGACAAAGAGTGGAGAACTCAGTCTGGAACTTATAAACATGATTCACCTGCCATAAGGAACCAATTAGCAGGGCCCTGTATTCACTGGAGCGTGGGCGACCTTAGACTCCCGTGACCGCTTTCCATTACTGAGTAATTCCAATTAAGAAGGTTACTTCCTACGCTAGACGTGCGCATCTAGGTATTGTGTGAGTCTTGTCACACAACACAGCACATATACCGAGAGTATCCCTCATAATATCCATCTTCTTTGTCACACAACACAGTTCAAATACCGAGAGTATCTCCGATGTTATCTGTATTCCTTGTCACAAACCACAGCTCATATACCGAGAGTATCCCTGATCTTACCTGCATTCTTTCTCACACAACACAGCTCATACACCAAAAGTATACCTGATGTTACCTGCATTCTTTGCCGCATAAAACAGCTTATATACAGAGGGAGTCACTGAATATATCTGTATTCTTTGTCACACAACACAGGTTATATTCAAGCTCAAAGATATGTTTTATACAGGCGTACAGCTAAGAAGCCCACAGCTGTGCTATATACAGGTATACAGCTAACAAGCTCAAAGCTATGTTATACACAGGAGTATGGCTGAGAAACTCACAGCTATGTTAGATAGAGGTTAACAACTAACAAGCTCACAGCAATGTTATATAAAGTTGTACAGCTGAAAAGCTCAAAACTGTGTTGTATACAGGTGTACAGCTAACAAGCTCAAAGCTATGTTATAGGTGTACATCTAACAAGCTATGGTATATACAGGTGTACAACTAGCAACCTCACAGCTATGTTATATACGGGTGTAGAGCTGACAATCTCACAGCAATGTTATATACAGATGTACACCTAAGAACCTCACATCTATGTTATATACAGGCGTACAGCTGACAATCTCACATCTATGTTATATACAGGCGTACAGCAGACACGCTCACAGCTATGTTAGATAGAGGTGTACAGCAGACACGCTCACAGCTGTGTTATATACAGGTGTACAGCAGACACGCTCACAGCTATGTTATATACAGGCGTACAGCTGACAATCTCACATCTATGTTATATACAGGCGTACAGCAGACACGCTCACAGCTATGTTAGATAGAGGTGTACAGCAGACACGCTCACAGCTATGTTAGATAGAGGTGTACAGCTGACACGCTCACATCTATGTTATATACAGGTGTACAGCAGACACGCTCACAGCTATGTTAGATAGAGGTGTACAGCTGACAAGCTCACAGCTATGTTATATACAGGTGTACAGCAGACACGCTCACAGCTATGTTATATACAGATGTACAGCAGACACGCTCACATCTATGTTATATACAGGTGTACAGCAGACACGCTCACATCTATGTTATATACAGGTGTACAGCAGACACGCTCACATCTATGTTATATACAGGTGTACAGCAGACACGCTCACATCTATGTTATATACAGGTGTACAGCAGACACGCTCACATCTATGTTATATACAGATGTACAGCTGCCAAGCTCACAGCTATGTTAGATAGAGGTGTACAGCAGACACGCTCATAGCTATGTTATATACAGGTGTACAGCAGACACGCTCACATCTATGTTATATACAGGCGTACAGCAGACACGCTCACAGCTATGTTAGATAGAGGTGTACAGCTGACAAGCTCACAGCTATGTTATATACAGATGTACAGCAGACACGCTCACAGCTATGTTAGATAGAGGTGTACAGCTGACACGCTCACATCTATGTTATATACAGGTGTACAGCAGACACGCTCACAGCTATGTTATATACAGGTGTACAGCAGACACGCTCACAGCTATGTTAGATAGAGGTGTACAGCTGACAAGCTCACAGCTATGTTATATACAGGTGTACAGCAGACACGCTCACAGCTATGTTATATACAGGTGTACAGCAGACACGCTCACAGCTATGTTATATACAGGTGTACAGCTGACAAGCTCACAGCTATGTTATATACAGGTGTACAGCAGGCACGCTCACAGCTATGTTAGATAGAGGTGTACAGCTGAAGGCTCACAGCTATATTATATACAGATGTACAGCTGACACGCTCACAGCTATGTTGTATACAGGTGTACAGCTGACAAGCTCACAGCTATGTTATATACAGGTGTACAGCAGGCACGCTCACAGCTATGTTAGATAGAGGTGTACAGCAGACACGCTCACAGCTATGTTATATACAGGTGTACAGCAGACACGCTCACAGCTATGTTATATACAGGTGTACAGCAGACACGCTCACAGCTATGTTATATACAGGTGTACAGCAGACACGCTCACAGCTATGTTATATACAGATGTACAGCAGACACGCTCACAGCTATGTTATATACAGGTGTACAGCAGACACGCTCACAGCTATGTTATATACAGGTGTACAGCAGACACGCTCACAGCTATGTTATATACAGGTGTACAGCAGACACGCTCACAGCTATGTTATATACAGGTGTACAGCAGACACGCTCACAGCTATGTTATATACAGGTGTACAGCTGACACGCTCACAGCTATGTTATATATAGGTGTACAGCAGACACGCTCACAGCTATGTTATATACAGGCGTACAGCAGACACGCTCACAGCTATGTTATATACAGATGTACAGCAGACACGCTCACAGCTATGTTATATACAGGTGTACAGCTGACAAGCTCACAGCTATGTTATATACAGATGTACAGCAGACACGCTCACAGCTATGTTAGATAGAGGTGTACAGCAGACACGCTCACAGTTATGTTATATACAGGTGTACAGCAGACACGCTCACAGCTATGTTATATACAGGTGTACAGCAGACACGCTCACAGCTATGTTATATACAGATGTACAGCAGACACGCTCACAGCTATGTTATATACAGGTGTACAGCAGACACGCTCACAGCTATGTTATATACAGATGTACAGCAGACACGCTCATAGCTATGTTATATACAGGTGTACAGCTGACAAGCTCACAGCTATGTTATATACAGGTGTACAGCAGACACGCTCACAGCTATGTTATATACAGATGTATGTTAGATAGAGGTGTACAGCAGACACGCTCACAGCTATGTTAGATAGAGGTGTACAGCAGACACGCTCACAGCTATGTTATATACAGGTGTACAGCAGACACGCTCACAGCTATGTTATATACAGGTGTACAGCTGACAAGCTCACAGCTATGTTATATACAGGTGTACAGCAGACACGCTCACAGCTATGTTATATACAGGTGTACAGCAGACACGCTCACAGCTATGTTATATACAGGTGTACAGCAGACACGCTCACAGCTATGTTATATACAGATGTACAGCAGACACGCTCACAGCTATGTTAGATAGAGTTGTACAGCAGACACGCTCACAGGTATGTTATATACAGGTGTACAGCTGACACGCTCACAGCTATGTTATATACAGGTGTACAGCAGACACGCTCACAGCTATGTTATATACAGGTGTACAGCAGACACGCTCACAGCTATGTTATATACAGGTGTACAGCAGACACGCTCACAGCTATGTTATATACAGATGTACAGCAGACACGCTCACAGGTATGTTATATACAGGTGTACAGCAGACACGCTCACAGGTATGTTATATACAGGTGTACAGCAGACACGCTCACAGCTATGTTATATACAGATGTACAGCAGACACGCTCACAGCTATGTTATATACAGATGTACAGCAGACACGCTCACAGGTATGTTATATACAGGTGTACAGCAGACACGCTCACAGGTATGTTATATACAGGTGTACAGCAGACACGCTCACAGCTATGTTATATACAGATGTACAGCAGACACGCTCACAGCTATGTTATATACAGGTGTACAGCAGACACGCTCACAGCTATGTTATATACAGGTGTACAGCAGACACGCTCACAGCTATGTTATATACAGGTGTACAGCAGACACGCTCACAGCTATGTTATATACAGGTGTACAGCAGACACGCTCACAGCTATGTTATATACAGATGTACAGCAGACACGCTCACAGCTATGTTAGATAGAGGTGTACAGCAGACACGCTCACAGGTATGTTATATACAGGTGTACAGCTGACACGCTCACAGCTATGTTATATACAGGTGTACAGCAGACACGCTCACAGCTATGTTATATACAGGTGTACAGCAGACACGCTCACAGCTATGTTAGATAGAGGTGTACAGCAGACACGCTCACAGCTATGTTAGATAGAGGTGTACAGCAGACACGCTCACAGCTATGTTATATACAGATGTACAGCAGACACGCTCACAGCTATGTTATATATAGGTGTACAGCAGACACGCTCACAGCTATGTTATATACAGGTGTACAGCTGACACGCTCACAGCTATGTTATATACAGGTGTACAGCAGACACGCTCACAGCTATGTTATATACAGGTGTACAGCAGACAAGCTCACAGCTATGTTATATACAGGTGTACAGCAGACACGCTCACAGCTATGTTATATACAGGTGTACAGCAGACACGCTCACAGCTATGTTATATACAGGTGTACAGCAGACACGCTCACAGCTATGTTATATACAGGTGTACAGCTGACACGCTCACAGCTATGTTATATACAGATGTACAGCTGACACGCTCACAGCTATGTTATATACAGATGTACAGCAGACACGCTCACAGCTATGTTAGATAGAGGTGTACAGCAGACACGCTCACATCTATGTTATATACAGGTGTACAGCAGACACGCTCACAGCTATGTTATATACAGGTGTACAGCAGACACGCTCACAGCTATGTTAGATAGAGGTGTACAGCAGACACGCTCACATCTATGTTATATACAGGTGTACAGCAGACACGCTCACATCTATGTTATATACAGGTGTACAGCAGACACGCTCACATCTATGTTATATACAGGTGTACAGCAGACACGCTCACAGCTATGTTAGATAGAGGTGTACAGCAGACACGCTCACAGCTATGTTATATACAGGTGTACAGCAGACACGCTCACATCTATGTTATATACAGGTGTACAGCAGACACGCTCACAGCTATGTTATATACAGATGTACAGCTGACACGCTCACAGCTATGTTATATACAGATGTACAGCAGACACGCTCACAGCTATGTTAGATAGAGGTGTACAGCTGACAAGCTCACAGCTATGTTATATACAGATGTACAGCAGACACGCTCACAGCTATGTTAGATAGAGGTGTACAGCAGACACGCTCACAGCTATGTTATATACAGGTGTACAGCTGACAAGCTCACAGCTATGTTATATACAGGTGTACAGCAGGCACGCTCACAGCTATGTTAGATAGAGGTGTACAGCAGACACGCTCACAGCTATGTTATATACAGGTGTACAGCAGACACGCTCACAGCTATGTTATATACAGGTGTACAGCAGACACGCTCACAGCTATGTTAGATAGAGGTGTACAGCAGGCACGCTCACAGCTATGTTAGATAGAGGTGTACAGCAGACACGCTCACATCTATGTTATATACAGGTGTACAGCAGACACGCTCACAGCTATGTTATATACAGGTGTACAGCAGACACGCTCACAGCTATGTTATATACAGGTGTACAGCAGACACGCTCACAGCTATGTTATATACAGGTGTACAGCAGACACGCTCACAGCTATGTTAGATAGAGGTGTACAGCTGACAAGCTCACAGCTATGTTATATACAGGTGTACAGCAGACACGCTCACATCTATGTTATATACAGGCGTACAGCAGACACGCTCACAGCTATGTTATATACAGGTGTACAGCTGACAAGCTCACAGCTATGTTATATACAGGTGTACAGCAGACACGCTCACAGCTATGTTATATACAGATGTACAGCAGACACGCTCACATCTATGTTATATACAGGTGTACAGCAGACACGCTCACAGCTATGTTATATACAGATGTACAGCAGACACGCTCACATCTATGTTATATACAGGTGTACAGCAGACACGCTCACAGCTATGTTAGATAGAGGTGTACAGCAGACAAGCTCACAGCTATGTTATATACAGATGTACAGCAGACACGCTCACATCTATGTTATATACAGGTGTACAGCAGACACGCTCACAGCTATGTTATATACAGATGTACAGCAGACACGCTCACATCTATGTTATATACAGGTGTACAGCAGACACGCTCACAGCTATGTTAGATAGAGGTGTACAGCAGACAAGCTCACAGCTATGTTATATACAGGTGTACAGCTGACAAGCTCACAGCTATGTTATATACAGGTGTACAGCAGACACGCTCACAGCTATGTTAGATAGAGGTGTACAGCTGACAAGCTCACAGCTATGTTATATACAGGTGTACAGCTAACAAGCTCACAGCTATGTTATACAAGCGTACGGGTAACAAGCTCACAGCTATGTTATGTATAGTTGTACAGCTAACAATCTCACAGCTATGTCATATATACATTCGTACAGCTAACAAGCTCACAGCTATGGTATTTACAGTTGTACGGCTAACAAGCTCACAGCTATGATATAAATAGTTGTACAGCTAACAATTTCACAGCTATGTTTATACAGGTGTACAGATAATAATGGCACAGCTATATTTTATATAGTTTTACAGCTAACGAGCTCACGGCTATGTTATGTACAGATGTACAGTTAACCATCTCACAGCTATGTTATGTATCGTTGTACTGGTAACAATCTGACAGCTACGTTTTATATAGTTGTACAGCTATCAAGCTCACGGCTATGTTAAGTACATAGCTTACAATCTCACCGGTATTGTATATAGTTTTACAGCTAGCAAGCTGACGGCTATGTTATGTACAGATGTACAGTTAACCATCTTACACCTGTGTTATATATAGTTGTACAGGTAACAGTCAGACAGCTATGTTATATACAGTTTTCAGGTAACAATCTCACAGCTATGTTTTGTACAGGCGTACAGCTAAGAAGCTCACAGCTATGTGATATATAGGAGAAGAGCTGACAAGCTCACGGCTATGTTATGTACAGATGTACAGCCAAAAAGCTCACAGCTATGTGATATATATGGAAACAGCGGGCAAGCTCACAGCCAAGCCCTGCATATTAATAATGCCCACACACCCTCAGTTGTACGGGGATACTTTGTCACGAATGTGTTATTTCAGCAGTACATGTAGAGATTTATCCACGCCTCTCCTCTCAAGCTGTACGTGCGTATAACTCTAATGATACAGTGCGTTCAGTGTGCAAGGCTCTGTGAATTAGCTAAGGTCTTTTGTTGTTGTGTACTTGCAACCTACACTGGGGCCTGCTTGAATTCCCCACCACTTATAATATAAAACCGAGTCTATATTTCGTCGCCTTTACAATGGGTTACAGCCAGGCTGAGTAGCTCAGACGGTTGACGCGCTGATCTTCTGACCCCAACTTTGCATGATCCGTCCTGGCTTAGTCCATTGGTATTTGAAGGTGCTCATATACGTCAGCCTCGTACCTGTAGATTTACTGGCACGTAATAGAACTCGTGCGGGACTAAATTCCGGCACCTCGGCGTCTCCGAAAACCGCAATGTTGTTAGCGGGATACAAACCAAAAGCATTACTATTATCCAATGGGTACGCATGACACACCTTTGTTGTTCGCTGAATTCATGAGGTATTTACTGAAGGGTGGGTTTTAATTGGCTAGAAATATAGTCAATTGTTTCCCTTATGCTGAGGATTTGATGTTAACACGTGAAAACAATGGCTGGAGGGTATTCACAATGAGGAGCTAAAGGCTGAGTTACAAATGAACTCAATGAATGGAGAATTCGCATAGACTGGTTTCGGTGGTTGGTGTAATGTGAGGTGAATGGAGGAGGATAGAGTATGATCTCGGTTATTGGGGGTAAGAGGAGAGGGAGGCCAAATTCGTTTGGACGCAATTTGTTATGGTTTGATCATGACAGACAGCAGAGTAGCTTACCCAGTTCAGAGAGGCTAGCAAGGCATAGGTAACAGTCTATAATGTAGATTGTCCCTCTACAACGTCGCGTGCAGTGAGTGATACCAGCACATTGTCTCCGAGATGCAACAACCAAGAGCATGTAGAAGACAGTGGCGGAGTTCACCTGCTCTTCATGCGGAAGGCTATCAAGTGACCTTGAGCCTTCAACGCTACACCGCCTTAAGTCTCATCAGATCAGCCGTGTAGTCCCACACGTTAACGTTAGAGGCCAGCAGTGAGCAAGCGGGAGGGTGGGGCGTCATCCAGAAGCCGTGGCAGCGTCGTAGGCGTCGCTCAAGGTGGACGACCACTTGACTTCCTCTTTGGGACGCAGGGCGTGTGCCAGCCGGGCACACATTTAAACAGTATCAATCTTCCTACTGCCACTTGAATGTTTACATGAAACCTCTGCCTTGTTGGTCGTCTGCTGCCGAGGACAAATGATCCGTCACGTCTTGTGACACATTTCACCTTGTTTCTCTCTCTTTTTGGAATGGAGGACGAAGCGTTATTCCGAAATCAATTTTCAAATTGTATATCGAACTTCCTGACGCTTGGCATTTCGGTCTCCTTCTGTTTCCCAGTGTTGCCACTGCCTATTTCCTTAGTTCGTCAAACTCGTCTATTATATTTTCTTTAACAGATTTTCCTACCCTCCTTTGCCCAGGAAACACATTCGTATTTCTACTTTCTGTGTCATCGCATGTGGAACTTACAGCATATGTCATATCGTGAGTTTTCTCGCTGCTTAGCCTACTACCGGCAACACGTCTTTCTCGTATGTCTTGTGTAAGGAACAGGCCATCAATCAAAATCGCCTCCAAAACCCAGTTCTCATCGCAACTTGGTCTCAACACCATGATCTGCGTTGATTTTCAGTTAAGTAGCACCATCACAGACATGTCCAGCCACAGCACAACGTGATTAACTCCTGGTACACAAATCACGGACTGGTGATTTACGTTCTAGAAGATGATATCGCGGCTATATATTGTACTTACCTTGGCTTCATTTAATTTGGTGTTGTACCACCTGAAAGAAGAATCTGATTTTTGTTCTCAATAGTGAAGTCAGTTTTTCATAGTAGAGAGGACAAATCCAACGTTTGAGCGGATCCACCAACAGGTGAAGTTGCTCGCCACGTGCGAATGAATCCATCTTATGTCGTTAAGGCGAGGAATATTAATTCATTTATCCGGCCGTCTACGATCTACGACTGTAGCAGATTTAGGCTTCACGTCTCAGATAGTGTGGCATTACACCTCTCATTGTTCTACCCGGCAAACACATGGGTAATATGTTCTGCATTTTGCACGCCAGTATGTGGTTAGCAGTTGGTAATTGAGTTCTGAATCACCAATACACATGTCCAGTTAAGGCTACTCTAGACTAATTCTTAAAAGACTTTTAAGTGAGAAAATCCGAAATTAGATTCACACATCTGAGTGGAATGATGGAGTTAACGTAAAAGGGTGGAGAGGTATGAAAACCTTAAAAAACTCATATTTAGATATAAAAAGTACCCAGAAGAAATAGGACTAAGGAAATAAGAACAGAGTCGGAAACTTAATCACGGGAAGGCTATAGAGATAAATGAGGAAAGGTAGACCAATTTGCATTGAAATACTTGTGAGGTTATACATTCCAGCAAGACGTACCGTACTAGATATTTTATATTCAGGGGATCAAATAGACATTTATTGAGGTAGATCATGGGAGAATGCTGACATAAATCAGGGCTATTGTTCTAGACAAGAGTGACTACTTGTCTATAAAACAGAACTCAGAAAATTAGAGTAGGTGGAACACTATTTGATCCCGTGGTGATTAAGGTGGTGTTTCGCAATGTGGTGTTATTGGACCTCTATGTTTTCTTAAATAGTGTAAGTGATGTGCGTAAAGCTGGAAGCAAAGGCAAGACTTTTTGCGAATAATGTTATAATTATTAAGTTGCAAGACTGAGTGTAACTGCAAAAAGACCTCGAAGATGTTGGAAGATGGACAGCAGAGGTTTCACCAAGGGGAAAAGTGATGGTACCTCATGAGGATCACTGTAAGTACTTAGGTGTTAATGTAAGGAATGATCACATTACTTGGTTCTAGAACTGAAAGCAGCACGATTTATTCTGCAATATCTTCTACAAAAGAATAGTGTTGGTTAAATGCTGCAAACATTGAGTTGAAAAGACTTGATGTGCCAGACTATGCTGTCAGAGGAGAAATGGCGTGGAATGACCTTAACATATTTATAAGATGGGTCAGACTTGTTAAAAGCAGGAAATATCATAAGATGAATTCAAAAGGAGGGACAGGGGAATAGGAATTAAGAATTGGAATAACTTACCAAGTGAGATATTCGACAAATTTCCAAGTTATTTGAAATCACTTAAGAAAGAACAAAGAGCCTGCCACTTACGAACTTACAAGGAAACTGAATCTACCGACGAAGATAGCTAACGATGACATGATAGCAAGAGAAATTGGCAGTTACACAATTTTCGGTGCAAAATGGAACGGTACGTACTTTAAGGCGGAAACAGGCTCCAGGAGTCAATAATGAACAAGGTCAGTGTATATGTGAGGATTGTAGGTTACAGGAATAACGTCTAGGCTGAGGAGATGGCTAATAATAACGAAGTATTGACATGTACGTACGATAACAAAGACATTTACAATAAGATACAAAAGTTAAAAACTAGAAAATCGGCTAGAATTGATAAGATTTCTGGGGATATGCTAAGGCTATGTATTGAGTCATAGTGCCATATCTGAAGTACGTATTTGCATGAAGGAGCCATTAACGTTCAATGAACTCCACCACTCTATGGCTGTAGTAATGGTTCCTCCTCTTGTCCGGTATCGCTGTTATCTACAATAATTCACTCAGTCTTAATGTGCGCTTTCTGATCAAGCATTGACATTAACACCCCGACGTGGAGAAATTTATGGCCAGTGAGAACTCTACCGTCATCTGGTGAAGATGTTAATTAAGTCATACCACTGTTCATGTCGCTGAAGGCAGGCCATGCATGGTTGTCACGGGCATCTGGAGCCATGGTTCTTCCCACAGTACCTGGAAGGTGAGAGGTTGACATTGGTTGGAATAGAACACCTAAGTATTTGCCTGCACCCTGAACTTACACACTTGAACGCTGTCTAGCTGGATACGGTGGTCACTCTGGTTATTAGAGAATAATGTGCCGACTGGGCGTGAAGTAGTGGATGTACAAACTACACACCACATAAGCACATAATAACATTGTCCACCACATTTCCAATTATTTCAACTTCGAACGACAGCTACTAAGAATGTAAAATTTCTATTGAACTAGCTCAGCAATTGGATCCACTGAAATTCCTCTTTATATGTATTAAATTTCGTGAGAATCTACCACATAGGAGCGTTTTATATTGTACACGAAACTTTTGGTGATACTTGGGCTCCCTAGTGCTGAATCGGTAGACCTCAGTTATCTTCGAGATTCGTATTGAATCGCCGTGAGCCATCTGGCGTACACTTTACATACTAGTAATCTTGTTGTTTACACAGCAAAGCCAACATATATAATCCATGCTATGAACAAGATTCACATCAAGTAATGTTATATAATGTGTGTGTGACACAGTTATTGACTTAAGATAATAAAGGTTTAGAAAATTCATATATATCGATCATTCTATCGATTCAGTTGGTAGTATTACCGGAACCGGGGTAACTCCCTCCTTACTCCTCACCCCCGTAAAACCAAGTATCACTAAACGTTTCGCGGACTATACGAAACTAAACATGGCGATTTTGAGAAGAGTTGAATGTTCTTTCACTGTATTCTATTCCTCTTTCTGTAAAGTTTTGCTTTCGGGATGCTGATTTGAAGACCAAGATTTTGATGAACCCACGAGAGGGGTGTTTCTAACAGAAAGCCATATTTTAGGAGCTAACCCCCACACCATCATCCCGTCCACTGGCATGATAACCATTCCAGTTGTTCCTCTTGGTGTAAGGTTTGGAATGGAGACTTCCACCCTGCAGTTTGTCACTTCAAGAGTCGTGATGTTACGAAACACGTTTTTGACGCCATTTTCCGTGATTTTAGAGCTCATTCCAATTATATTTCAATGCTAGTACGGTTACACATTCAATCTGCTGGAACAGTTTTCCCTGACATAAGTAAATTGGTGAAGTCTGTCATCTTGCAACCAGAAAATAGGACAGTTTTATTTGAATTATAATTTATTAAGGGCTGATATTTTAATGATTGATTCTTACTATGACTCAAAATATGCCCGCTATCGCTCCGTCCTCCTGATGCTCTGTGGAAAGCTGATCTTAATGCAAATGACAGAGGAATCATGAACAACAAACGGTATATAAGTTTATATCGGAAGGGCAGCTGAATCAGAAAGTGATGGAACCAATTGGAGGGAAAGATGTTATAAGTAGACGTGCTGCTGACAAACCAGATACCGGGCGAGTTGGCCGTGCGGTTAGAGGGGCGTATCTGTGAGCTTGCATCCGGGAGATAGTGGGTTCTAATCCCACTGTCGGTAGCCCTGAAGACGGTTTTCGGTGGTTTCCCATTTTCGCTCCCAGCAAATGCTGGGGTTGTACCTTAATTAAGGCCACGGCCGCTTACTTCCTACTCCTAAGCGTCTCCCATTCCATCGTCACCTTATTTATTTATTCGTCTCAGAGGTACCAATATATACAAGGAAGAGATACTGAATATATGTACTGAATGTGAAAGATGTACATGAACAAATTAATCGTATACAGTTATGAATGAAGCACTTGAAAAATTTGCATATGAAGTACAACAATTGGAAGATCATACATACATACATGCATACATACATACATTATCATTATAGAGTGTTATGCCTTTCAGCGTTCAGTCTGCAAGCCTCTGTGAATTTACTAAACGTCGCCACAATCCTCGATTTGCAACTAGTGTTGTGGCCTCATTTAGTTCTATACCTCTTATCTTTAAATCGTTAGAAACCGAGTCTAACCATCGTCGTCTTGGTCTCCCTCTACTTCTCTTACCCTCCATAGCACAGTCCATTATTCTCCTAGGTACCCTATCCTCCTCCATTCGCCTCACGTGACCCCACCACCGAAGCCGGTTTATGCGTACAGCTTCATCCATCGAGTTCATTCCTAAATTAGCCTTTATCTCCTAATTCCGAGTACCCTCCTGCCATTGTTCCCACCTGTTTGTACCAGCAATCATTCTTGCTGCTTTCATGTCTGTAACTTCTAACTTATCAATAAGATATCCTGAGTCCACCCAGCTTTCGCTCTCGTAAAGCAAAGTTGGTCTGTAAACAGATCGATGTAAAGATAGTTTCGTCTGGGAGCTGACTTCCTTCTTACAGAATACTACTGATTGCAACTGCGAGCTCACTGCATTAGCTTTACTACACCTTGATTCAATCTCTATCACTATATTACCATCCTGGGAGAACACACAATCTAAATACTTGAAATTATCGACCTGTTCTAGCCTTGTATCACAAATCTGACATTCATTTCTGTTGAATTTCTTACCAACTGACATCAATTTAGTTTTCGAGAGGCTAATTCTCGTACCATACTCATTGGACCTATTTTCAGGTTCAAAGATATTAGACTGCAGGCTTTCGGCACAGTCTGTCATTAAGACCAAGTCGTCAGCATAGGCCAGACTGCTTACTACATTTCCACTTAACTGAATCCCTCCCTGCTATTTTATACCTTTCAGCAGCTGAAAATTACAGGCCAGTAAGTTTGACATGCATTGTATGTAAGCTTTGAGAAGGCATTCTTTCTGATTATATTAGACATGTTTGTGAAATTAATAACTGGTTCAATAGAAGGCAAATCGGTTTTAGAAAAGGTTATTCTACTGAAGCTCAACTTGTAGGATTCCAGCAAGATATACAGTAGCAGATATCTTGGATTCTGGATGTCAAATGGACTGTATAGCGGTTGACCTGTGTAAAGCATTTGATAGGGTGGATCATGGGAGACTACTGGAAAAAAATGAGTGCAATTGGACTAGACAAAAGATTGACTGAATGGGTTGCTATATTTCTAGAAAATAGATCTCAGAGAAATAGAGTGGGTGAAGCTTTATCTGACCCTATAATAATTAAGAGGGGAATTCCTCAAGGTAGTATTATCGGACCTTTATATTTTCTTATATATATAAATGATATGAGTAAAGGAGTGGAATCGGAAGTAACGGTTTTTGCGGATGATGTTATTCTCTATAGAGTGATAAAAAAGTTACAAGGTTGTGAGCAACTGCAACTTGACCTCGAAAATGTTGTGAGATGGACAGCAGGCAATGGTATGTTGATAAACGGGGTTAAAAGTCAGATTGTGAGTTTCACAAATAGGAAAAGTCGTCTCAATTTTAATTACTGCGTTGATGGGGTGAAAGTTACTTTTGGGGATCATTGTAAGTATCTAGGTGTTAAAATAAGGAAAGATCTTCATTGGCGTAATCACATAAATGTGATTGTAAATAATGGGTACAGATCACTGCACATGGTTATGAGGGTGTTTAGGGGTTGTAGTAAGGATGTAAAGGAGATGGCACATAAGTCTCTGGTAAGACCCCAACTAGAGTATGGTTCCAGTGTATGGGACCCCTCACCAGGATTACCTGATTCAAGAACTGGAAAAAATCCAAAGAAATGCAGCTCGATTTGTTCTGGGTGATTTCCGACAAAAGAGCAACGTTACAAAAATGTTTCAAAGTTTGGGTTGGGAAGAATTGAGAGAAAGAAGAAGAGCTGCTCGACTAAGTGGTATGTTCCGAGCTGTCAGCAGAGAGATGGCGTGGAATGCCATTACTAGACGAATAAGTTTGAATGGCGTTTATAAAAGTAGGAAAGATAAAGATGGAATTCAAGGGGACAAACTGGGGCAAATATCATTTATTGGGAGGGGAGTTAGGGATTGGAACAACTTACCAAGGGAGACGTTCAATAAATTTCCAATTTCTTTGAAATAATGTAGGAAAAGTCTACGAAAGCAACAGATAGGGTATCTGCCACCTGGGCGACTGCCCTAAATGCAGATCAGTATTGATTGATTGATTGATTGATTGATTGATTGATTGATGATCCATGTTAAACTACGAACAGCAAAGGTGAAAGCTTACAGCCTTGTCTAATCCCTGTATGTACCCTGAACCAAGAACTCATTCTACCATCAATTCTCACTGAAGCCCAATTGTCAACATAAATGCCTTTGATTAATTTTAATAATCTACCTTTAATTCCATAGTCCCCCAGTATAGTGAACATCTTTTCCCTCGGTACCCTGTCATATGCTTTCTCTAGATCTACGAAGCATAAACACAACTGCCTATTCCTCTCGTAGCATTTTTCAATTACCTGGCGCATACTGAAAATCTGATCCTGACAGCCTCTCTCTGGTCTGAAAACACACTGGTTATCATCCAACTTCCTCTCAACGACTGATCGCACCCTCCCTTCCAAGATACCAGTGAATACTTTGCCTGGTATACTAATCAATGAGATACCTCGATAGTTGTTGCAATCCTTCCTGTTCCCTTGCTTATAGATATGTGCAATTACTGCTTTTGTCCAATATGAAGGTACCTTACCAACACTCCACGCTAAGTTTACTAACCTATGAAGCCATTTCATCCCTGCCTTACCACTATACTTCACCATTTCAGGTCTAATTTCATCTATTCCTGCTGCCTGATGACAATGGCATTTATTTACCATCCTTTCCACTTCCTCAAGCATAATTTCACCAACATCGTTTTTCTCCTCCCCATGAGCTTGGCTGTTTGCAGCACCACGAGAATGATTTCCTTTTATATTGAGAAGGAGTTCAAAATATTCCCTCCACCTCTATTATCTATTATGAGTTCACCTTACTCAAAACACTGTTCATTTCCTTTTTCCCTCCCTTCCTAAGATTCTTTATTACTTTCCAGAAAGTTTTCCCTGCTGCTTGACCTAGTCTTTCCAGGTTATTACCAAAATCTTCTCATGACTTCTCTTGGGATTCAACAACTATTTGTTTCGCTCTTTTTCTTTCATCTACGTACAATTCTCTGCCTGCCTCGGCCCTTGTTTGGAGCCATTTCTGATAAGCCTTCTTTTTACGTTTACAGGCTGCTCTCACTTCATCATTCCACTAAGATGTTCGCCTTTTCCCATCTTTATACACAGTTGTTCCTAGGCATTCCCTTGCTGTTTCTACTACAGCATGCCTGTATGCCACCCATTCATTTTCTATATACTGAACCTGCTTACTGTCTACTGTTCGAAACTTCTCACTAATCATATCCATGTACTTCTGTCTAATTTCCTCGTCCTGGAGATTTTCTACCCTCATTCGTTTGTAGACAGATTTCACCTTCTCCACCCTAGGCCTAGCGATACTTAGCTCACTACAGATCAGATGTTGGTCTGTATCATCGAAAAATCCGCGAAAAACTCGTACATTCCTAACAGATTTCCTGAATTCAAACTCTGTTAAGATATAGTATATTATGGATCTGCTACCCCTAGCCTCTCACGTGTAGCGGTGAATAGCCGTATGCTTTAAGAATGTATTCGTAACAGCTAAACACATACTAGCATAGAAGTCCAGCAAACGCTTCTCATTCCCATTAGCCCCCATATCTTTCCCACATTTAGCAATCACCCTTTCGTATCCTTCAGTTCTATTCCCAACTCTCGCATTAAAATCGCCCATTAGCACTATTCTATCCTTGCTGTTGACCCTGACCACGATGTCACTCAATCCTTCATAAAACTTTTCAACTTCATCCTCATCTGCACCCTCACATGGAGAATACACGGACAGAATTCTTGCCCTAATTCCTCCAACTGACAAATCTTCCCGCATTATTCGCTCATTTACGTGCCTAACAGAAACTGTGTTGCGTGCAATGGTATTCCTGATAAGGAGCCCTACCCCAGACTCTGCCCTTTACTTTCTAACACCCGTCAAGTACACTTTATAATCTCCTATCTCTTCTTCGTTATCTCCCCTTACCCGAATATCACTTACTCCTAGCACATCCAGATGCATCCTCTTTGCTGACTCAGCCAGTTCTACCTTCTTTCTTCCATAAGCCGCATTAATATTGATAGCTCCCGATCGAAGTCCATTTCGTTCGCCAAGTTGTTTCTAAGGAGTCCCTCGCCTGTCAAATGGGAGTGGGACTCCATTACTCCCATAGATCCGAGGCTTGCTTAAAATGTTCTGAGCTCGGTAAATTCATGAAGCAGGATGCTACCCTATTTGCACATAGTCCAAGTAAGGATCTCTCCTCTAACGGGTTATGGACCACCGTTGAATTGTATAGTCCTAGCCACCTGAGCACAAGGAGGGCCATGACTCAGAATATGTCCGATATGTCCACTCCCATTCCATAGCAACTGGTATCCCGACTCTCAGGACCACTTACTAGGCCACTCAGCCGTTGCCCATGGTACACGAACTGGGACGTGACTACAGTAAGCCACAAACATGAACCATACCATAGAAGAACATACATTAAAATGAAAAAGGGGAAAGGAAGTTTTACATGAAAATATCTACACTATGTATACATTTTTACACAAGTTGTGACCAGTATTTGGCTCCGTTGATGGCATTGTTTCCAGCCAGTGCCAATTCCAACCCTGTACATGTATCTGGGCATAGACGACAGTGCAAGAGGTGCCTAGATATCTGTTCCTCTCCACATCCGCATAATGAGTCCTCAACATGCACGATGCCCCATTACATAAAATTGTCCTTAGATCTTGCAACGCCGGTCCGCAGTCTGTTTAACGATTTCCAAATACACCATCTCTCTTCGTGACCAGGTGGCAACTTTTCTTCAATATCAACACGTTCCGGATTATCTGGGTACCTTTGTTTCCATAGCTTAACCCTGGCCTTTTTTGGGTCAGAATAAAGTGGAGCAGAAGACTGTAGAAAACTTTTCCTGGACTTCGGTCGAGCTGGCGGTGGCTGATGTTCATGAAGGGGATGGGCTGAGATGCTGCAAACCTTTTGTCTCTCGATATTAGCGGCCACCTTACGTCTAATATCAGGTGGGGCTATACCTGCAAGTGAATACAACTTCTGTGTGGGTGTTGGTTTTAAACAGCCTGCGATTAGCATGCAGGTTTCATTCAAGGCATTGTCGACTTTCTTTGCGTGAGCTGATTTGTACCACACGGGACTAGCATAACCACTTACCTTACGCAATAGGCAGTTTCGTGATGAAACTTTTGCATTGAGTTTGGTGCAGTGTGTGGTGAAGGTCAGCGAACAATCCAGGGTAACACCAAGGTAAACTGGAGTATTGCTATATTCCAGCTCCATTCCTTTCCAATTCACACGCGGCTTCCGAGGTGCTTCTTTGTTCCTTAAGTGAAAGGCGCACACGTTAGTTTTCGATGGGTTTGGCTTGAGGTGATTTTCCTCGTAATAATCTGAGAGTATCTTCAAAGCAGCAGTACGGTTTTGTTCCACTTGCTCGAAATTTTTACTCTGAGTTGCCAGGGCAGGTTATCTGCGTACAGGAAGCTCCTTGTGTGAGGTGGAAAAGGTTGGTCGTTGGTATATATGTTAAATAGCCATGGTGCTAGGACACTGCCTTGTGGAAGACCGTTCTTCTCTTTTCTCCATCTACTCCGCTGTCCTTGGAATTCAACAAAGAAACGTCGGTTCTGCAACAGCGTGGCAATAATCGTTGTGAGCCTGAAATCGACAGTAAGATGGTGAAACTTCCTTAGAACCATCTGATGATGTACAGTATCATATGCTGAAGAGAGATCAACAAAAGCCACTCCAGTAATATCACCAGGCTGAAATCCGTCTTCTATGTGCTGTGTCAGATTAAGGATCTGCGTTCAGCAGTTCCTTCCTCGTCTAAATCCAGCCTGATCTGGTATTAGGAGAGGTGCGACCACTGGTGTTATACGGTTCAGAAGCATTCTTTCAAAATTTTTAATTAGATGGCACAGGAGTGATATTGGTCTGAAATTCTTCGGATCCGTAGGCTGCTTACCAGGTTTCAGGACTGCAACCACCTTAGTCTTCCTTCAGATTTTAGGGATTTGACATCGTTCCAGACAGTTATTGAAAAGCTGTAGGATCCATTGTTTGGTAGCATTCCCAAAGTGCTGTATCTGCTCCATACGCATGTCATCTAGACCGGCTGCCTTGCCAGTTTTGCTCTTTTTTATGGCATTTTCCAGCTCGTTCATAATGTAGGGATTGGACAGACTGGATATTCCTTGTTCGATATTTCTTTGAAGTTTTTGTGGTCTTTTTCGCTTATCTGTTTTGCCGTTTATTAGGAGCTGATGAGGTATCTGGATAGAAGTAATGTTGCTATGTAGAGGACTCTTCGTGGGGTCATTGTTCAGACGTCTAAGTAGCTTCCAAGCTTCTCTGCTGTTTCTTGCCATATCTAGTTCTTCCGTCAACTTAACCCAATGTTCTCTCTTTATTTCACCCGTGGACTGGATTAGTTGTTGACCAGCCTGAATAGTGTCCTCACTGAAGGGATTTACTTCATAGAGCAGTAGGTACTCATTTAATTTATCTACTGTACTGGCGTCTAGACCCTGTATGTACTGAGACCTACAGCATTCTTGCACGGCATTGATGAACACATCGTACACGTCTGGAACAGGTTCGATGTCTGCTACCATTTCATCTAAGCGCTTTGTGTACTTCAACCAGTCAGCTTTCTTAAAGTTGTACCGCCTTCTGAATGCCACAGATTGTGGATGAACTGCTGAGAAAACTTGGCACATAATGGGTCTGTGTTGCGTGTTGGGTATAGGTTCGCAGACAGACTTCACACACTGCTGTGATAAAGCATCGCTGACAAAAATGAGATCTGGGTTGTATCCACGTCTCCATCGACGACTGTTGAAAGAAGCGGGAAGTTTACTGTCTTGTATTAAGGACAGTTAACTAGATTCTGACCACGTATTCTCAGCTTCACCGTCTTTATTGTCTTCTCTATATCCCCATAAGCATCTATGGCTGGTGAACTTCCCCACGATGACACGAACCTTCTCCTCTTGCTCTACAGCTGAATCCGTAAAGTGGAATGGAACGCTCGGTGATTTATAGACAGATGTTATGATACAGTTCGATAGCTCCACTGTTAAGATTTCTATATCATTGTTGTCTGTAGATGAGGTAGATATTACGTTCAGCTCTGGCCTTGTGAATATAGCACTACCATAATTTTCATGCGGCCTCTCGGCTACCAAACACATTCCTAAACTCTTGGTTGTCTTTGGTCGCTATTTATGTGAGTTTCTTGAACACAGAGAACGTCACGCAAAGTTGTTGTAACAGGGTTTCCTTATTTGATTTTATGCCTTCTATGTTAACTGATACAACTGTCAGCTTTGGTCCTGAAAAGGACCATTTGTGGGGTTTATTAACCATTGAAATTGAGAGTGAGAGAATCAGCCGTCTAGGAAAAGTCCTAGTGCGTTGCCCATGAGACACCCGGATGTATAACAATATCACATGCAAATACACCCTACTAGGAGGTTTCTCTAGTGTCGCCCATAGTCACCATAAGACGATAAGACCTATGACGTAAAACAAATCAGAAAGGAAAAAAGATGAACCATATGAACTCTATAGAGAAAGCCAAGTGATAGATAAAATAAAAGATTTATAAAAAGTAATTATGCTGAGTATAATTATTTCATGTGGCAATTTTTAGCCGGGTGCAGCCCATGTACGGCAGACCCTCCGATGAGGATAGGCGGCATCTGCCATGTGTAGGTAACTGCGTGTTATTGTGGTGGGGCATAGTGTTATGTGTGGTGTGTGAGTTGCAGGGATGTTGGGGACAGCAAAAACACCCTGCCCCTGAGCCATTGGAATTAACTAATGAAGGTTAAAATCCCCGACCCGGCCGGGAATCGAACCCGAGGCCCACTGAACCGAAGGCCATTACGCTGACCATTCAGCCAGCGAGTCGGACATTATGCTCAGTGTAAATTGATGAATAATTATGCAAACGGCCTATGGGATGGGTTGAAAGCAATTGTTGAAGAGGGTGGAAGAGGGTTATATACATTTATCAACGGTAAGTAATGGTAAAGAATACATTTTAGCAGAAAATTAAAAAGATTTAGAAGGAGGTGCAGGTGGGAAATAATAGATTTACGAATGGTCGTGGAAGTAAGGAGAGATAACGGAACTTAGTAGTAAACTGAATTTAACAAAAGGTCAGCTAAAAGTAACATTATGGCAAACATTATTGGCAGAAATGAATTTTGAGGGAAAATAGAAGTGTATGGATAGAAACAGGATCCATGAACGACGTTCCAGGGACCGGTAAGGAACAAGGAGTGAATACATGGGAAGTCAGAAGTATTCAGCCAGCAGTAAGTAAAGAGAGTTGGATGTAAAGAGGAGATGAACAATCCTGGTGAAGTACTGAAATTTGCACATGGTAACAAATAAGTTTATAAAAATATACAACCGCAGGAAGCTAGAAAATACATTGGGATTCATAAGATTTCCGGGGAGATATTAAAGGCAATGGGTCGGAATATACTGCCATGAACGAGATATCAAATAATGAAAGAAGAGTTGGAACAGCTTGACATCTGCGAATGCATTACTTCTGGTTATATTAGATACGTTCGCAAAATTACTAACTGGTTTGATAGAAGGCATTTCATGTGTCGAAAATATAATTCCAGCGGGGCTGAACTTGCAGAATTTGAGCACGGCATAGCAGACATTAGTTTCAGGAGGTCGCTATTGACAAATCCAAGGATTTTCATACGGTTGATCATGGGAGGCTACATGTCATGGAAACAATTCCTTTACGCCCCACTAACTACTTTTACGATTTTTGGGGCCTTTTTTCTATATAAATAATACGAGTGAAGAACTGTAGAGGGTAAGTCAGAGAATTGTGAACGACTGCAGTGTAAGTACCTACGTAAGACCTTCATCAATGAGGTCGTTATGAAACATTACAAATCTCTTCACGTAGTTATGAGAGTATTTAGGGGTCGTAGTAACGATATAAAGGACAGGGTGTGTATGTGACGCACAACAGGATTACTTGATAAGAGAACCTGTAAACTCCCAGAGGAATGCAGCATGATAGTTGCTAACTTTGGGCTGGGAATAATGAGGCGACCTGCTCGAGTAAGTGGTATGTCCTGTTCACAATACGACATTTCCTATGTTTGAAAGCTCTACTCAAGCTTATTTGTCATCTCTCCGCTGACAGCTTGGAACATACCACTTAGTGGAACAGCTCGACTCCTTTCACGCAAATATTCCCAGTCCAAAGTTAGCAACTATTTCGTAACACAACCCTTTTCTTCTTCTGAAATTACCTGGAACAATTCGTGCTGCTTTCCTTTGGATCAAGTAAACCTGGTGAGGGTCTACACTCACGTCCTCTCCTTTACATCGTTAATACCCTCTTATACGTGAGAGGACGAAACAACGTCCATCTCACACAATGCAAATAATCCAGTCACAGTGAGCAAGTAGGTCACGTAAAGCATTCTTGCCAATCCACAAAATATTTCCTTGGTATCCCATTCTCACACCAGGCACCTGTACCTTATCAATCAATCAATCAATCAATCAATCAATCAATCAATCAATCAATCAATCAATCAATCAATCAATCAATCAATCAATCTTGATCTGTATTTAGGGCAGTCGCCCAGGTGGCAGATTCCCTATCTGTTGTTTTCCTAGACTTTTCTTAAATGATTTCAAAGAAATTGGAAATTTATTGAACATTTCCCTTGGTGAGATATTCCAATCTCTAACTCCTCTTCCTGTAAATGAATATTTGCCCCAGTTTGTCCTCTTGAATTCCAACTTTACCTTCATATTGCGATCTTTCCTACTTTTATAAACGCCACTCAAACGTATTCGTCTACTAATGTCATTCCACGCCATCTCTCAGCTGACAGTTCGGAACATACCACTTAGTCGAGCAGCTCTCCTTCTTTCTCTCAATTCTTCCCAGCCCAAACATTGCAACATTTCTGTAACGCTACTCTTTTGTCGGAAATCACCCAGAACAAATCGAGCAGCTTCTCTTTGGATTATTTCCAGTTCTTGAATAAGGTAATCCTGGTGAGGGTCCCATACACTGGAACCATACTCTAGTTGGGGTCTTACCAGAGACTTATATGCCCTCTCCTTTACATCCTTACTACAACCCCTAAACACCCTCATAACCATGTGCAGAGATCTGTACCCTTTAGTTACAATCCCACTTATGTGATTACCCCAATGAAGATATTTCCTTATATTAACACCTAGATACTTACAATGATCTCCAAACTAAGGCACAGTTGCTTTCTTTCCATTCCTAGCCCTTTCCTGTCGCATCGTCGCCATCTGTGTCGATCCGAAGTGAAGCAAATTGAAAAAGATATTAAGGTCCAATAATACAGCCTTGAAGAATTCGCCACTTAATGATTACACAAGAGCCCTGATATTCGTCAGTAATGTCCCATGATCTACCCGATCAAAAGCCCTGGATAGCTCAATATATCAGTCATTACTTTTCCGAAGGAGAGTTGGGGACTCAAATAAAGTATCAAGCGAAATATTGAAAAAAGTCGAAGCTCTTTAAAATCACTTAAGTTAATAGATTGCTTTACGTGCTCCGACACAGATTAGGGGTGGGGAGGAAGACCCCGCGCCTAGAATTCGAACCCAGTATCTCACAGCTACGTGACTCAAAACATGCAGTCACTTGCTCGGTAGAAGACACCAGGGCGACAGGCCTAAATGCAGATTGATTGATTCACTCGCTATACCTGGCCTGTTGCCTGGTGAACTCGAAGCTACTCACCAGACTTAGAAGTGTGTGACTCGCAGTGACATAGAAACTCACCCCCTGACCCCAGTACTTACGTTCAATAGCGGCGATTAAGGGGGACAGTCGCCCCCCCCCCACTTTGTGGAGAAAATATTACATTTGTATTCAATTTTAGCCGGCTCTAATTAGGAATTACAGGAATTATTAAACAAAGCAATTTGTGCTAGTCCTGTTGTATTATCAATTATTTTTCTTACATTTTTTAATTATTAACAAAATGGTTAGCGGGAATACACACAAAAATGTCGTTCGTCCCGTATTGCGCCACAGCAGCCAAGGTCATGGATACTGATTTCTGTGTGTAGGCAGATTCTCACCATCACCCTGCCAAGAAACATGGTATCCTTACAACTCTGACTACCAGGGCCAGAATGATTTAATAAGCGTCAGCTCTACGAAAGGAAATTAACACCTTGAGAAACACCTCTGAGAGCAACGGTTACAGCAGAGCTATGATCTCAACGGTTCTGAAATCGACGCATAATCGGACCTCTGTTAAGGAAAAAGATGTAAAAGGAACTGCTTACCTACCTTGCGTAGATAACACGACGTAGGCACCGTATCATGTACGAACTGTTCTTGGAACAGATTAGGCAACCTCTGCGACCAACTAAAGATAGTTTGCCTAAATTGCAACAACCTGGTATCTACAGAGTTTCCTGCACTTGTGGCGAGGTTTATATTGGGCAGACTTCGAGAACGGTGTATACTCGCATCAAAGAACATACGAGGTGTATCAGACTCAACCAACCTGATAAATCAGCTGTTTCTGATCATGCCTTAACACCTGGTCATGATGTCTTGTTCCAAGAAGTGGATGTTCTTGCCCGTATAAAGCAATATCGCCCAAGAATTATCAGGGAGGCGGTTGAAATGCGTAAACACCCAGATAATTTCCACCGCAATACAGGTTACAACCTCAGTGAATCATGACTACCTATTATCAGAACCATTAAAGGATGATGCTTTACTGTTACCATTCGTTGTCTCTAGTATGGGGCTAAAAGAGCGTCCCTTTAACATCTTTGAGCACCATTTTAAGTTCATTGTTGCTTTCTCCTAGCAACCTATAATGCGACGTTTCATTTCTCTGCTGTCTCCTGATGAAGAAAGGCAAGGTTCCTTTTGAAACGCTTAGATTGTGTTTATAATTAATTACACGGCATAAGCCCAAAATATACTTCATGAATGAGTTGATTATTCTTTGTTTTTGGTGCATCACAGTTTGCTACACTTTTATCTCTTCTCGCCAACTTGAGATCTTGGCCAATAGGAAATTTTGTGTATTAATTTTCAACCAATAATCGTTTTCTTGTATCTGTTTAATTATCCAATAAAATTTGGAGATGTGTCTGGCCATAGCCCAGAGCTCTCGAGAACCTTCCTCTCGGGTATGAAATCTGGCACCTTTTCGAGCCACATTGTCTTATTGATCGTCCAGTCTACCGAGTGTGTGTTTATAGCGGAGGCGGAGGCATCTCGCCCATCATCGAATATTCCATCAGATTAAGGTAATGGCAGCCATTTTCCAACTATGTGATAGTTTCTGAAAGCGAGCTCGAGGGGAAGGTTTCCAATCTTCTAATATAAATTTCAAACCAGTCCATAGAACTTAGCTGAAATCCGGGAATAGAGAGTGTGTTACCCTCTCACGTTCCCTATCAACTTGATTTTGAGGTGACTATGGTTTCGTAAACTGTTCCAGTTTCAAATCGTTGTAATTTAAATTTCTCTCCATCTAGTCACCTCGGTAGTTAGGGCTTAGCCTCTGTAACTTCGGGCCAGAAGCCCAAATAGTGTTTATTCAAGGAGTGCAAGTGACCGCCTCCATCTCATTTTGATTTTTGGGCCAGTAATTTTAGCCTACAGTTTTCCATAAAAGCCCGGTAGAATGGGTACTCGATACCGCTGTATCATTTCTTTTGTGTAAATAGGCAGACTGTTGAGCCTAGAAGACAGCTAATACGGTCTTGTTAACTATAAGTTGGCCTAGAGAGGCCTCGAGAGTGTAAATTTCATTCAGCAAAGATGTTCTGGTTATAAATGTAAAAGTTGAAGTTTGCCTTGCGAAGGCTGTAAGGGTATAAGGTTACGAGCGCAGTCTTCTAGATTAATTTATAGAGCATAGATCCTCTTTATATTCATGTAGAGATGTTAATGTGAATATTGAATGGTGCCCTTTGGAAGACGGTAACGTTGTGGTCTCCTAGACAATTTTGTGGGAGAAAAAGGTGCTCTTGGAAGATTCTACATTGTGAATACTCTGTAAATGAAATTGGGAGATCTGTCTCCTTGACGACTGAGTGGATGGAGCAGTAGTGCTCAAGTAACATTTGTAAAATTGGGAACTTTAAGCTCAGATTGTTAATTGGCTATTTTTGTTGATTTTTCTGACCTTGTACCTAAGCTAACGAGCTAGTTCTGTACCTGAAATCGTGTTCTGTCGCTGAGCGACTTCTTTCGTTAAAATTCAGCATCTGAACCAAGCAAACAAGCAGGAAAGGGAATATACCTCTGATTTTAAAGTTTTAGATTAATCTTTTGTTTGCCTCGTGTAGACCCATTCATGCTCGCACCTTCTTTCACCTCTGTCCACCACGGTAAAGCCGCAACAATAATAATAATATTGTTGGCTTTACGTCCCACTAACTACTTTTACTGTTTTTGAAGACGCCGAGGTGCCGGAATTTAACCTGCAGGTATTCCTTTACGTGCCAGAATATCTACCGACACGAAGCTGACGTATATGAGCACATTGAAATTACACCTGACTGAGCCAGGATCGAGACTGCTAAGTTGAGGTCAGAAGTCCAGCACATCTACCGTCTGAGCCACTCATCCCAGCTTCAGCTCAAACCCGGGTAGGCTACTGTTTGTTGTCTGTATATATTTTTACCCCGCAATCGCCGCTACTGCTTGTGTTGTGGCTCCCGACCACAAACCGATGAAACCTGTAATTCGACAACTGTCTGCTGGAGTGTGGGGAGCAACATCTGGCAGGCAGTGCACCACACCGTGGAACACAAGTAGGACTTCTGCGAGACAAAGGCATGCCCTAGGACTTTAAAAATACGTTCCTGCAGTTCACGTTGAACGTAAAACTGTAGGTACCAAGCTCCTGACCACAGAACGAACATTTAATACTTCCACGGCTGCGATCTTATTGTTAACAGCATCGCTCCCATGGCCATGATAACACCAATATCAGTTATTGCACAGAAGGCCATCATCACAATACTAACTGTTAAAAATACGCGGACATGATAAGAATATTAATATTTGTACCTCCCGTAAACATGATCACAATATTAATACTTCTATCTAACACGGGCGTGATCACAATATTAATACTTGTATCTAACACGGGCGTGATCACAATAGTAATACTTGTATCTAACACGGGCGTGATCACAATATTAATACTTGTATCTAACACGGGCGTGATCACAATAGTAATACTTGTAACTAACACGGGCGTGATCAGAATATTAATATTGTATCTAACACGGGCGTGATCACAATATTAATACTTGTATCTAACACGGGCGTGATCACAATAGTAATACTTGTATCTAACACGGGCGTGATCACAATATTAATACTTGTATCTAACACGGGCGTGATCACAATAGTAATACTTGTAACTAACACGGGCGTGATCAGAATATTAATATTGTATCTAACACGGGCGTGATCACAATATTAATACTTGTATCTAACACGGGCGTGATCACAATAGTAATACTTGTATCTAACACGGGCGTGATCACAATATTAATACTTGTAACTAACACGGGCGTGATCACAATAGTAATACTTGTATCTAACACGGGCGTGATCACAATAGTAATACTTGTATCTAACACGGGCGTGATCACAATATTAATACTTGTAACTAACACGGGCGTGATCAGAATATTAATACTTGTATCTAACACGGGCGTGATCACAATAGTAATACTTGTAACTAACACGGGCGTGATCAGAATATTAATATTGTATCTAACACGGGCGTGATCACAATATTAATACTTGTATCTAACACGGGCGTGATCACAATAGTAATACTTGTAACTAACACGGGCGTGATCAGAATATTAATATTGTATCTAACACGGGCGTGATCACAATATTAATACTTGTATCTAACACGGGCGTGATCACAATAGTAATACTTGTATCTAACACGGGCGTGATCACAATATTAATACTTGTATCTAACACGGGCGTGATCACAATATTAATACTTGTAACTAACACGGGCGTGATCAGAATATTAATATTGTATCTAACACGGGCGTGATCACAATATTAATACTTGTATCTAACACGGGCGTGATCACAATAGTAATACTTGTATCTAACACGGGCGTGATCACAATATTAATACTTGTATCTAACACGGGCGTGATCACAATATTAATACTTGTATCTAATACGGGCGTGATCAGAATATTAATATTGTAACTAACACGGGCGTGATCACAATATTAATACTTGTATCTAACACGGGCGTGATCACAATAGTAATACTTGTATCTAACACGGGCGTGATCACAATAGTAATACTTGTATCTAACACGGGCGTGATCAGAATATTAATATTGTAACTAACACGGGCGTGATCACAATATTAATACTTGTATCTAACACGGGCGTGATCAGAATATTAATATTGTATCTAACACGGGCGTGATCACAATATTAATACTTGTATCTAACACGGGCGTGATCACAATAGTAATATTTGTAACTAACACGGGCGTGATCACAATAGTAATACTTGTATCTAACACGGGCGTGATCACAATATTAATACTTGTATCTAACACGGGCGTGATCACAATATTAATACTTGTATCTAACACGGGCGTGATCACAATAGTAATACTTGTAACTAACACGGGCGTGATCAGAATATTAATATTGTATCTAACACGGGCGTGATCACAATATTAATACTTGTATCTAACACGGGCGTGATCACAATATTAATACTTGTATCTAACACGGGCGTGATAACAATATTAATACTTGTATCTAACACGGGCGTGATCACAATATTAATACTTGTATCTAACACGGGCGTGATAACAATATTAATAAGTATGTAGTAACAGACAGACCTGGCGGATATGCGCGGGTACTAATGGGTCAACCCCCGTGAGTTAGCACAGGGGCTACTGTACAAGGAGGCCGCCAAGCGCAATCCACCTCTTGCTACGCGCTACGACCTGTGACACCTTCAGACAATTGGGTGTTGTCATCTTATGGAATACTGTGTCAAGAGGCAACTAAAAGGGGTACCTTACTTGAGAGAGCATGGTTTAGCGAGCTATTGATCTTTAGCTGAGTCTAGGCATGATGTGTTCTAAGCTGTTGTCTGGCCAACTCTTGTAGGGCACATTATTCCGAGATGGGGGAGTCGATCAGAGTAAAGCTCCTCCAGGGGCACCTTGCCTTAGGTAGGACCCGAGCAACCTGTGCTGTTGTAGTGTTTGCATTTTTGAACTAGGGATCCTTTGGTGAGTCTAGACACGTTGTGTAATAAGCCGTCGTCTATTTAACTTCCTTGGCCAACGCCTGTAAGACACTCCATTTTGATGTGGTGAGGTTTTAGCATAGTAATGCTCCTCCAGGGGCATCCTTGTCTTAGGTAGGAGCCGAGCAACATGTGCTATGTTTGTGTCTGCATTGGTGAAATCGCGGGGTTGTTAGCTGAGTCTAGACATGTTGTGCGCTAAGCTGCCGTCTATTTAATTTACTTGGATAACTCTTGTAGGGGTCACTTTAGCCCTAGGGGAGCAGGGTAAATGTCACTTCTAAGGATTTGAACGTGGAGTTGACATAAACTCAAAACTGAAGAGCTTACGTGCAATTCAAATATTCTCACTCTGACTGAAATGTGCCCATGATGAAAGTGTACTAAGTACAGTAAATGTGGAGACATGCACATCTCAGCAGAAAGAAAAATGACTTTGCTAGCAAGCTGTATTTTTCTGGTGCGGTATTGTAAAGGAATGCGACAGTGTGTTATTACGCAAGACACCTAACTTGAGAGAACTCAGAGGCTTCAGCTGCAGGTCAAAGCTTGTTCGCAGTGACGTTACTACAACTCTTGCTACTATGAAGATGTTACTCTACTTAGATCCTAATTGTTTATGAGGTGGGATATAGGGGTATAATTTTATTAATGGTATACTGCTAGTCGTAAGGGTGACTAAAAGGGAAGGCCTAACTCAGGGGAGAGCTGTGCTAGGACACAGTGGTAAATAGACATACACAGAGCTTTATAGAGGCATTTTCTAATGTCTTTGTCTTCTTCTCCTCCCTCTTCTTTTTCTTTATCTGTTTAATATCTCGGGTCGGTTTTTTCTATCGGACTCAGCACGGGATTCTACCTCTACCGCCTTAATGACAGTGCCCTGGCGCTACAGACTCTGGGTCGGGGGATATAACTGAAGTGGATGACTAGTACCTCAACCTACCTGGCCTACGCGTTAACATCTTAAGACCTAACTGCTTGCGTGATTATTGTTTTATGGAGAAAGCAGGCCTAGGCTCTTGTGGAGAAAGTTGGCTTAGGGTAGACATAGGATTTAAGGAGATGGCGTAGGGGCGATTGCGCTAGATGACGGCTATACATGGGCTCTTATGGAGAAAGCTGGCACAGGGGCAAATGCGCAAGATGGTGGCTATACATTGGCTCTTATGGAGAAAGCTGGCGTAGGGTAGGTCTTAAGGAGATGGCCAAGGGGCGATTACGCAAGATGGTGGCCGCGAAAACCTCCCTAGTGCTAGGGCCTCCGAGGCAAGCTAGTTGCTATACCTTGGTTATATGAGACTAACTTTAAGGAGATGGACCAGGAGCTAATGGCGATACATTATTCTTATAGGCCTAACTCTACAGAACTGCCTCAGGGGCTCACAACTTGTAACTTATAACCTATTAGTTTGATCTGCTTGACATTCGAGAACTGAGGCAAGGGCTGCCGTGCAAAATAACTGCTATACTCTATTTGTATAGACCTTAACTAGAGGGCTGCCTCAGGGGCTCACATCCTGTAACTTATAACCTATCAGTTTGATCAGTGTGACAATTCGAGAATTGAGGCAAGGGCTACTATGCAAGATAGCTGCTATACTGTATTCTCATGGACCGAACTCTAGAGAGCTACCTCAGGGGCTTACATCTTGTAATTTATAGCCTATTAGTTTTATCGCCTGACTGTTAGGTCTTGAGGCAGGGGCTACTAGGCAAGGTAGCTGCTGTTCATTGGTTATATCAGACTAACTTTAAGGAGCTGGGCTATCGCTTATCCTTCTAACCAGTTACCATTTATAACTTTAGCCTACCACAGGAGCTAGTAGTGATACATGAGCTTTATGGCGCTAACTTGGGAAGAGTTGTGCTAGGGCTTTTTACGTATTGGGCTAATGCGGGCGTTTTATTCTCCTAACCGTATGCCCTTCCTGACGTCAGTGTAGCGCAGGGGCTCTTGCTTATACATAGGCTTTATGGGACTAACCCTGGGGTAGAGCTGTACTAGGACTCTCGGGGAAGGATAGTCGCTCAAAGGTAAAAGCATAATCAGAATGTTGAGACGTAGATAAACATAGAATGTTGTTATAACCTAACTTTGTTATCCCGTTAGAAGTAATAAAATTCACTCAGTGTAGGATTGCAAAATACTGAGCCGAAAAAAAAATCGTGTTACACATATGGTAGGCAAAGAAACTCAGTGGTCAAATCTTATTAGAAGGGCAAAAGGGCAAAAGGACTCTTACTCCTCCACCTCACCGCGCCCTCTTCCTCCTCCTCCTTCTCCTGGGGATAAAAGGAGTTAGGGATTGGAATAACTTACCAAGGGAGATGTTCAATAAATTTCCAATTTCTTTGAAATCATTTAGGAAAAGTCTAGGAAAGCAACAGATATGGAATCTGCCACGTGCTCGACTGCCCTAAATGCAGATCGGTATTGATTGATTGATAATGGGCTAAAGGGCTACTGGCTTAAAAGTCTAATGGGCTAATGGGCAAACGGGCAAAAGGTCTAAAGTGCGAAAGGGCTTACATTTTTTGTAGTATGTAGAGTGCCTCTCCGCTCTTTATCCGGGCTTGAGACTGACTCTACAGCTAGAGGCGGAGTTAACACCCTAAGGAATCGAGAATGTTGGACAACAGTCTGTACTATTATAGGTAGTCGATCTACTATATGCTACAGAAGGATGACTTAGGTGAGAGTGAAGGTGAGGTCTGGGAATGTAGGAAGGTATTTAGGCTGTTCTGATGTCGAAAGAGAGCTTACAGGTAAGGTCTTAACTTTGAAGAGCTATTACTCAATAATACCCGCAGGACGTAATCGATGACCTATTTCAAAAATATCTGCTTAATACTCTGTGTAACCAGCATCTTGATAGGCTCTTAACAGTTGTAAACCTCTTACGAGTACGTTAGTGACTTTACAGTATCTTACATTCACATGGGGTAACAGAGGGTTGTTGTGAACTTTGAGCCTGCATGCAGACAGCTGATTTGTGGGGACTTGTTTTGATGTAATACGTGATTCTGCAGTAGTGTTTCCAGGTACAAAATTGACTGATTTTAATCGCAAAGAGCAGTTGAAATCTTCTTCTACTTCATCTTGCATCTCTTCTTGAGATGTTTGCACGGCTACAGATCGTGTAGTAGGCTTAGAAACTGAAGTAAAATTATAAAGCTCTAATGGCAAAGGGACATTGGGAATTTACTTTTCTTTTTCTTCTCCTTCTCCTCTTCTTTATTATCAGCATCCGCATTCTCTTCATCATCATCATCTTGCTTCTTTTTATCTCGAAATGTGGGCTTAGTAACAGAACTTGTAGCAGGCCCAGACAAAAAGGAAAAATTAAAAATCTCTCGCAGGGTTGTACTCTTAAAAATTAAATCATTATTTGCCTGAATACGGTTCAACTCTTTATATTTTCTTCTCGATGAAGCTACGTTACACGCGGCTTCGTGACGTTGAGCGTGGTAAGCGTTCTTGAACTCTCTTCTACAATGTTTGCATTGAATAATTGCCCTACAAGATATCTCATGACGTCTCCTATGATAGCCTCGAGAAAATGTTTCTCCACACCCTTTGCAAATATAGCTAGAAATGGGTGATTCCATGACGAAATTTTTCTTCTGATAACAGATTCTTCTTTAAAAGAAACAAGTTAAATCTACTAGACACTTGCTACTCCCTACCTCACAAAACTGTGTAGATTAGAAAATTAGCCTATAGTAGCTTTAGGAGGAGAGGATTTGCCACGATGTGAACAGCTTGACGATTAACAGTAAACTAACAAAAAAGCGTATAAACTACCGTATATACCTTATACAGGGTAGGTGTGGAGGTTAGAAGAGAGTGTCAAGGAAGAGGGAAGCAGTGGGGTTAGACCCTGCTAGGATGCCAGCAGTGGGGTTAGTGGGTTCTCTTGAGCAAAAATGTGAGGTAGGTGTCCGACAAGTTAACCGCTTCCATCTTGATATGCCGTAAATACGAGCGCTAGTTTGGCGCGGACTTTAAACATGGCTATCCTTATTGCTGCTATCTTACCTCAATGCTACGTGGGCGCGGAAATTAACGAGCTCTCAAGTTGAAAGCGGTTAACTTGGGCCTTGGAGGCCCTATCACTAGCAAGGTTTCCGCGGCCACCATCTTGCGCAATAGCCCCTAGGCCGTCTCCTTAAGTCCTACCCTAGGCCATCTTTCTCCAGAAGAGATTATGTATAGCCATCATCTTGCGCATGTGCCCCTGTGCCATCTTTCTCCATAAGAGCCCGTGTGTAGCCGCCATCTTGCGCAATCGCCCCTACGCCTGCTCTCTCCATAAAACCGTAATCAAGTCAGCAGTTAGGTCTTAAGATGTTAACGTGTAGGCCAGGTAGGGCGAGGTACTAGTCATCCAACTCAGTTGTATCCCCCGACCCGGAGTCTGCAGTTCCAAGTCACTGTACTTAAGGCGGTAAAGGTAGAATCCATTGTTGAGTCCGATAGAAAAACCTGACCCGAGATATTAAACAGATAAAAAAGAACAAGAAGAGGAAGAAGAAGAAGAAGAATAAGGAAAAGAAATTAGAGAATGCCTCTATAAAGCTCTGTGTATGTCTATTTACCACTGTGTCCTAGCACAGCTCTCCCCTGAGTTACCCCTTCGGTTTTAGTCACCCTTACGACTAGCAGTGTACCATTAATAATATTCTACCCCTACACCCCACCTCATTAACCGATAAAGGTTAAAATCCACGACCCGTCCAGGAATCGAACCCGGGACCATCTGAACCGAAGGCCAGTACGCTGGTCATTCAGCCAACGAGTCGGACGATCAACTAATTAATCTAATATTACAATAATCTAAACAAAGAGATGACTAATTAGGTGATAAAAACATAAAGGTGTTAAGACGTTCGTGAAGTCATTTTAAAGTTAAAAATTACCTTAATATAAAAAATCTAATCTCGTTAAAGCAATGGAAGAAAATTGAGAGAACCTCCACAAATAGAAGAAGAACAAGAAGTACATCCGTAAAGTTCCAGAATGATGTGATATCTTTGGAAATAATGCCCAATTAAATAATAGATGTTATACCTGCGAACCGGATATGCACAATAGTAAGCATAATACAAAATCGTACAGATTAAATCGTTTTCGTAAAAGCTTATGAAATTTAATAGAAGATGCTAATAATAGAAATAAAATTGAACGAGTATGTTCTACTTATACAGATAATTATAAGAGAAAATCGGTACCTTATGAATTTTTTGTTAAAATGGTCGCTGATTATTTAAAAATTACGAATAATATTCAAATCAAGGAAACTAAAAGAAAAACCAAAATATGGAAGGATTTTATCGGTAAAATTGAATTGGAAAGACGATTTCATGAAAACAATTTGATAGAGATGAGACATGTAAAAAATTGCAGGATTTTAAACAGTTCATTCTTAAGAAATGGATAACGGTTTTGAATATTGTCAGATCAGTGGAAGCTCTAGTATATTAGATAATCGATGTTATAGTTGTTATTCACCAAAAGTAAATCCTCATAACAAAAATAACAATAGACAGAAACTTTTCCATAAATACTTGTTAGAGTTAGTAGATAATCCCTATGACAGAATTAAAATTGAAGAAGCATTAAAAATATTAATGATGTCTATAGAACTAAAGCTTTACCCTTTGAGTTTTTTATTGCAAAGATAGCTGATTTATTAGATATAAGGTATAATATTATGTTATTAACATTCTAAGAAGTATTCATTTATAGGGGTGATTTTTAGAGATGAAACCTTTAGAGATAACTGAAAAGAGAAAACTGCCTAAAATATATTTTGGATCAGTTTGAAGATGATGTAAAAATTAACATTTCTCAGACGTAGTGGGGAGAGACGTTCATAATACTGATGATTTTATAGAAATTTTTAAAGATTATTTTAATTTTATGATGGAAAAATTTGCTGCATTTAAAAAGGTTCTTTTCTAATAAATGGAAGCCAAACTTCTAGAAAAGTACTCTAAACACGGGAAAGCTGATTTGATTAAAATCACTTTAGAAAATAATGAAATTGATAAACAACTACATGAAAATAAAAAAGGATATCTTTCATTTACGAAAGCTGATTTGAACGAATACATTTTAGATAAAATTAAAACAAAACCTTCATTTTTGTAAATTAATCATGAACAGTATAATTGAAAAACTAAAAAGTAACGAGATAGAACTATTAAAAATTTTGAGGATTATGATTTCAGTAATGGAAATTCAAAACTAATAGAAAAGCAACAGCATTCGCATCAAGAATACAAATATTTGAAATTAATAATGTCGATAATATTGTAGAACCAGGATCATTTTAAATGAAATGAAAGATATTGTTATAATTGAAATTAAAAATCTGTTAATACCACAAGGATCTGTAAAAGTTAATATTAGATTTTATTGTAGTTTTACAAGACATGAAGATATACAAGATTTTAAGTTGGAAACAAAAAACAAAGTTTAACATTAATAATAGCTTCTTATCCTTAATTTGCTTAGGTAAATCAATATATGAAGAACCATAAATTGGGTTAAGTTTATCAGTACATAATTCTAAATTATTTATAGAATATAAAGCCCATCCAGAGTGTCTTCCTTGAAATTCTTGCACTTCCTTTAACAATTTAACTGCAGATGTTTGATAATATTATTCTAAATCAGTGGATCAGTTGATCTGCAGATAAATTATTAATGAAAATGCAAAAATTTCAGGGAAGAAAATCTGCATGGGCTTTATATTCTATAAATAATTTAGAATTATGTACTGATAAACATAACCCAATTTATGGTTCTTCATATATTGATTTACCTAAGCAAATTAAGGATAAGAAGGCTAATATTAACACGTTGTACCCGTCGAGGCTCCTCCAGCCCTACTAATTTAATATAATATCATTTTACGCGATATCATTTGATACCAAGTTTATCCGCCATCGGCAATTATTCGTAATAACATATTTATTCTACGTCAAGCATTCGTAAATTTGGTTTTTGCAATCATTTTGTATATATTATAACATCATTTATTATTTATTATATTATGAAAGTTAGGAATTTATTATGTATTGGATTTGGTTAATATGTTGAAATATAGTTGTTGTCATTTCATCTCATATTTGTGTATACGGAAAAGGTTATTCTTGAGCGTGGAAAATTACATGACTCATGGGTTTAACTCATGAGCCAAGGCTAGTAAACAGCGACCCGCGCGCGAGGCTTGCAAGCTGGTCAGCTAGATCATCGCCACGCCTACTGGACTTGTCAAGAAAGAAGAGAAGGGGAGTTGATAATTCGATCTTCGTTGTATATGAGTTTTGAGATTGAACTGGTACCAAGAGTGGGGGTGAGCCCGGATATAAGAAGATTCTCACCACGAGAACGGCACCTAACTACGACTTCTGCTGTGAACTTCTAGTGTGAACATCTACTGTGAACGACGTTATTGATTTTTGAAACAGTATGTGGTCTCTCCGAGACATAGTTATTTTGTACAATGTGTTGTCGCTTCGATACAGTACTTAGCTGCGGTTAAGTTATCGGATCTGCGTCAGACGAAACAAGCTTACGGCTTGTGCTATATTCAGTAAATCTTCTGGACGAAGAACTATGTTTAGTTCAAGTCCTCGGAATTTGGTACAAGTCTGTACCGTATAAATAGTATAGCTCAGTTGGATTGAAATTTCTACTAACATGGAAAAATTCATATCTCTGAATTTTCTCCTCGTACGATCAACGCTGATCATCTTTTACAAGTATAGGGCCAATGTCTAATTTAAAGACTAGGCAATTAGGGAGTGCTAGTCCAGATAGCCCGTACCATATCAGAGAAGGAAGGAAGGATGTCCATGGACCAAATTCTACATCGAGAAGAAGAGAATGAGTAACCACGGAAACCCGATGACTTCAACGAAAGCTGCAATTGGTGAGCTTCAATTAGATAAAGCAAGCAATTAGTAAATTCAGTAAAGTAAATTCTAAATTCCTCCACGCTTTAAAGAACTTTTCCGATTCATCTCATTTTTGTATAATAAATTAATTTGTATTTTATATTGCGTTAATTTTCTTTCTTAAGCGATACTTAATGGTTAATTATTTAAAATCCTACCCCTGTGATTTAAGTATAAGTCTCTATGCTAGTAAATATAAATTTTGGTTTACAGTTTTGTTTAAAACTGTAACCCTGGCGCCCAAACATCACATAGAGAAATGGGAAACCATGGAATGTTAATTGTTTCTATTTGCGTGGCAATTTGCGGGCAAGCCACATATAGTTTATTTGATATTCATGTGGCCCAAGGTAATAACTTTCATCTCCTCAAGTGTCTTGATGAGGAGAGCGAACAGTTACAACGTTGAGTGCCAGACCGATTTTCATAGGCTCTAGTGCCGTGAGCTAATAACATCGAGTTACTCCCTGTTGCCAAAACGTTCACAGGCTTAACCAAGCAAATGATCGCTGATACGAGGATGTATTTATGATATATTAGGTTAACTTATTATGTATATTAGGTAAAATATTGCGACCCTATATGGGGTCGTATTGGTCATTACGAATTGTACACGTACACGCGCCCCCATATGGTGTCGTGCTTATACAGTAGTTACTGTCCCGACACTCGGTCATACTTAAATTTTCCTTTGCGGGGACGTGTTATATGCTGTTGATTATGATAGATTTGTTATCTTGTTCATACTGGAGCCGTTAAATAGTACGATCTCCGATTTAAGGTCAGGAAATATTTGTAAATGACGATCTTCCATTTTAGGTTAGGAAATTTTCGTATAGAATATAGTTATATAAAGTAGTGAAAATCATGTGAATTTGGTAAATTAGGATGTAACAGAATAATATTATAAGATGAATGAGTAGTTACGGAATATTGAATAAGTATACAATTTTTTTGTATAAATTTCAATTTGAGTAAGAGAAGCTGGCATCTTTGGTTGTGGACATGGGAAACCAGTGACTATATCGTTGAAGACAGTCATAATTGATGCAACAGCTGGCTTGGAAACCTGGAGTACAGTGGGGAAGTGTGTACTGAAGACTGTAATTCATGAATGTGGTTGAACGTGCGAGATCGATATTTGCTATATACTGGGTTCAAAATCACTGGAACTATATACTTCGTCTACATCATCATTGTCCGACTTGTTCGATATATCGTCCAGACACTCTGCACCAAGTCTTTTACTAATCGATTTACTCGTAACGACTTAAAAAAGAAAAGTAAACTCACAGCACTGCACACTTACATAAACAACCTGTGCGTGAGATAGACAATGACTTTGTCACCCTACAAAGCACTCTTGACGTAGCCATGTGGGGTCGCGCCAAAACAGGAATTGAGAAATGGAAGGTGGACTATGCACGTACTTTAAATAGACGACCAGCAGATGGCAGGAAGAGACTTTATACATCTTCGAAACGCATACTTACTGCGCACCCAAATGGGTTCGCACAGTTCTAGATTTAGAACGAACGTACGAACCCATATGGGGACGTGAAGTTCAAAAACTTGGCTACTCTCACGTACCCATATGGGGTCGTATGGCACTCAACGTGTTAATGTTAAAAATAATGATCAAAAATGCTTTATATGCAATAAAATCAGCGTTGCATCAACCAAACGATCATGTAGGTAGACTTAGTATTTGCCGTATATAAATAAATTTCCAGAGTTAGAGGTAATTTTTAAAAAGAAAAATTTGAGTTTCCTGTGGAAATAACAAGGATAGGAAAATTTGAGAAGAAATCAAGTATATCAATCAACGTTTAAGCTTATGATGAAACATTTGTGGTATACCCACTTTATCATACTAAAAATAAGCAAGAAAAGCATGTTAATTTACTTTTCAATAAAAACAAAAAATATCCATTATTGTTGGATTAATTATTTATCTAAATTAATTTTCCCTCAAACATATAAACATAACTCAAAAACTTATACTTGCGATAGGTGTTTAAGATTTTATATTCGCGAGAAAAGTTAGATGAACATGAAAACGATTGCAAAGAACAAGAAGAAGTAAAAATAGGAATGCCTAAGAAAGTTGAAAATATAAGATCAAACATTTTTAATCATTCGCTTAGAGTACCATTTTTAAATAGTGCTTATTTTGAGTGTTTATTAAGATATATTGGTACTTGTCAGCCAAATCCCGAAAAATCGTATACTAATAATTATCTTTCCATTTCTTTTAGTTATTACATAAAATGTGTTAATTGTGATTATAAAACTCCAATTGAATATGCTGGTAAAGATGCTCCTAAACATTTGTAGAAATGCTTATAAAAAGATCACAAGATATTTATAACTTATATAAAGGAAATAAACCGATAATAATGAAGAAAGAAGATGAAATGAATTTTAAAAATTCAAAAGCTTGTTTTATCTGTCGGGAAAAATTCGAAGTTAGAGAAAAGAATATAAGAGACCATGATCTTTTAACAAGATAATTTAGAGAAGCGGTCCATGAAAATTTTAATATTCATTATAAAAATCCATCTCTTCTACAAGTTTATTTACACAATTTAGCCAATGATGATGTTCATTTATTCATAAAATTATTAGGAATTGATAAAAATGATGTAGATGCAATACCAAATAAAGAAAATAAATATATATCATTTAGTAAAAAGAGTAGAAAGTGGATTAACATTCCGATTCTTAGATACATTTCAATTTATGGCTTCTAGTCTAGCTAAATTATCAGCTAATCTAACAAAGGAACAATTTAGAGGAACAGGAAAATATTTTAAAGGTGAACAATTAGATTTAACTATTAAAAAGTGTTTATCCTTATGATCATATGAATTGTGAAGAAACATTTTAAAAACAGAATTAACTAACAAAGAATGTTTTTATTCCAAACTTTATAAATCTCATATAACTACTAAAGAATTACTTCATGCAAAACTAGTTTGAAATAAATATAATATTAAAAATATGGAAGAATATACGAGATTATATAAGAAATTTGATGTATGAATATTACCAGATATATTTGAAAATTTTAGAGATACTTGTATTAAAGCTTATAAATTAGATCCTGCTCGGTATTTTACTGCTCCTGGTATAGCTTGGGATGCTATATTAAAAATGACTAAAGTAGAACTAGATTTATTAAACGATTGTGATATGGTATTATGGATGAAAAAGAATTAGAGGCGGTATATCGCAAAGTATAATACGATATGCAAAAGCTAATAATAAATATTTAGAAAATTATATTCCTAAAGAAGTATCAAAATAATTAGCCTATTTGGGTAGTAATAATTTATATGGTTGGCTATGTCACAATATTTACTCTATGGTGGTTTTTACTGGATAGAATCGTTTTATAATTTTAGATATGGTTTTATATTTGAAGTTGATTTACAGTAACGAGAAAAATTACATGATGTACATGAAGATTTACGTTTTGGATCAGAAGGAGGAAACAAACAATTAACAACTTTAAATTATAAAGGAAAATATATTTTACATTATAGAAATTTAAAATAGTATCAAAATCTCTGATTAAAATGAACAAAATTTCATAGAGTTTTAACTTTTAAATAATCCAATTGGTTACACAAATATATAGACTTGAATACAGAAATAAGAACGAAGGCAACTAATTATTTTGAAAAAAGATTTCTATAAATTAATGAATAATTCGTCTTCGGTAAAACAAAGGAAAACATTAGAAATAGACAATATATTAAAATAATAACTGATCCAAAACATACATAAAATATGCTTCGAAACCATATTATAATCACACAACAATAGTTTCTGATAATTTAGTTGCTGTTCATGTGAAAATATTAAAATTAAATTTGATGAACCAATTTATATTGGCATTAACGTTTTAGATATTTTAAAGATGAAAATGTATGATTTTCTGTATAACAGTTTGAAACCAAAATAGGGAAAAATATTGATTTGTGTTATATGGATAGCGATTCATTTATATATGATATAACAACTGACGATTTTTATAGCGATATGAAAACAATGTTAAGTGAATTTGATAAACGCGAATATGGAAATGATACTAACTTTGGAATATCACAAGTAAACAAAACAGGATTGGGAAAATTCAAAGATGAAAGTAGTGGGAAAAAATGACAGAACGCGTTAATTTGAAATTTAAAACGTGCGCATATAGAGCAGAAGACGACGAAAGTAAGACATCAAATAGAGTTAAAAATCTTTGATGATCAATGTATCGGGAGGTACACGTCAACTCCGCACATTTAAAAGAAGCGCCTTAAGGAACTCTATCTACCTAACAAAACGTGAAACAGCTACTGCATCAAGTTGACATTCATAAATAACAGAGTATTGTGTTGTTTTCATGTTTCCTGAACTGACTGGATTTATATGTTTGGTTTTGCTGTACGGCAAGTAGTCCGAGCATTTCTCCATAGATGTTCTTACAAAAAACGGAGGTCATGCACTCTGGTGCAAGGTTGAAGAAGTAGTGATTTAAAGGATTTTTATGTTCTAATGTTTTCTCAACTAAATCAACTTTCATTTATTTTGTTACGTCAAGGTTTTCAACACTTCCTTCTCATCCCGTCAGCTTTTGAATCTGCCCAATTAGAGAAATTTTTATTTATTTTTCAGCCAATAATAGGCTTCTTGCACCTTTTGAATTATCCAATCCAAATGAGAGGGTGTGTCCGGATTTAGTCCAGAGCCATCTCGAACAATCTCCTCGGGTATATAAGCTGCAGATTTTCCAGCTACCTTGTCTTATTGATCGTCTAGTTACTGAGTGTGTGTGTTAAGACAGGAGGCGGGGCGCCTCATTCTTCGTCAGGCAGTACACCAGCCCAAGTAATGACCACCAGTTTTCTATCTCTGTAGCTATCTCCGCCAACTTATCTGAGGGGAAGTTCTAAACTTAAACTATGTGGCCGTTGATTTCTAAAATGTAAACGTCTTCCTTTCCATGTAAAAATGTCATGAAGTCTTAAACTGTAAATCGGGGATAGAGAGTGCGTTACCTTCTCGAGTTCCCCTTCAATCTATCTTGAGGAGACTACGATTTTGAAAATTTTTCTCTTTCTGTAAAGTATTAAATACAAACTTTCATTCTGGTCACCTGAGTGGCTTGGAATTAGCCTCTGTATCATCGGGCCGCGAACCCAATTAGGGTTTTATACTTGGTTTTCTAGGAGTGCAAGTGTACGCCTCCATACATTTTGTGTTTGGGCCAGTAATCTAACCTGTTCTTCTTTCCACGAAGGCCCAGTATTTTGGGTAATAGATACCACAGTGTATCAAAATTGTTACACTTAGTTTAGGCCTACAGAGGCCGAGTAATGTAAATCTATCCATTATCTAAACTCGTAAGCTCGTAAGCTCTTTCGTTGTTACGTAAGAGATTGCTGCAACATTGAGGGGGTGCCTCTAGAAGGCTGTAAATTTTGTATTGGTTGGATCAAGGTGCTCTGTCTTGGGAGATTTCTCTTCTTATCTATGTAAACGCTACATTGGCGATATTGTAAAGTTGTAAATTAGGGGCTTGAAGCCCAAAAGTGTTAAATTCCTTATTCTGGGGTTTTCTATTTTAATATCAAATTTGTCATTGTACCTGATACACTGTTGTTAAATTTGATTTTCTGAAATAAATATAACTTTTATTTAAAGTTTTAATTTCACTTCTGATATCGTAGATAGACCCATTCCAGCTCGCACCTTCTTTCACCTCTCTCCGAACCATGGGAACTCCGTAGCAATTATAATAAATTTTTACATGACAAAAATAAAACAATATAGAACAATGGATTTAATTAGATCTTATGAAGACGAATTATATTCTGTTGAATGTAATAAAATAGTTTTAAGTCCTGATGATGATAAAAGATGTATATGTGAAAATGGAATTGATATATTACCTTGGGGTCATTATAAATTAAAAGAAATGGAATTGAATTTGTATATACGTAAATGAGTCATATAGGTAAGAAAAGCACCTTGCTTTTCTTTCGGCTACCTCACATAGGTAACAAAAGCACTGCACGATAAAATCAAATACCAAGGTTTCCACTACCTCAGATATGTAAAAAATCACCTTACTTTACTTTTAACTATCATGTTTCGGCTACCTCTCTTTTTTCGAGATTTCTTAAAAAGTTGAAGATGACATAGACGGGCTTTAAAAAGTATTCTATGATTTTTATTTTTTATTTTATAGAAATATTAACTTTTGATATATTTCCCTAATAATGGGTGATTTTATGGGGAAAAGATGTGAAATTCTGAGAAAAAATCGGCAAAATTTGTGTGAATGGCTAAAAGTTGATGCTGGTCCAGGATCCGCGTCTGGTACCTATTAATGGTTTTCCGTGGTTTCCCATTTTCAAACCAGTCCGTACGTTAATTAGGGCCACTGTCGCTTCCTTCCCACTCCTAGCCCTTTCCATCCCATCGGTGCCAAAAGACCTATCTGCGTCAGTGCGACGTAAAACAAACGATATAATAATTTGGGATTTAAGTAGGAGTGAATTTGTGAAGAAGAATTCCTTGGTTAACCCGAGTGTAATATAATAACGAGTCGAATTAATTTTAAATAAAGATTTATGAAAATAAATTAATTAAATATTCAGAAAGTAAGTGTTTGAAATTTGTTCGTGTTAAGACATTTTTGACCAAAATTAAAGGAAACTAGAAAAATTGAAATTTCCTTGATACATATTTCAGAGCATTTTATCACATGATTATGTTTGTGTTATACCATTCAACGTCATTTTTCATTGTTATTAAAGCTGGATACTTTATTTTTCATCTTTTCGATTATTTCCAAGATTGACGTGTCCTTGAATATGGTTTGCCATTCTTTAGTCATCCACCAGACACAAGGACAGTCTGTTGTCTGGCAAACGGGCACAGCGCGTACATACATGCAGCAGCCTTATTGGCCAGTCAGTCTAATTCTCAGAAAACTCGGGTGTACTCAGTCCTTAAGACAAATCACCCACTAAGGCACCGGTCTCATGGAATCGTCAAGGACGCAAGATGTCGAAATTACTCAACGATCTTAAACAAAAGTATCGTGGTGAGTGATATTAAATAGCAATACCATTTTGTCCATAAAATTTGGCCGTCCGGACTATTCACGATAATGTTTAATGGTTGTTACGTTGCCAAGTACGATATGATGCATACAAATAATACCCAAGCGCAATGAGATGATATAAAACTTCCCCTAATTTTCCTAATGAATTGGTTTAAATTCAGAACGTTAACGGTTAATTATGACTTTAAATTATCTATGAAATGCTCAATTTTCATCATAGAAATTAATACAATTCAAATTAATTAATCTCAATTGGATTTCGAGAAACGACATACTTCATAACCGTCCATCAAATTAACTTTAAAATCATTACATTATTTCACCGAATTAAATTTTAATTCACTTGTAGAACTTTAAATTAAATTACTTTCCTTTGTTGCTTAAATTAAATTGACCAAAATTTAATTCATTTGACGTCAGTTGCAAAAATAATCAGAAATATAACTCAATTTCTTCACTTAGACATGTCTTAACAAGATTCCTAAATACTACACAATGAAAGTAAGAATAGCTCCAAGCAAAAAAATCACAGTGGTGGATTATAGCCCAAAGCACATCGTCAATATTGTAAAGGACACAACATGACCAAAACAGCACTCAAAACATTAACTTCATTTCAAAATACGCAACATAAATATATATGTGCATACAAACCACAACACACACATATTACGATAGCTGAGATTTAAATTACTTTGGGCTGACTAGGTTATAATATTAATAATAATAATAATAATAATAATAATAATAATAATAATAATAATAATAATAATAATAATAATAATAATAATAATAATAATAATAATAATAATAACTGGCGTAGGGATGTGGCGAACCCATCGCCCAGTGGTAAACCACTGCAATCAGCCACCCGAGTATTGGCGGGAAAACCATAACTATTCGGGTAAGGAGGAAATGCCTGCCCGCAGCCGGAGAACATCTTGAGGCCCTCCAGGGCTGACAACCTTGGTTGTATGTAGAATGAGCAATTTGCTCCAAGCTAAGCTAAAGCTTCTCAAGCATGATGGTAAAACAAAGACATGAAGTTAATACCCCAGGTGGCAACTTTTCAAAGAAATCCATCGTCGCCGACAAGCGACGCATGCATCCCGTTTGGATTCTGGGGGGGATGCAACATCATGCTAAAGACGAGTCGGAGCGTCTTGGAAATCCTGAACAGTCACGAAAGCTGAAACCCATATCTAAGACTTTTTTGGCAACGTTCAACATAAACAGTTTAATACAAACTGGTAAGATGAAACAGCTGACCAATGCCCTCCACGAAAATAAAATCGCAGTAATGGCTCTGCAAGAAACTCGCTTCACTGACGAAGATACGTTTGAGTCTGAAGGGTATCGGTTCTTCAAGAGCAGATCCCATAAGAGAGTAATGAAAAACACCCCTATCTTCGGTACAGCTTTTGCTGTCAACACCAGAATTCTTAAGTCAGTCTCAAATTTTGAAGCTGTTAATGATAGGTTATGCCTACTATCCCTGCGTTGTGCAAATAAAACATATACGCTAGTCAATGCACATGCTCCAACTAATGAACCAAACAAAAAAACCTGGAAGGCACAGATAGATTCTGGAACATCCTGGATGCCAGATTAGAGAAAATCCCAAAGCACCACGTCAAAATCATATTGGGTGATTTTAATGCACAGGTAGGACGTGAACGGAAACACAGGAAAGTTGTTGGGCTCTACCCAGCACACAAAAGAACCAACAAGAATGGAGAACGCCTCGTTGAACTATGTGATAACCACAACCTCCAACTGATCTCAACACACTTTCGTCACTTACCAAGAAAACAGATGACATGGAGATGCCCAAACAAAACAATAGGAGAGTTCCAAATAGACCATGTTGCTATATCTCGAAGATACAGTCCGGAAATCATGAACGTTACCGTACAAAAGGGAATAAACATAGACTCAGGTCACTAGGTATCAGTAATCAAGTTTCGGCCAATCCCTCTCAACAAAAATAAGAACGAACCTACCATAATTCGCTTTGACACAAAAAAGCTCAGAGAAAGAGAGAATGAATTCAAAGAACTTGCCCAACCAGAGGAAAAAAACTTCAACAGCACAAGAAAGCAGATGATACAAGCTGCAAAAGGAGTGGCGGAAATCAAGAAGAGGAAGAAGCACACGTGGTGGAACGATAACTGAGAGAAGACCTTAGGGGATCGTCTGAATGCCTGGAAAAAGTATTATACCTCGAAAAAAGAAGAAGATTGGAAGATGTACAAAACACAACAAGCACAAACAGCAAAAATAATACGCAGTGAGAAACGCAAGTATGAAAAGGAACTACTGGACAAGATTGAGGAAGACTTTCATAGAGGTGAGACCCGTGAATACTTCAGAAATTTTTATAAGAAGGTACAAGAATACAAGGCACCTTCCCTTTGCTTTCTAAGGAAAGATAGAACTCTTACAACATCAAATGAAGAAAACTGCAAAATCTTAGCTAAGTATTTTAACGACCTTCTAAACTGTGAAAAACCAGCCAACCCCATCAAAACAAACAAACCAGTGAGCCAAAACCTGCCATCTTCTCCACCAAATCGCGATGAAATCAAACGCCACATAAAGAGACTGAAAAATAACAAGGCTCCTGGTGAAGACTCCATGATTGCAGAACTGTGGAAACATGCCCCGGAAGAAGCAATTGACATCCTAAACCAAACCATTGTAGATATATGGGAAAAAGAACAACTACCAGAGGACTGGAAGCTAGCCTTGATCCATCCTTTACACAAGAAAGGAAATATAAGAGATGTGAACAATTACCGTGGAATTTCTCTTCTGCCAGTAGCCTACAAAATCCTGTCACTATCCATCCTTGAAAGACTAGAACAGCAAATTGAGCACAAACTCGGGGAATACCAAGCAGGTTTTCGGAAAGGCCGATCAAGTGCAGAATACTTAACCTAAAAACCATAATAAGATACCATGTGCTGAGAGGTCGAACCTATGTATCTACATTTGTAGACTTCAGGAAAGCATACGACTCCATCGACCGTGATGTGTTGCTTAATATCCTTGCAGAAATGGGAGTCGATGAGAAACTGCTAGCGATAATAAGGGCAACACTAACTAATACCAAAACAAAAATGTAAAATTCCGAGGATGTCTCTCTGAACCCTTTGAGATCAAGACAGGCGTTCGACAGGGAGAAGGGCTGTCACCTCTTTTGTTCAACTGCGTACTTGAGAAGGTAATACAGGAGTGGCGAAAGACGTTAAAAGAAAGAAACCTTTACAAACCCGTAAGGATTGGGAAAAAGAAAAATGGAGTGGAAATAGATTGCTTAGCGTTCGCTGATGATATAGCCATTATGGCAGAAAATTTCGAAAGTGCAACAGAACAGATCATTGTGTTGAAGGAAGTAGCAGAACAAACAGGTTTACAAATTTCCTTTCAAAAGACAGAAGTAATGTCAAATATCAAAGATGATACGGCACAACTAAACACCAAATATGGAATGATAAACCGTGTTAGTAAATTTAAATACTTTGGGGAATGGATTCAGCAAAATGGACTTGACAAAGAGGCCATAGCAGCAAGAATCAAGAAAATGGAAGTCACTTTCCAAACCACCCGCAACATTTACAACAAAAAGTGCGTTTCCCTGAACACAAAAATTCGTCACTACAACACTGTCATCAAACCAGTATCATTGTATGCATCTGAATGCCCTATCCTGTCCAAGAAATGTTTGCTTGCGGATTTAGAGAGGAAAGAAAGAAAGATCTTACACACCATACTTGGTCCAAACTACAAAAATGGCATCTACATTAGAAAATCCAGGCAAGAAATATACTCTAAGATAGAGAAGATCACGGACACAATGCGTAAAGGCAGAGTTCGCTTCTACGGTCATATACGACGGATGATCGACTCTCGATGGACGAAACGTATCTTCAGTATATTTGACGCAAAACCAAAAACGGCAATGCCATGGTACGTTAATGTCAAGAAAGATCTTAATGAACTGGGCCTACAAGCAGAAGATGCACAAGACCGAAGAGCAGCCATCAAGACTTTTGGGACTTTCCGGGACGAAAAACGGGCAACTGGTGCTAAATGGACAGAAGAACGTCGTGCTAAACACAGTGAGCTAATGAAGACGATGTGGATCAAGCGAAAGACGAACAAATGCCAGAATGTAAAGTGAGGCTTGTCGTGGTTCCTAGTTGGCCGATTAGCGTAGTTAAATGAATAATAACAGTAATAATAATAATAATAATAATAATAATAATAATAATAATAATAATAATAATAATAATAATAATAACACTGTAACGGTTCAAATCCCATTACAAGCAGTCATTATTATTATTATTATTATTATTATTATTATTATTATTATTATTATTATTATTATTATTATTATTATTATGTTAGATCAAAACCGGGTTAAAATATCCCAAGATTCATCACTCAGAAGACTTTCACTACGATACGCTGTAACGGTTCAAATCCCGTTACAATCAGTCATTATTATTATTATTATTATTATTATTATTATTATTATTATTATTATTATTATTATTATTATTATTAGTGTATTATTATTATTATTATTATTATTATTATTATTATTATTATTATTATTATTATTATTATTGCATCTATATTATTAATATTATTGTATCTGTACTTCTTCTTCTTCTTCGTTTAGGCCTACGATGGACCACGTGGTTCTTAACTCTGGTGAGCTCTTTTCTTACTCTTAACCCAGTATTCTTTCATTATAGCGCTATTGATGTCTTTTCTTTCTTGAGTCCATTTCACTCTCACTCTTGGACGCAGTGATTTAGCTGTTAGTGACTGGAGAGAGTCAGATGTCTTGATTAACTTTCTGAACTTATCTCGTTTGTAAAATTCAATGTGATCAATGTTTAGGCAATGTAGGTCTCTCCGAACTAAATTCTCCATTGACATTTGTTGCTTTCCCTCTAGATACAGTGTTGAAGATACTTGAAGTGAGTCTCTGGGTGTCCATCCTTACTACGTGACCATAGAACATTAGTCTTCTCTTCCTCATAGCTGTTGTAATGCTCTCTACTTTATTTTGCAGTTCCATGTTGTGCCTGTTTCTGTACCCATTTCCATCTATAATGGGACCCATACTCCTTCTGAGGATCTTTCGCTCTTTCAGTGCCAGTTTTCTACGTTGTCCTTTCCGGGTCATGTTTAGGCATTCTGAGGCGTACAGTAGAGATGGTCTTACTACGGTGTTGTAGTGTTCAAGTTTAAGATTCAAGGAGAGGGATTTAGACTTGTTTATGTTCTTACAAAGATGATAAGCTCTTCCTAATTTAGTGCATCTACTCTTCATTGCAAGGTCCACATTAACATTTGGGGTTATCCATTCTCCAAGATATTTGAATCAGTTGGCCTTGTGTATAATTTTGTACCCCAAAGAAATGAAGATGGGTGCTTCTCTGATATTTGTCAGAAATTATTATAGTAGTAAAAGTTAGGTGTTCGGCCGCCTCCACCTCAACCGGCCCTCCGCAGAGGCCTCCTCCATCTCCACCTCCACACGCTCCCGGCAGAGGCCTCCTCTGCCTGCACCTCCACAGGTCCCTCCGCAGAGGCCACCGCCGCAAGCCACGTGCTCTTGTTTATAAGCAAAGCCACGTGGTTTTTTGACAGCCACGTGCCTTTTTGACAGCTGTCAACCTCCATCCTGCATCACTAACCTCAGTGCTGCCCTCTTGATGGGGCTAAACCTTATCGTGGTGGCGGGTGATTTAAAATGCCCGTTCTTTTGACAGTTGCTATCCGCCATCTTGCATCAATTACCCTAGTGCTGCGACCTTTACGGTACTAAACCTCAACCTGGTGGTTGGAAATCGCAAACCTCAGTGTTGCCCTCTTAAGCTGCTACCTTTGAAATGTGGTGGTGGGTAATTTAAAATCCACGTGCTTTTTGACAGCTGTCACACGCCATCCTTAATAAGGAGAGCACCGTGCTGTTATCTTTAAGGCACTGCGGGCTATTTGAAAAATTCCGCGTGCTTTTTGACAGCTGTCATCCGCCATCTTTAATTAACAGAGCATCGTGCTGCTATCTTTGCGGCACTAAACCTTACGAGCGGGTAATTTGAAAAAATCCACGCACTTTTTTGACAGCTCATCTACCATCTTGCATCGCCAACCTCAGTGCTGCCACCTATAGCTACTACCTTTGAAATGTGGTGGAGGGCAATTTGAAAAACTCGACGTGCTTTACAAACCTACGTGCTTTTCCTGACAGCTGACAGTGGCTATCATTAATCAAAAGATCATCGTGCTGACATCTTAGCTACTACCTTCGAAATGTAGTGGCGGGCAATTTCCAAGCGATTTTTTGACAGCTGTTAGCCGCCATCTTTAACTACGTGCACGTGGCTTACTACTACTCTCTCAATGGAAGTAAAACATTATAGCGCGGGAATTAGCCAGGCCGCAAGCTACCCCATAGTTATAAAGCTAGCTGCCCTTCTCAACGTACTTACCGAGCTGCAATTTTCAACATAATTCTCTATCGAACAAGTTTAAACATGCATCGCGAAGGCAAGATGGGGCACGTGCTGCAGCGCTGAAGTCATTGCGTATGTTTAGATTTGCAGATTACAAAAGAAAGATAACAAACCTAGAATCGAATACTGTACTGGATGTCGTTAACTTCAACATGCGTTCAGAACATGGTTTGATGTGTTCAGATCACTAAATAAATGATTAAAACATAACAAGTCTAGAATCGAACACTGTACTTGAAACAACATGCGTTCAGAACATGTTCAGAACATTGTTTGATGTGTTCAGATCACTAAATAAATGATTAAAACATAACAAGACTAGAATCGAACACTGTACACGATATAACATGCGTTCAGAACATTGTTTGATGTGTTCAGATCACTAAATAAGTGATTAAAACATAACAAGATTAGAATCGAACACAGTACTCGATACAACATGTGTTTAGAACATGTTAGGCGATACCTTTATCTAAGAAGATCAGATCACTAAATAAGTGACTAAAATATAACAAGACTAGAATCGAACACGATACAACACGTGTTTAGAACATGTCAGGGAATTCCTTTGTTCTAAGAAGATCAGATTACAAAAGAAGTGATTGAAACAGAACAATACCAGAATCGAGCTCTGTACTCGACACAACATGTAATCAGAACATTGATTGATGTGTTCAGAACACGAAATAAGTGATTAAGACAAGAAACGAACACTGTACTCGATACAACATGTGTTTAGACCATGTTAGGGGATATCTTTGTTCTAAGAAGATCAGATCACTAAATAAGTGATTAAAATATAACAAGACTAGAATCGAACACGATACAACATGTGCTTAGAACATGTCAGGGTCTACCTTTGTTCTAAGATGATCAGATTACAAAAGAAGTGATTAAAACGTAACAAGACTAGACTCGATCACTGTACTTGATGTCGTTAACTTCAACATGAAAAGTATAATACAGGGATTCGGCGGCCACCTTCTCCGGCTCTCGGGAGAGGCCTCCGCTTCCCGCGGGAAATTTGAATTTTGGCGGGAAATTTGAATTTTGGCGCGAGATTTGAATTTGTAAACAAAGCCACGTGCTTTTTGACAGCTGTCGTCGACAACAACGTATCGCTAACCTTACTGCTGCCATCTTGACGGGCCTAAACCTCAGTGGTACCAACTTAACCTAACTAGCGCGAGATTTGATTTGGTAAACAAAGCCACGTGTTTTTTGACAGCCACGTGCTTTTTGACAGACAACAACGCATCGCTAACCTCAGTACTGCCATCTTGACGGCCTAAACCTCAGTGGTACCAACTTAACCTAACTAGCGCGAGATTTGAATCGGTAAACAAAGCCACGTGTTTTTGACAGCCACGTGCTTTTTGACAGACAACAACGCATCGCTAACCTCAGTACTGCCATCTTGACGGGCCTAAACCTCAGTAGTACCAACTTAACCTCACAAGCGCGAGATTTGAATTTGTAAACAAATCCACGTGTTTTTGACAGCTGTCATCAGCCATTTTTAAACTACAGAGCACCGTGCTGTCCTCTTTATCGCAGTAGCTGCAAATTCGTCACCTGTCATCCGCAGTGCTGCCATCTTAACGGGCCTAAACCTTAGTGCTACCAACTTAACCTCACTAGCGTGAGATAAACAAATGCACGTGCTTTTTTGACAGCTGTCATCCGCCATTTTCAATCTATAGAGCACAGTGCTGCCCTCTTTAGCTACTTAAATTTGAAATGTGGTGGCGGATAATTTGAAAAATGCTTTTTGACTGCAGTCATCTTTGAGCACCGTGCTGCCCTCTTTAGCTAGATACCTGTGGTGGCAGACAATTCCACGTGACAGCAGCCATCTTTGAGCACAGTGCTGCCCTCTTTGTGGTGGCGGGAAATTCCACGTGCTTTACAAACTCACGTGCTTTTTTCAGACAGCTGTCATCCGCCATCTTGCATCGCAAACCTCAGTGCTGCACTTTTTAGCTAGATACCTTTGAAATGTGGTGGCGGCAATTTGAAAAATTCTACATTCTCTTGTTTGGAAAAAACCTATGCGCTTTTTTGACAGCTATCATCCGCAATCTTTAATCCAGAGAGCACCATGCTGCCCTCTTTAGCTACTTACCTTTGAAATGTGGTGGCGGCAAATTCTACGTGCTTTACAAACCCATGTGCTTTTCTGACAGCCGTCATCCGCCATCTTTAATCCAGCGAGAACAGTGCTGCACTCTTTAGTTGAAATGTGGTGGCGGCAAATTCCACGTGCTCTTGTTTGGAAACAAATTCTACGTGCTCTTCAGCTGTCATCCACCATCTTTAATCAAGAGAGCACCGTGCTGCCCTCTTTGTGGTGGCGGATATCTTGAAAAATTCTTTTTAACAAGCAGCCATCTTTAATCCAGAGAGAACAGTGCTGCCCTCTTTAGCTACTTACCTTTGAGGCGGTTAATTTGAAAAATTCTATTTGACAAGCTGCCATCTTTAATGAAAAGAGCATAGTGCTGCTATCTTGCGGGTGATTTTTACGTCACAGCTGTCATCCACCATCTTGCATTGCTAACCTTAGTGCTGCCCTCTTTAGCTACTTACCTTTGAGGCGGACTATTTGAAAAAAAATCTATTTGACAAGCTGTCATCCGCCATCTTGCATCGCAAACCTCAGTGCTGCACTGTTTAGTTGAAATGTGGTAGCAGATAATTTGAAAAATTATTTTTGACAAGCAGTCATTTTTAAACTACAGTACACCGTGCTGCTATCTTGCAGGTAATTCCATCCGCTGTCATCCACCATCTTTAATCAACAGAACACCGTGCTGCCATCCTTAGCTACCGCCATCTTACATCGCTTACCTCGCTGCTGGACTCTTTAGTTGAAATGTGGTGACGGTAAATTCGAACAAGTTTAATCATACATCAGGGGAGCTAGAGTAAGCACGTGCTGCAGTGATGACGTCATCATGCATGTTTGGATTTGTCCGTTTTCTTAAGAGTAAATCGGTGTAAAGGAATGCAATAAGTATGCATCATAAAAACAAGAGTTTGCATGTGCTGCAGCGATTTATTTATTTATTTATTTATTTATTTATTTATTTATTTATTTATTTATTTATTTATTTATTTATTTATTTATTTATTCACGAAGCACAAGATACTGCTACACTGAGCAAATTTCACTTGCACTGTCAACAGACTATTTAACAAACATAAACATTCATAATAAAATATAACAAACATAACAAAATATAACAAGATCAGATACACATCCTACTAATAACTGCCCAAATCGAAAACCATGAGAATGTCCATGTTCATAGCCAAGTCGTCGTGGGTCAAGATGGCGGTATAATCCCTTTACATCAACTTATCCTTAAGATACTATTTACACACCTCTCGAATTCACTTTTATTTGATGCTATATCAAGCTCTTGTCTCCTATTAATATTGTTAAAGGGTGTTGGGAGGCGGATTAGAAAAGATCGTTGAAGTATTGAGTGCTGAGTGTGGGGAATGTGGAGAAGGTCTTTGGTTCCGGTGGAGCGGGAAGGAACGCGGAGAGAGAAGAGAGAAACAAGATGTTCTGAGCGGTAATGTCAATTTAAGATCTCGTGGGGGAAACTCAGGTCTGCTACCTGTCGCCTGATGTGCAGCGGTGACACATTAATTGCCATTAATACCTGCTGCGTAGACAGATTTCTGAGCTTGGGGTTTCTGTTCCTTACAATTGCAGCAAAGAAGGACACTGCTCTGTCTAACTGCTTAGTATTGGAGAGGGCGGCTGTTGTCCAAATCAGAGAGTAGTAGTTTAAGAGAGGTTGAACGATCGTGAGGAAGAAGTGACGATGGGCAATGGGGTCAGAAATTTCTGTGAAGCGATAGAGAATGCCTAGTAATTTCATAGCCTTAGTTGTATATGTTTCTATATGGGTCTTAAATTGTAATTTTATATCGAATATTACACCTAGGTCACGCTGTTGCGTAACCACGGTGATGGGCTTGTCGAGTAGGTAATATGATGTCGGTAGAGGAGATTTACGCAGTGTTATGGTGAAGTGGCTGCATTTTTGTGGATTGGGGATAAGTTTCCAAGTACGGCACCAGTTCGAGAGTGCATTAAGTGAGGACTGTAGCAGAGCTGCATCTGCTGGATTCCTGATCTCCCTAAATATCTTGCAGTCGTCAGCAAAGAGTAAGGTATTCGCTGTTTCGTTGAGTTCGGACGGCAGATCGCCCATAAACAAAGAAAACAGCAAGGGGCCAAGAGTACTGAGTTGTGGGACACCGGAGGTGACTGGTAACCATGAGGATGAAGTGCCTGATATTACCACTCTCTGCCAACGGTTATGTAGGAATCCAGTAAGAAGGGTCAGAAGACTGCCATGTATATTAAATCGTTCGGAGAGTTTATGGAGCAACAGAGTATGGTCAACAGAATCGAAAGCTTTCGAAATGTCTACGTAGCAGATATCTAGCTGTGATTTAGCTGCAATGGCGTGTGATGCAAAGCTATGCAGAGTGGCCAGGTTTGTTAGACAAGAGCCACCTGGTAGAAAACCATGTTGCTTGGTTGAGATATACGGCAAAGTGAATGCGAGGAGACGCTGGTGTATAATTTTTTCAAAGATAAAGGATAGTGTGGGGAGAATAGAGATTGGTCGGTAAGATGAAACATTAAATTTTTTGCCTGATTTGAGAAGTGGAACAATATTTGCCTGTTTCCAGGTAATAGGAAAATAGCCCGCGGCAAAATATCTGTTAAATAATTTAGAGAGAGGGACGCAAAGAGTGCTGGCAGTATTTTTTAGGGAAAGAGGACCTATAGTGTCGGCACCGGTAGCTTTGTTGGTACGAAGAGTTTGAAGAAGGTTATGAACTTCACTTGGTGTGGTAGTTATGCTTGATAGGGTTCTGTCTGAAGCTGTACCAACGGGAGGGAGCGGTTGGTTTTGTAAGGGAGGGGAGAAGTTGGAGAAGAAATACCTGTTGAACAGTTCATTGCGATCGGCGCCATCTGCTGTTGCATCGTTGCGGTTCACGCTGACAGGAATCCGCTCCGTCCTTCTCCGTGTGTTGATGAGACTCCAGTAGCGCTTGGGAATGCTGCGGACGTTTTCAGTGACAGTGTCTACGTGTGTTTTGTAGTCTCTTCTGACTATAAACCTCGCGTGGCGGCGGATTTTAACGAAGGTATTGTGAGTGTGTTGGTTAGGGAAGTCTATCCACAGGCGCCAAGCTCTCTTCTTATTAAATAGTATCAGACTGGTCTCTTGTGATATCCAGTGTTGATGTTTGCTAGTAGTATCCCGTTGTGCAGGTACGAAGTCTTTAATTGCAGCTTGCAGCCAGTCGTACAGCAGGTCAAGAGCCGATTAGATATCAGCTATTTCGAGCAGACTCCAGGGAAGGCATTCCAGGGCACGACACATTGCATGCCAGTCGGCACGGCGCCAGATGTAGGTAGGACGGTAGGAAGTCCTGCTGTGAGGCTTTGAGGAGGGGTGGGGAAGGAGGAATGTAGCATCGAGGGACTAGTGGTCGCACAGGAAAAGGTTTCTGCCTGGGGTTATTGTTTTAAGTTCTAATGAGGAGAGTATGAAGACCAGGGTGTAGGGTCCACGGGTTGGGTACATATTAAACTGTTTCAGTCCGAGGCCATTAATAAAACTGTCTATAAAGTATGTGTCACAGTTGTTAGTTGACAGTCCGGTAGCTGGAGAAGACCACTTTATAGACAAGTCAAAGTCGCCCATTAAAATTACTTCACCATCAGGGAGAGCTGCAATGACTGAGTCCAGGCACTGTTCAAGGTCACTGAATGGGCAGTTTAGTGGTCTGTAGTAACATCCCACAAGTACAGGGCGTCGAGGAAAGAGTAGCTCCACCCACACAAACTCACAGTTCCGTTCGAGATCTGTCCTTCGTTTACACGGTAAAGCACTATTCACTGCTAGCAACACTCCACCACCTAGAGTAGAGCGATCACGACGGAATATGCTGTAATTAGCACTGAGTAGTAGTTCACTGTCACTAGCGATGACGTTATTGTAGGTGCACATGTTTAAACCCGTTCGTTGACTAAAAGCTTTAGTCTTCAAGAAACAGTGTTAGAGAGTAGAGTGCAAACATGACGAAAACATTAATAGTTGATGTGCAAGGCTTTAAAGTAAACGGAAACAAATTTGTGTTTAAAGAGGTGGCTGTGTTAGATTGCAGTGTGTTGTGGGCTTCAAAACTTGTTAGTTTAGTATTTAGTCCACCGTTCCCTTACTGTTTGCAAACAGAAGAAGATAAAAATCAGACTCAGTGGATTGAGAATAATTTAGGTTTGAAGTGGGAAGAAAAAGGAATACCGTATCGTTTTCTACCTTTAATGATGAATGCACATTTGTCAAGAGCAGATCTTGTTCTTTTAAAGGGTTGTGAAAAGAAAGAATGGTTGCGTGATTTTCCACCATCATCGTGTGAAATTATCGACATGCATGAATTGGGGTGCCCATCATTTAAAACTCTTCCGAAAGAGCATAGTAGAGAAACAAGTAAACAGTCTTTACAACATGTATGCATGTTCTTTGATTGGTTGTGTTGCAGTGCATGCCGGGAAGTGAACAACATATGTAAACTGCAGTGTCGAAATAACCTTAGTATAAAAGAAACATTTGTAGAGTAAAGACATCATGTTATTTCTAACATATACTAAGTGTAACGCAGTTGAAAAGGCGATCGTAAAATTTTATGCATGCAAAAAGAAACTACACACTTTTACTGAAGAAGAGTTAAATGCATTACCAAAGGCATTTTTGGTTAATGTAGCTGCGAATGCTGTAAAGAAGATTTGGGATAAGGTGCCTCGTCAGTGGACTCAAGATCCTGTTTTGTCAGAGCTTCAAACGTGTAGTTTACATCATGAACACGTGAGTTTAGGTAGAAGACCTTCTGTGAGACAGTGCCGTACATGTCAACTAATTAAACTGTATCACGGACCTAAAACTAACGAGTTGTCTTCGCTTATAAACACTTATCATGGCTGTGGAGAGAGTAAACAAGGAAAAGGTGAAGAAACGTGCTGGGAAAAAGATGAGGAAGCATGTTGGGCGTGGACTCATCAATAGAGTGATTGATCTTCTTTTCTTCGTGCTTCATCTCCCCTGCGGGCCTAGAACACGTTTTCCTGACACGTAGTTACATGCTGCCTGCATAGGGTATGGCGTGTAGCTGTGAAAATCTGCTTCGTAATGTTATGATGTGTGTGTGTGTGTGTGTGTGTGTGTGTGTGTGTGTGTGTGTGTGTGTGTGTGTGTGTGTGTGTGTGTGTGTTATTACCTAGTGCTTTAGCTGCTCAGAAGATAGCAGCACTTGTCGTTGTTGGTGCAATAAAACGAAAACTGAGTGGCAAAGATCGTAAAATAGACAAAGGATAAAAATGTATATATATTCTAAAATAAATATGAATTGTCAAAACATATTACAGGTGTTGTTTAATCTTGCAGCATGTCCTAGTGACTTAGAAGAAAGGAAACGTAGAGGATTAAAAGAAAACACACATAAGATTTAAAGTACATCCTCTTTATTAATCCATGAATTAAAGCTGTTATTAAAACCAAGCCATTTAACATACAGTTTATTGCCACGACGTCGAATAACACGTCGAATAACTAAATAGAGATCAGGATATATTGTTTTGTGCAGTTCTTCGATGTAGAATCCTCCTTCAATAGGCTGTACTCTGAGATCGCGAAGTAAATACGTAACTGGATTAATAAGCTTAACACTTCTGATTTGAAAAATTTCAGTGCTCCAGTTAGGTGTGTATCCTTTTGCAAAGATAGACTTGTGTTTGCTGATGCGAACAAAATCACCTTCTTTAAAACGATGGCGACGTGGATCAGCTGTTTTAATTACAAGATGAATAGCATTTATACGAGGTGTATTCTTTGTAACAAGACGTGGATTTGTTCCGATAGTGCGATGAGGTGTATCGTTGTAAGTAGATAAAAGTCTAGGTAGCAGATCAATCCAACGATATGAAACTTGCGCTGTAAATTCTCGCCACATCATTGTTTTGAGTGTACGATTAAAGCGTTCTAAACACTTGCTTTGAGATTGCTGAACGTAGAGCAGTGTTGAATGCCAAGTAACTTGAGGTAAGAAGAAAAATCCTTGTTGTAAAACTCTTTACCTTGATCAGTTTGAAGAAGCCTTGGGCAGCGTTTCGATTCTTCAACAATATGTTTAAATGCTTCTTTAACTTGAGCTGCTATTTTAGAACGCACGGGTTGTGCAAAAGCAAACTTCGTCGATAACAGTAAGTAGATACTTATACCCCTTATTACTAGAGGCATATGGAATCATTTCTACTAAGTCTGCTTGCCAGAGATCATCTTCTCCACGTGTAATAACGCGTCTGCGATAGTAGACGCGACGTGCTGGTTTATGTAACTCATGTGCGATGTTTACCTTTACAGGTGATATCTTCTCTTGACGAGCCATTAAAAAATAATACCGGCATAACGTAGTTCTCTTTCTATTTCTAGAATTTCTGATCCGTGACCAGTGTGACCAGCCCCTTGCGATGCTCTTAAAAGTTGTAATCGTTCAACGAGTAAGTTTGGATCATTCCAGTATCTTTTATCCACATACGGCAACAAAGGCTTGTAGATAACATCAAGCCTACGTGCAGTCGGAAACAGCTTAGAAATAAACTCACGATACTTGTAACTCTTATTCGCATTTACAGCTTCTGTTCTCTTGTAATTACGTCGTGTTGCATCAGTAGCAAAAAGTATTGCTTTATATTTTTTAAGATCGTCTTGAAAATTATATCCTTGTCAGGTATTCGTGAGAAAAGAATTTCTAAGAGTCCTTCCGTAGGTTTATAGGTAGCACCTTTTACAATGAGTTTGTTGTTATTAATCTTCACATTTGAATTTCCTATCCAGAAACAGTCATCTTCGTTGCGAATACCGTAGGTAGTGTCAGTTTGTCCTGTAAAAAGCTTTTCTATATAAGGTGCAAAGAGAGATCCATAGGTATCTTGAATAAAAGTTCTAAACTGATTGCGATACTCTGGTGTAATCATAACCTCAGGAAAATATGGTAGATTTTGCGTCGATGTAGTAGATGTTTCAGCAATAACATCTGTAGTTAAAAACTCAACACGCTTGGCTGGTGATGTATCATTAAGTTCTTCTTCTTCTTCCTTATCTTCCTCTTCCTCTTCATCATCTACTTCCTGCTTTTTCTCTTCCTTATGTTGTTCATGCTTTTCTTCTTCTTCTTCATGCTTCTCTTTATGATATGGTGTTTGCATAGAAGCAAAACGAAGTAGACTGCGGTAATGAAGTAGAATTAGAAATTTCTTTGAGTGGTGTACTTTGTTGTGTTTTTAAAAATAAATCCGTGTCTGCTTGAATACGTTTAAGCTCTTTAAATTTCCGTTGAATATTGTTTCGAGCTTGGATGATATGTTTTGTGATCTCCTTGCCAGATGTTAACATGATGATGGTTTTTAATCAAGTAGTTACTGTAATTCTGTGTTAATGCATATAAAATGATCGAAACCCATGCGATATCGTCCATGCTGTACAACACTTTCTTTATCAATAACTAAAAAGCTGTAACGGTGTAATGACCAACATTTAGCACACATACGTTTAAAGTCATCGAATGTCATATCAGTGTTAACACGATCGTTATACACATGTCGCATGTTGAGCTCATCTTGCCGAAAAAGCACAATAACATTTGCGTTGTCGCGTATCAACTGCTTAGGCACACGAGAATAGGTTTGGCACAAATAGAAGCAATCAACATATTTATGCCGACCCATACTAAAGAATGCACGAATAACGTTTTGCTGTTCTGTTGCGACATCATCAAAGATCATAAGAGAATTAGGAAGCACATCGTCTGGTGATGGTACTTGTTCATGCGAATTAAATTTAAAATATCTTATTCCACCTTTAACTATATCGTGCATTACAGTTTGTAGAATAGTATATAGCGGCTGATAGAGTGACCTTGCGAAAACGTAAATATTCTCGAAGCGTACACCGTTTACAGAAGTAATAAGTGTGAGTAAAAGATTTGTTTTTCCGCATCCCGACGGACCTGATATAATACATCGAACAGTAAAAGGAAACAACGTTCCATGACGTTTTCTTGTAGTTGTACTAGAACTAGGTAAGAGATGTGGTACAATGTCGGTTACAGGTAGTGTGTCTTGGTGCTTTATAATCTTCATGATAACTGAATCATGAAGTACGTAATAGTAATATATATATTAAACGAAACAAGAGGCAACGGTTAGTTTATGATTTGCTCTTGACTAGTAAAGTCGTGTACAGCATGGTGAAACAACGATATCCAAACGACATGAAGAAGAAAAAGAAAGTAAAAACTGTTGGATGGAAAGATGTTTTAAAGGCTGCGCAAAAAGCTATTCGAGGTGAATACAATCCTCGTATAGCTATTACTAAGGCGTTACGCGCAACAAGTGCGAGAATTTCTCCAAAGTGCAGAGCAATATTTAGTAAACGTGCACGAATTATTCCTGTACCAAAACGAGGAGGATTTCTTCCTGCGCTGTTTGCTGGCTTAGCAGCTTTAGGGTCATTGCTAGGTGGTGCTAGTTCTGTAGCGAGAACTGTCAAAGCTGTAGAAGAAGCGAATCAACAGTTGAAAGAGAGTGAACGTCATAACAAGACGATGGAGGCAAATGCGTCACGAGGCAAAAGTGTGAACATGAAGCTAGCACCATACAAGAAAGGGCTTGGTATCTACATTTCTCCAAAAAACGTCTACTGAATGCACTGCCACATCGAGCTCTAACGCATGATGAAGTTTTTACGTTTGCTAAACAACTAGGAATTCATTATTTTCGAGGAGTGTATATGCGCGATCAACTACCAGCGCGCCCACTTGAACGTGAAAGCGCCGTAATTAACTTGGACGACAGTCGTGGACCTGGAACTCATTACGTTGCTTATGTAAAACGTAAATTTAAAGTATGGTAATTTGATAGCTATGTAGACTTACCTCCTCCTTTTGAGCTCATACGTTATTTCGGAAGCAGTGCAGACATTGTTTACAATAAAAACCGTGTGCAAAACTTTAATACACGCATGTGCGGACGATTATGTCTTATGTTCTTATATCAAACCCAGACAGTAGAGAAAGTGCATTAGTGTCTACGTGATGACGAACAGTGAAAGAACGTTTGCTGTACGTGGAGAAGGACCTGAAACAACCGTCTATTTTAATCCACCAATCGAACTTGGTTATCAGCCGCATAGTCTTGGACTAGTATAGTTTGAAAGCTACAATAAAATCTATAATGTGCGTGATGGTGTAAACAAGTTCTATTACGATGAGTATGTGCTAACACTACCCTCAGGTAGTTATACAGTAGACGATATTCACGACTATATTGAAAGTACTTTAATTGATCAGTTTGGGGAAGATAGTTTTAGTAATCATAATTACAAGTTCTCAATCACTATAAGCAACATTACACATAAATGTGTTATTGAATCATGATTTAAGATTGACTTCAAATAACAATCTGATTCGAATAGACCACCGCTTGGATTTTCATCGAGGGAGCTCCTACCGAACGTACGTTACGAGTGTGATCAACCTAAAAAACTCTTCGATGATTATAATGTGAACATTACTTGTAATATTATTACAGACTTGAATAGTAATCTACAACCTTCGCACGTCCTGCACGACTTTATTGTTACAGAGGAACGTGGATATACTATTTGTGAGCAACCAGCAGTAGTTCTTCATCATCCTGTGTCTGTAAAACACATTAGCAACATTACTCTTAGACTTGTAAATAAACATAATCAGCTTATTCATTTAGATCAGCACGCGTACGTAGCTTACAAACTACATCTTAAACAAGTATGAAAACCATCTATAAAACACAGTGTACATTCCGAAGACATACTACATGTGTGCAGAGTCTCATCGAGTTAACAGATACCCATAAGCAGATACTCCAAGATTTAGGATATACACTACTACAACAGAATGGAAGAAATGCTAGACATTACGAATACAGTAGAATCCGTGAAGGTGTAGTACGAAGTTAGCTTCATTCCTATCAACCTTTTACGTTTGGATTAAATAACAATGATGAAATTCATTTTATTATTAATCAGCAAGATGTATACACCTTACCACACGAAAGCTACCTCTATATTGAAGGACGACTAGAAAAGTCGGATGGAAGTGGACCAATCACTTCACAACTAAACAACCATGCTCTAGCTTTTCTCTTTTCTGAAGCGCGATATGAAGTAAATAATGTTGAAAAAGATCGAACGAAGAATGTTGGTATTACAAGTGCAATGAAACTCTACCCGTCTTTCTGTGATGAAGAAAGTAATCTTTTGCGGATGGCTGTATGGTGTCCAAAAGCTACTAACAACTGGATGATTAATGAGGATGGTACTTTTACAGGTATGTTATCACTGAAACATATTGTTGGATTCGCAGAAGACTTTACACGTATTATAATCAACGCAAAACAATAGCTTATTCTAATCCGTGATCGAAGTGATTACAATTCTCTTAAAGCAGTAGAAACACCAATAGAATCGAAAATAACACTGCATCGTATACTGTGGAGGATTCCACATGTAACCTTATCTGATCGTGAAAACTTCGATTGCTCAAGATTGTAGAACATGATACACCATTAGCTATACGTTTTAGAAGTTGGGAGCTGCATGAATATCCTGTGTTACCACCTACAAACAAGCATAGCTGGGCTGTTAAAACATCACGTTTTACTGAGAAGCCCTTGTACATTATTTTTGGATTTCAAACTAATCGTAAATTCAATCACGAAAAAGATAGCTCACGGTTTGATCACTGTAAATTAAGACTCTTTAGACTATATCTCAACGGAATTACGTATCCCTACGAAAACATAGACATTAACTTTGAGAAAAATAAGTTTGGGATGCTCTATGACATGTTTTGTAAATTTCAATCATCGTATTATCAGAAAGAAGATCGTCCGCTATTTACACCTCAGGAATTTAAAAATAAAGCACCGATTGTAGTTATAGAGTGCTCTTATCATGATGAATCTATAAAAGAATCTCCCGTTGATATTCGTTTAGTATTTGAAACATTTGAAAACATTCCCGCTAACACAGCAGCCTATTGTCTTATTATTCATATGAGTGATGTTACCTACCATCCGCTATCAAATATTGTTACGAGACTATAAATAAGAATAGCTCTTTATCATTTTCATTAGTGTGTGCTTCAACATCGTACGCTATGGAACAAAACTGTAAATGTGCATGCTGTTTGCATGCTCATACGCAACATCTTATTTATCTTACACGAGTGAGTGACTCTATTAAGATGTTCTATAAACATAGATCGTCGATGCCGAAACATCTTATTCAATACTTACGACCAGGATTTTTATCTACGTACGCTGCCTCTTACGTACATAATTTTTGGGGCATCCTTCCTCTACACAGTAAGATGTCGATCGAAGTAGCTTTATGCAGAACTTGTGGACGACATTACAAGCATCGAGGAGAAAATGGTGATGATGATTGGGATGGACCAAATCCAAGGATTGAACACTGTACACAGTGTATGAATGAACTTTCTCTAGTACCTCATGATGATGATGATGATTCCGAAAAGGAATAACAACAAGGTAAGAAGTATATGATCTTCTCTGTAAAGCATAACATACTTAGTATAATATATTTCTAAATGTTTTGTTTAATTTGAATGTTGCAGGAGGCATTTCAGAAGCATACGTTGTTAAGAAGCATACCAACCTTGTCAGCAGCAAAAACGAACACTGTTGTAGTACATTTGTAAATAAATATTTGAACGCATTCAAAAATGTTGTACTTATTGCATTGCTTTACACCGACTTACTCTTAAGGAAAACGATCAGGTCTAAACATGCACAATGACGTCATCACTGCAGCACGTGCTTACTCTAGCTTTCCCGATGCATGTTTAAACTTGTTCGAATTTACCGGCACGACTTTCCTTTACACCGACTTACTCTTAAGAAAACGGACAAGTCTAAACATGCATGATGACGTCATCACTGCAGCACGTGCTTACTCTAGCTCCCCCGATGTATGATTAAACTTGTTCGAATTTACCGTCACCACATTCAACTAAAGAGTCCAGCAGCGAGGTAAGCGTTGAAAGATGGCGGTAGCTAAAGATGGCTGCACGGTGCTCTGTTGATTAAAGATGGCTGCTTGTCAAAAATATTTTTCAAATTATCCGCCACCACATTAGAACTAAAGAGTGCAGCAGTGAGGTTTGAGATGCACGATGGCAGATGACAGTTGTTAGAAAAGCATCTAGATATTAAATTGCTCGCTACTACGATAAAGATAGCAGCACGGTGTTCTGTTGATTAAAGATAGTGGATGACAGCGGGTGGAATTACCTGCAAGATAGCAGCACGGTGTACTGTAGTTTAAAGATGGCTGCTTGTCAAAAAGAATTTTTCAAATTATCTGCTACCACATTTCAACTAAACAGTGCAGCACTGAGGTTTGCAATGCAAGATGGCGGATGACAGCTTGTCAAATAGATTTTTTTCAAATAGTCCGCCTCAAAGGTAAGTAGCTAAAGAGGGCAGCACTAAGGTTAGCAATGCAAGATGGTGGATGACAGCTGTGACGTAAAAATTACCCGCAAGATAGCAGCACGATGCTCTTTTCATTAAGGATGGCAGCTTGTCAAATAGAATTTTTCAAATTAACCGCCTCAAAGGTAAGTAGCTAAAGAGGGCAGCACTGTCTCTCTGGATTAAAGATGGCTGCTTGCCAAAAAGAATTTTTCAAATTATCCGCCACCACAAAGAGGGCAGCACGGTGCTCTCTTGATTAAAGATGGTGGATGACAGCTGAAGAGCACGTAGAATTTATTTCCAAACAAGAGCACGTGGAATTTGCCTCCACCACATTTCAACTAAAGACTGCAGCACTGTTCTCTCTGGATTAAATATGGCGGATGACAGCTGTCAGAAAAGCACATGGGTTTGTAAAGCACGTAGAATTTGCCGCCACCACATTTCAAAGGTAAGTAGCTAAAGAGGGCAACACGGTGCTCTCTGGATTAAAGATGGCGGATGATAGCTGTCAAAAAAGCGCATAGGTTTTTTCCAAACAAGAGAATGTAGAATTTTTCAAATTGCCGCCACCACATTTCAAAGGTATCTAGCTAAAAAGTGCAGCACTGAGGTTTGTGATGCAAGATGGCGGATGACAGCTGTCAGAAAAAAGCACGTGAGTTTGTAAAGCACGTGGAATTTCCCGCCACCACAAAGAGGGCAGCACTGTGCACAAAGATGGCTGCTGTCAAAAAGCATTTTTCGAATTATCCGCCACCACATTTCAAAGGTAAGTAGCTAATGAGGGCAGCACGGTGCTCTATAGATTGAAGATGGCGGATGAAAGCTGTCAAAAAAGCACGTAGCTTTGTTTGCAAATTCAAATCTCGCGCCAAAATTGAAATTTCCCGCCAAAATTCAAATTTCCCGCGGGAGGAGGTGGCGGCAGAATCCCTGTATTATACTACTAACATTTGATCAGAACATTGATTAATGTGTTCAGAACACTAAATGTGTGATTAAGACTAGAATAGAACACTGTACTCGATGCAACATGTGTTCAGAGCATGTCAGGGGATACCTTTGTTCTAAGAAGATCCGATCAAAGAAGAAGAGATTGAAACATAACAAGACTAGATTCGAAAACTGTACTCGATGTCGTTAACTTCAACATGTGGTCAGAACATTGATTGAAGAGTTCAGAACGCGATTACGATACAACATGCGTTCAGAACATGTTAGGGGATGCCTTTGTTCTAAGAGAAGAAATTATAAGACTAGAATTCAGAACAGCTTGCTCAAGATGGCGGCTGTTATAACCTCATTTTTCTCTACCTGATCTGTCAAGGCATATCTCTATAGAACAAACAACGCGATCTTATGTATAAAGCAGTGCACATATCGCGTAGCTCTATCGCTTAGTAAGCGATAATATGAATATAGCAAAAGTACAACTTCAATGATTTACCTAGTGCGAAAATCAAAAACTACGGAGTACACTGTGCACATAACGCGTAGCTAACTCGTTCAGTAAACGATCATATGTATATAGCAAAATTACAACTTTAATGATTAGCCTAATGCGAAAATCAGAAACTACGGAAATACACTGTGCACATATCGTGTAGCTATTTCGCTCAGTAAACGATAATATGAATATACCAAAAGTAAAACTTCAATCATTTGCCTACTGTGAAAATAAAAAATTACGGAAACACATTGAGCACATATCGCGTAGCTATCTCGCTCAGTAAGCGATAATATGAATATAGCAAAAGTACAACTTCAATGATTAGCCTAGTGCGAAATTAAAAAACTACGTAAACACACTATGCACATATCGTGTGGCTTTTTCGTTCAGTAAACGATAATATGAATATACCAAAAATAAAACTTAAATGATTTGCCTACTGCGAAAATCAAATACTACGGAAACTCACTGAGCAAATACCGCGTAGCTCTCTCGCTCAGTAAAAGATAATATGAATATAGCAAAACTTCAATGATTTGCCTAGTGCGAAAATCAAAACTACGGAAACACAGTGCGGACATACTGCATAGCCAACTCGCTCAGTAAACGAGAATATGAATATAGTAAAAGTACAACTTCAATGATTTGCCTTGTCTTGTTCGAAAATAAAAAACTACTGAAAAAACCTTACCGCGTAGCCGACTCGATCGGTCACACATGCCGCACAGCTAACACGCTCAGTAATTACAAATACATCAAACACCGGAACACTGATATGATTGAACCCGAGTGAATGGGGTCCAAAGTCAATCATGATTTGATTTATGAAATAATATATATTACATTTATAGAAGTACAGAAAATTTTATTCCATACGAGTAATGTTGAAATATAAGTTGGTTACACGACAGGCTGGAGCCGTGGAGCTTAGTCTGTCACAACAGCATATAGCTGCTTCACAGCAGGGGAGCTCATTAATTTAGCGACCAGCAGATACGTACGTCCACAAATATGAAGAGAAAGGCTAGTCGCGAACAATGGGGATGGGGCAACTTGAACGCTGCGAGAGTATATTCTGGGCGAACACAAACTTTCCGATGCATCACGAATTCTCGGAAAGGTTGGACGGAAAAGTACAGTGTTTTCTACGACAATCGCTGGCCCAGGTTCTTGCAGGTGGAAACTTAAATCACGTGCGCACTTGTAGTCCAATCACAAACATTTGTTGGGAGGCTCAGGGATACCATCTTGAGAGATGACGGATGAGATATTCTCGTAACTTCAAAAGTAATCATTAATAAATTATTGTGAGTACACGGATCGACGTAATGAACTTATTAGATGTCACGCATGGGAAAATAATCGATAATTATTGGCAAATTAAGTAAATTGAAGACTGGATTTCTTGGAAACCAGACATCTTGAATGTTATTGGCTAGACGAGAACCACGTTGAGATGGACGCCATTTAGCGCGCCAAAAGGCAGGAGCTAAATCCACCCGTATCTCCGAAATCTATGATCGTCGGGAGTTCATATTTAATCCAGTGTCTATTCCAGAGGAGTGCATTAATGTGATATAAATTATAACATCCAATTCGGAATGCAAGTACCGATATTAAAAATCCACCTCCTCCCTCATGGACATGACGTCAATGAATCCGCGAGGGAAAGCTTCATCCATATATACGAGCGCAAGGGACACTCGCCACCACACGTGAAATGAATCTCTGGAGCTGAACCGTCGTTCGCAGCTGACTTCAAACCCATCGTGCTTACAGTAACTCAACATTTATTGGCGCGAGCATTCGCCGGTACTTATAAAATGTGATCGCACTCGAGCACCATGAACTGGAAGTAGTTAACTTAGGACAGTGTTTGCCAGTTACAAATATCGTAGTGAAGTCAATGAATTGCATTGTAAGAGTGAGTAATATAAATTTCAATTGCACAGCAATAAGTGCAGGAATAGAATACTGTGTGACGAACAGTACTTTGAGGGAATAATAGCCTGTACTTTGGAAGATCGAATTGCTATCATGAACACTTCAAGAGTGCCATATGAATCGGGCGTATCGCGTCGGACAACGTAAATCGCGCCGGGCGTACGATTCGACACTCCGTCGTATGTGTCCATGTCCTTTTGTGCGGTAAAAAGGACGAAGTTCAAACAGTGTAAAATAATAATCATTTGGGTCTAGGGTGTTAATTTGTTCTGTATAAATCAACTTTAGTGTTAACAATGTCAATGGTGAAGTAGTGTGATATTTAAAATATTAGTATAAAAATGGCGATGTGCCAGGAAATCTTCCATGGAGTAACGCCAGCAAGTATGGGCGAGTAGAATGGAAGAACGGGGCCGTAATGGTCTCTCCTCTGCTAAGCTGCAATGGATACCACATAACCAGATGAGTGCCATATGTAAATAATATTTGGGAAAGGTTAGCGTGATTGGGAAAATGGGAATAATTTGATTTGACTTGGTTACCTTATGTAACAAGATGGGTCGCTTCACGACACCATTCTAAATTGTAGCACGGACAGGATTAGGTAATAATAAAGTAAATATCGGGTCTGATTATATATTTCATTGTGTTGGAGATATAAATTTTGTAGATATAGGGTAGTGAGTTAAGTCATGCATGCATTCATATTTCTTTATAGTCAAGAGTTTATGTTTGACATTTGATTTTGTTGTAATATTCAGATCGACCCGAAGTTTGCTTTTCTGTCAGTCAGTTGACGAGTTATATAATAATGTTAAAGGAAAATTCAGCCTTGTCATGCCAGCTGTGTTGTTGTTTTTGTCAGTGTGTTCATATTCTCAAAATGAAGTGGTACAAGTTGTGAGAAGTGAGATTAATAATAATAATAATTTATGAGATATCGGAATTTTACTTGAACAGTGGTTAATAATAAAATTTGAGTGATAATGTGTTTGAGATTATCGAGAATCATTTAATGACGGGATGTCGTTTTAATTCGGAATTAAAGTGTGTGATAATTTAATTTGATCAATTAATAATATTGAATAATAATATCGGTGCTAATATCCGTACATGTTAATGAACGTGTTGTTTAAATTACGGTCCAATAATTTTACGAATAAATGTCGTGTCTTAAATTTGCAATTCATTAGCCGGAACACATATGACTAATATTACGAAACCATGATTGTCAAATTTTGGTAAACATAATTTCAGACTGTTACGATTATTTGTGGAGAATGAACTAAGACGTAAATCGAATGTGAATAGAAAGGTGATAAACAATCTGCAGTCAGATAATAAAATGTCATACGATGTCAGAAGTGGAATATATAAGTCAGTTGATAATTCTGTGAGAAATAAATGAATAAAGGAGTATTGAGATAGAAAGGGATATAAATTCCGTATGAGAAACACTTAGCATATTGAAATGAGTGTAAAATATACGGGCAGTGTCACAGAGAAATACTGAATTACGTAGCGGGTAGAATTCGAACCCGTGACAGCATGTATGAAATAAATAGACTGCGCAGCTATTCGTCGAGATATTACGGATCTAAGGATAATGAGAGTTCATAGTCCACATAAATGATCGTATGTTGTAATCATTGTAATGACGAGTGATGACAATCATGTTGCCGTGATGATAATAATAAATATTGCAGATAAAAGGTTGGACCGTGTTCATTAAATGGGCGATGATAAAGATGTTAAAAAGGAATCTAAATTATAATATGCAACCGATAATAATAATAACAACGTTAGGACGATGATAAATCTTCGCGGTCAGATTAATAATAATTGTCATAATAATAATAGTAATGACGTATTTTGGTTGATCATTGAATAATTGTAATCGCGATCGATATCTAATGCATTTTTGGCGGAAGTGACCGTTTCATTAATAATAATAATAATAATAATAATAATAATAATAATAATAATAATAATAATAAAATCTTGAGTGACGTCATAATAATAATAATCACAAGAGGTAGATAATCATAATAATGACAGTAATAACCTATGTTTTTGCGTCCCGCATAATAATGACGATAATAATCAAACGTGACAGTGCCAGGAATCGTCGAGCATAATAATAACAATAATAATAATAATAATCTCAATAATGATAATTTCATGGAGGCAGGAATATGCTGACGATAGTGAATTAAATAATTGATGACAACATCCCTCTGATCGTGTAGTTTGAATAATAATAATAATCATAGTCATTTTGGTTACTTCGTTATCATACGGCTTCCGCACGAGACAAGTTACTGTAATACTTGGTGTGTTTGTTTCCTTCGCTTGCGATGCGAGGAGAGGTCATCGGCACGGTATTTCCCACCGCACCTCGTTATCTCATTTGTGCCAGTAGTCTACTGAGGCCACTTTGAAATATTTCAGATCAGGTGTAAATAAAATATAAATGTTAATTCAGTGGTATGGCATCGGCTGGATATCGTAAGACAGGACCTGTCCGTGTAATACATTTCCTTATGATCACGAGGACATTACCCAGTCCGAGTACCAGCCTCGGAAAAATGTAAATAGCCGGGGAACTACATCTAGGTTAAATCGAGAAGCCGACCATAAACATAATTATGCTCGAGCTCTTGATATAAGGAAGGTTCTTCCTGGAACGACGGTTCGATTCAAACGTAATCGATCCGTAAATTATACCCCAAAATGTCATTTTATTTCAGGATAATCCCAGCAGCATACTGTTACCACTTGCGGTACAGCAAGTGATTTGTTTTGTGTAACGTATGAGAAATTTAATTGTTGTTGCCAAATATACCAAAATTCCGTGCGCAGGATGGCGCAATAAACTGCTCCTTCTGGCCATTATTTCAAAGGAAACCATTCTCATAACCTTTTTATTTGTAGTTAGATGATGCCCTTTTTAAAGTTAACTGTCACTTCCTAGTCCTATCATGGAGTACTTAAATTCATGTTTAAAATCGAGCTTTCCCTATTGTATTTTTAATTGCTCCGTTCATTCCCGTGTTCACTGATGCCTCTATATTTATATATTTCTGGACTTAAACAATGAACCGACACCCCTGAGATTAATGCTAGTCTGGGTCTCGGGAGGTGGACGGGTGCAATACGCATACACGTTATGTGTAAATTTAAAAAACCCTACTGCGTAGCCAACTCGCTCGGTCACACATGCCGCACAGCTAACACGCTCAGTAATTACAAATAGATCACAACACGGGTTATCGTCCAGAACACTGATATACGCATACACGTCACTCTTTCTCTCAATAAACGGAGCACACGTACAAGAATGCTGCGAGATAGTACACCTAAGATACTTACATGTAAAAAAGGCAGGAGTAAAAAGAATAAATCATAAATTTGTTGTCTCTTCCAAGTTGTAGGACCAAACGGGAGCTTCTGCTACCGCTTGCGAAAACGGGAACGTGTGTGACATGTTATCTCAGCCAAACATACACATTACCTTGTTCCTGCATATACAATCCAGACACTTACAGGAATAAAACGATGGATACTGCGATTCAAATCCCGGTCCATAGACCTTTCACGTCAAGAAGGACATCCGGCTGTAAAACAGATCCTTATGTTTCTTGTAATTACACATTGTCAGGAAGACAGGCGATCGCGCAGGAAAGGGCTAGGAGCGGGAAGGAAGCGGCCAGCCGCCGCCTGCATTTGCCATCTTTAGGGCTGCCGACAGTAGGGGTTCGAACCCGCTATCTCCCGAATACTATATCTTATTCATAAGTTAGAAATAACAGACATAGTAGAGTTTGTGTCAGGAAGGGCATCCGGGTGTATAGTCGAAGGTATACAGCATTAGCTGCTATCTTCGGGCACTGAGCTGAGGCAAAATCTACGGTATCCCCTGCTTGTTACCTTGGAGAGCGTAAACGGAGCGTTGAGCTGAGTTGAAAAAGCAATCCACTTGCACTGAGCTGAGCCAACAGCTACGGTATCCCCTGCCTGTTAGAGACCTCTTACGACTTTTGAGCTAGGGTGAGAACAAAACCAGACGCCGAGGTGTCGGAATTTAGTCCCTCAAGATTAGCTGCGATCCTCGTGAACTAAGCTGAGCAAAAAGAGAGGGAGTCAACATCTGCGGTATCCCCTGGCTGTTATCTTGGAGAGCGTAGACGGGCTGCTAAGCTGAGTTTTGCGATCCTCTGCGCTGAGCTGAGCCAACAGGTACGGCATTATCCCCAGCCTGTTAGCAACCTCTTACAGACTTTGAGCTAGGGTGAGAACAACAGGAGACGCCGAGGTGCCGGAATTTAGTTCCTTAGAAGTTCTTCAGGCGCTGTCGGACTGAGATAGGATCGAACCTGGAGACGCCGAGGTGCCGGAATTGAGTCCCTCAGGAGTTCTGCTAGTAAATCTACCGAGCACTACCGGACCTAGCCAGGATCGAGCCTGCTTTGTTAACAACACAAGACGCTAAAGAGCCGGAATTTTGTAGAAGTTCCTCCGTACATCTTCAAACTGAGCAAGGATCGAACCTGCCATTTTAGTAAGCCAGCACCTAAATGTCCGAGCTACTCAGCCCGGCCCTGGCAAGAGAGAGCAGGCCTAAAGTCTGCTGCTGTTACTCATGGCACAGGCTGTAAGCGTGCAATGGACTTTGCACCGAGCGAAACTCGCTGATACATCGCTCTCGCGCTAGCCGACTTGCAACAGCTTGAAGCTTACTCTAACACAACGTAAAAACACACACACAAGTTATTTTTTTGCCCTGGGGAATTACGCATCTCAGACTTGGTGCAATCAAAATTTAGCCTACTCCCAAGGCTTAACGCCTAAATAGCAGGGTTCAAACTACACCGTAAATGCTAGGAGGCGGCTCGCCTAGCCCTTTTTTTCTTAAGAATCTATTTTACGCCCGGATGCCGTTAATGACGGAACAGGACCGGGATTTAAAATCGCAAGGATCTGTTTTACAGCCGGATGCCCATCTTAACGCCAAAAGTCTAAGGATCGGGTTTTTAAATCGCAAGAATCTGTTTTAGAGCCAGATGCCCTTCCTGACGCCCAAGGTATAAGGACTGAGATTTTGCAAGAATCTGTTTTATCAAGTTATAAAAGGTTGCTCCAGACATAACATAACATAACACGTTCATCATTAGACTACTTTGTAACATACAATTAATAGTTTTTCCAAAATATTTTTCTTTTGAAATTTTAATTGCATGTTGTTGTTGTTGTTTTAGAGTAGGATGCCCTTCCTGACGCAAGGACCGGGATTTTGAATCGCGAGAATCTGTTTTACAGCCGGATTCCCTTCATGACGGCAAAGGTATAAGGGCTGGGATATAAAGTAAGATAAATCTGTCGTAGCGGGTTTTATAACCGGATGTCCTGGTAAAACCCGGCGCCGGCACATAGGCTACTCCTGTCGAATAGCACCAAGGAGTCTGCACAAGACTTAACGTCTCCATCCGACAGATAAATCATCATCAACAGCTTGTACCAGCAATCATTCTCGCTACTTCTATTATGTCCGTTACTTCTAACTTATGAATAAGATATAGTATTAGGGAGATAGCGGTTTCGAACCCCTACTGTCGGCAACCCTGAAGATGGCAAATGCCAGGCGGTACAGCCCCAGCATTTGCCTGGTGTGAAAATGGGAAACCACGCAAAACCATTTTCAGGGCTGCCGACAGTGGGGTTCGAACCTACTATGTCCCGAATACTGGATACTGGCCGCACTTAAGCGACTGCAGCTATCGAGTTCGGTTTGTTGTGTTTTAATCACTTATTTAGTGATCTGATCTTCTTAGAACAAAGGTATCCGCTGACATGTTCTAAACACATGATGTATCGAGTAGAGTGTTCAATTCTAGTCCTGTTATGTTTTAATCATTTATTTAGTGATCTGAACACATCAAACCATGTTCTGAACGCATGTTGAAGTTAACGACATCCAGTACAGTATTCGACTCTAGTTTTGTTATGTTTCTTTTGTAATCTGCAAATGAGGAGTTGGATGCAATAACAGCGTAAGTAGACTTACGTTATTTTGAGAAACAGAAGCTTGAAGTTTATAAATGTTCTGAGTTAAATGTTATATTAGGAATCAACCTGAATTTCATTTAAAGACATTTAAAAGAGCCAGGAAATGTATTTCCCGAAGAATTTTATTGATCTGTTAGCTAATAAGAAAGACAGAGTTATTTAAAATTTCCTTTTATACGCTGTTATTGCATGAAGAGCAGGAATATTATATTTTGCAACCTACTAGTATTGATCAGGGAGTTAGGAAAGCATGATCGCCCACTATAGAGGAACAAAAGTGGCTGTTTATCCCACCTCAGTTCTCCAAAATGTCTAAACTTACTAAAATTAGGAACAAATTCCGAAAAAAAAATTCAACTAAGAAAAGTAAAAAAATTACGTTTATTCTTTATTTAATATTCACCTTTTTTCCTTTATTGCGTAAAGGGCCGAGAGAAGTTTGCTACAGTGCTCTCCCCAACTACGGTATTAGGCTACGGTAATTGCCCCCTCCCCCACCAACAGATATTTGAAATGTTATAAAATTAGAAACATTCCTTTCTGAACAACTTTTATTCCTATTTTCATTTACAAAATTATTCTCTCAGCCTAAACCTTACTTGTTTTAAATACTCAAATACCGCATCATTGACCAAAATCAGGATAATTCATCTTCACATGCTGCATTAGCAGACTCCAGGGGATCATTACACACAGACATGACCTTCACATACCACTCAACATTTTCAGGTTTTAAGTATTTCATTAGTGAAAGAACATCATCCCTTTTGTCTGCTTTTACACCACACTTTCTTACATCAAGTAGCCTCAAATCATTAAAACTGAGAAAGCTAGCATTCCTCTTTAAGAATGTAAATGGCACATAGTTAGGAGTGTAGGACTGTGACCCTGATACAACACCATTATGGTAATAAAGTCGCACAAACTTCTGTATCATGAATCTGTTGCTTTTAGCAGAGGGCATTCTTAGAAACATAGGTCGAAGTGCTGATACCCAGTCTTTTATTAAATGTGACGCCATTACTGCACTGAAGGGTTCTGGATGCTTCCTACTGTCCTTCATGATGTTCAGATATTCTTCACAAGTTTCTATGCATTCAGCCTGTTTTAGAAGAATGCCATATTTCCCGAAGTTCCTATCACACTGGCTAAAAGAATGCCCTCTAACAGGAAAAATATGTTCAATCTCAACTTTCAGATCTTTCGACAACCAAGCACTGAACATTACCATAGCATTATTCTTATTTTGACCACCGCATGAGTCGGACAAGAGCACAACTTTCCTTTTGATGGGCATTTTCTGTAGTTTTCTTGTTAAAAAGTCGTGTAAGAAAGAGCACACTGAATTGGGGTTCTTTTTAGAGTCACTCTCCAGAAAGCAATAGAAAGCACTACTACCATCATTGTGACAATGCACATTAAAGTTATAAAGCCACAACGAACGCTTATAAAATTGAGCTGTCACGTTAAGCCGAGGTAAAGGCAGGTTTTGAGCATAGTCAAATTCAACCACGAGAATATCGCTGTCCTCATTTTTTACACTATTCAGTAGCTCTTTCTTTAACCCACTGTATGCCTCAACTCGCTTTTTATGGTAAACGTAATGGTTTTTGCAATCATGATCAGGGTTTGCTTTGAGATATACCTCACATTCTGCACAGTAATCACAGGTATCTGTCTTTGGTTGTCGGAATGAATATTCAGAATTTTCCCTGAAGTACTTGTGGTATGCACTATACCCTACTCTCAGAGGTTTACTCACCTTATCATAATAATACTGCTTGAAAGCTGTATATAATTTCACAACGTTTAATTCAGGGTTCTCAAATTACTTCCTGTTTGTTTTTGCCCTGCTGTAGTGAGCTTCCCGATGAGGAATCAGTCCCCAGTGTTCTTCCACAAGCTGCCAGACATTATCTGCAATTTTATTCGGACGGTTGTTGTGTTTTCCTCTACGATCTTCCAGAACAGCACCTATAAAATTGAACAGTAGTCAGGCCTTATTCAAACAGTAACTATGACAAGCACATCCATACATCCATAATAACTTTACACACCATATTACACTTACCTGTTCTTAAGGATTGTTGCACGGTCCTCGGTCGCATTTCTGATATTTGGAATAGAGAAAGCAGAAATTGTCTACAAACAGGCATCTCATCATGCTTCACTTTTATACAGTAACTCCATATATTATCTCTATTTTTAGATCGGTTATGCTTTTGAAAGATTTTTTCCTTTTTTTTTCATATAACCCAGCAAAACTGCATCCTGAAGTAACTTGTCACCAGCCTCCCAAAATGATCTAAAGCTATTCTTCTGATCTTCATACGTTACAGTTTCAAAACACCTGAAAAAGATGTAAAATGTAAGAACAGCCCTCCTTCACAACACCACTACATTAATAAAATGAAACAACGTTCTGATTCATTACATTTATTAACGCTAGGTAGACTAAAGCCAACCGAACTTGTAAAGAAGAACCTACCTTTTCCTGCAACATTTATCCACTTTCCTAAATTTCTTCTTTCCTATTTCCTTTCCACTTGTGAGAGAAATGTAACTTCTGCCACTGTTTCTTGCACGCTTTACAATATTTCTTTTCCAAGTATCAGGATCTTTCATCCTTTTTCTTCCTCTGCACCTGGGCTTAAAACTGTCGTCTAAACAGGCAGTATCATCAAATACTTCTGAATCACTGCCTACTGATGTATCAGAAGTGACGTCAATAGAAATATCGGCACCAGCCACAAAACCTTCTCTTCCACTCGCTGACATCTTCTCCAGCCAAAGAACTGGCGGCAACAGATCATGCCGCTCGTAAAGCACGCCACATCATGCAATAACAGCGTAGCGCATGGTACCAGTTTTAGTGAGCTCCTGACCTCTAGCGACACCCTAGCGAACTAAGACCTGGATAGGGTTGTAGTGAAAGGACCGGGAAATTCGAAAACGGTATTCATGCAATAACAGCGTAAGTAGACTTACGCTGTTACTGCATCTAGCTCCTCAATCTAAACATGCACTATGACGTCATCGCTGCAGCACGTGGCCACTCTTGCCATCGCGATGCATGTTTAAACTTGTTCGATAGAGAACGTATGTTGAGAAGCTCAGCTCTGTAAGTATCTTGAGAATGGGCAGCTAGCTTTATAACTATGGGATAGCTTGCGGCGTGGCTAAGTCCCGCGCTATAATGTTTTACTTCCATTGAGATAGTAGTGGTAAGCCATGTCCATGTAGTTAAAGATGGTGACTGACAGCTGTCAAAAAATCACGTGGAAATTGCCCGCCACTACATTTCAAAAGTAGTAGCTACAGATGGCAGCACGTTGCTCTGTTGATTAAAGATAGCCGCTGCCAGCTGTCGAAGAAAAGCACGTGGGTTTGTAAAGCACGTAGAATTTTTCAAATTGCCCTCCACCACATTTCATAGGTAGGAGTTAAGGATGGCAGCACTGAGGTTAGCGATGCAAAATGGCGGAGGACAGCTGTCAAAAAGCACGTGGAATTTTCAAATTACCCGCTCGTAAGGTTTAGTGCCGTAAGGATAGCAGCACGATGGTCTCTTTATTAAAGTTGGCGGATGACAGCTGTCAAAAAATCACGTGGATTTTAATCTACCCACCACTACATTTCAAAGGTAGTAGCTAAAGAGGGCAGCACTGAGATTTGCGAAGCAAAATGGAGGATGACAGCTGTCAAAACGCACGTGCATTTTAAATTTCCGACCACCATGTTGAGGTGTAGCCTAGTACCGTAAAGATAGCATCCCTGAGGTAAGCGATGCAAGATCGCGGATAGCAACTGTCAAAAACTAGTGGATTTTAAATTACCCACCACCACAATTAGGTATAGCCCCATCAAGAGTGCAGCACTGAGGTTAGCGATGCAAGATGGCGGATGACAGCTGTCAAAAAAGCACGTGGCTTTGTTTACAAACAAGAGCATGTAGAATTTTTCAAATTGCTCTCCACCACGTGCCTAAGATAGCGGCACTGTGGTTAGCGAAGCAAGATGGCGGATGACAGCTGTCCAAAAAGCATGTGGCTGTCAAAGAAATTACGTGGCTTAGTTTACAAACAAGAGCACGTGGCTTGCGGCGGAGGCCTCTGCGGAAGGACTTGTGGAGGTGGAGTAGGAAGAGGCCTCCCGCCTCTCCCGAGAGCGTGTGGAGGTGGAGGAGGCCTCCGCGGAGGGCCGGTGAAGGTGGATGCGGCCGAATCCCCCACTTATACTACATACTATATTTTACTGACAGGGATCTTCAGCCCTACTTAAGCTGCTATGCGTTTTAGGGAGGATAGCTGGCACGTAGCCTCTTCCATACTTGAAGCTAAGAGTGTGAGGTCATCTGCGAAGGCGAAGCAAGTGACTGTTAACTTGTCTTTTTTGTAGCCGAATTTAATGCAGATTTGTCAGCTAGTTTGTTCGTATATTCCAGAATGACGTTCTCCAGCAGACAATTAAACAGGATGAGGGACAAACCATCTCCTTGTCTAACACCTGTTTTGATCTCGAAGCATTTTGTTAATAACCCTCTGAATTTTACTTTGAACACTGTGTTCGTTAGAGTAGCCTTCACAAGATTCAAAGTCTTCTTATCCAGTCCCATGTCAGTCAACGTCTCAAAGAGGGACTGTCTGTCCAGCGAGTCGTAGGCCTTCTGAAAGTCAACGAAAATTGCTACATTGGGTGAGGTGCTGAGGTTTTTGTAGGCAAAGATAGTTATGAGGTTCAGAATCTGCTCTGTGCATGACCTTGACTTCCTAAATCCAGCTTGGTACGCTCCTATGCAGGAGTCTGATTGTGCCTCCACTTTTTAAACAATGCTTTGGAGAAGATTTTGTAAGTCAGTGATAGGAGAGAGACCTCTCTGTAGTTGTTAGGGTCCAACTTGTCTACTTTATTGTGCAGCGGGTGGAAGATAGCTGAAGTCCAATCCCTTGGTAGTGTTTCTGTTTTCCAGATGTCAGTTACGATTCTGAGGATACTGTCAATTGACTCTTCATCTGCGTGTTTCCATAATTCTGCACTGATGCCATCTTCACCTGCTGCTCTGTTAGATTTCAGTTCAGAGATGATCTGTTTGATTTCTTCTTTGGTAGGAGGAAGGAAGTCAGGGTTAATAAAATTCTTCGGTTGTAATTGTAGTTTTCCTCTGGTTCTTCTGCATTGAGGAGGTCATCAAAATATTTTACAGGGGCAGTAGTACAATCTTCATTGTTCATTTTCAGTTCTCCGTCTGGTCCTCGAAGTTGAAGTGTAGAGACCGTGTAAGAGTTTTCTGAGATTTTAGAGTTTTGTACAAGTTACTGGTGTTGTTCATTTGAAAGCCATTCTCTGCCTGATCTATGATGTCGTTGTTATATTGCCTCTTAGCATTTCTTATGGTCTTGGCCGTGTTCTTTCTGACTGTTAGGAAGGCTGTATGATTTTCCGTGTTTTTGGTGCAGTTCCATTTCACCCATGCCTGCCTTCTCTCCTCCTTTGCCTTATCACATGTTGGTGTCCACCATGGGTGCTTACTCCTTCTGGTTGCAAGGATGGTCTCTGTTGCTGCATCTATTAGTTCCTTCTGTAGGTTAGGCCAACCCTTTTTTTCCTGATTACTGCTTAGGACCTTAGTAAAGTTGCTGTTCTCTTTCAACTTGGCTGGATTAAAATTTGGGATTCTGGACCTGGTGTAATTGTTACGTCTGCACTTCCTGAGTGGAATGAAATTTGCTTTGATAAAAGATAGGTGGTGGTCTGAATCAATATTGGCACCTCTCAATACCATGACCTTCATTATTTCCTTGCTATTCCTTCTATTGTTGGCAACGTGATCTAGCTGGTACACCCCTAGTAAGGGATTGGTACATCTCCAGGTCTTGGCTTTTCGGGGGAGGTGTCTGAATGCTGTAGATTTACGAACAAGGTTATGATTTCTACAGTGATTGATCAGCCTCTCACCTTTACAATTGGTTCCCTTGGGGGCCCGGTATTCTCCGAGTATGTTCTTAAACGTGCGCTCCATACCAATCTGGGCGTTAAAATCTCCCATCAGGATGATCACGTGATGTTCTGGAATCTTATCGATTGTCCGTTCTATTTCTTCCCAAAAGTATTCAACACTTTCAGTATCACTCTTATTATTAACATTGGTAGGTGCATGGAAGTCAGCAATCGTGTAAGCTTTGTTGAGACTTCTGAAGGCTATATTGGATGCTCTCCCATTGTGTGATGAGAAGAAGATAACGGATCACTTTGTTGTTGACTATGAAGCCCATTGTAAATGTACTATTATTATTATTATTATTATTATTATTATTATTATTATTATTATTATTATTATTATTGTTGTTGTTGTTGTTGTTATTATTGTTTGGTTCAATTCTGTAATCCAATTTCACTATGTAATATTTAATTATCCCTTGTTTTATTGTAGTTAATTAATTGTATATATATATACATGTGTGCATGTGTGTGTGTGTGTGTGTGTGTGTGTGTGTGTGCGTATTAGCATCAAAATAACGTAAAGCGAGACTAACTGACTATTATCAGATATGGATATTGTACCAGGAACTGTTCCAGCCCTGTACAATGTTTTATAATTGCAGGAATATATGGAAAAGGGACGGCGATAATATGTGTTCGTATGCCCGACATCTTGTGCGAGCGCGATACGAAGCTCCTATTGGCGAGCTGGACACGTCACGAGCAAGGAACCTGCGGGTGACGTCACGGCCACATGTTGCACACCTCTCTATCGAATGTACTAGAAGGAAATTTCTAACTTTTCAGCCGATTAAGTTACGGAAATGAGACATATATCATCGTGTAGCTCATGTTCTAAATGTAAACATATGTTTAATTTCAATAAAATCCGTCACGGCATTCAAGAGATATAAGCATATTTCCCCTCTGTGACGTAGCAAGCAGCCACGAGTCGTGCGGGATATAAGCAGCAAGCCAGACCACAGAAATTCAGTTCGCATCCTTCACAGCTGGCTAGCATGTCATGCTGCACGCGACGAGTCGAACTCAGTATTCATACTGCCGGACATCGACGACAAGTTGATACTTAGTTTCTGTTACTTATGAATTGTGGGACTTGCAGTTCGTCAGACATTCAGAATTAGGACTTATTCGTGTATATAATATCAAAGTCATAAAGACTTGTAATATTTCACCAATAGTTGAACTTGACAAGTATCTTAGTTGTCGTGTGAATAACCATTACCAACTTGAAATTAGCAGGGCTACTTCACATTGTAAGGTTCTGGGACTGTTTTAACTTTGAATATCATGAGTGTAGGTTGCAACACGCTGACTATTATGAGTATTATCCGAGCCTAGAACACTTTCATTTGTGTGGAAAAACTGTTCGCGTATCGTCATAACAGACTGTACCATTTAAAACAACGCGTGTGGATAGACTGTATAATGAACTTGTAATCAGTGATATTGTGAAGTATAGGACTCGTGCATGAATAATTGTGGAACTGTGTTAGTGAGAAGTAACATTACGAGATATTACGAGGGAGAGCCATTTATTTATTTCTTTGTTGTGAAGGTGGACCATAATAAACTGTGCTTCCAATGAAAGTTATTTTGACCATACGAACAGTGAGCAGTAAGTGTCTAAATGAACTGTGCCGTGAAGTGTATTCCTCATTATCGTGATTTACGATAATAGACATTGCTCCGACGTATTTCTCATCGAGTGAATGGTGATCATTTATGAAACAGTCATCAGTTCTAACAGTGCAAAATCAAATGGTGCACATTATCAACCTAGTCAGTTGGACTTTCTCGTGTTAAAGCCACTCTTATAATAACATGAGAAATCCTGACTCGAGACGACGGAGATCGAGGGAGATCGACGTAGAACGACGGAGATCGGCGTAGAACGACGGAGATCAGCGTAGAACGACGGAGATCGAAGGGGATTTGGTACTACGAGGGATAGTTCCAGGGACGTGGTACAATGGAATATCTTGGTGTCTGCTGACAGCTGAGTTCCACATTGCTGTTTGCAGAGCAGTATTAAACTGTTCGAGCTCAACGAGAAGGCGTATATCAGGTGATATCAGTGCTTTTTCCATTCAATTCTGACTTTGAGCAGAACTTTTACAAACAGTGTCGTTACTGACAAAGAACATTAAAAGTTCACTTAGTTAATATTTTACTTGGAAAATAGAATTTCAAGTAAGAGTGTGCTCTCGTATATTCTCGTTTATTGGAACTTTGAAATATCAATTGAGAGCATTATGCGTAGTAGAATTATATCATAAACCCTTAATACACAATATTTTCATAAAGTGTACAATAATTTACAAAGAGTAGGGCGATACTCAGAACTTTATACAAGAAGACTAGATTTGATTTTAAGAGTTTTCATATTTGAGTTTGATGTGGTCTCGAGATGGAATTACCAAATTTACTTTATTCAATTCATGCTGAAAGTGTAATCCGAAAACACAAGTGCCCATAGAAAGGCTTTAGGATTTCTAGGTTCATGTTTGTGGGTTACTGTAGTCACGTCCTAGTTCGAGAACCATGGGCAACGGCTGAGTGGCCTAGTAAGTGGTCCTGAGAGTCGGGATACCAGTTGCTATGGAATGGGAGTGGGCATCTCGGACATATTCTGAGTCGTGGCCCTCCTTGTGCTCAGGCGGATAGGACTATACAATTCACCGGTGGTCCATAACCCGTTAGAGGAGAGATCCTCACATGGACTATGTGCAAGTAGGGCAGCATCCTGCTTCATGAATTTACCGAGCTCAGAACACTTTAAGCAAGCCTCGGACCTATGGGAGTAATGGAGTCCCACTCCCATTTGACAGGCGAGGGACTCCTTGGAAAAAAACTTGGCGAACGAAATGGAATTCGATGGGGAGATATCAATATTAATGGGGCTTATGGAAGAAAGAAGGTAGAACTGGCTGAGTGAGCAAAGAGGATGCATCTGGATGTGCTAGGAGTAAGTGATATTCGGGTAAGGGGAGATAAGGAGGAAGAGATAGGAGATTATGAAGTGTACTTGACGGGTGTTAGAAAGGGAAGGGCAGAGTCTGGGGTAGGGCTCTTTATCAGGAATACGATTGCACGCAACATAGTTTCGGTTAGGCACGTAAATGAGCGAATGATGTGGGTAGATTTGTCAGTGGGAGGAATTAAGACAAGAATTGTGTCCGTGTATTCACCATGTGAGGGTGCAGACGAGGATGAAGTTGACAAGTTTTATGAAGCATTGAGTGACATCGTGGTCAGGGTCAACAGCAAGGATAGAATAGTGCTAATGGGCGATTTCAATGCGAGAGTTGGGAATAGAACTGAAGGATACGAAAGGGTGATTTGTAAATGTGGGGAAGATATGGAAGCTAATGGGAATGGGAAGCGTTTGCTGGACTTCTGTGCTAGTATGGGTTTAGCTGTTACGAATACATTCTTCAAGCATAAGGCTATTCACCGTTACACATGGGAGGCTAGGGGTACCAGATCCATAATTGACTATATCTTAACAGACTTTGAATTCAGGAAATCTGTTAGGAATGTACGAGTTTTCCGCGGATTTTTCGATGATACAGGCCACTATCTGATCTGTAGTGAACTAAGTATCTCTAGGCCTAGGGTAGAGAAAGTGAAATCTGTCTGCAAACGAATAAGGGTAGAAAATCTCCAGGACGAGGAAATTAGACAAAGTACATGGATATGATTAGTGAGAAGTTTCGAACAGTAGACAGTAAGCAGGTTCAGGATATAGAAAGTGAATGGGTGGCATACAGGGATGCTGTAGTAGAAACAGCAAGGGAATGCCTAGGAACAACTGTTTGTAAAGATGGGAAAAGGCGAACATCTTGGTGGAATGATGAAGTGAGAGCAGTCTGTAAACGTAAAAAGAAGGCTTATCTGAAATGGCTCCAAACAAGGGCCGAGGCAGACAGGGATTTTTACGTAGATGAAAGAAACAGAGCGAAACAAATAGTTGTTGAATCCAAAAAGAAGTCATGGGAAGATTTTGGTAATAACCTGGAAAGGCTAGGTCAAGCAGCAGGGAAACCTTTCTGGACAGGAATAAAGAATCTAAGGAAGGGAGGGAAAAAGGAAATGAACGGTGTTTTGAGTAATTCAGGTCAACTCATAATAGATCCCAGGGAATCACTGGAGAGGTGGAGGGAATATTTTGAACACTTCTCAATGTAAAAGGAAATCATCATGGTGGTGTTGCAAACAGTCAAGCTCATGGGGAGGAGGAAAATGATGTTGGTGAAATTATGCTTGAGGAAGTGGAAAGGATAGTAAATAAACTCCATTGTCATAAGGCAGCAGGAATGGATGAAATTTGACCTGAAATGGTGAAGTATAGTGGGAAGGCAGGGATGAAATGGCTTCATAGAGTAGTAAAATTAGCGTGGAGTGTTGGTAAGGTACCTTCAGTTTGGACAAAAGCAGTAATTGCACCTATCTATAAGCAAGGGAACAGGAAGGATTGCAACAACTATCGAGGTATCTCATTGATTAGTATACCAGGCAAAGTATTCACAGGCATCTTGGAGGGGAGGGTGCGATCAGTCGTTGAGAGGAAGTTGGATGAAGACCAGTGTGGTTTCAGACCACAGAGAGGCTGTCAGGATCAGATTTTCAGTATGCGCCAGGTAATTGAAAAATGCTACGAGAGGAATAGGCAGTTGTGTTTATGTTTCGTAGATCTAGAGAAAGCATATGACAGGGTACCGAGGGAAAGGATGTTCGCTATACTGGGGGACTATGGAATTAAAGGTAGATTATTAAAATCAATCAAAGGCATTTATGTTGACAATTTGGCTTCAGTGAGAATTGATGGTAGAATGAGTTCTTGGTACAGGGTACATACAGGAGTTAGACAAGGCTGTAATCTTTCACCTTTGCTGTTTGTAGTTTACATGGATCATATGCTGAAAGGTATAAAATGGCAGGGAGGGATTCAGTTAGGTGGAAATGTAGTAAGCAGTCTGGCCTATGCTGACGACTTGGTCTTAATGGCAGACTGTGCCGAAAGCCTGCAGTCTAACATCTTGGAACTTGGAAATAGGTGCAATGAGTATGGTATGAAAATTAGCCTCTCGAAGACTAAATTGATGTCAGTAGGTAAGAAATTCAACAGAATTGAATGTCAGATTGCTGATACAAAGCTAGAACAGGTCAATAATTTCAAGTATTTAGGTTGTGCGTTCTCCCAGGATGGTAATATAGTAAGTGAGATTGAATCAAGGCGTAGTAAAGCGAATGCAGTCAGCTCGCATTTGCGATCAGCGGTATTCTGTAAGAAGGAAGTCAGCTCCCAGACGAAACTATCTTTACATCGGTCTGTTTTCAGACCAACTTTGCTTTATGGGAGCGAAAGCTGGGTGGACTCAGGATATCTTATTCATAAGTTAGAAGTAACAGACATGAAAGTAGCAAGAGTGATTCCTGGTACAAACAGGTGGGAACAATGGCAGGAGGGTACTCGAAATGAGGAGATAAAGGCTAATTTAGGAATGAACTCGATGGATGAAGCTGTATGCATAAACAGGCTTCGGTGGTGGGGTCATGTGAGGCGAATGGAGGAGGATAGGTTACCAAGAAGAATTATGGACTCTGTTATGGAGGGTAAGAGAAGTAGAGGGAGACCAAGACGACGATGGTTAGACTCTGTTTCTAACGATTTAAGGATAAGTGGTATAGAACTAAATGAGGCCACAACACTAGTTGCAAATCGAGGATTGTGGCGACGTTTGGTTAATTCACAGAGGCTTGCAGACTGAACGCTGAAAGGCATAACAGTATATAATGATGATGTATGTATGTATGATGTTACAACAGCCTTTATTATTGATTTATGCCTTGAAAGTTATAATGGACATGACGGATTGAGTTGAATCTCACTTGAATTTCGATATTCTGTCGTTGAAATTGGAATTTATATTCTATTAAAAATTTATGATTCGGCGACATAACAGGGTGGCCTTCAAGAGATTGAATAAAGGAAAGGAATATATAGTATCTATTATTTCGCCTTGTGATCCTTCCGCTCTGTACCATCTCCTAAGGACTAGGTAGCCCTTTGAAAGACCTCGTGCTCTTTAAAATAAACTTTTTCCTGATACAATATATTATTTGTGACACTAGCTTTTAAAACATTGCAACACATGGTGCAGAACTGTTTCAGTAACTGACGAGTCATCGCTCTGTTATTGTATTCCCTTAGCGATGAGATGACATTTAGAGAGTTCGTAGTGTGCCTGGGGCTATTTCAACGTAATATGTACATTTTGTACCTGGGTGGAAGTGACATCATATCTATTTTGAGCTCTGACGTGGGTGTTATACCATGTGTCAAATAATGGCTATCTATATGAGCTGTATACCATAGCGGCAGTCATTTGGGTGGAGAGCCTTGCCATGGAGTGTTGTAGTGAGATGGTAGTGAGGAGTCATTTGGATGGTGAGGCCGCAGATTGTCAGTGAGTTCAGTTGGAGAAGCCAGTTGGACAATTCAGTTGGTTGGAAGGAGATGAATGGAGAGACTTGCCATGAAGTCAATTGGAAGAAGACGAATGGGGAACAGTGATATGGATACGTAATCTTCAGTGGCCAAATCGATTGTATGTTCGGAGGGTGTTTCGGGCATCCGTCCATTCGAGTTCTTGTGTCAGTTCGGTGACAGCCGAATATTGAATCATCACAAAGCAGACTAAATCAGTAAAGTACATTAAATGTAAGTGTGAATATTATTTCAAGCCATGCTATATCTCGTTTGTGAAACTAAAAGGATACATCAATAAATTAGGCTTGAGATACCTACAGCTGATATAAATTCAAAGGAATATGTCGTAATAACCCTTAAAAGTGTTCGAGGTACAGTCAAGTGAACAGTGGGGGACAGTTTTTTTGTATAACTTTCAAATGTACGGTCAAGATGATTTCAAATGTTATGCCTACAGTCTCCATCAGTTATAATGTCAGAGTTTTATATTATCCTTTGAATTATCGCAGTAAATCTCACTCATAAAAGTCAACATTTGAAGATATATTTTGTTTAGTATCAAATAAATTAGTAGTATAATTGGACAGTTCAGCGGCCGCCTCCGCCTCCGGCGGGAAATTTGAATTTTGGCGGGAAATTTGCATTTTGGCGCGAGATTTGAATTTATAAACAAAGCCACGTGCTTTTTAACAGCTGTCATCGACAACAACACATCGCTAACCTCACTGCTGCCATCTTGACGGGCCTAAACCTCAGTGGTACCAACTTAACTTAACTAGCGCGGGATTTGAATAGGTAAACAAAGCCACGTGTTTTTTGACAGCCACGTGCTTTTTGACAGACAATAACGCATCGCTAACCTCAGTACTGCAATCTTGACGGACCTAAACCTTAGTGGTACCAACTTAACCTCACTAGCGCGAGATAAACAAATCCACGTGTTTTTTGACAGCCACGAGCTTCTTTGACAGCTGTCATCCGCCATCTTTAAACTACAGAGCACCGTGCTGTCCTCTTTATCGCAGTAGCTGCAAATTTGTCACCTGTCATCGGCAGTGCTGCCATCTTGGCGGGCCTAAACCTTAGTGCTACCAACATAACCTCACTAGCGCGAGATAAACAAATCCACGTGAATTTTTTGACAGCTATCATCCGCCATCTTTAATCTATAGAGCACAGTGCTGCCCTCTTTAGCTACTTACCTATGAAATGTGGTGGCGGGTAATTTTCACGTCACAGCTGTCATTCGCCATCTTGCGTCGCAAACCTCAGTGCTGCACTCTTTAGCTAGATACCTTTGAAATGTAGTGGCGGCAATTTGAAAAATTCTTTATGCTCTTGTTTGGAAACAAAGCTACGTACTTTTTTGACAGCTGTCATCCGCCATCTTTAACCAACAGAGCACCGTGCTGCTATCATGCGGGCAATTTCTTCAGTTGTCATCCGCCATCTTTAAATCACAGAACACCGTGCTGCCCTCTTGCGTCAGCTGACATCCTCCATCTTTAAACTACAGAGCACGGTGCCGCACTCTTGCGAGCAATTTCGTCAGCTGTCATCCACCATCATTAAACTACAGAGCACCGTACCGCACTCTTGCGGGCAATTCCGTCAGCTGTCATCCGCCATCTTTAATCAAGGGAGCGCAGTGCCGCACTCTGTGAGGTGGTGACAAATTCCACATTCGCCATCTTTAATCAAGTGAGCGCCGTGCTACACTCTATATGGTGGCGGATAATTTGAAAAGCTGCCAAGAGAGCATCGTGTTGGCATCTTTATTCTTTGACAAGTTGTGGCGGCAAATTCCACATCCGCCATCTGAGAGCACCGCGCTGCGCTCTTGATCGTAGTAGCAAAGAAGCGGTTAAGAATATATATAATCGAACACTGTACTCGATACAACATATGATCAGGACATTGATTTGTTCTGAAAGAAAAAATAATAAGACTACAGTTCTGAACAGCTTGCGTAAGATAGCGATTGTTATAACCTCCTCTTTCCCTGCTCTGTCAAGGCATAGCTTTATCGAGCATACAACGCGATCTTATGCATAAGACAACACACATATCGCATACCCGCAGTAATGCATGTTTAGACTTGAACACATGTACTACTGTTCAAAACTTATTACAACTTGAACCGCATACTAGAGTTCGATGTTGTTGAACACTGCATTGTATGACTAGAATCAAACACTGTTTAGAAAGAAAAATATATCTTCTCAACATACTTACTAAGCTGCTCTTCCTCCTCTATCAAGGTACATCTCTATCGAACATGCATTGCAAAAGCAAGAGTATTGCAAGTTTAGACTTGAACACATACTACCGTTTATAGTTCGATGTTGCTGAACACTGCATTGCAAGACTAGAATCAAACACTGTTTAGAAAACGAAAATAATTCTCTTCTCAACATGAGCTAGACAATAACATACTTACGAATCTGCTCAACACCTTTTTCTTGCCTTTTCTTCTTTGAGTAATAAACAAAACCCTATCTTGCAAATAAGGAGCGGGAGGAAGGTAATACCTAACCTAAAATAAAAGAATATGCCAATTCTACATTATTTATTTACATCTTGTATGTACAAGTTTTATCTCGAATCATTTTACCCTAGTGATGTTTGCATACTTCTCCCATTCTCGACACACTTCTTGTTTGTACAAGTTTAAACTTGCTGTACTACGCTCTCAGCGTACCTCTCCCTATCATTATACAATATGTACAGTGAATTGTGATGTAAGACAGCTTAACATATATATTTTACAAAGTACACACCTCTAGCATAATGTTTACACACATCCGCTTTATGTAAAGTAGTACCTATCAATACTACTATGCCCCCAGGCTAGAGTGTTGGTAGAATTTGGAATGACAAACCGTTTGCAATCATCATTATTAAGGCCTACCTTACTAATTAAATGAGTGTACAACTGGTGCTTCTTGCTTCTAATGACAGACATTTGCTTATGCGAAACAGGTGGATTACTTTTAATGCAATTGTTATAGTTTTCAAAACTTAGCGGATTCTGAACGACATTCTTTTTAACCCCCTTCAATCTCTGTATTTGTAGTTCATTTAAGAGTTTTTTGCAATATGACTTGGATTTAGTACCTACAAATGGATCGATAATATTCCCAGCACATTCATCTTTCATTTTACCTAGAACCTTTTTGTTCACTAGCGGTAGATGATATTGATTATTTGCAGGATAGTTACTTGTATCAAACCTACCCAAGTCTGGCTTTATATCATTGTAATAGTCATCAGTGTTGATTTGATAAATAAACGAATCGGTATCTGTGTAGAGCAATTGCGCATTATGCGCGTACTTCTTCATCATATAATCGTAATGGAATTCATACATGAGTGTTTTAGCCAATTCAAGTACTGCAAAGCCGACGTAGGTAGGTTTGTCGTACTTAACCTTAACACGATTCATCTGTATAATAAGTAAATTCTCATGTATGATGGTACAGCTGTGGAAATTTGGTTTACTTATTAAATAGTTAGCACCATACCTTTTCTTAATATTTTCCCAGTTTGTAATCAATTTTACATCAACGCGTTTGTCAACATTTTCCATAGTCTTACCAAACACACTGTTATTCATGAGTTTGTAGAAATCTTTTTCAAACTCGTTAACCGCATTCGTTCTTAAATTTTTGTTCAGATCGATATATGGCTTTAGCCACGGTGACTGATTAAATTCTAGTACGCGATGATTTTTGGATAACTTCAAACCATGCTGCAAACACTGTTTTAAATTTCGGTAATGAATGATATACTTAGATTTATCACGCACATTAGCAATTAGCATTTTCGTCGTTGATGCGATGTACGGGACTTCATATTCTCAGGGCAGAACGGTAAGTCATTATGAGAAGTGTGTAACTCTTTAGGATACTGTAAGTCTACTTCGAGGAAATAGCCTTTATCAGCTTGATCACCTAGGGCGTGCAGCTGTAAAGCATCAATTTCGCACTGCGTTAGCCAGCGGAAACCACTCACCGGTAGATGCTGACTCATTGCCCACCCATACTGATTGTTAGCATCGAGATAAACAATATACTGAGATTCCTGACTAGAATCGAAACTCGGCACGTACTTATTATTTGCCTTAGAATACCGCCCGCTGCACTGACTTAGACCGCCTCGAATAGACGATTTTATAAAGTGCACCATATCAATATCAGTTAGCAGTTCCAAATTCACCTGCGTGTACTTTAACATCGCATCCCAACATAACCCAGGCGCTGTAAGATACTGACATGGGTCAAGGCTGTAGGTTTTCTTGCAAACACAGCGAAAATTTTCAAAAACATCAGCTAACAAAAGTACATCCGTCTTTAAATGTAAGTCGGAGTATTCACCTAGCGTTTGAATGTGGAACTGCTCCCAGATATGTTGTGCATGTAAATAGTCATCATCGCTAATATCCGCTGAATTCAGCGTGCTGTAAAAGGATTGCTTCGATGGTAAAGCACGTTCTTCGAGGCGTTCTAAGCAGTCAAGATATTCATAACAAAAAACACCCTTACGCCGAAGTAAATTAACTGCGCTTCTTCAGGAAAAACGCGTCGAATTTCCGTAAATTGTTCTGGCTGTAAATGATTAGAAAGTTTATCGAGGCTACTCGCCATAAAGCGAAACGAGTCAAGGAATCTCAGTCTTATAGAATGCTCCGCATCTACTTTTACAGACTTTGCAAACGCAATGTACCGCTCTTTATTCTGAGGGATTATATCTACTTTTTCATCTGAAGCTCCAAATTGTGAAATCATGAAATGTGAGTCGTAACCAGATAAGTTATGAAAAATTACAGGGATAAATTTTTGGAACTCTGTACTTAAGATTACAGCTATAATGAGCGGCACATCTGTAGAAACCAGTTAAATGATCATGATCAAAAACTTTAGGGTCATTTTCGGAAAATTCCCCATCACAAATGCTACACTTTGTAGCACGTTCATGATCATTTAACTGAATTTCGGTGAGTGGCTTCATAGGAATATTACTATCTAGAATACGACCAAGACGTACTGCATCACTTTCAAGTCATTCTAAAAATACTTTAGCAGCATCAGGTCCTCGATACAGCTCTAACTTGTTAAGCGTACTATCATAACTACACTTGATGTAGTACGCGAAGCTATACGGGACATGCATGTGCGTAGTATTAGTGAAAGAGTTGTCAGAATTAGGTGAGCATGTGCTGCATGGCTTGAGGATGGCTTCAAAGTCTGCATAAATCACGAAAGGTACCCACATCTGTTTGTGAAAATTTGTAAATTTTAAAACATTATTGCCCGTAGTAGGTATCTCTGTACGTACATGATTGCAGTCATTCTTGGAATTCTTCGTTAACTGAACTTCAGTTCTAAAATACTGCAAACATCCATCACATAGCCACTTTTTACCATCATGTTTTGACAACTGACTACCAACAAGTCTACTCAGATTTTTAATCCAGCAAAAGTGGCTATTCTCACTGTTTTTAATATGGAGTAAGTTAACATGAGTACTCTTCTTATGACATGTATAATACAGAGGGCCTACTACAGACTTTTTTTCTACACTATACACATAAATGCTAGTTCCTCAAAGCGCTTAATATCTTTTAACTGCACAGGAAATTCTATACTATCGAAATTTAGTTGCGTTGAATAGTGTGGATATGATGACATTCTCTTAGCTACGTCTGATTTCGCAGGATTTAAAGCCGACATCACCGCCCATGCAAAACATGCCTCGTCATTGTTTTGGACGTTTAAAACAGCTTTTCTTTGCTGAATCCATGTCGGCAGTTCGATGTACGATGAACCTCGCATGGGATTGTACTTATTGATGTTAACTTCTAGATACATTATTTCAACTAAAGCCCACCCTGATTCCTTTTCCTGAAATTCCTCGCTCTTAGTTGAAATAATGTTAGAGACATCCCTAAGTACATCACCAAATTTAGTTGACTGACTTATGACAAAATTCTTCGTATTCAATGATTTAATGTCCGTTATTTCGGATTCATCCGTGCTTTTAATGTACAAGGCCAAAAGTTCAAAATTAACTTTAAATAAATTATGATTGGACAAAGATTTAGCAAGAAGCGGTTGTACATCCGGTTGAACACAATTTAAAAAGTTTGAAGTGCTCTGAATCTTTTGACTGGTGCGAATTCTGTAACTAGAAATCCTACTTTTAAATGCTGTGTTGCACCCATCAGATGAGTCTGATTGGCTAAATTTTAATAATTGTATTTGATAATTAATAGTAATAGCCGGCGGGTTTAAACAAAAGGGGCAGCATTTGAAATTTCTGGTAGCCAGTGCGTGTGAACGAAGCCTTGATAGGAACCCACGCTTCTTTCTCTGCTAAAAATAAATTAATGTCTCTGGAACACCTGTTATTGCATCATCTTTTGAAACTGCGTAATAGGAGTGGAAAAGTACTGGCAGGAGTGACTGAGATGGAGAATCGTGGTCCGAGCTACCCGAATCCCCTTATTTTGAAATGGACCCGTCCATATAGATGAACATCGGAGTATGCGCTCCAATCAGATTACTGCATTTAAATAATTTCAAAATTAGCGCGACCAAATGAGATGGGGCTTGTAATTAATCCCTGTCAGTATTTAAGGAAGATTATATCAAGAGGAGATGTCAGTAATTATTGTAATAATTCTTGACTAACTTACTGGTTTGTGGGAAATGGATTGGAATATTGTGTACCCAGGTGTTTGATATCAACAGCAGTGGGAACCCCTTGCCAGCGCGGAGAGTGGTTCACCAGCGCGGCAGAAGATATAGTCCAACTAACGCCTACTATATTGTAAGAGTAATTACGAACAATTCAAGAGTCACGGTGCATCATGGCAGTAACAAGAATTTATGCAATCTGTGTGTACAAGGCATTTCATGTTTTTAGTAACTTTGTTTTGGAGCTACCCAGCACTACTTTAATTGGGATTTTTGGTGGCAAGAATTAGTGTTCCTACGCCGATTAGTGCGCCAACATCCCCGAGCAGTAGCTTCTCACGAGTCAGTCATCATCCAGAGTCTTGTGGCGGTCAGACGTGTCTTAACTTTGCTCCGTATTCAAGTATAAATGTACAGAATTGTGTGTGTATTTATTGCTGCATTGGAGATGGAAATACGTTTTATGAACAGGAATTGAGTTGGTAAAGTGTTTGAAACCACGTAAGTGAGTGGATTAACAAATTAACAGATTTTACAAGTGTCCAATCTACGCAGGGTAAAAATGAAACCTTGAATTATGCAGTAGTTGTATCTTATGTGACGCAGTTTCAATATGTAGCCCGCAGAGCAACGCAGACAGTTTAATATGTATTGGTAAGCTGTAAGAGTGGAAAATATTTGCTTGCAACAGCTGAGCTGTTAGTTGTGTTTGAAACGTTGAGCGGAGAAAATACTTTTACTCTCTATAAGGTATTTAGGTCAAGTGAGAGTAGACGCTTTTCCCAGCAGCTTGGTCTACACAAAGGGAACGGCTGAGCCCACGAAAGACTTCGCTACATTAGAAGCAGCTGTGTGTTAGAGCATAGTACGTGAAATTAGGCCTAAGTTACAAGATATCTGAGTACTGCGTGTGTTGTATATACATATTATAGTATAATGTCAAGTGTTAAAACAAGTTGTCGTGTTTAATATTATGAGCAGGAAATAAACGTGTGTAAAGTGTCAAGCAAGAGTGGAAATTAGTAATATAAGCCAATGCCGGATACAGCAAGAATGATCGATGATATTAACATGTTTGTCATGAATCTGTAAGACAACATGGCTGCCTTTAGTCCTGGTGATCCCGAAATGCCATCAATGTGAGTACAAAACCTCATGTTTAAATTAGAATCTAAAGCTTTCCTTTGATAATGGTATCTTGATGTAAATAGGTATGCGAGTGACGATGGTATAACTACAAAACCCGAGTACGCAGCCAGAAAATTAGGATAATTCTGTTTATGAGTAGTGTAAATATTATTATTATTATTATTATTAGTCGTGTGTGTACTAATTTGATCTGTCAGTATCGAACAAATTATATTTTTGAGGCAATTATAATGAGCAGTTTGCGTATATCTGCACTATTATTATTATTATTAGTAGCATTGTCAGTATTTCATTTAGGCAGAATTTTATTTGTTTGACGCAAGCATAGACACCGTGGTGGATGAGTGATGAAGTCAATTAACGATAATAAACATATATATATTCAATAGTTACTGTCGAGAATTCTGGTTGGACGACAGTAACACTGATACATCCATATATTTTGTTGCTATGGCAAGTAACGTGGTTAGACAGTTGGGTGAACAGTGCTAAATAAAAGGATTTTTGGCTCAGGTAAAATCGTAGTGTTGTCAAACAATAAGAACGATATTGAGTCACGGTAATTTGTTTGAGATGTTTGAAGGTCCGTAGTTAAGAGTATATGGTAATACATGATGTTATTTACCTGAAGAAAAGTATGTAGAACAAAGAGTATGGTGAACATATTCTCGAAAGGGGACTGGAAATGTAGGTATTCAGCGTGATAGCTGAGAGGTGATAGAATTATGCAGAATAAAAATGATAATGACGTCGTACAATGAATAATGTAAGAAAGAATATAGGCCAGTCAAAGATGGTGTACGAGTTAGAAGGACCAAATGATACGTATAATGGTTTAGCCGTGACACAATATCGTTTTATTCAGAGAAAAGGTTATAGTACTCATTTGAGTGACATTTTAAAGTTAGGTTGGTATCATGGATCACCCAACTGAGCTGGTGTGGATGCTTGCCAGTAGGAACTACTTTTGTTGGCTTTAACAGATGATTATTATTATTATTATTATTAAATATATTTATTTATATTTTTTTGCCCCGTATTAGCCATCATTTAGGTACATTCTTTTATTGTCTGGGCATTGTCTGTGTATTTTATTGTGAGGAAACCACAGTAACATCTGCACTGGGTCATGGTTATGTTTCAGCGAATTATAATATATTGGGACGCTGAAATAAGCCAAAAATGTGGTATGAGCATATGACAAGGTTCATCTATGTATATATAAGTGCAAAATTTAGGCATTAGGTTAGGATTTCTGGCTGCGTTATCTCGCTTGGTGTACATATTAGAATAAGTTATAGTATGTTTTATTTTAAGTAGGAGAGTTTGTCTTCTCCAGACTAATTTACGGTATCTAAGTAAGGGTCACTTGCATATATATGAAAGCAAAGCTTTAGATTCGTATACAGCAACAACCAAGGTCCATTATGTGAGTTAAAAGTTACTGAATTCTCAGGTTAAAAGTTATTGTTTATCGCACCTGGGAGGAGGATATTGAAATTATGGGAACTCAGTAACAGTTTTGATCAGAGAAATGTTATTATTATTAATAACGGTAAAATCTATTATGAGAGTTTTGTGGTTACGCCTTTACACAGTGAATCAGGTATTTCATCAAATTATAATTTATCCTGGAAAATATGGTTTTATAGATAAAGAAAACTCAATAAGCACTGTTAAGAAAGATTCTATTCCAATGGTGTTGTTTATGGTAAATGAATGTTCTAAGATAACAGCCACAAACACGTTATAGTTTATCAGGATGGTGGATCAATAGTACCGTACTTACAGGTTAGGTTAAAATATTATTATTACTATTTATTATTATTATTATTATTATTATTATTATTATTATTAGTATTGGATCTTATTATTTAACATTTTACCAATGCAATTCACAGGCTATTAGGGAGTCCTGACGAATACAATATTAATCACTTGTGTCAGTTAATTGTGGATTTATTAATTAATTAAATATTAACATTTTATATTTTTTTATTTTATCCAATTTATCTACGATTAGGTTATCAACAGTATTGGATTTTGGTAGGCGGATATTAATTCGTAAGGATTTATTAATGATATCCAATATAGAAATAATATTCATTAAGTGATATTATTATTATTATTTCAATTATTATTATTATTATTATTATTATTATTATTATTATTATTATTATTATTATTGCAATATTATTATTATCATATCAATGCATTGTAAATTCATTTGATATCACTATATTGGAAGATTTGAGTCACAAGTTAATGGTTCCAGTAGTCAGTTAGGCAATTAGTTATGTAATTAATAAATTTGATTGCAATTAAATTAGTAAAATTAATTAATTATTTTATTATGGTAACTTCTTGTATGTTTGTTTGTAAACTTATTTTACATATTTGAGGGATTATTAATGACATTTCTAGATTTTGATTTGCGCAAAATCGTCGTATTATTTCAATTATTATTATTATTATTATTATTATTATTATTATTATTATTATTATTATTATTATTATTATTATTATTGTTACGGAGATATCCGTGATAGTTATGCGTGAAAGAAGGTGCGGGCGTGAACGGGTCTCAAACTACGGAATCAAAGTTAATGTAAAATTTAACAAGGTTATATTTTCTTTTCAAAAACAAAGAAATAACAAGCATGGCAGGTACAAAGTAGCAAATCAAAAGGGTAGTTACAATATTTACAGAATTTGGGCTTCGCGCCCTGACTTTACACTGCTTGGGTAATCAGCTCAGTTTTACCCCAAACACAAGTTTCAACAGAGGGGCAGAAAACCCCATTCATGCCTAGGAGCCCTTGCTCCAAATTACACTGAAAAGCCTCCACGAGGCGAACAACACTCAATTTTCAAAAGAGCCACTCGCTCTCAAATTTAAGCCTCTCCCAGGCCACACCAAACTCCACCTTCAAGTTGTCCTCAACGGACATAAACACAGGGGTAAAATACCCAATCTACTGAGGTCTATTAAATGAAAAGCAGGTTAATTAAATGACCTCTAAAATAACAATTTGAGAGGAGGCGAACTTGCACTCCTAATACACTTTGATTAAGACCTACTTGGCACTAGGCCGTTAATACAAGGGCTAATCCCATACTAAAGAGGTGACTTAAGAAGAGAACAATTTGTTTTACGTTATCGAAGAATAGGTTGAGAAAAATAAGTTCACCTCAAAACAATATGAGTGGGAGCTCGAGAGGGTTAGCACACTCTATCCCAGTATGTAGCTTTAAAAGAGAATAAATGAAAAGAGTAGTTACATTTAGGAAACGGTTACATGGTGGAAAGCTTAGAACCCACCCCGAGAGTTAAACTGCTGAGCTAGCAAAGAAAGAAGTTATTAATCGGCCATTACCTTGTTGTTGACCGCTGCCGAGGAAAGAGGCGCTTCCCGCCTCCTGCTATGTACTTAATACACTGAAAGATGGAACAGAAGTGGCCCGGAGACCCTAAAATCAGCAGTTTATATCCTCTCGCAGAAGTTTCTAGGCGTTAGGGGAATGAAAACACCCTCCCGCACATTCTTTATTGGCTAGGGTACAGAAACATATCCAAGTAGGGGGAAGATACATCGGATTGGTCGAGAAAAAACTCAAAGAAATTCGGGATTGGATAAATCTAAAACAAGGGAAAAAAGAGGGGTATACAGCCAACTTAACTAAAGACTGAAAGAAATTTAGCAAAGAACAAACATTTGAAATAAAAATTTCTCCAACAAAATAGTTCTTTGACTCCGCACTAGGTTGCACTATTGTTGATCTTCCGTAGTGTCCTCTAGAAGAGAAAGTTCACATTTCTTACTTCAAGCGAAACAAAAACACATCACAATGACACAGTTCAAAAAACTCAAAGTTTTCCATGTGGTGACATCTTCAGAGAAAATAGAGAATTAGTAGCGTAGATAAAGTTCAGACTTCCTCCAACAGAGGAGTTTCAACAGGCGCACATTTTAAATTAGCGGTGTGGAGGTGTACCGCCCGGTACAATTATCATTATTAGTATTACTATTATTATTATTGCATTACATTTTCAGGTTGGTTTTCCAAACTTTGTATACGCATTTAGGATACATTGTGGAAACATTTCCGAATCCTTTCAAATAGTTCACAATGAAATTCAGTGATATCAAAATAATTTTATTAATTTATTAATATCAACATTTTATTTATTTTTAAGATCTTAGAAATATCTATTATAATTATTTTTGACTGATGGCAAGTAGTATTTCGATGAATAACTTGAGTCGACCACATGAAAATTTATTCCCATCAATATTATTATTATTATTATTATTATTATTATTATTATTACTAAATATTCTTATGATTATTATTGTTATTCAATTGATCCCACTGGTATATAAACAATATTATCCTAGTAAATGTGTACAGTTACACAGGCATCATGTAACTGGATGAACAAATATGGAAAATATCATTTGATATGAAAATTTAATGATAAAGTATAAATATTTTCTTTATGGATAAACGAGGTGGTCGTGTGTGTCATTATGAGAATTCTAGTTGTACAGTCTCATAAGGAAATAATGTAACATTAACAAAATCTTATTTTACATTTTATAATATTTATCTACACTTTCCTTCTTTTGATTTTTATCAATAAAATTTTATATACATATTTAAATTTAAATCAGTCTGAGTCATAAATCATTGTAGTGAATAGTTTACCGAATGCACTATCCCTATGCATCCTGATTCGACGACGGGGACTGATCGCGCCTGAGAAGAGGATCTCAACCACCTTCGGTAAGTATTTTTTTTTTAGGGCAGCGGAGGCAACAGTGAAATCCAGTCAACACCGAAGGAGCTCTGCAAGGGTGCAGTATTAATTTCCTCGATGTTTGCGTTACTACCACTTCTACACGCACTAATTTTATGCGCATTACTCCGTAAGTGTCCCTGAAAATGTGAAGATGGTACATCAGTGTTACAGTGCTCGCAGTGAATAGTTTGAATTTCATGATTTTTCTAGGTTTTTTACTACTAGTATTTTCTACAGCTACATCCGTTTTTTACGCTTCTCTCCTATTACCTGAGGGCAAGTAGATACCTGATGTGCTTCTACTAAGTGAGCCTCGTATCGCTCTACGTTAGCGAAATACACACCACAAACTTCACATAAAGCAGATGTTATGCTAGGGTGTTTTGATTTTATATGGCGCATAAAGTTATCTCGCCTTGCGAACGTAACGTTGCACTGCCCGCAGGAAAACGTATCAGACACCTCACGATGTTTCGATTTTACATTACGTGTGAGGATGTCACGTCTTCTGAACGTTTCGTTACACTGCGAGCAGGGAACATCTGAAAAGAGAACAACCAATAGAGGTTAGCCTAAAGTTGCGATGTTCAACGTATAGAGGTCGGACATGGCTGTAAGTTTGAAATTATAAGATTAACCTCTTCTATAGCATGAGGATTAAAGAAAATAACTATTTATCAAAAGACTAAAGTTACGATGTTCGGAAGAAACCAAGTTTCAACCTATAGAGGTCAGACATGGCTGTAAGTTTGAAATTATAAGATTAACCTCTTCTACAGCATGTGGATTGAATAGAATAACTATTTATCAATAGACTAAAGATATGATGTTCGGAAGAAACAAGTTTCAACGTATAGAGGTCGGACATGGCTGTGATTTTGAAATTATAAGATTATCCTCTTCTATAGCATGAGGATTGAAGAGAACAACTATTTATCAATAGACTAAAGTTGCGATGTTCGGAAGAAACCAAGTTTCAACCTATAGAGGTTAGACATTGCTGTAAGTTTGAAATTATAAGATTAACCTCTTCTATGACATGCAGATTAAAGAAAATAACTATTTATCAATAGACTAAGGTTACGATGTTCGGAAGAAACCAAGTTTCAACCTATAGAGGTCAGACATGGCTGTAAGTTTGAAATTATAAGATTAACCTCTTCTACAGCATGTAGATTGAAGAGAATAACTATTTATCAATAGACTAAAGTTACGATGTTCGGAAGAAACCAAGTTTCAACGTATAGAGGTCGGACATTGCTGTGAGTTTGAAATTACAAGATTAACCTCTTCCACAGCATGAGGATTGAGGAGAACAAGTATTTATCAATGGAGATTAGCTTAAAGTTACGATGTTCGGAAGAAACCAAGTTTCAACGTATAGAGGTCAGACGTACCTTAAAATCTTCGCGCTGCAAACTGTTACTCGGATGAATAAAATGCGTGCGTTCAAGCCTGTAACTCGAATGACAATATTCTGGTCGTACCTAAAAAGAACAAACATATATGAATGTAGTGTAGGAATATATATAAAAAGGTACATCAGCTAGCCTAGTTATCTTTACAACTCAAAGTTCGAAACATACCTTAAAATGCACGTGCTGCAGACTGTTACTCGGATGAATAAAATGCGTGCGTTCAAGCCTGAAACTCGAATGATAATATTCTAGTCGTACCTAAAAAAGAACAAACTTATATGAATGTAGTGTAGGGTAAATCAGCTAGCCTAGCTATCTTTACAACTCAAAGTTCGAGACATACCTTAAAAATGTTCGCGCTGCAGACTGTTACTCGGATGAATAAAATGCGTACTTTCAAGCCTATAACTCGAGTCGCGCTGCAGACTGTTACTTGGATGAATAAAATGCGTACTTTCAAGCCTGTAACTCGAATGATAATATTCTAGTTGTACCTAAAAAAGAAAAGAAAATACATTAATGTAGATGTTTATTACCTAGCGTAGAAGTTGCTTTGCAAACAGTAACTAACAGTTCAGGCTTACCTTAAGTTGAAGGCTGAAGAATAATATTCACAGCAGACAGTACTTAGACGGGAGATGTGCACGTAATAAACACACACAAAGAACTGTGAGCGCTTAACGCAGACTGCAGCGAGTAAATATGCTCCTTGTTACCAAGCGGATATCAAGAATTGCAGACGTTTGCAGTACAGTTGGAACGAAATGTTCATGCAACAAGAGCTCTCCTGAGGGTCTTACGCTGAGTTCTGCAGGCTGACGTATTTAAGCCGGGATCGAACCTGCTGTTGATGCCGAGGTGTCAGAATTTAAGAGTTCTGCAGCGGATCGAACCTAGGGAAGTTAGCGCGCAATCTTCGACCTCTGAACTTAAACGGGAGGGTACTAAGCTAAGTAGAAAGCCGACATCCGCAGTATTCCTTGCTTAGACTAAGATCACATCTACGGTATCCCTTATCTGTACTTAGCAGGGTGCTGAGCTAAGCCTACATCTACGGTATACCTTACCTATAGGCACTGAGCTAAGATCACATCTGCGGTATCCCCTGCCTGTAAGGGTGCTCAGCTAAGCAAAAAGCTGCTATCTACGGTATTCCTTACCTTAGGTACCGAGCTAAGACTGCATCTACGGTATTCCCTCAGTTCGAACGAAATGCTTATGCAACAAGAGCTCTCCTGACCGCCTTACACCGAGTTCTGCTGGCTGATGTGTTTAAGCACAAAGCCGGGATCGAACCTGCTGTTGATGCCGAGGTGTCAGAATTTAAGAGTTCCGCAGCGGATCGAACCTAGGAAAGTTAGCGCGCAATCTTCGACCTCTGAACTTAAACGGGAGGGTACTAAGCTAAGTAGAAGGCCGACATCCGCAGTATTCCTTGCTTAGACTAAGATCACATCTACGGTATCCCCTATCTGTACTTAGCAGGGTGCTGAGCTAAGCCTGCATCTACGGTATTCCTTACCTGTAGGTACTGAGCTAAGATCACATCTACGGTATCCCCTACCTGTAAGGGTGCTCAGCTAAGCAAAAAAGCTGACATCTACGGTATTTCTTACCTGTAGGCACTGAGCTAAGATCACATCTACGGTATTCCCTACCTGTAAGTAGACAAAGAGAGAACTGGGCTAAGAAGCGATTTTCAAAAGCGCTAGGCTGAGAAGTAATCCTCAGGAGCACTAAGCTAAGCCTTCATCTACAGTACCCCCTACCTGTTAGCAACAACACGAAACGCTGAGGTACTGAAATATACAAGTTCTACAAGCAGACGTATTAAACGAGGAGGTTTGTGCTCAGCTCGACAAGCTGCTGATAATAATTTTAATGCGAACTGTACGCGTGCGGTAGACTCTGCTGAGGCAAACACATTCCGGTAGGTTTGATCTTATGTTTAAGTAAGTATTTATAAACCAGCGAGGGTCGAGAAAAACATCGAATTCAGAAGTAATAATGTATATTTACAGAGAAGTAAACCATTAAAATTACCACCTATACCTGAGAACAGATCCACGTCTATAGCACAAGCTATTCGGCGTAGACATGGCGTGGTCAGTCCCCAAGTCCTCTCAACTGACGATCTGGTTGGTCATGGAAGTGTTGTGGCTGAGCATTATCCAGTAGGATGCTGACACCAAACGTCCCGAGGAAGATACGCATCAGGTCGGCCGAGATTTTCAACAGAGCAAGTAAGAATACAATCCAGAGCGTTTCCTGAAGGCTATGACTATGTGACCAGGACCGAGGCGAGGTCAAAAGGTTCGTTGTTTCGAACCGCGGCCACTAGGTTATCACGTCCCTTTGTTCTGTGTATGTACACTGTTTGGCTGGATCGCGACAATATAGTGACAAGCAAGTACAGCCACGAGCAAGACGTGTGCTGAGAAGTGCAAGATGGGAGTAACGCTACAGCAATACATGCTAAGAATTGGAAGATGGAATGGTGCAAGGTGGTGCTGGAAGGAAGGTGGAGTAGAGAGAGGGAGAGAAATCAGTGGTTCTAAACGACTGTTGGAAATTATGCTGTGTGTGACGGTTATTGCGACGTTGCTGGTTGTAGGAGGGGTAGAAAAGAACCCGGGTCCAAATCAGGGACCATTCGGTTGGGAGGAACTTGAAGAGATCAAAAGAATGGTGAAGGAAGCGAGCAAAGGAGAAGAAATTAAGAAATTATGGCAACACCGGGCAACCCAAATGAAGGAGATGAGGGACTTACAAATATTTATAAAAGAAGAAATTGGAGGGTTAAATGACAAGTTAGTGGAGATAGAAGATGAGGTAGGAGTTTGAAAAAGAAGGTGTTGGTACTGGAAGAGGAATTGACAGCAATGAAGAAAGAAGTGAGGCTAGCGAGGAACGAATCAGCATGAAAAAGTGTATTTGTGTATAGTGTACCAGAGGAAGGAATAGAATCAAAAGTGGAGTTAGTATTGAAAGTGGTGGATATAGTTTCGAATAAAATGAAGATGAACTTCTCTGAAGTGGATATAAATGATATATATAGAGTCGAAAGGAACAAGGGTCATAGGCCGGTGAATATAAGATTAATTTGAACCTTGATGGCCAATATAATTCTGAGTAATGCCGGAAATTTGAAAGGATCAAACATTTATTTGAAGGCTTAGACAGAGAAAGAAGACAGGATGCCGTTGGAGATCTTAAAGCGGCATATGTGGCGGGCTAGAGAGAAGGGATTGCGAGCCAAGATAGTGGGGAGGTGTTTGGTGACTTCAGGCAGAAATTGGACCCGATCGTGAGCACAGGAGGAACAGCTGAGGATGGAAAAATGTGAGGAGGAAATGAGTTGCAGAAATCGAGAGCAGGGTCTCATCACTAGAGAGAAGGAAGAGAGAAGACAGGAATGTGGTGTCAGCGGTCATATGGTGGGGATAGCAGAGACCTGGGTGAGTCAGAACAACGCAGGAATGAGTGAATCAACAAATATGACACTAGACCGAAGTGAAGTGAGTTCAGGTAGTGAAGTGGTGATGGGAGGAAAAAGGAGTCAGGCTAATGACTCAACCTCCCCAAATAAGAGATATGTAGAAATAAACATAGAGATAAATCAGGCGTTGAATAAGGGGAGATCGTTAAGTTTAAAAGGTCTATGGGGAGGTAAAAAAGGTGATGGCATGGAAAAGGGAAGTAGAGGGGGAGAATAAAGGGAGGGAAGAGGAGGGGGATGGGGAGGAGCCGCAAGGAAGAATTACGAGAATTAAGGGGGGAAGTGGTGAAACGCAGAAGAATAGAGAGAGAGCGGGAGGAAAGAAATAACTAGAGATGGTGATAGGGGTGTTCTATATTGAGGGTGTGATTGGGAAGTTAGGGAATACGGAAATTGTGGATTTACTGAAAGATTTCGAAATAATTGCTCTAGTGGAGACGTGGGTAGGGCAAAGGGTTGAAATTACATGGGACGGTTATAGAGTCGTTAACGTGTTAAGGGAACAATAGGAAAGAGGGTAGAAACCCAGGGGGGCATGGTAGTTCTAATAAGACATGAGGTAGCTGAATGGGTGGAGGTGTTCCAGAATAGGGTAGAGGGGGTAGTGTGGCTGAGAGTAGAAATGGGTAAGGGGGCGTCGGAGGCAATTTGTCTGGCCCTGCTTTATAGCCATCCGAGCGATTCAGTTTATGCAAACAAACATTTCTTTCACGAACTAATTGAAGAAATAAACACAAGTAAATTGGAAAATTTTATTAGGGGACTGGAATGCGAGAGTGAGCAATGGAGTACCGGTGTACGGAAATGGAGTAAAAGTAGGCGGGGGCTGAAAAGAAAGAGTAAGGACAGTGGTGTAGATAGTTATGGAGAAAGGTTATTAGAGTTATTAGAGTCATGTGCTATAGAACATGTATTTATTCTAAATGGGTTGATGAAGGGGGATAGTGTGGGAGATTTGGCATATATCAAAACAAATGGAGGGAGTGTAGTGGATATAGGAATAAGCTCAGAGATAGCATTAACGAGAATAATACGTTTTGAGGTGTTAGAATGTGGGTTAACTGAACATATGCCTATCAAAATAAAATTGTGAACTGTGGGTGCTGATGAGAACGGCAAGCTGGAGGAAAGTAGAGAGAGATATAGGAAGAGAGGATGGAAGTATTTCTGGGATGATAATGTGAAAGAGAAATTGAGGCGGGATTTGAAAGGGGAGGGAGAAATATTAAGGGTAGGAATTGAAAGGGCGGCAGAAGGAAATGACATGGATAGGGTGCTAGAATTAATAGAACTCCCTATTTGGAGGGTGGCGAAGAAAGTGACGAGAATGGTAGAGGGAATAAAGAACAAAATGAATGGATGGCTTGATGAAGATTGCAGGAGGAAACGAGAGGTTGTACTGAGAGCCCTAGCAGAGTTTAGGATGGTATATTGTAAATTGAGAAGGGAATACAAGTGGGTATTTAATGAGAAGAAGAGAGAATGGAAGGAGGCGGAATCTGAGAAAATAAATAGATATTGTAGAGAGAAGAAATTTTAGAGGATATGGGAGTCTATAAACAAGATTAGAAGAACGAAACCGGTGGGTAAGGGGAATAAAATAGGAGAAAACGAGTGGGTTAGGCATTTTAAAAGGCTTTTAGAAGGAGAGGGGAATTCGGGTAGAGAAATAGACAAGTCATATGTAGGAAGTGAATTGGAAGTAGAAATTCAGATATTGGATGAGGATATAATAAGGTAGGAGGTAATGAGAGTATAAAAATTGCAAGACCCAAGGCAGCAGGAGGTGTGAACTGTATTTCCAATAGAGTGTGGAAGGAGGTTCGGGCAAATGAATCGATGTTGAGGGAGATTGTAAAATTGTTGATAGGTTTCTGGAAACGGGGAATTTTCCGAGGTAATGGATGAAGGGGGTTTTATGCTCAATTTAGAAACATTAAGGGGCTAGTAGCGATCCTAGCAATTATAGAGGACTCCTAGACGCTTTGTCGACGGTGTACACAGGGGTTTTGGCGAATAGGATAAAAATTGGGCGGAAGAGTATGGTAGGATATCTGAGTTTCAAAATGGATTTAGGAAAGGAAGGAACACATTCGATAATGTTTGGATTCTGGACACATTGCTTACAAAGTATGTGAAGATAGCAGGTCTTAAATTATATGTAGCAGCGATTGATTTAGAAAAAGCCTTCGATACGGTCAGTAGGTAGGGACTATTTATGAGATTAAGGGAGGTTAGCGTGTCGAAGAAAATGAGGGGGGGGGGAATTTCTATTGTTGAAGTGTTTGTGATGATTAAATTGCAGAGTGGAAGGATGAGTAAGTATTTTGAATCGAAGAGCGGGGTGAGACAATGGTGTAAGCTATCCCCGATATTATTTATATTATTTATAAATAATATTTTAGAGGTCCATGGAGGAGAGAGATGGAAATGTCCTTGGATAGGGAAAATGGAGGTTCCGAGTTGGCTATTCGCGGATGACCTATTGGCATTGACGACAGGTGGGTTGCAAAAAGAGTTGGACAAGTTAGTTGAGTATACTAGGAAGTGGTCTCTCAGAGTAAATGTAAGAATGATTCAGATACTGGTTTGTAGGAAAAGGGGTGGGAGAAATAATAAGGAAGTCTGGAGGCTAGATCAGGAAGAAATTAGACCAGGGGGGAAAATTGAGTATCTAGGTGTAATAATTAGTAATGGTTCTTGGAAAGAATAGTGTAGGAGGGTTGAATTAAACGGAAAAGGAGCGCTTGCAGCAGTGGAGGTATTAGAAAAGAAATTTCCAGATGTTATATACAAAATTCAGGAAGCGGTGTTTGAATCACTGCTAATGGGAAAAGTGCTATTCGGGGTGGAAGTATGGGGGATGGGGGAGGGCAGGGGTGAACTAAACCAGGTAGTGGCTCAATTGAGTAAGATAATGATGAGCCTCCCGAACTGTACAGCCAATGCCGGTGCCAGATTAGTGTGTAAGGAATCGACGGTGTTCAAGTATTGGATTAGATTGGAGGAAGCGAAGAGAAGGGTGGGTTATTATTGCAAGAAGCGTTTAGTTTTCAGAAAGATATGACGAATGAAGGTTACAGGGTGAATAAGTACAAAAAAGGCTACAACAGATTGGATTGTGGGTGAATGGAGATGTTTGGGGGAGATAGGAATAAATGGGTATGCAAAGGATAAAGGGAAGCTACTAGATATAGAAAGACAGAGTTTAATAAGGGAATGTATAGAGAGAGTCTTTTTATCAGTATAAAATAAATTTGTGGAAGTAATAAACCCGAAAACTAAGTTTCAGGGTAGAAGTGATAAGAGAGGTTTTTTTTATTGGTGGGTATTGGAAGTTCCGAGAAACAGGGGATGCGTAGGAAGTGAGAATAAGAATAGATGTGTGTTATGTGGAGAGAGGTGGGCGGACCTGCATATTTTCAATAAATGCCGAGCTTTGGATGAGATAAAGAGTAAATTACTAAGTAAGAAGTAAGTGGATAAAGTGAGGAAAAGCTATAAGATGACATCTTGGTTATTTAGAGAGTGGGAGAAAGGAACGAATATAGCGAAATTCTTAGGTGTGGCTGGAGATATATTTCTAAAGAAACTGAAGGAATAACGGGGTTGTTCGGATAGGGGTTCATGCAGAGGGGGGAACGGGGAAGGCATTCTGCTCAGAGGAATGGTTATCCGCCCTGAGCAGATGCGGGAAGGGTATCATGGTGACCATAATATCAGAAGATGGGGCTGTAGTGTTAGGGGAAGGGGAGAGCTCCTTGCCCTGTTTAATGGTGATCCGCCCGGGGCAAGTTGTGGGAAAGTAGATCGAGGAGTAGTAGCATGGGGGGTGTAGGAATACGAGAGTAGATGTGTTTATGAAAAGTATTTGAAACAAGGGAAATCCTGAAAAAATTAGGTGGGAGTTGAGAAAATGGGAGGTTGGGTAGGCTCTGAGGGTAGTGTCAATTTCTGAAGTTGGTATATAGTTTAAGTTTATCGTTGATGGCTGAAATGACGCTTACTTAGAAGCTAGTAAAAACGTTGTGAGAAGATTGGCTGAACTTGGAATGGAAAGCTCTTTGTGTTTTGGGTAAGTGAGGTGTGGGAAAAATTGGATTGTTCGGGTGTATATGTGTGAGGAGGGAGGATAAGGTAGGTGTATGTAATTGCAATTAAAGTAGATTAAGTGGGACAGTAGTTGAGGAGAAAATGTTCGCTGTATGGAAATTGTGAAAGTATGTAATAGTGCCTAAAAAAGTTAAATTGCTTTAGGTACGTTGATGAGGGATGCAAAATGATTGATAGTTGATGTTTAAGTCTTAAGATTAATAAGATGGAAACAACTGGGAAAAGTCTGAGTGAACGTATTGACTTGGAATGCTAAACTGTTTGTTTATGTGTACGTGCGGTGTGGTAGAATAAGGGTTTGTGTTTAGGAGTAGATGTGTTGAGGAGGTGATCTGTATCTTCTTCTTCATAGTACCGTATCAGGTCCCCCTGACGTTGGCGATCACTGCGGCGAATGCAGTACGATCTCTTGCTAGGTGGAAAAGTCTTTCAACACTGTGAATTCCAGTCCATTCTTTGATGTTTCCAAGCCATGATGTTCGCCTCCTCCCGACACATCTTCGACCCTGTATTTTGCCTTGTACAATCCGCTGTAAGATGAGGTAACGGTCATTTCTAAGGATGTGGCCAAGGTAAGAGATCTTCCGGAGTTTTATTGTTTGAATGAGTTCCCGACTTGCTCTTGCCCTTCTGAGTACTTCTTGGTTCGTTAGTCGTGCAACCCACGAAATCCTGGGCATCCTAAGGCTTCCAAGCGTTTCACTGATACACTGACTGACAGAGCAAATGCAACACCAAGAAGGAGTGGTTCGAAAGGGATGAAAGTTGGGGAAAAAACAGAGACGGCACGGACGAATAATTGATGTTTATTTCAAATCGATATGCAGGTTACACAATGCGCACGGCATCGACTCAGTAGGATGTAGGACCACCGCGAGCGGCGATGCACGCAGAAACACGTCGAGGTACAGAGTCAGTAAGAGTGCGGATGGTGTCCTGAGGGATGGTTCTCCATTCTCTGTCAACCATTTGCCACAGTTGGTCGTCCGTACGAGGCTGGGGCAGAGTTTGCAAACGGCGTCCAATGAGATCCCACACGTGTTCGATTGGTGAGAGATCCGGAGAGTACGCTGGCCACGGAAGCATCTGTACACCTCGTAGAGCCTGTTGGGAGATGCGAGCAGTGTGTGGGCGGGCATTATCCTGCTGAAACAGAGCATTGGGCAGCCCCTGAAGGTACGGGAGTGCCACCGGCCGCAGCACATGCTGCACGTAGCGGTGGGCATTTAACGTGCCTTGAATACGCACTAGAGGTGACGTGGAATCATACGCAATAGCGCCCCAAACCATGATGCCGCGTTGTCTAGCGGTAGGGCGCTCCACAGTTACTGCCGGATTTGACCTTTCTCCACGCCGACGCCACACTCGTCTGCGGTGACTATCACTGACAGAACAGAAGCGTGACTCATCGGAGAACACGACGTTCCGCCATTCCCTCATCCAAGTCGCTCTAGGCCGGCACCATGCCAGGCGTGCACGTCTGTGCTGTGGAGTAAATGGTAGTCTTCTGAGCGGACGCCGGGAGTGCAGGCCTCCTTCAACCAATCGACGGGAAATTGTTCTGGTCGATATTGGAACAGCCAGGGTGTCTTGCACATACTGAAGAATGGCGGTTGACGTGGCGTGCGGGGCTGCCACCGCTTGGCGGCGGATGCGCCGATCCTCGCGTGCTGACGTCACTCGGGCTGCGCCTGGACCCCTCGCACGTGCCACATGTCCCTGCGCCAACCATCTTCGCCACAGGCGCTGCACCGTGGACACATCCCTATGGGTATCGGCTGCGATTTGACGAAGCGACCAACCTGCCCTTCTCAGCCCGATCACCATACCCCTCGTAAAGTCGTCTGTCTGCTGGAAATGCCTCCGTTGACGGCGGCCTGGCATTCTTAGCTATACACGTGTCCTGTGGCACACGACAACACGTTCTACAATGACTGTCGGCTGAGAAATCACGGTACGAATTGGGCCATTCGCCAACGCCGTGTCCCATTTATCGTTCGCTACGTGCGCAGCACAGCGGCGCATTTCACATCATGAGCATAACTCAGTGACGTCAGTCTACCCTGCAATTGGCATAAAGTTCTGACGACTCCTTCTTGGTGTTGCATTTGCTCTGTCAGTCAGTGTATATTCTTGAGAGTCCATGTTTCCACACCATATAGCAAGGCTGACCATATATAGCACTTGACCATCCTCTGTCTAAGTTTTAAATTTAAGTAGTCATTGCAAAAGAAAGATTTCATTTTTGTAAATATTTTTCGTGCTATTGCTATCCTCTGTTTCACTTCTTTCTCGGGATCAAGTTGTTCAGTGACAATGGCACCCAGATATTTAAAAGTGGTTATTCTCTAAATCTGTCGGTTGTTTAGTTGTAAGATTGCCTCAGCATTGGCACGTCTGCTGAAGATCATGAACTTGGTCTTGTTTACATTTATTTTTAGTCCCATGTCCTCACTTACTGCACCTATATTATTGAGCAGGAGTTGGAGACCTCCAAAATTGTCACACAGGATGACTGTATCATTCGCATATCTTATGTTGTTAATTATGCCTCCATTTACTTTTATTCCAAATTGTTCATTTTCTAAAGATGTTTTGAAAATTTTATCCGAGTAAAGGTTGAATAACAATGGAGACAAAACACAACCTTGTCTAACTCCTCTTTGGATGGCTATCTCGTTTGTAGTTTTATTTCCGGTTTGGAAAACGGCCTTTTGTCTCCAGTAAAGGTTTTCAATAATGCGGATATCTTTGCTGTCAACTCCTATATCTTTTAGGAGTTCTACAAGTTTTGGATGTTGTACTCGGTCGAATGCCTTTTCAAAATCAATGAAACAAGCAAACACTTCTTGCTGTTGATCTAGACTGTTCTGAATTAGGATATTTGATGTGTATGTAGTAGAAAATTATGAGAGTTGAAGTGGGTAGTGTAGTACAGTAGAAAGGGTTGGCAAAATGAAAGTTGTGGAAGTATGTGATGGAGAGTTAAAAAAAGATGAACTGTTATATTATGTGAGCTGTAGCTCGCGGGAACAGCGTGAGAGAGGAGGGCGTGACGTATCAAGGCAAGAGCTCTCTGACCCATTCCAAGGAAGATAGGAGAGGGAAGGAAGTGCGTGATGTACACATCGGAAGGGTGTGGCAGGCCGCATGTTTAGTGTGGTTTCCGCCACGCAAGGTAGGGAAGGAACAAATTGTCAGCAATTGTCGGTGAGATATGGTATCCGTTCTCACGTGGCGGCTGCGTAAACGGGTTTGTGAGATTGTGTTCCATACCGGGGTGACGCAGCCACCAGTCTACTAAATTCTCTTAGGTGGTGTGTAGGAGTAGGTGATTAGGGTAGTTTCTAGTGCGGTGGCATCCTGCATGTGTGCTGACTATCTGCGCACGTGTGGGATGATACCGAGTAGGTGTACAGGTTGTTAATTTAGTTAAGTAGTTTTAAGACAGTTGTAGTGGCTAGGTTTTTGTTTCGTTCAGTCTTTATTACCTGTAATGGTGTATACTATGGTGGGCAATTTCTAAAGATGTTATGAATTGAAATGACAAGCACCTAACTGGAAAGGGTCGAATATTTGAGATATTGATGAGGGTACAAACTTTTATACCATGCCACATCTGGCAGTCGTTATCTCTGAGAAGCTACAGTGAAGTAGATCGCATCTCATATCGTCTGATGAACCGGGACAACAGCTGTGTTTATTGTCTCATGTTCTACAGAGGTTAGGAATATGCTAACACGGGGTCAAACTTGGAATTACATACCCGCTCCATCAACGACAACGATTTTCCTTTTACGGCTGGAGAACTCAACTGCCTCGTTGTCCGATCACGTTATGGTTTTGAGAGAATGCATAAAGACTGCAATGCAGCTTTAGAATAGGCCGAGGCGTGTGAACTGACATTTACTAAAATATTCTTCAGAAAATGCCATTCACACTCTATTACATACTGCAGCGGTAGCCACAAGACACAAATCGACTACTAGATAGTGTGAAGAAGACACCTGCCCTCGATTTCCAACTTCATCATACCCATCACCATTACACAACGCCTCAGATCACGGAAGCTTCCTGAACAAGCAGATCAACTTACGAACAACATGAACCCACTCCCAGTGGACATTGTGAATGAACAGTCATGGGATGAGGTCAATGCACGAATCAAGCAGAGTACAAAAAAGAAATTTTGGGTATGACGAAATTTGGGAGGCCTTTCGTTGACTAATAAGTGTAGTGGTGGAATAAGGGTGCTCATAATCCTATAACGGTCGGAAGGTTCCTTTCAAGAAATGGTTTCCTTCCAGGTTGGTGTGATGTTCCTTACTAGCTGTCTGTCTTTTGAAACATATATAAATCTGCATTTAAATTGTAAAATATGAAAATTAATATTCATTAAATAAAATACACAATCGTCGGACCTTGTACTCACACTTACTTCTTACCTGCTTACTTACACATACGTTATTTGAAGGGCTCCAGCTACCACTCAGTGCAGCAATAATAGAATGAGAATCTTGACTATCTGTAGGGTGTGGGGTAATAAGCTTACTTTTTACAACATACCATATACGTTCCGGGAAAAGGAGATTGGGGTTCGGTTTCCCCATTAATTTTGAGGTTAAGATATTCTACTGTCATTGAAATAACACTACGAATTCATTTGATAGAAGAAAATATATTCTTTAAATAATTTGAATAAAAATAGTGAGAACTGCTGCGATTAAAACAGATGAAAATATGAAATTATGACATTGCAACTGAAAGAAACTAGGCATGAATTTCAATTCTTCTTGACCGGACATTTAACAATTTATACAAAATATATCCCTCACTGTTTCACTTGACTGTACCTTCAACACTTTGAGTGTAATTACGACGTATTCCTTACATCTGGTGTTTACTGTGGATGTGTCACGCCTAACTTGGTGATACATCCTTGTGACTGCTTCTTCTCCATATCATATGACCTCTTTGTAAGTCTGTATGGTATAACTTCTTAGCAAGTGTTTTCTTATACGACTCCATCAGTTCACCATCCACTTCTTCTCTCTTCATTTTCCATTTAACTATTGATTCCCGTTGACTGACTGATGCCTCTCCATCTCGTTCAGTTAATGGCCAACTGTGCCTCTCTTTCCAGCAGAATAATGACAGACTTAATGACCAACTGAGGCCTCAGCATCTCGTTCACACTCCGACCAACTGTCGTTTCTCCTTCCAATTGAATAATGATTTAATGATCGACTGAGGCCTCTGCATCTCGTTCACACTCCGACCAACTTTTGCCTCTCCTTCCAGTAGAATAATGACTGACTTAATGACCGACTGAGGCCTCTGCATCTCGTTCACACTCCGACCAACTGTCGCCTCTCCTTCCAATTGAATAATAACTTAATGACCGACTGAGGCTTCTGCATCTCGTTCACACTCCGACCAACTGTCGCCTATCCTCCCAACTGAATAATTACTGACGCTACAATATGCAGCCACCTTTCATAGACGTTGGTTGACGCACCTACGCAACCTCCAGAAATAACTATTATTTTCTCCCACCTCGCGACAGATATCACATGTAATGGTGAAATGCCCCGGGGCTCCCAGTATGTCTCTCCCAGCAGTGAGCTCACCGCCAAATGAGCACGATGACGTAGCCATGACGTGGCCATTACTTGACAGAAATGTCAGCAGTATTGCCAAATGTAACAATGTTACATCCAACATCTGATATATAACAATTCTCACTGTACTTGTCTTCAGTGTTATTCTACACATACGTATATATGCATACATTTAACTACAATCATGCAAGCGACAAGCATTGCAGAATCGAATTGAATTACAATAATAGTAATCTCACAGATAAAATAATAATAATACGGACATCATAATAATAATAATAATAATAATAATAATAATAATAATAATAATAATAATAATATCACAGTTGAAAAAATAATAATAAAATGCAGGTATCACTTTGTAAAGGGATTTGAACCTTTACAGTCCGCCTCCCTCATAAATAAATCGAAGAACAAAGAATCGATTGATTTGTGAACAACATAATATATATATAAAACACTGACACACATAAACACTTTAAATACGTATACAACAATAATTTTCCTTTTCAACATCCAAACATTTTATAAAATATCACATATATGAGAATTTTTCTCGCACATTGTCATCGTAGATAAATGTCCAGTGTCCCATTCTCTCTCTCTCTCTCATACAAATCACAAGAGTACAGCACTCAATTTAATACATACAAATCATTTTAAATGATTATACTACATTCTTCTTTTTTAACATATCAAAACCTTTTGTGAAATATCACTTATATGAGAACTTTTCTTGTATTTTGTCATCACAGATAACTGTCCAATGTCTTGTTCTCCGCTTTGTCATACAGTACATGACAATGTAGCACTTATTCTTCCAATACACCAATACGACACTTGGTTAACCCGCAAATCGCAGATGTTAGTTTTATTTTGCCAGTTTCTCGCAAAAATTAATCATCTTATTTTTTATCTCAACAAATCTCACGTGAAGTACTTCTTTACATATATAATACTATGAATACCGACAATTTCCTCTTCCTGATCTTTTAAAGACTATGCACACTCCCCGATACGGTTCAAAATTCTGAAATACCCCTGATACAAAAGAATAACTTCAACATATTTCCTGCCTCTGCAGATGATGACATGGAACTCTGAGTAGCACTCTGTCTCTCAAACTGAATCAATTTTGCCCTTATTAGCTTACATATATCAATAGATCACATCCTTCTTGACAACAATAATTAAAGAATCAATACCATGGCTGCAAGATGGTTCAATTATTCCCTAATCGAGCATAATGTTCATCTGTTCTTAGACTTCACTAGCACATTTAAATTGAATGGGGTAGTTACCTCCCACAAATGATGAATGGTCATGCACTACAAATTTATGTTCATATACGCGTTCTTCCTCACCACTAAATACATCTCGATGCTTACCTAACATCGAACACAATTACTCCTCCTGTAATTCACGCAAATTACCTCACGTCACTGCCTCATACTGACTGTCCCTCGGATACTGGTCGTATAGGCACGTAACACACCTCAAAACATTTCCTCTCACTAGGCACCCCTTCACTTACCTCTCATATATCTTTAAAGACACACGTTACCAAACACTTACCTCAGATCATCATAATTAACACGTACTTATTTGCTAGTTTCCTCCCAGAACAAACACACACTACCTAAACCAAAGTCTACTCTACTTCCATGATTTTCAACCAAGTCAGCTCCTAAAATAACTGAATACACAAGTTTTGGTACAACAGGGAATGGTTGAAACTTACAATTATATTCAATCGTGATTGGTACCGCTACCATCTTATTTACTCACTGTGAATTACCCAACGGCTATTACAATATTTAATAGTACCTTTGCTTACCTTCTTCGTATCACAATTTCTATCATCGACTACCTCACTACTTACATCATATTCTCAGTATTATAAGTACTTACATCACTTAACAGAACACTTCTTACGCCTAACTCACTACTACCATTAATTACTTCATTATCTACGACTACGTCATTACTTGAATATCTCACTTAACATTATTTAAGTCACAATCATACTATACTCTTAAATCTATTTTCACTACATAACTACTTATACTAAATATCAGTTCATCTTCTACCTTCGGACTGTTCACTTAATTTACCCGATTCCCCGTGAATCTCAAATACTCTGGCTCGATAACGACACCTTGATAACCTTCATATTCGGCTTATCATAATCCCTCTGATAACTCAAATCCATACGCCTCCCATCTTCGGATTCTCTCTGGTTACTCTTCTGACCCCTATCACCATCGACACAACTCTTAATCCTCTGCTCATCAGGATTACTATTTCTCTGATACACGGCTAACATTTTCCCCCCTCTCTCTACTATACTACTTTCCCCAGATATCATGCTCTCTCTCTCTCTCTCGCGCGCGCGCGCGCGCGCGTCCTCCCACACATTCCTCCGAAAGCCTGTCAATGAACTTGTCTTTAAATTCTCCCAAATTAGACATATTATCCCAGTACAATCGAAACCACACTTTACTTTCACCAATAAAAATATTCGACATAATTTCCAGCATGTATTCCCATTCAATAATATTATTGCTCAACTTACTTGCAAATCTTTTCTCAACTACTTTTAGAAATTCTATAGGATTAAACTGTTTTGCAGAAAACATAGTTAAATCACGATCCCTACTGAACAAACTACTTGCTACAATCACATCTCCCGCCGTCTTACCCGTAAATTCCTGCCGTATCACTTCCTGGCAGTTCAAAATGTCTTCTTCCGCTTCTCTGTCAGCATTCTCTTCCACTATTCTCACTTCTTCCTGCAATTCTTCATCTCTCTCTCTCACCTGCTGTGATAGCGTTTCCTGTTCGTTCAGTGACCTCCACAAGTTTGCTTTCAATTTGTTCATTTCTACTAATCAGTTCCCCCGAATCTTCCACAACTGCATTGTAAATCTTGTCCAATCTTTTCTCGACTACCTCATTAATTTCTTCCCGATTACTTGAAATTTTATCACTTAACAGTACGATATTGTTACTGTCCTCTATACATGTTCCCTTGACTTGCTCGGTCTCAGTATGAAGATTGCTCCGATCCAACTCCATTTCACCTTCAATTTCAACACGCTCTTCATCTAACTTACTTTCTAACTTATATTCTAACTTAGATGTTTGATTATTTATCTTTAATATCTTAGTATCTATTTTAATACCGATCGTACTGTTACTAACACTACTACAACTCAGTTCTTCCGTTTTGCTACTTTGAGAGTCAATATGTTTATTAAACTTTTCATTGCAACTAATAGAACATTCTTTCATTTCCTTATTATCATTTTCACAGAGCTCAGTAAATCTGGCCATCAACAAATTTATAAAATCTAGGTTCATTCCCCCCGCGATTTCTTTTTGAGTTTCAGTGTGCTTCTCAATTTCTGCACTTTCCTGAATTACCTCAGAAGATTCCATCGTATACACCTGCTCCCTACTCTGAATTTCACCTTGGATGTCCGCAGAAGCAACGACCTCGTCGTCACATGACTTGTTATTGTCTTCGTTGTCCATCTTTGGTTCACTAGTGATAGTACACGATCTCAAATTAATTTCCCTCTTCAAATCCCTTGACATATCCCCAAAATACAAATATATATCACAAACGTACACTCCTGACATTTACCGGCAATAATTCCGCTGGCTTTAATTGTGCATACTCCTCTCAAAATGAACCTATGATATGCTGTCATTCAGAACAAATTCTGAATTTATTCGTACACCACGTTGCGGGGCCAAAATGTAATGTTTAAAACTAAAAGGGTGTGGGGTAATAAGCTTACTTTTGACAACATACCATAAAAGTTCTGGGAAAAGGAGATTGGCGTTCGGTTTCCCCATTAATTTTGAGGTTAAGACATTTTACTGTCATTGAAATAACACTACGAATTCATTTGATAGAAGAAAATATATTCTTTAAATAATTTGAATAAAAATAGTGAGAACTGCTGCGATTAAAACAGATGAAAATATGAAATTATGACATTGCAACTGAAAGAAACTAGGCATGAATTTCAATTCTTCTTGACCGGACATTTAACAATTTATACAAAATATATCCCTCTCTGTTTCACTTACTGTACCTTCAACACTTTGAGTGTAATTACGACGTATTCCTTAAATCTGGTGTTTACTGTAGACGTGTCACGCCTAATTTGGTGATATATCCATGTGACTGCTTCTTCTCCATATCATATGACCTCTTTGTAAGTCTGTATGGTATAACTTCTTTGCAAGTGTGTCCTTATATGACTCCATCAGTTCACCATCCACTTCTTCTCTCTCCATCTTCCGTTTAACTATTGATTCCCTTTGACTGACTGAGGACTCTCAATCTCGCCCAGTTAATGGCCAACTGTGCCTCTCCTTCCAGTAGAATAATGACTGACTTAATGACCGACTGAGGCCTCTGCATCTCGTTCACACTCCGACCAACTGTCGCCTCTCCTTCCAATTGAATAATAACTTAATGACCGACTGAGGCCTCTGCATCTCGTTCATACTCCGACCAACTGTCGCCTATCCTTCCAATTGAATAATGACTGACGCTACAATATGCAGCCACCTTTTATAGACGTTGGTTGACGCACCTACGTAACCTCCAGAAATAACTATTATTTACTCCCACCTCGCGACAGATATTACATGTAATGGTGAAATGCCCCGGGGCTCCCAGTAGGTCTCTCCTAGCATTGAGCGCACCGCCAAATGAGCACGATGACGTAGCCATGACGCGGCGATGACTTGACAGAAATGCCAGCAGTATTGCCCAATGTAACAATGTTACATCCAACATCTGATATATAACAATTCTCACTGTACAGGTCTTCAGTGTTATTCTACACATACGTATATATGCATACATGTAACTACAATCATGCAAGCGACAAGCATTGCAGAATCGAATTGAATAATACTTATATTAAAATAATAGTAATCTCACAGATAAATTAATAATAATACGGTCATAATAAGAATAAGAATAAGAATAAGAATAAGAATAAGAAGAAGAATAAGAATAATACAGATATCACTTTGTAACGGGATTTGAACCGTTACAATGTATGAAGACAAAACCAGTACCACTAACATACATCTTCAGTGCAGTTGGCGTTTGTTGGCAGACATAGCAAATTATGAATACTTTCACGATCTCTACTAGCGATTAGACAGTCCTCAGGGTTCAAAAGGCGCGTGCAGACCGTCAAATTCTCGTTACTATAATAGAAAAAACAAATCTCATGCCTCGCACGTTAACGATGAACAAAGGCAACAGCTCCAACAACATGCAGATGTTTTAAATCTCTGGCACAATTATTTCGATGCAATCTGCAACGAGGAATACCGATCCTGTAAATGGGGCAGTACCTCTCATTGTAGTCATAGAAGGCCAGTTCTACCATCCATGTCATGAAAAAGGGCAAAGCAACCGGACCTAATGATATATCTGTTACAATGTGGAATAAAATGTGACAATATGGAACTGAATTCCTAGCAGCCTTCTTCAACAAATACTTAGAGGAGAACAAGATCCCATCCACCAAATAAACAGTACTTTTAAACATCGCAGAAAGGGAAAGGCGATGTCAACGATCGCTGAAACTACCACTCTATCGTTCTCCTGTAAAACCTTGTGGGTGTAAATGACACACTATATCTACAAACCGGTGTTGCTTCATAAGGGATGCATTTACGACACCTGTCTGCTGGTAGAGAGGCTTTTGGAGAAGCGAACGACAGTCGTTACAGTCTTGCTAGACATCGGAAGGGCATTCGAAAGGATACCAAGAGAAGTGCCTCAGCTCTCAGCTTTGATATGAAACACCTGTCCTATGTCATGCGTAACTGGTCTACAATAATGGAATCTTCGACTTCGCAAATAGAATTAAAATGCGCTATTCCTGACCAAATAGATATGCACGTAGATTTACTTTTAAAAATGTCATTCAATCATTGTACACGTCGCAAATTAACACTTAAGTGGATTCTCTCACACCTTTCCATCCCAAACTTTATTCAAATATCCTCCTCGGACTCACATAAAATCCCAACATCATTACAGGCTTCCAATCACCTGATTCGCAAATCCAATATCAACTCGTACGACAAAATCTAACCTCTTGCCTTCAACTCGACGACTCTCACTGACAAAAAGAAGTGGAACAATATTATTTAGAACCCACGGCGCAAAAAATTAAGCACAAATACTTTAATGATGAACAACTTCTCCTAACATGACCTCGTATTTTGAAAAAAATGGATACTCACAAAACTGCTGACAAACTTTACTATTATTTATTGGTCAATTAAACACAGTTTAAATGGACATAGAACAGCATTCCCCTTCGTGGCAAATATTCACTGATCTTCATTTACATTCACATTTAATTAGCACGTAAGTACGAGAAATATTTTTAAATTGTAATATACTAGAATATTCCGCTGTAATATTAAGACAGTAGGTCTTGCGCTAACAGGGTACGTTGTGTCTCTCAATAGTCCAGGAGCAGCAGGTTAATTTTGGACGGTTCTTGGATACGTACGCAAAAGCAAGATGGAGATATATAATTTTGTTGCTGAGACGCTAAATCACCCCATATCACGTGCTCCTATCGGAAGGATTTTTTCTGTCAAGGACACACACACTACATCTATATATCGACGGGGTGGCGACGTACATCAGCTCTCAGTGGAACGACGTGTTATATGGCATCGAGAGAGGAAGTGGGAATGTGAAGAGGATTTATTTAGATCTACACTGCGTGGTGAAGATTATTATGCATCCAGCTTTCTTGAGTCTCCATTCTCAGGTAGTCCCCGGTTTCTTAGAGAGTCAACTCTGCTATCTGAGCGCATCGCTTGTGATGTGCTTACATTCAATATTCCTTATGGGCTCTGTGAGACTGACTCAGATTATTTAGAAAGCCAAGTTCGTATAATATAGAAGGACTGGATGTTTTCAGCCCTCTCTTTCCAATTAATTCCGATGTGGAATTTCATATTGTAAGGCTGGTACAAAGTTTTTGGTACTTAGCACAATCGGGAGTGATAGATTCAGGGTGAAATCCATTCCATGAAGCAGATGCCGAGGATGATGCTTTTGGAGAAGGGACGAAAACTATCAACCACGGAAGCAGACGACGAGAAGATCAACCTCTGGTGAGCATTAGTTAGCCCTGTCATCGCAAGTCTGCGCGTGTAGATTTTAATTGGTAATCTCAGTCAGTAATTTTCAATTTTGGGAATAAATCGTTGTTACGTAATTTCATCCTTTTAAGGAATAAAACATTTTTCATTGTACATCGTTAAATAATTTACTTTTTACTAGGTTCCCTATGTTTTTCACATGGTATTTAAAGTTTAGTATGCTTATACCTCACGAGCGGGATAGTCTCATTAAATTAAGTTTAGTAATTTTTAGATCTAAATTCGGTTTCAAATTCCATTTAATTCCGAAACCTGACGCCCAGGTTACAATTGTTATTAATTATCTATATCTTAAGTCGTGGGCATGTTAATTACGATCGCCATTATGGAGCAATTTCATAATGACAATTTATCTTGTCAGAATTTAATTTGTTCTGGTGTTTGATCCGTTACAACGTGGATATTTTAATCTGATACTTCTAGTTTGAAATCATTTTTTCTCAAAATAATGATTGCACACGCAGGTTAACATGGATAATTATTTCTCTATATTGCATAACAAATGTAATTGAGAGTAGATATAACATAGTGTCTTGAAATATGATTTTCCCTAGGCAAAACACTTAGAATAATTCGCACATTGGGCCATTTATTGATATATTTGATCAGAGTTGAGAATATTATCACCTTGTTTTACGTCCAATGGTGATTTGCTGTTAATAATGAACTAACATCAAATATACCAAAAACAAACGAAACCCCATGGCACTACAGCCCTTGAAGGGCCTTGGCCTACCAAGCTACCACTGCTCAGCCCGAAGGCCTGCAGATTACGAAGTGTCGTGTAGTCAGCACGACGAATCCTCTCGGTCGTTATTCATGGCTTTCTAGACCGAACATCAAATATGGTAACGAATAATACGAGGATTGGGGCGAATGTCATGGCAACTATTTTTTTCTTGTAGATATGTGAACGGATCACAAATATTTATGTGTGGTGTGGAAGTTCCTCAGGCATGGTGTGTATGCAGAACAACATATGGCTCTGTGACAGCTGGTAGTAGCGCAGTGAAGGCTGTGAAATCAGTCAGTTGGTGAGTGTCATGAGAGATGGACGTAACCCGTGTTGAGCAGCGCGCTTACATCAAAATAGCTGTTCTCCGAGGGAAAAATGCGATCGAATATCACGGTGAATTAGTGGAAGCCCTTGGGAATAATGCCCTACCATAACGTACAGTAGCACGGTGGACAGGAAAGTTTCAGCAAGGACGTGTGTCAACCAGTGATGACCAACGTTCGGGACGACCTGTCAGTGTGAGGACCGACGTGGCGCGTGCCGTCATCGAGCAGCTCCTGGATGAAGACAGAAGATGGACGCTACTGGAGTTAAGGAGGGCAAGTGGCGTTGAGAAACGCATCGTCCACAATATATTGCGTTGTGAGCTGCAACTGCGCAAAGTCACGTCGCGCTGGGTACCACATGCACTGACGGAAGTTCAAAGGTGGGTGCGCTATGCAATATGCTCGCTGGAAAGAGGACGGCGATCAATTCTTGTCACGAATAATCGCCATCGATGAATTTTGGACCAGGGAATACGAACTAGAACTGAAACGTCAGTTGAGGTGTGGCGACATGCTGGATCACTAAGGAGACAGAAAGTCCGTCAGAATCCTTCCCCAGTCAAATTGATGGTGATCGTCGCGTTTGGCGTGAGGGGTGTCATTGTTTGCCACTTTGTTCCACATGGCAGAACAGTGACCACACAGTACTACCGGGACAGGTACAACGCGGCGTTCGGGAGAAATGTCCGGATCTTGTGGACAGTGCTATAATCCTGCCCGACAATGCAAAACCACATAAAGCATGTTCCTGTAGGGCAGCTACTGTGACGTTGGTGATGGGAAGAACTGGAGCACCCACCGTACCCTCCCGACATTTCGCCCTGTGACTTTGAACTCATTCGAAAGATTAAGGAACCACTACGTGGTAGGCGGTATGCAACACGAGAGGACATTGCTAATGCTGTGTGCCAACAGGTGACCCGATTCAAACATGGTGCGGCAAATGCTGAGGCAGATGATATTCTGCGCCTCCCACAAAATTGGCAGCGTGTGGTGTCAGTAGCAGGGGACTACTTTGAGGGTCTTTAGGCCCAAGTTTGTCATGTCAGCTTTATGTGTACTGTGTTGTCATTCTTTTGTCCCAGGAAGGCCATATTGCCCTGTATACTTCAGTAATAAATTAGTGTGTTACGATATTTCAGTGCTATTCATTGTCCACGCATGTAGTTAACACCTTGTCCTTTCTTCTGTATACGTCACATTTTCCAACCGGAGTCTATTGGTAGAAAAATATCTAATTCCCTTCTTGGGAACTTAGAATTTCCATTCGGAATTGCTAGGCGGACAATAATTCCATTGTGGAGTTTTGCCTCCCGTATACAGTAATCAGACTGTGACTCTTATGTAGGGCTTCTCACACACCGTCACGTCCACACCTCACATTTTTTCGGCTGGGTTGCCCTCACCTCGTCTGCGACTCAGTCGGCCCAAGAAAAATCAATTGGCAGACGCCTCGTTGGCTGTCGCCTGCCCGCTCAACATGTATACCAGCCTCATCACAGGTGTGGACACCGCTTTCTCAGAACGCTACATTCCCAACGAACTTCGTCAGTCCGGCTCTCCAGTCTCCGATCTTATCCGGCTCCATGATCGATCAACTTCTGTACCTTCCACACAGGTTTTGGCTTACCTTCGCCATCCAGATGATGCAGAGGCCCTGGCAACCAGCGGTGCAACCATCAACGGCCGCCTCCATGAAGTGGTACCAACCCCAACGTATATATTCCAGAAAATGTACCACCATCCTTCCATCCCTCCTACAATTATTGCGCAGCAGTCCCCACCGCCCCCTACCTCCGTTTCGTCCACGTCCACCACTACTATAACTACTACCTTCACTACCTCGGCCCACCCACTCTTTTCTTCTTCCACTTTTACTACCACACTTAGCCACTCCTCTCCTATAATGTCCGCCCCCATCACCTCCCTCATTGTTACATCCCCTAGTTCCCAGCTACCCCCTACCATCCACACCGATGCTGCACAGCTTGACTCTAATGGGAACTCCGCCGCCGCAGCGCCAGCTACACTACAGCTTCCGTCTCCGAGCTGTGTCATTCGAGGCATCAACCCTGACATCGCTGAACAGGACATCCTGCGCGATCTCCATACGGCTGGCGTCCCAGTCCGTCGAGTGTACCGCATATACAACACCCATGGTCCAACGTACATGGTACGCCCCCAACTGCCCTCTGAAGAAGACGTCCATCATCTGATTGCCTCTGGCGTTCGCCTCAATGGTCGGCACTATCGAGTGGAGCACTCTCGCTCCCCACCCCATCCCGTGCGCTCCCCTCCTCCTAACTCTTCACGTCGCTCCTGATCTGATCCACCACCCACTCAACCCCCGCAAGCCGTCTACCTCCCTGCTCCACAAACCAACTAGTTTCTCCCGCCCCTTCCGATACTAGACCTCCTTCGTCTTCTCGCCAACTCTATCACCAATATTACAACCTCCCTCTACTACCTCATTTCTCAATACTACCCTTCTACTCCGTACTAAACTATCTCTGTCTGCTCCCGGCTGCGGTGGTACATCACCTTTCACCGACATCTACGGCACCGCAAGTGCCATAGTGTTTCTAATATAGTGTTAGTGCTCAAGCTCTTTTCTCGCAATGTTGTTCCTTACTTCGTTTCTTCCTCTGTTAAATTCTGTTTAGTTAAGAGTCTTTATTGGTGTTGACTACGTTTCTACTACGTGTACTGATTTATGTCTCCTATTAGTTGTATTCTCTTCATTTCTATGTTCTTTTGTGGCTGTAAATGTTTACACTGGGCTCTATGCAGGTTTACATTCTTTCTTACAGGTATGCACAACGCATACTCCTACATTTAAATATTTAACAAATTTTTCTCTCTATTTCTATGGCCCAAGAGCAGCCCGTTCGGCTGATGGCCCGCCTAACCCTCTTGGGTTAGGAGTTTAAATAACCTTTAGAAATGAAAAAAAGTTCACCTGCATTCTCCCCGCGCGTGTGCGCACGTGTTATTCTATATGTCGTTGGTAATATTGGGACGCCATCTTGTTTCTACTCCACAATTTTCTGGAAGCTTCTGGACTCTACTAGTTTCATCGAGAATCTCTTTCGTCATCATGAGTCAGCCGTCGACACCTCCAGCTGGGTCTCCAGAACATTCTGAACCGAATATGGAACTGAAACCCCAGCCGAAGCAAGCTCGCAGTATTCAAAATGTGGAATCGCCAACTCCAGCAGGCGACAAGAAGGAAGTCTGTGCACCACCGGATTCTATCAGTTCTGGCTCGGTCTACACTTAGCCTAGTGAACTTCTGGACGTTTCTGAGAGTGCCTCGGTGTCAGGCATTCAGCAGTTATTGGGCAGGAATATTGTGGCAGATTTCCATCTTCCGCAAGGTTCACCATCCTCGCCGCCGCCTCCAGCTAAAGCTTACATGCCTCCTCATATGAAGAGTTTCGCCACTGTGGCGAGAAATCCGGCCCTGGCACGGCACATCCGGCAACGAGTGTTGCTTACCCATCACCGCTTCCACCTGCTCCTTTCTACGTAGTACGGTTAATGCACATTGATCGAGCAAAGGCCAATACTCGCGCGATTTATCAGCTGCTCACCAGATTCACCCCCAACTACCAGGACTATCATATTATAATCCAGCGTACTCGTGATGGTTACTTCAATATCAAAACCAGGAAGCCGTTTTATAGCCACCTAATGACGGCTATTGGGGTGGCACAGTTTGGCTCACACACTCGACCCACTAACAACAGCAGCCAGCCCGACGCCCACCGCCGCCGTCTCGCCCAACTCCTATCATGTCCGTGGTCGCCTACGGAGTGGATCGCGACTGGACGGATGACGAGGTGGCTGATCAACTACAGCTCGAGGGCCACCAAATCTTCAAAATCATCCGTATCCGCAACGAGAGGGGACCTACATCACTCATTAGGATTTTGTCTTAGGTGGTGACCACTCTGTACGTCCTTCTTTGAGATGGCGCTGTTGTCTATGGTCGTCGCCACGGGTGGAGCCATCCCGCTCGGCGCCGCCGCAGAGGCTTCGATGCGACAGGTACCATCGGTATGATCTTCTGCCCGGCACCCCATGCATTCGGCACCAGGTATGCGCCATATACATTCAGGACCATCCTACGTCCACTTGTTCAAATAGGGCTCAACCCAAGTGTATTAATTGCTCCCTCCCTCACCCGGCTTTTCCCTTTAAATGCAAGGCTAAACCTAACCCTGATCCTTCTCAGCCTGAAACCGTCGTACCTGTCATTTCCCAAGACCTCCCTACCCCTATTACCAATACCGCTTTCCTGCACCCAAGTTCTGAAAACATCATTCGCTTTGTTGCGATGGTGCTTCAGAACGTCCTACCTTTTAACCGACCTCACGTCCTTACCCAGATCCAACTGGCCGCGCGATTGGTGTTTAATACCCATCTAGATGTGGTTTATTCGGTAAATAAAATGCATTTTATATTTTTTTTCCCCCGAATGCAGTTCCCTTGATTAGCTAGTGGTTATCAAGGCATGTTTTGCTAATATCCACTCAGTCTCCGCCCATCGCGCCCCATTGGACACCTCCCTCTCTGTACGACCCCGACGTTTTTATTCTATATGAAACTTCTTTTACTCCTAAACTCCATCCTCATTTTTCTCAATATAATCTTTATCGCGCTGATGACGTCGTTGCAGCTCGTGGAGTAGTCGCTATTGGGGTTAAAAAACATATTACCACCAAACAGCATTTTCATCACTTTTCAAATAATTTTTCGGAATATACAATACTTGAAACCTTTCTACCTAACAATTCATCTCTGGTCTTTGTTACTCTTTACCTAACCCTTCGCACACACCCCCCCCCTTGATTTTCTTACGTATGTTGATAACACTTTTCAAAATTACGTTGCTGATATTAATATCCATTCTTATACTGTAACTCGAACTACCGCTTTTCAGGATCTACTTTCTCACCTTCGGGGCGTACAGATCCCCTTCCCTTTCCCTACCGTCCAATTTCTAACACTACTCCCGATGCTCTTATTTTATCTCCTTCTCTGGCTCTTTCTCCTACCCTCACCTTTCCTCTAATCCATAGGGTAGAACAAGCTCTTATTCATCTCTCACCATTCCAACCACCCTACCAAACCCCCCATACCTCCTAAAGCCCTCTCTATACTTCAAGTTTCTCATGATCTGTATCATTCTTATGTTTGAACTCGGGACCCCAATACCTTACGACAACATCGTCAGACACTTCGTCACGCCCAGCACAAACATTGGACGACGCTTGACGCATACCCGTCCTCCTCTTCCTACTTATCCGATCCGTACTTCTTCTACTCCTCCTCTGACTGATAAAGATAAAGCTGATGCCTTTGCTGTTCATTACACCACCACTTTTTCCCCTTCTATCAACCCTCTTCATGAACATCCTGATGAACCTACCATCTATCAGTACTACCAACCTACTCTCCCTCACTTACATTTTCCTACTGTAGATTACACTCATCCCCTCAATGCTCCTATTACCCCTAATGAAATTCTCGACTTTCTCCGTAATCGCCGTAACACAGCCGCTGGTAGTGATCGTATTACATATCGACATATTCGCGAAGCCCCCATGCTCTTCATTCACCTTCTTTCTAGCATCTACACCACTATGCTTTATCCTCGACACTGGGGTAAAGCCACTATTTTACTTTTCCTTAAACCGAACAAACCTCCGTCAGACCTTCACTTCTACGTCCCATTTCTCTTCTAGTAGTTCTCTCTAAAATCTTTGAAGGTATTCTCACTCGCCGGATGTCCCAATATTTGCACTCCTTACATCTTATTCCTTCCTCACAAGCTGGTTTTCGCCCTCACTTCTGTACTCAGGACCATCTTTTTCATATTACTTCTTCTCTCACTACGTATCTCCCAACCCATAGACCAGCCGCATTAATATGTCTGGACGTTGATAAGACCTTTGATAGTGTGTGGCATTCAGGCCATTTACCGTTGCCTCCGACAGTTCTTCCATTCCCGTAGCGCTGATATAGTCACCCGTGGCACCCACTCTTTTACTTTCCCTATCACCTTGGGTCTTGCTCAAGGTTCCCCTCTTTTCCCTCTCCACTATTGCCTGTTTATGTATGACCCCTCTGTTCCCCTACGTCTATGTCTATATGCGGACGACCTTGCTGTTTTAGCTCTTTGCCCCACCTATACTTCCCTACAATCTAAGCTCCAACAATATCTGAATACTTTGGAATGTTGGCTCAATTTTTGGCATTTATCCGTTAATCCTAGTAAAACCCACTTTATGTTATTGCGTTCCAAATCCCGCATCTGTCGTCCCTCTAATAAAGTCCATCTAACAATGTATAATCAACCTCTCACCGAAACTAACCAACTAACGTACTTGGGCATAAAATTTCAAAATAACCTTAAATGGACTCTACATCTTTCTTCAATAACATACATCGTAAAGTTTTAGATCTTTTCCGTGCCCTCCGCTCCCTTACAGGTCATTCCTGGGGATTAAGACCAGCCCAAATCCTACGTGTCTACCATGCTTTTATCCTCCCAGTTGTCACTTACGCCTCCCTAACCTGGATTAACACCCATCCCTTAGAATACTACCATTTATTAAAATATGACCGACACGCACTTCGCATAGCTCATCGACTGACTTATGATACTCCCTATGTCAATTTGCAACCATTGTATACTTTTCCTACTATCCTTACACATCTCCATTCTCTCCGTTTCACTTATCTTGTAAACGGTATTCGTTACAATAATGCACTTATTACAGAAGCACTTCCCCTATCCCGCCACGCTAATGTTATTCTCCATGACACTCGAACCCCTCCTCATGCTCATCTTTTTGACACCCCTTATTAATTTCCAACCACCCCGCTCTCCACCGCCCTATATGGTTTCATACATTTATTTTTCTCATGTTGTAATTCCTGTATGCTCCTGGTTGCGGTGGTACATCACCTCCCAGTGCAGTGTTAGTGCTCAAGCAGTGTTGTTCCTTACTTCCTTCTTCCCTGTTAAATTCTGTTTTTCGTTAAGTGTCCTTAATGGTATTGATCAAGTTTTCTAATACGTGTTTTCACTTCAAACCTTTCAACACGTTTACTTCATCTGTGTACTGACTTATTACTCATATTCGTTGTATTCCCTTAACTTTTATATATGTACTTTCCGTTGCTGAAAATGGGGTCTTTCATCGACCTCTCAGAAGTGGGACATAAGCATCACGCCTCGACATTTTTTCGGCTGGGTGGCCCTCACCTGTATTCGCGACTCAGTCGGCCCAATAAACAATAAATAGGCAGACGACTCCTTGGAAGTCGCCTCCCCTGCAACATGTTCTCCGGCGTGGACACCGCTCTTAGTGAAAAGGACATTCTCAACGAACTCCGTATCACCGGCGCCCCAGTCCACCTACTCACCTCCACACAGCCAAGAAGATGAGGTAAACAACGGCGTGACCATCCAGAACAGTGGAGCCCACTCCCTATGTCAATGAACACCAGCCCCACCACCTCCCAAATCCATCCTTCCCACAACCACCACTTCGGCCTTTACTCCTTCTTATACGACCACCATTAGTACCACGACCAGCCACCCTTCTCATCTAATGTCATCCTACATCACTTCCCTCGGTTCCACACCACCCAGTACCCAGCAACCCCCTATCAACCTTCCAGATACAACCAGCCACACAAGGAAACGCAGCCACCACCGCAACTCCGACACCTCAGCAACTACCACCACCGAGCTGTGTTCTTCGAGGCGTAGATCCAGCCATCACAGAATCAGAAATAATCCGAGAACTTGAAACAGCAGGAATACCAGCCCGCATCCACAACGTCAACGGACCAACATTCATGGTGCGGCTACAACTCCCCTCAGAAGTAGTAGGTCAGCTGATATCCACCGGCGTCCGAATTCGCAACCATCACCATCGAGTGGAACACTCTCGCTCCCCACCCCATTGCATGCGTCCCCCTCCTACTAACTCGCAACGCCGCCCCGGGCCAACCACCCCACCCCCGCAAACCGTCTATCTACCTGCTCCCCAAACACCCCTCCTCCCACCCCATCACTAGACCTATTCCGTCTTCTAGCAACCTCCATCGCCCACATTACAGCTTCCCTTCATTTCATCTTTTCCCAACCCTACATTAACAGTCCCTACTATACCTTCCCACCGAACCTGTAAATTATAAGAACGCCATAGATTTTTGTATTATATCTCTGCTCAATAAAGACTCATCTCAAAATAAAACCCTTAACTAAGAGGCCCCTATTTGCCCCACTCCATCATTACACATCTCCTTTCTCCTCTCCTTCGTCTATCAAATCTCCTCCACCCCGCCCAAGCTCACGCCCAGAGGGAGGGCGTAACCCTTCAGGTGGCCCGCCCCACCCCTTCAGGGTGTGGAATGAAAACGTTCTCGCACGCACGCACACACGCTGAAAATGTTTACGCTGGGCTCTATGCCGGTTTACAATATTCTTTCCTTTTTTACAGGTATGCACAATGCATACTCGTATATTTACATGTTTTACTAATTTGTCTTTCTACTTCTATGGCCTAAGAGCCGCCTGTTCGGCTGATGGCCCGCCTAACCCTTTTGGGTTAGGAGTTGAGATAACCTTTTGAAATGAAAATGAAAAGTTCACCTGGATACACCCCAGCGTCAGTGGGTAGGGTCTGACACATCCCACTCTGATGAGTCTAGCGTCAGACCTAAGAAGAAACGCTGGTTAATAGAGCAAACGCCTGAAAAGCCTTACATCTGATCAGAAAAAATATAGTTGCCACGACTTTTTCCGCAACCCTCGTATAATAATTTATTTGAATAAAAGCAGACTTGACCGGGCGAGTTGGCCGTGCGCTTAGGAGCGCGCAGCTGTGAGCTCGCATCCGGGAGACAGTGGATTCGAACCCCACTGTCGGCAGCCCTGAAGATGGTTTTCCGTGGTTTCCCATTTTCACACCAGGCAAATGCTGGGACTGTACCTTATTAAGGCCACGGCCGCTTCCTTCCCATTCCTAGGCCTTTCCAATCCTATAGTCGCCATAAGACCTATCTGTGTTGGAGCGACGTAAAGCAACTAGCAAAGTAAAAAAAGCAGACTTGTGTTGCCGATAGAGAAATTTATCATTTTCCGGCGGCTTATCTTGAAATGTTAACAAACAAAAAATATTAATATATTCTCCGGACCTTGTCCTAAACCAAACATCAGCGAGAACTGATGTAAAGACTGATTTTTCAAATTAATTTAACCTGTAACTTCCCATGGTAAAATGCGTTTTATTATTTTCTTTATGCATGTTTAATTAAATATGAACGATAACTCATTTCAATTGTGATAACAACATGACTAATGAAAATAATCCTGTGTAGAGTTGGAAATACAGAGCGTATCAGCGTTGGCTGTGTTCCACATTCAAAATATTCAAAATGATTGAAATATTTAACCCTAAGAGCTGGTCTGGATTTTCTTACGCAGCGTGTCCTGGACGCGGGAAGGGTGCAGTATCATGTGTCCATAATTTTTTTGAGCGACTATAAGTTACATGATCTCTAATGTGACAACTGTTTATCCAACTCGGCGATATTTCTCTAAGAGCTTCTGCACATTTCAGCTGTCGTGTGTAGTGCAAGTTTTCCGAAACACGCACCAACGCATTTAAGAACGTTTCTGGTTCATTTTTATTTGCTCTAAAAACCTAAATGATATCTTTCTTTTATAGATAGAAATGTTAAAAGAATCAACTTACTGGGAAACATAAGAACATTACTGATGTTTTCATTATTTTCACATCAGAGATGAAGCACCGCCGTTACACTGGGAAAATAAAACTCTTTACTAAAAGTTGATACTGCAAATAGAAACCTCAAACCAAGAACTGAAACCGTTTAATTGCTGGTGCGTGAGACAATGTCATCAGGTAAAGTTTATTAAGCTAATCCCCGCACATAACATGCGGCACTCTTCAGTCGCCCAGGTGCCAGATTCCCGACTTGTTGTTTATTGAGCATCTTCCTTGGTAAATTATTCCAGTTTGTAACTCCAGTCACTAACAACGAAGCCAAGTAGTCGAAATAATGTGCCCAAAATATTGTCAGTGCAAATGTCGTTGCCGTAAAGAGAGGTGGTCAAAGCAACAAGTTACAGCTCTTAAATCCTCTCTGACATGCCAACGTGAAAAATATTTTTCTTCTATATAAGAGAATTTTCAAATGCCAACACTTACGTACCTCAACAGTAACTAGCACATGATTGTTTGACCGATCAGCTTGCATTCGGGAGTTAGTGGTTTCGAACTCCGCTGTCGGTAGCCCTGAGATGGTTTACGTGGTTTCCAGGCAAATGCTAGGACTGTAACTTAATTAAGGTGACAGTCGCTTCCTAGTCGGTGCGACGTATAGCAAGTGTGCAGTAAGTCCACACAACAGTCTGCGATTAACATTTAAATACAGGAAATCATTAGATTAAGTTATTGTGAAGAACTGTCACATCGTCAATGACAAAAGAGCTGGTACAGAAGTATATTTGAACCTTCAGTGAAAGCATTTGGCTAGTGCTGCTGCCAATGTCAGTAGATCTGGGTTAATGTCATGTGCACATCTGCATCTTTGGCTGTTGTCATCCTGTTTGTCACGCACGGGCACGTTCGACCTGCAGACGCCGCCAGATACTTTCTGCAATGTTTGTATGTAGAGCATTTTCGAATTTCACCTGGAACACGTACTGCAGATATTTTGTAATTAAATCTCACGAATGCGACGGATCACGGGAAGAAATACATGTTGACGTTACCCATATAAATGTTATATTCTGAGCAATACAAAAATCAGAAAGTAATAAACTCTATTAATAACCGACTCATTGACTGAATCATCAGCGCCGAGGCCTTCGTTTTAGAGGGCCCCGGGTTCAATTCCCGACCTGGTCGGATATTTCAATCGCGTCCGATTAATTATTCTGACTCGGGGACTGGGTTTTTGTGTTGTCTCAACACTCTCGACTATATATTCGGAAAGCAAACCTCACTATTAACCACCACAGAAACACACAATAGTGATTGCATCCCTCCACATAAGGTTCTTGTCGGGAAGGCATACGGCCGTAAAACAGGGCCAAATCCACATGTGCAACACTGGTCTCACCCGCGACCCCACAGGTGTGGGAAAAGCGGTAGAATAATAATATTCGTGTCCCTTGTATTGCTGTGGATGGTAAGACAATAGAGGGAGGTGCTTCGAGGCGAGTGTATTTGGAAGATAGTGGGTTCGAACCCCACTACCAGCAGCCTTGAACATGGTTTCCCATGGTTTCTTATTTTTCACACCAGGCAAATCCTGAATCTGTACCTTAATTAAGACCACGGTCGCTTCCTTCCTACTCCTATCCCTTTCCTCTCACACCGTCGCCTTTGCCTTTGCTGGCAGGACCTAGTGTTTACAGTGCACTGTGTCTCCTGGTATGGACTAGAGCAATTTTGTTACTTTCATTGACCTGTCTCTGTCTTATCCCTGGCTTTGACAATATGAAAGTGACTAAGGTGTGAGCGATGCTTGTAATGCCATTCCTTGTGCAGCCAGTCCCTGCAATGAATGGTGTGAAAACGTTGCTCATAGGGTCGGTTGATGCATGCATTTCAGTGGGCTTGGCAGACTGATATGAAATAGCAACTTCTGGCTCGGTGAGGAAAGCAACGGGAAACTACCTCACTCCTCATTTCCCTAGTACGCCTCTTCAGTGATGCCTAGGCCATCTATGACAGCTGATGGCAGTGCTGTTGAGGATCCAACCAGCCTTAGGGCTGAAGACTGAACATACATACATTACTACTATTATTATTATTATTAAACGATATGGATATGTACAAATAATTACAAGAGAAATTACTATAACACACAACAAATGGCCGTAAACAGTTTTTGGGAATCTGTCGGAACTGTGGCCTGGATCTTCACGCTGTTTGGTGTAACTCAGAGGAAACTTTCTCACTGTGTGGCAGGTGCTCAGGAGTGTGGAGATGCTGGTTTAATGCGGCCAGCGAGCCTAGTAACGCCAATATATGATATTACTTTTCGAACTGTGAAGACTGATGCTAGTTTCCACAGGCGTTGTAGTTCTGTGGATATTGATATCCTTGCAGCTATTGTTGTTTGAAGATTGCAGGCGTTAAACAATTTCTAAAAGGAATCAGCATGATTTTGATTTACATCTCGGCCCCACAGAAGCCTGTATGAAGAGATTTCCAGGACGGGTGGAGGGGTGTATTTTCAATACGTAGCTGATAACTGAGGAAATCCACATTTGACAAACAGTTTTTGGTGAGTAATTTTAGCTACCTGATGATGCCAGACATGATGTGTATGTTTAAAACAGGGGCGGCTATGGCAGCTGCTTGGTGCAGTGCTTCTCATTGTAATGAAAGGTGCTACTCACGGGGTCAGTTGTGCTGCAATGGAACTTTCTGGCCCAGTGAGGAAAGCAATGTCTAACTACCTCACTCCTCATCGGTTTTCACGTTTTCGGTATAACCGCATAACTTTGGTGGTTCTACACTGCTGTGGAAAACTTCAGCATAACATATCAACTATTCTGTGGAAGAGAGGTCTCCCACACGTGCATGGGTCTGGCAGTTGAAGGAACGGGACAAGAGTGTGAGCCAACGGTGGTGTTGTTCATTAGAACAGGGCCCGGAGACAACATCTGGATTACTTCACACGGGAAACTGGAAGATGGACGAAGTGTCACGAGTGTAGCCTGGGAGTTTGGTATTGCTCACAGCATTGTTTCACGTGCATGGAGAGCATTCCGAACCACAGGCACTGCTGTCCGAACGAGAGGAGGGCGTCGACCAGGGCCAGTAACAGCAGCAGATTACCGGTACATTGTCCAATAGGCAAAAAGAGACTCACGTCAACCAGCGGGTGCAAGGCACCGAATCTCACACTCCACAGTGGCACAGTGACGTTGTGTTACGAGGAATGGGGTTGCGTGCTCTTCTCAGAAGAAAGCAGATTCAGTCTGATTAGTGATTCTAGACGTACTCTCACCTGGCGAGAGGTGGGAATACGTAATGCACTCAGCAACATTGTCGAACATGATCATTTTGGTAGTTCAGGAATTATGGTGTGGGGAGGCATAATGTTGCATCCAACTCTTTGAACGGGGTACACTCATCGGTCAACGTTACTGTGAATGCGTACTCCTTCTCAATGAGCGTCTTTTCAGGGGTGTATTCAGCCCCTTCTTCATTTTTATAGATGACAATGCACGACCACATCGAAGAGCTCTTCAAGGAGAGGATATTCGACGAATGGACTGGCCTGCCCGTTCCCCCGACTTAAATCCCATCGAGCATGTGTGGGATATGTTGGGCAGACGTATTGTAGCACTTCCACATGCACCAACGGCCATCCGGCGGTTGTCAACCGCGCTGGTGGGGGACTGGAATGCCCTACCACAAGAACTCCTTACCAACATGTTGCAGAGCATGCATTGCTGTACGTGGTGATCACACACTTTTTAGAACTACGTCCGTTCCTTTGTGATGCCCAGGGGATCATCAATAGTGTAATTTATTGTCTAGGTATAAATGTGTCATTTCTCTGCGTCTTATCGCACATTCCTACAATACTGTAGTAGTTCTTCCTATGTATGGTTCAAGTTTCATCGAGCAGTGACACAACATGCGAAAGTTACTTTCTTCCTTACGTTTTTCGCTGCAGTGTACTTGAGGATCCAACCAGCCTCTGGATTGATGACCTAACAGACAGATGGGATATGAGCTTCGACTGTAAAAGTATCAGCTGTGAAATTAAGTGAAGTACAGCTTCAACATTTGCCTGGTGTGAAAATGGGAAACCACGAAGTAAACCCTGTTAATGGCTGCGGACTACGGAGTTGGAGCCCACCACAGCGATACGGTCCAAACCACGCAGCCAACTCGCTCGGTATTATTATTATTATTATTATTATTATTATTATTATTATTATTATTATTATTATTATTATTATTATTATTATTATTATTATTATTATTATTATTATTATTATGGAATACTCACGCTTTCTTGGTGTCTGGTTCCTTGTCCATGTCGTGACCTTCAGTTCAGAATGTCCGGTGCTTGTCTGGCTTGGGGACTGGGCTCCTTTTGTCCCAATGCACACCTTTCATCAACTCAGAAAGACCTGGCACGCGCGACCCCACGTCTTATTGTTTTGTCTACACTGCCTCAGAAGAGATAAATCATTTTCAGGTCGTGTCAGTCTGCGTTTAAGCAGCTCTCCATGCACCCCTATTCTCCACTAATCTCCTCAAGTCTATATTACTACTGCATCTCTACATATGCTCTAATCTGACTTCCATATTCTTACCTTGGTCCCGTCAAGTTACCACTTCTCCCAATAGGAACTTACCTCAGTTCTTATCCGAAGTGGCCCTATAACACCAAGTTCCTGGAGACAAACAACCCCCTCGTGGCGGTAGATTTACCAGCACATCAAAACGTCCCTCTGGACAATTCCGGGCACGTTTGCTTCTCCAAAAACCATAAAAGGATATAGTAAGACTGAAAACTAACAATAAAAGTATTAAAATGAATATCCATTTTGTTTACAAGCTGTGCAGGAACTCAAGCCACAACAAATGCCGTCGGAACATTCTCATTTCAGACGTCCAGAAAAGCTAGTGGCCATTTCCATGACAGCTGGTGACACTTTTTGACTTTCCAACAGTCGATTCCATACTGCAGCATCTTCCGCTCCGACTTGACGCCACGTCTGGGTGCGTGTTGCCATCCGACAGTAAAAGTGATCCCTGATATTTCGAAAATTCAACGCCGTCGATGTTAATTGAATATCGCTTTGTTCTCCACGTCTCAGATACTCAGTCTTCCTGACGTTAAGATGTCTACATTCTTGGGTTTATCCTACTGAAGTAGGGTCTGCTTGAAGGATCAAAGGACGCCAAAACCTGTATGCTTTAGATGGAAAGCTCTTACATCGGCATTTACAGCACCCTGCCGTTATTGACTTCCGTTTATTTTACGGTAGTAGGAAGTAGAAATTATTATTCCCTACTCATGGAATATATTCAACACGTGCTCCCCTTTATTATAATTCACACTGTGTTCCCAAAGACACAAGCAACAAATTATTCGATAACAAATTACTCAAATATTATCCAGCAGGATCACCAATATTCCAGGCGCAATCATGAAGTGAGAAGCACATCAAATCTGTATATATATTGAACCCTTTAGGTCCATATTGAGGGATACCTACCTTCCTTACCTATCAGCAAAGTTCATGAGATCTGTCTCTTGGGTCGTATCGGGTTCTTCGTCACTTGCTGAGGTAAAGGTAGGGTTCAGTAATTCTAATCTATCTACTGGAATGAAAGGTCTATTTAAAAGATTCCTATTTATTCAGGAAAATTATGAAGCAATCTGATATGTCAACGGTATCATAGAAGTCAACTGTGTCCACTGGACACCACAATTATTTTAACATAAAGGTCAGAACACTGGTGTGAGACTTTAACGTAACTGCCTGATGGGCATTCTTACTAGAAACCATTGTCTCAATTATTAATTATTTAAGAAAGGAAAGTCTGGAAATCCTTAAATTCGGCTTCCATGCGAGACCACATGTACCATCATAGTGATTCGTTATGGTCCAGCCCTCGTAACACGAACTCTGGACTCTGGGTATAATTAAGGCAGTCCAATTGGTGTGTGCCACACAGTGGTTCTACGGCATGGACCCTTAATTGAATCGATGTGACCTGAGTCTATGTCATGGACCGACATCTAATCTTCTTAGTTACTTTAAAGTCATTGTGGATGATGACCGCAAGGAAATGAGGCTACAGTGGCATATGGCCCTAATCTAAGTCACTGAAGTTGATGACCCCCTGACCATCCAAGTTTCTAGGCTGAAGGCTAAACACAATTAAGTTACATCGGTTGATGACCAAAGTTTCCACTTTATTATCCCCAGCACATTCACTGCTCAATCAATCAAAGTTAAATAATTACAACAATAGCAATGCTCACAAACTTTGTGGCAGAAAAATCCATTTCCATCCGATATGTCCCCTTAATCGTTACTTTATTTTTTAATATTCCCCAGAAAACAAGCTAAAATTTCCAGAATGCATCTCCAAGTTATTCGCTTGATTAAAGTTATTTCAAAATGCGGTTTCACTGAATTTAATAATTAAATAAATTTAAATGATTTAACGAAATGTTTAAGAACAGTAAATTTTATCTCCGCGGACTCTGGTTTATTCACAAATTTCTACGCAGCTGTGATGTGAATTCAATCTAGTGATATTTATCTGGCTGGAAAAGAATTGTGTCATAATTCGTGTCCAGTTATATATCTTGTCTCATGATTTCACACTTTAAAATCTAATCTAGTCCTAACCGTTATTAACACTTGGATATCCTAAGAATCTACGTACAAACCAAACAACACGCCATATAATTACGATGTCATATCTCGTCATACCATTTATGAATTTTGCACACCCCTCACAGACAAACCAATCATCACAACCATCGCTCTATATTTTGGACAACCCTGAATTTGGTTACTCTGTTCCTTATACTCAAAGTTCGTGATTTCAAATGTTCATTACGTCCCCAATTAAACAAATTTTACAGTATTTCACAATACTCAGATCATTACCGGCTATGAATTTCAACTAAATCCAGCATTTTAACGTTTTCCCAGGCCGAGAATATAGTACAATCACAATTCCACGCCTGTCCCGTTATCACAGCTGAGGCCTCTCGTCCCCAAGTTCGCTTGGCAGTAACATGAAACACCTGGTTTATTCCAGTTGACTGGCTTCTCAAAATGCTCTCCTTTAAACTCTGCCGACATAATTAAACAAATACGATATTCTAACCAACAAAATGCACAGATTATGCTTCAAGATGCCCACACTAATTATACGCGTAGCCAATTAATACAGCTATGGATTTCTACGAATTTCTTTCCATTCCCAACATTATAAAATATTCCACGGGCCATCACGTCCCGGCTTCAATGACAGGATTCTAACCTGATTCGCACATCTCATTTCAACTCATATAAAACATTCCTCGGGCTTCCGTGTCCCGGCTTCAATGACAGGTCCAACCTGATTCACAAATCTCATACCAACAAAACTAACCTCTGTTTCCCAGCTCCACAATTATCATCGACAAAGAACTGGAATAAAATCCTTACTAGAAATCTCGACGTCTAATATCGCACAATGCATTAATCATGATTAACTTTGCATAAAGGATATCGTATTTAATAACTTGATTTTTACGAGAAAATGACTGAAACATTCTACTAGATCTTTTATTGTCAGTCAGACACAGTTCAAAATGGGCCTAGAAAAACGTTTCTCTCCGTGACCAAATTCATCACCCTAGATTCTCACCCGACAGCGCGCTTCCACTCGATTGAAAATGAGTAACCATGGATTATTATTAACGTCAAATTGCAGACAGAAAATTTTTACGTTGAATGAACATCTTAATTTGACATCACAAATATATAGGCAGTACACTCACACGGATGACGATCTACATTGGACGTGATATCACTTCGAAACCCTATTCAATAACTTTTTACAACATTATACGGCACTCGCAAGACTTCAAAATTTTATCCAAGTGGAAAATGTAACAAATGACTCTTTTAGTCGTATTCTCACATTTACAAAACTTAGTAGGGGTGACCACTGCGTCGTATATCCCCATTCAAATACACTTTTAGAGATCATGAGACAAGATATAAGAGGTAGTAAGATGGAAAGTCACCTACCTCATGTAGTCACACCATTGTTCGTCATAGGGCTCACCTGCGACCCTGGCATTTTATTTAGCCATTTTTACATTCATGGCTTCACAGTTCATTATTAATTTTCTTCAGGTTTCCTGGAATAAAGCATTAAAAAAGAAAATACCCTTCACTTGTTTGCTGAGCGCACACGATGGACTATAATTATTTCCGCACACGAATTACTTAATCACATTAGAATTTATTCAGCACTTTGACCGTCCTATCTGGTACAATTATTTCACTCAAGAAAACTATCTCCTCATGGAGACAAGACCTAGCCACAATGGCTAAAATCTGCAGTTGAACTCAGTCTACTTTCGTTGGTTTGATTTCGTAGAGCAGCTCAACAATTTTTCGTCCGCTTTGTATCACATATGCCGGAGAAGGAGACTTCGTCATGGCGTCCCTTCATATTTATAGCAGTTACCCCCTCTCTTCGGATATCTCCCTTTGCCGCCAAGAAATTTTCTATAAATTTACTGACTTAACTAAACTGTAATTTCAAGAGTTTTGAAAGTGACTACATGCTTGCTACATTTCTGGCGGTAGTGTTCATGGACATTTAAAATGTATACGGGTTCGATTTGTGAGATGATTGACCTCCTTTGATAGGCACTATATTTTTTTGACTTGGCTTGGATCACGCCATGTACACGCGCTTTGAAATAGTTCACAAAAATGACTTGAGATTCTTCCGCCGTCGACACGTGTGGCTGACGTCACGTACCCCAGAGCGAGGGACCGAAGGTAATCATCCCCTCGTCACGTGTCAAATCCATGCTATCAAGAATCCAACTTTTAAATGATTATCGATTTATGCATAATGTTCTTAGGGCACAAAGGTCATGGGTTCAATATATATATATAAAGTAACTTATCGTGACTGACTGACTGACTGATTCATCATCGCCGAGGCAAAACTACTGGACATGAAGAAATAAAATTTTGGGGATATATTCATATTAACATGAAGGTGCTCGCTCAGAGAGGATTTTTGGATATTTCTTCGTTAAGGGGGTGAAATGGGGGGTGAAATTTTAAAAAGAGTGTATCTATATCTCAAAACTTTAAAAGTTTACAGATGTAAAAATCGGTATTTAAAACCTTTAAAAACAAGAAAACACGTAATTTTTTGTTTTCGGAAAACCCCAATAGGAGGGGTGAAAAAGGGGTTGAATACCTGTAATGAGGATACTTATATCTCAAAAACTGAGAATATTATAGACCTGAAAGTCGGTATTTGGGATCTCCTTTAAAAATAAAGAAACACGTATTTCTTTGTTTTTGGAAAATCCAATTAATGGGGGATGACAAGGGGGGGTGATTTTTTAAAAATGAGTGTATCTATATCTCAAAACTTTTAAAGTATACAGATGTAATAATTGGTATTTAGATGGTATTTAGGTCCCATTTAAAAATAAAGAAACACATATTTTTTGTTTTCGGAAAATTTCAATAGGAGGAGTGAAAAAGGGGTGAAAAGGGGGTTGAATGCCTTAAATGGGGTTACTTATATCTCAGAAACATAATATATTACAGACCTGAAAGTTAGTATTTGGGATCTATAAAAATAAAGGAATGCGTATTTTTTGTTTCTCGAAAATCCACTTAAGGGGTGGGTGAAAAGGGAGGGGGGTGAATTTTTAAAATGAGTGTACATATATATATATATATATATATATATATCAAAACTTTGAAAGTTTACAGACGTAAATTGGTGATTAGAATCTCCTTTAAAAATAAAGAAACGGGTATTTTTCTGTTTTCAGAAAATCCCAATAGGAGCGGTGAAAAGAGGTGAAAAAGGGGTTGAAAGCCTTTAATACCTCAGAAACTGAAGATAATAAGGACCTGAAAATTGGGGGATCTCCTTTGAAAATAAAGGAACATGTATTTTGTTTTTGGAAAATCCAATTAATGGGGTGAAAAGGGGGTGAATTTTTAAAATAAGTGTATCTATATCTCAAAACTTTTAAAGTTTACAGATGTAAAAATTGGTATCTAGAATCTTCTTTAAAAATAACGACACACGTACTTCTTTTTTTCTGGAAAATCCCAATAGGAAGGGTGAAAAACTGGGTTGAATGCCTTTAATGAGGATACTTATATCTCAGAAATTGAAGATATTACAGACCTGAAAATTGGTATTTGGGATCTCCTTTAAAAATAAAGAAACTCGTATTTTTGTTTTTGGAAAATCCAATTAGTGGGGGATGACAAGGGGGGAGTGATTTTTTAAAATGAGTGTATCTATATCTCAAAACTTTTAAAGTATACAGATGTAATAATTGGTATTTAGATGGTATTTAGGTCCCATTTAAAAATAAAGAAACACATATTTTTTGTTTTCGGAAAATTTCAATAGGAGGAGTGAAAAAGGGGTGAAAAGGGGGTTGAATGCCTTAAATGGGGTTACTTATATCTCAGAAACATAATATATTACAGACCTGAAAGTTAGTATTTGGGATCTATAAAAATAAAGGAATGCGTATTTTTTGTTTCTCGAAAATCCACTTAAGGGGTGGGTGAAAAGGGGGGGGGTGAATTTTTAAAATGAGTGTATATATATATATATATATATCAAAACTTTGAAAGTTTACAGACGTAAATTGGTGATTAGAATCTCCTTTAAAAATAAAGAAACGGGTATTTTTCTGTTTTCAGAAAATCCCAATAGGAGCGGTGAAAAGAGGTGAAAAAGGGGTTGAAAGCCTTTAATACCTCAGAAACTGAAGATAATAAGGACCTGAAAATTGGGGGATCTCCTTTGAAAATAAAGGAACATGTATTTTGTTTTTGGAAAATCCAATTAATGGGGTGAAAAGGGGGTGAATTTTTAAAATAAGTGTATCTATATCTCAAAACTTTTAAAGTTTACAGATGTAAAAATTGGTATCTAGAATCTTCTTTAAAAATAACGACACACGTACTTCTTTTTTTCTGGAAAATCCCAATAGGAAGGGTGAAAAACTGGGTTGAATGCCTTTAATAAGGATACTTATATCTCAGAAATTGAAGATACTACAGACCTGAAAATTGGTATTTGGGACCTCCTTTAAAAATAAAGAAACTCGTATTTTTGTTTTTGGAAAATCCAATTAGTGGGGGATGACAAGGGGGGAGTGATTTTTTAAAATGAGTGTATCTATATCTCAAAACTTTTAAAGTATACAGATGTAATAATTGGTATTTAGATGGTATTTAGGTCCCATTTAAAAATAAAGAAACACATATTTTTTGTTTTCGGAAAATTTCAATAGGAGGAGTGAAAAAGGGGTGAAGAGGGGTTGAATGCCTTAAATGGGGTTACTTATATCTCAGAAACATAATATATTACAGACCTGAAAGTTAGTATTTGGGATCTATAAAAATAAACGAATGCGTATTTTTTGTTTCTCGAAAATCCACTTAAGGGGTGGGTGAAAAGGGGGAGGGGGTGAATTTTTAAAATGAGTGTATATATATATATATATATATATATATATATATATATATATATATCAAAACTTTGAAAGTTTACAGACGTAAATTGGTGATTAGAATCTCCTTTAAAAATAAAGAAACGGGTATTTTTCTGTTTTCAGAAAATCCCAATAGGAGCGGTGAAAAGAGGTGAAAAAGGGGTTGAAAGCCTTTAATACCTCAGAAACTGAAGATAATAAGGACCTGAAAATTGGGGGATCTCCTTTGAAAATAAAGGAACATGTATTTTGTTTTTGGAAAATCCAATTAATGGGGTGAAAAGGGGGTGAATTTTTAAAATAAGTGTATCTATATCTCAAAACTTTTAAAGTTTACAGATGTAAAAATTGGTATCTAGAATCTTCTTTAAAAATAACGACACACGTACTTCTTTTTTTCTGGAAAATCCCAATAGGAAGGGTGAAAAACTGGGTTGAATGCCTTTAATGAGGATACTTATATCTCAGAAATTGAAGATATTACAGACCTGAAAATTGGTATTTGGGACCTCCTTTAAAAATAAAGAAACTCGTATTTTTGTTTTTGGAAAATCCAATTAGTGGGGGATGACAAGGGGGGAGTGATTTTTTAAAATGAGTGTATCTATATCTCAAAACTTTTAAAGTATACAGATGTAATAATTGGTATTTAGATGGTATTTAGGTCCCATTTAAAAATAAAGAAACACATATTTTTTGTTTTCGGAAAATTTCAATAGGAGGAGTGAAAAAGGGGTGAAAAGGGGGTTGAATGCCTTAAATGGGGTTACTTATATCTCGGAAACAGAACATATTGCAGACCTGAAAGTTGGTATTTGGGATCTCCTATAAAAATAAAGGAAAACGTATTTTTTTGTTTTCGGAAATCCACCTAAAGGGGGGAGGGAAATTGAGAAATTAGTTGAATTATTTGTATGAGGTTACTATTATCTCGAAAATGAAAGATTTTTCAGGCGTGAAAATTGGTATTTGGAATCTGATTTAAAATTAAGGAAACATATTCTCGGAAATACCAATGAAGGTGGGTGGGGAGGTGAAAGGATTGAAAAACTAATTGAAAAATCCCATACTAATTAAAAACTAATTAAAAACTATAGATGTTACAGACGTGAAAATTGGTATTTGGATCTCCTTTATAAACATAGAAAAATGCGTTTTGGGGGAAATCATCTTGGGGCGGGGTGAAAATTAGTTGAATTTCTTTTATGAGGACGCATATCTCAAAAACTGAAGATGTTAGAGTCGTGATAATTGGTTTTTAGAAGATTCCTTTACTATCAAAGAAACAAGTATTTTAACGGGAAATTCACTTAAGGGGAGAATGTGAAAGGAACATAAGGAAACAAGCCTTCTTTTGGGTGGGGTGGGGGGGTTAATGTATTTACGGTGGTGGGTTGAAAAAAGGAGTTGAGACCAATCGATTTTACTGTGCATAATGTACTTATTCTGATCATTAATCTTTCCTCAATTGCACACCTCTGTAATAAGGTCAAGAATGCACCCATGTATATCATTCGTGCACTTGCGTAAGCGTGACGATGGTGCTGGTCATATTGTCAGCAATGACAATGGCTGCAGATGTAATTTACCGCCAAGTAGTGGTCATGCATTTTGCTGTGGGATCGAGCCCATCAATAATAATAATAATAATAATAATAATAATAATAATAATAATAATAATAATAATAATAATAATAATAATAATAATAATAATATTCTGGACCGCGCTGGAAACGGGTCCTGGCCGGGTAATGCAGTCCGGCCGCGGGTTCAGTACCGCGAAGGCACCCAAGACGATACCACGCCGGATCTCCTCAAGGACTTGATCCATATAAAAAATGCTTATAGGAAAAGATGGCAAAGATTTAGGGACCCAACTGACCGGGTGGAGTACCTGGACCTAGCCGGGTAGTAAGAAATCGATTGCTGGAAAGAAAGATTGAAAAATGGGGGGAACTTTGCCGTAATCTCTCAGAAAGCGAGTCAGATTACGAATTTTAGCGGATTCTCTCAGAAAACGTGTTAGATGTCGAATTTCGGCGGATTATATATAAAACGATAAGCATTCAATTATAAACTTCATTATAATACCGTGCCAAAGCACGGGTATCTTGCTAGTATCATATATGCGAAAATTCTAAGTCAATTTATGACCCACGACCGTTTAATTACATTATTAACCCGATCTTCTACTTAAATTAATTGTTATTTTTAGTGATTTTTAGGTCTATCAGTCCTCCCAAAATGTCGTGAAATTAGATAACACGATCCTAAAGAATTGCAAGTGTACTTAGATAACACTCAATTCGACACTGTTTCACAATAATTAAGTACAACTCCATATCACGATATTTCCAATATCACACGCAAGCAAGTGAAGTTTATCGCGTGGTCAGTGATTTTTAATATGTCTAAATCCTACATATGAGAATTCATTCAAAGACAGACTACAACAATTAGTCTAATAGATTTCAAATTTTAGTCACTCACATGTAACTCAACTATCGTGACACCTTGAGAATGAAAATGAAAGTAACTCAATCTACTGCAAAAACTAATAGAACTACGATCTAGGGAAGAAATATCATCTAGTTTTACATAGATCTAAAGATATCAGACTATCAAAATGAAGGCCCTACACCGCTGGCTGCGCAGTAGCGTGTGACTGGGGAAGAGCCGTCCATGCGCGTATCGCCATGTTGCGGGCACTCCACAGCTCGCCGAGGAGACCGTAGTATGGAATTCATGCATTAACTTCAATTAAGCACAAATGAAAACACCTGTCTACAGGTTATTTTTATTCCTGTGATACAGGATAACACGGTAAGAAAAGATGTTCATTAGATACATCCAAAATAAAATGTTAAAAAGCTGCCGCTTTAGAAAGCAGAAGCAGAAGATCCGTATGGAAGTGTTTCATTCCAAGCTTCAGGGAATCTTAGCTATTCCCAGGTCCTAATTCATTAATAATAATTGGCACAGCCTACATCGACTAACGTGAATACATGCAATAAATATACAAGAATCAAGACGGTAATAACACGGAAATGATACTTATGCATACAAACTGAACACATTTGCATCGTTATTGAACAAATCTCCACAAATCATTTGGAGAGCTAGCCTATAAGTAACAGATGTATTAAAACAATATTTAGAAAACTGGATAAGAAGACTTCAAAATACACTACTAATGATAGTAAATATATACCTACGTAGATAAACAAATGTGTTAAATTTAGAGAACTCTCTCCAAAAACAGAAAACATTGTATACCAGTACATTAAATTAAAAATCTTCAAGAAAGAATATGTAGCTCACATTAGGCCTACTACAGTATCGTAGCCAGGATTTCAGTTTGGGGGGGGGGGCATTCATCCAGAATTTTATTTTGATAGGTGTCCAAACTTCCAGAGTTTAGGTGGTGTAGAATACCTAAAAAAGGAAATTAGTGCCCTTGGATCCAAGTAAAAGTGGTGGATTCGTGCGGATTCCGGAAGCTAATACTAATCTTCTTCTTCTGTTTCCGCCACCCCCCGCGGCTTTTCCCACATCTGTGGGGTCGCGGGTGCGAACTGTGCCGCACATGTGGATTCGGCACTGTTTTACGGCCGGATGTCCTTCCCCACGCCAACCCAATATGTAGTGATGTAATCACTGATGTGTGTTTCTTTGGTAGTTGGTAGTGTAGTATGTTGTCTGAATATGAAGAGTAACGTGTTGAGACAAACGCCTAGTCTCCGAGTCGGAAGAATAAATCAGACGCGATTTAAACCCCCGACCCGGCTGCGAATCGAACCCGGGACCCTCTGAACCGAAGGCTTCAACACTGATCATTCAGCCAATGAGTCGGACTCCGGAAGCTAATACTAATATATGTTACACATAAAATGCTTAATAAATGTAGATTCGTTAAAACTCCTGGGGTGTCTGGCCTCCTTGAACGACAACCCCCACCCCCACCCCCACCCCCACCCGCTTACTTCAGTTACTCCCATCCCAACATAACTGCAGCATTTCATATATTCCGAGTACAAGTGAAATGAATGCAAGAATAAACAGTCTGAGTAAAGAAGCAATATTCTGGTTTAGAATAAAGACGGTAATGTTATTATAATAAGGGCCATGTGATAAGCAATGAAGAAGTGACATTTTATACAAATAATGCTGCAAAGAAATACACACACACACGCACACGTCGAATACAGGTTTCTCGCCCTTCTTGTCCATGGCTAGGTGATGAATCTAAGAGAATGATGGCCCACCGTGACTCGTTATTTCGACATTATAAACAAACCCTAGATGACACAGACTTCGAATCTTACCGCATCTTAAAACATCGCAAAAAGCAGTTAATCCGAAATAAGAAATGTGTATATTTCCGGAATTTAGCTAGGAACTTAAATTCTAATTCTAAGCTCTGGGAATAGGAAAACATCAACAGAGACAGACGACTTCTGATATTCCACTTGACGAACTGAACGATTACTTTAGTAGAATAAATATTCAACCTACCCCAATTAACTGCACCGACTCACCGCCCTGCCCTCAAGCCAATCCACCATTCACATTTCACAGTGTCACAGAAAATCTGGTTGAAAAGGCTTTGCCTTCCATTAAATCAAAGACTACAGGTGTAGATGATATTCCTATTACTTTTATACATAACATTATGGGTGCTGTCCTGGCTATACTACTGACGAACATGCTGAACTACTGTTTACTAAACGGAAATTTCCCTACTGTCTGGAAAACAGCCAATATTATACAGGTACCTAAGAGTTTAAACCCACAATCACCCTCTCACTACCGTCCTATGTCTATACTCCCTACGCTTTCTAAAGCCTTTGAACGTTTAGTATACGAGCAAGTTCTGGACTACCTAAATCAAAATGATCTTTTGGACCCTTTGCAATCTGGATTTAAGAAGGGTCACAGTACCGCGACAGCACTTTTGAGGGTTACAGAAGACATTAAAAACGCTATGACAAACGATTGCTCACTATACTTATCCTTCTTGACTTCAGTAGCGCCTTTGGCACTATAGTAATTCCGACTATGATAAAGAAAATGAAACTGCCAAATTTCGACCTGGCTGCGCATTAGGATTTTAGTTCTTTCTTGAGTAACCGTCAACAGCGTGTAACAGTAAACGGCAAGGCCTCTAAATGGAAAATGAAACTTAGTGTTGCCCCACAGGGCAGTATTCCCGGGCCTCTAATTTTCTGTATTTATATCAATGACATACCATCTGTGACCTCTATGCTGACGATCTTCAAATATATTGACATTGCAAGACATTAACAATGACCTCCGACGACTCAATATATATGCACAACGAAACTATTTAAACTCTCTTATACTAAACAGCACAAAACCTCAGGCAAACATAATTGGATCACGAAAATTACTGAGCTGCTCAAACAATGTCGCAATCCCGCCTATCTTACTGAATGGTTACATTATTCCCTACAGCAAAACGGTTTGAAATCTCGCCGTAATGATGAATGAAACAGTTGATTGGTCTGATTACACGAAAGAAACACGGTACGCATATATTTCTTCTAAATTCTAAATTCATCTTTTTATTATCATTTCACAACTAAAATACACGTTCTAGATCCATTCTTTCTATTCCACTGCACCCCACAAATAAAGTTAATAGATCATTTGTGGCAGCTGTTCCCAGATTATGGAATTCCCTGCCAGCTCAGAGAAACTAGCTTTTTAAAATCACGATTTAAGGTCACCTGCCGAGACTACATTCCGAGGACAGGTGACAGCTGGTTGAATATGAATGTGTGCGTGCCTGAGGATTAGTCATTTTTAAGAGTTTTTAATATTAATTAGTTTTAGTATTAATTTAGTAATATATTTAAATTTATTTTCAATTCTATTTATTTTCAATTCTATTAATTTATCTGGTTTTAACCATTTTCAGTATCTCAGTATTTTATTTAATATTCTGATTAGTATGTGGTTAAGTTTACGAGAGGGCGTGGAGCCCTAACTTCGCCACTGTACAGAAGGCACTAATAAATAAATAAATAAATAAATAAATAAATAAATAAATAAATAAATAAATAAATAAATAAATAAATAAATAAATATAGAATGTAAAGAGTATGGGTATATATATTTTGTTAGTTGGTAAAGAAAAAATTCACGTCACAACATACGCTAGGTATGGTTTACCTTCTTGTCCTATTGGTTTCCCTCGCGGTTAGGGCCGCGCAGCTGTGAGCTTGCATACGGGAGATAGTGGATTCGAACCCCACTGTCGGCAGCCCTGAAAATAACTCCATGTGGTTTCCCATTTTCACACCAAGCAAATGTTGGGACTGTACCTTAATGAAGGCCACGGCCGCTTCCTTCCCACTCCTAGGCCTTTCCTATCCCACCGTCGCCATAAGACCTATCTGTGTCGGTGCGACGTAAAGCAAATTGTCAATCAGTTTCCCTCGCAAGCCTGGGATACAGAATATAGTAGTATAAAGTTACAGTTTTGTGACGCTAATATTCGTATGCATAATTTTTATTAATGCGCCATAACCAACGACACGGAGCTGTTGCCATTTCAACACCGTTTTAAGGGCCACCGACCCAAGCCGTGATTTGAACCTGCGAACTCGGACTCAGAAGGACAGGGACTCAACCAATTAAACCACATGAAAAGGGGGCGTTTGTGATTATTGTTACAAATATATGCCGTTAGTATTTTTACAAAGGTTTTATGAGGAGCATTTATTAAGGCGTACGTTTTCCAACTGTCCTAAATGCACGAGGCCGGACAGAAGAACTAGCCGGTGTGTCGCTTCCTTCTCTGTTCACTTTCCCAAACCGAACTCCATGGCGTAACAGCCCCGAAGGTCCATCGCCTACCAAGCGACCGCTGTTCAGCACGGAGGCCTGCAGATTACGAGTTGTTGTGTGGTCAGCACGACATATCCTCTCCTCCGTAATTCTTGGCTTTCTAGACCGGGACCGCCATCTCAACGTCAGATAGTTCCTCAATTATAAACACGTGGGCTGAGTGTACCTCGAACCAGCCCTCAGATCCAGGTAAAAATTTCTGGCCGGCCCGGGAATCGAACCCGGGGCTTCCGGTAAGAGGCAGGCACGCTACTCCTACACCGCGGGGCCGGCTGGTTACTTTGAGTCTCCTTATTTTAGAATTTGACTTAAGGCATCCTGCAATCGATTCCCGGCGCTGACAGATTTAAGAAAGGCATGGGATGGGGAAGACACTGCCTTGTTTTTGGGTGCAGTAGAGTTGGCCTTGAGTCTCTCGTAATCGAAATATCTACGTCCTGGAAGGTAGTCGCCTTCATGGGTGTAGTACCAAAGTGGTTCCTTTTTAAGAAGACAAATTAAATGAAAATTCTACTTCCCCACAAACGAAGAACGATATTATCAATTTTACGAACAATTTCAATAATGCAGCCGGTTTATGTTAAGTGTACAGAAGCTATGATTGTACGTGGTAACAATCAAAACCATCAATATCTACTAAAGATCCGTCACCGCACTCGGTAGGACCGGCGTTTTTTTCATATCCACCGGGCGAGTTGGCCGTGAGGTTAGGGGATCACAGCTCTGTGCTTGCATCCGGGAGATAGTGGGTTCAAATCCCACTGTCGGCAGCCCTAAAGATGGTATTCCGCGGTTTCCTATTTTCACACTAGACAAATACTGGGACTGTACCTTAATTAAGGCCACGGCATCTTCCTTTCCCATCGCCGCCATAAGACCTACGGTGCGACGTAAAGCAAATTCTAAATAAAATTTAAAAAATATTTTCACAACCCCTTCCAAGGAAAAGTAGTATCCATGCTACTGACCTCGACTTACCCACTGAAATTATTTTGTGGGTGCGCCACTGCATCCACTCACCATTCGAGGTACAAGGTAAGCCTGAAGAGTGGTTGGATACTCAAAATACACCACCATAAATGACGCGGTTATGGCTCAAAAGTATAAAGAAAGGTAAGGGACGGGATTTAGTGTTTTAAGTAGAATCCATATCAGTACAACGTGACTTCCCATTTTGAAAATGTTTCATGCATCGACACTGCGATTTAAGCCTGGGTCGTCCTGATGAGAAGGCAGAACCATTGGAACTAAGTTATCACGCCCTCCAATTACAAAATATTTACCCGCAGTTTTGATGGTGCAATTTGAGGTTCCAATCAGTCGCCGGGCATTTGACAAAATATATAGGCCTACATATTGCCCCCTTCTTACCTGGCTACTCAGCCGGAGAACGACAATAAAAATAAACACTAAATAAAGTTGTAAAAATTTATTAAAACTAGCAATCTTCACAAAACACAAACTTGAACAACATATTGTGTTTTTTTTTATTTTAAAAAATCTTCTCTGCCGGTCTGTCTCGATATTATGGAATTTCTTCCCCCAAAATTCAGCTGATTTAAATATCTGTTATTATACATATAATTATTAGCCTACGTTGAACGAAATAAATAATAATAAACTCTAGTAGAACAGGGGATTTACACAGTGAGAATGAAATGGTGGAACACTTGGTGGATGAGGTTTAAGACACTGTGTTGTACACCAATGGACAGTGAATCGAGTGCATTTTGTAAGTGGATTGTGTCTGTGGGAGAATTGATCTGCTTGAAGATTTTACATTTGCAAAGAGGATCAATCAATCACTACTGATCTGTATTTAGGGAAGTCGCCCAGGTGGCAGATTCCCAATCTGTTGTTTTCCCAGCCTTTTCTTAAATGATTGCAAAGAAATTGGAAACTTATTGAACGTCTCCCTAGGTAAGTTATTCCAATCCCTAACTCACCTTCCTATAAACGAATATTTGCCCCAATTTGTCCTCTTGAATTCCAACTTTATCTTCATATTGTGATCTTTCCTACTTTTAAAGACACCATCCAAAATTATTCATCTACTGATGTCCTCCCACGCCGTCTCTCCACCGGCGGCCCGGAACATACCACTTAAAAATATAATACCAATAAAAATGGTCCGTTATTGGACATTATAAATTATCCAGCTAACTCATTCCTGGTTGCCAGCATTTTGCCCCCATGTGCTAGGTTGGGCTCATCAGTTGGTACCTAGCACACCTACCAAGACGCATGGCTAGTGCATAGAATGGAGACCACTGCGTAGACATCTTGAAGCCACCGGCAGTGCCAATGCACTATGAGAGATTATGTCTCACTATCAAAAATTGATGCCTGCTTGGCCATCAGATGATATAGATGTTGATTCCCATAGGGAATCTGAAATATTTGTCCCGAATGAGTAAATTTATAATACCAATATAAATGGTCCATTATTGGACATTATAAATTTTCCAGCTAACCCATTCCTGGTTGCCAGCGTTTCGCCCCCGTGTGCTAGGTTGGGCTCATCAGTTGGTACCTAGCACACCTACCAAGATGCATGGCTAGTGCATACCGTGGAGGCCACTGCGTAGGCTGCTTGAAGCCACCGGCAGTGCCAATGCACTATGAGAGATTATGTCTCACTATCAAAAATGGATGCCTGCTTGGCCATCAGATGATATAGATGTTGATTAACTTAGGGAATCTGAAATATTTGTCCCGAATGAGTTAATTTATAATACCAATATAAATGGTCCATTATTGGACATTATAATTTCTCCAGCTAACTCATTCCTGGTTGCCAGCGTTTTGCCCACGTGTGCTAGGTTGGGCTCATGAGTTGGTACCTAGCACACTATTATATAATATTTATATTGGTATAATAAATTTACTCATTTGGGACAAATATTTCAGATTCCCTATGGGAATCAATATCTATATCATCTGATGGCCAAGCAGGCATCAATTTTTGATAGTGAGACATAGTCTCTCATAGTGCATTGGCACTGCCAGTGACTTCAAGTAGCCTACACAGTGGCCTCCACGGTATGCGCTAGCCATGCAAATTGGTAGGTGTGCTAGGTACCAACTGATGAGCCCAACCTAGCACAGGGGGGCGAAACGCTGGCAACCAGGAATGCGTTAGCTGGAAAATTTATAATATCCAATAACAGACCATTTATATTGGTATTATAAATTTACTCATTCGGGATAAATATTTCAGATTCCCTATAGGAATCAACATCTATATCATCTGATGGCCAAGCAGGCATCAATTTTTGATAGTGAGACATAGTCTCTCATAGTGCATTGGCACTGCTGGTGGCTTCAAGTAGCCTACGCAGTGGCCTACACGGTATGCACTATCCATGCATCTTGGTAGGTGTGCTAGGTACCAACTGATGAGCCCAACCTAGCACACAGGGGCGAAACGCTGGCAACCAGGAATGAGTTACCTGGAAAATTTATAATGTCCAATAATGGACCATTTATATTGGTATTATAAATTTACTCATTCGGGACAAATATTTCAGATTCCCTATGGGAATCAACATCTATATCAACATACCACTTAGTCGAGCATCTTGTCTCCTTTCTCCCAAGTCTTCCCAGCCCAAATTTTCAACATTTTTGTTGTGAAGAAATCAAACTGCTTTTCTTTGAATTTTTTCCAGTTCCTGAATCAAATAATCCTGGTAAGGGTCCCATACTCTGGAACCATACCCTTGTTGGGTCTCACCAGCCACAAATAGGCTCTCTCTTTTACATCCTTACTACAAACCCTGAATATACTCATAACCATGTGCAGAGATCTGTACCCTTTATTTACAATCATATTTATAAGATTACTCCAATGAAGGTTTTTCCTTATATTAATACCTAGGTATATACAATGATAGCCAAAGGGAACTTTCACCCCCATCAATTCAGTAATTAGAACTGAGAGGATTTTTCCAATATGTCAAACTCACAACCTGACTTTTATCCCCGTTTATCATCATACAATGCCTACTGTCCATCTCACAACATTGACTTGCATTGTATGTAAGCTTTGGGAAGGCATTCTTTATGATTATATTAGACATGTTTGTGAAATGAATAACTGGTTCGATAGAAGGCAGTTCGGTTTTAGGAAAGGTTATTCCACTGAAGCTCAACTTGTAAGATTTCAGCAAATATAGCAGATATCTTGGATTCTGGAGGTCAAATGGACTGTATCACGATTGACCTGTCTAAAGCATTTGATAGGGTGGATCATGGGAGACTACTGGCAAAAATGAGTGCAATTGGACTAGACAAAAGATTGACTGGATGGGTTGCTATATTTCTATAAAACAGATCTCAGAGAATTAGAGTAGGTGAAGCTTTATCTGACCCAGAGGGGAATTCCTCAAGGCAGTATTAACGGGCCTTTATGTTTTCTTATATATATATATATATATAAATGATATATGTAAAGGATTGGAATCGGAGGTAAGGCTTTTTGCGGATGACGTTATTCTCTATAGAGTGATAAATAAGTTACAAGATTATGAGCAACTGCAACGTGACCTCAAAAATGTTGTGAGATGGACAGCAGGCAATGGTATGTTGATAAATGGGGTTAAAATTCAGGTTGTGAGTTTCACAAATAGGAAAAGTCCTCTCAGTTTTAATTACTGTGTTGATGGGGTGAAAGTTCCCTTTGGGGATCATTGTATGTATCTGTGTGTTAATATACGGAAAGATCTTCATTGGGGTAATCACATAAACGGGATTGTAAATAAAGGGTACAGATCTCTGCAAATGGTTTTGAGGGTGTTTAGGGGTTGTAGTAAGGATGTAAAGGAGAGGGCATATAAGTCTCTGGTAAGACTCCAACTTGAGTATGGTTCCAGTGTATGGGACCCTCACCTGGATTACCTGATTCAAGAAGTGGAAAAAATCCAAAGAAAAGCAGCTCAATTTGTTCTGGGCAATTTCCAACAAAAGAGTAGCGTTACAAAAATGTTGCGAAGTTTGGGTTGGGAAGAACTGAGGGAAAGAAGAAGAGCTGCTTGACTAAGTGGTATGTTCCAAGCTGTCAGCAGAGAGGTGGCGTGGAATGACATTAGTAGACAATTAAGTTTGAGTGGCGTTTTTAAAAGTAGGAAAGATCACAATATGAAGATAAAGTTGGAATTCAAGAGGACAAACTGGGGCAAATATTCATTTATAGGAAGGGGAGTTAGGGATTGGAATAACTTACCAAGGGAGTCGTTCAATAAATTTCCAACAATCTTTGAAATCATTTAGGAAGAGGCTAGGAAAGCAACAGGTAGGGAATCTACCACCTGGGCGACTGCTCTAAATGCAGATCAGTATTCATTGATTGATTGATTATCGAGGTCATTTTGCAGTTGCTCACAATCTTGTAACTTATTTATTACTCTGTACAGAATAATATCATCTGTGAAAAGCCTTATCTCTGATTCCACTTCTTTACACATATCATTGATATATATAATAAAACATAAAGGTCCAATAATACTGCCTTGAGGAATTCCCCTCTTAATTTTTACAGGGACAGATAAAGCTTCACCTACTTTAATTCTCTGGGTTCTATTTTCTAGAAACAGAGCCACCAATTCAGTCACTATTTTTTCTAGTCCAACTGCACTCATTTTTGCCAGTAGTCACCCATGATCTACCCTATGAAATGACTTAGATAGGTCAATTGCAATACAGTCCAATTTATCTCCTGAATCCAGGATATCTGCTATATCTTGCTGGAATCCTACAAGTTGGGCTTTAGTGGAATAACCTTTCCTAAACCAAAACTGCCTTCTATCAAACCAGTTATTAATTTTGCAAACATGTCTAATATAATCAGAAAGGATGCTTTCCCAAAGCTTATATACAATGCATGTCAAACTGAATGGCCTGTAATTTTCAGCTTTTTGTCTATCAACCTTTCCTTTATATACAGGATATATATATATAAAACTCTCCATTCATTTGGTATAGCTGCTCCGACCAAACAATAATCAAATAAGTATTTCAGTTGTATTACTCTATCCCAACCCATCGTCTTTAGTATATCCCCCAAAACCTTATCAATTCCAGCTGCTTTTCTAGTTTTCAACTTTTGTATCTTACTGTAAATGTCATTGCTGTCATAGGTAAATTTTAATACTTCTTTAGTATTAGTCACCTCCTCTATCTGGACATTATCCTTGTTACCAACAATCTTTACATACAGCTGACTGAATACTTCTGCCTTTTGAAGATCTTTGCATACACACTCCCCTTATTCATTAATTATTCCTGGAATGTCCTTCTTGGAACCTGTTTCTACCTTAAAGTACCTATACATACTCTTCCATTTTTCACTAAAATTAGTGTGGTCACCAATTATGCCTGCCCTCATGTTATCCTTAGGACTTCACTTGAATGGCAGGAAACAGTATCAACAAGATCATCAATAAACAGGGCAGAAAGAAGGGGACCTAGGACCTTGCCCTGTGGGACACCAGAGAGGGTGGAGGTGGGATTAAAACTGCATCCATCAAGGACCACGCACTGTAATATTTTATTCAGAAAGTTATTAATGAGAGCTAGGAGACTGCCATGCACGTTGATCCATTCAGAAAGTTTTTGTGCGAGAAGCGCATGATCCACTGTATTGAAGTTCTTCGTTTTGTCTATAGCATACATCAAATTGAGAGCCCGCGGGTGTGGCAGATGTGGCATTATGGAGGAGGACAGCCAAGTTAGTTACGCAAGAACTTCGAGGGAGGAAACCATGCTGCTGAGGGGAATGTATGGAATTGTCAACAAAAGCAAATACTGGTGGATGATACTTTCACAAACGATTGATAATGCAGGTAATATAGAGACCGGGCGATAATTTGTGATATCGACCTCTTTCCATCTTTAAGAAGGGGTGTGATATAAGCAAGTTTCCAGGAGCTCAGAAAGTAGCCAGCTGAGGAGCAATGATTGGATATCATGCTAATAGGGTATAAAAGACCTACTGTTGTATTCTTAAGGAAGATAGGACTGAGACCATCAGGACCAGCGGGTTTATTTTCTGACAGACGAAAGTAAGGAGTAACTTCAGATTCAGTGGTAGAAATATTCCTGGAGCTAGGGGAACTAAAAGGTTTGACTTTTGGAAAGTCAGCATATTGAACAGTTTTAACAAAATTAGACGTAAAATATTCATTGAACAATTTAGGTCTGTATGTTCCACTGGCTACATGGTGGTCCCAGTATACTACTTCCGGTATATGTCTGTTATTTATAAGTGACTAGAACCTTTTACTCTTCTGTCCTAATTCAAAACAGGCTCCATTAATATATCCTGAGTAATCCTACATTAATAAATACTTGTAGTGTTTGCGAAGGTCGGAGAATAATTTATCTCGGAAGGTGCATTCTTCCTTTGTCTCCAAACTTCGGATTTTTTAATTTCAGCACTTTTAGTATCACTCTTCTTCCATGAACTTGAATGAGTAGGAACGTGGTCACAGATCACAGCAATGATCCAATCATAAAAAAAGCCCACGGCATAGTGAACTTTGCCCATGTGCAACAAATGCCAAGATAAAAGGGACAGGGTACGATTTGCAGTCTGCCAACCAACTTTACGCCATGCAGGCACAGGCCTCCTAAGGACAGGTTGATGACATCTAGGAGCATGGGGAGCGGTGAGAATGAAAGTTGCTTCAACGGACTTGTGGTTGGAGTTAAAAATATCTCGTCCCATGGAAACAGAAAAGGGCTCGTTATAAGAAAGCAGGTAGTCAAGAAGACTATTTGCACAGGTGTTTTCCAAGACATGTTGTTTGAAGTTCATTCCAGTAATATAATGACCCAGATACCATTTGTCAAGGTTATTAGAAGACTCACCTAATGAAGGGAAATCCATGGAACAGACAGATTAAGGTCTTCAAGTATGAAAATGTTATCTTTGGAATGAACAGATTTAAGCACAGAGGAAAGAAAAGTTTCAGAATAGTTGAGATAGGAATGAGGTGCTCCAGAAAAACATGTCCCTACTTCTAAACATTGCTGTTTTATATTGGTTTTTATGGTAAAATTCAGTGAACAAGCGTTCTTATTTTGTGTTTTGTACATGCTACTTATTCGATATACTGTGGAGAGTCTTTAGTTTACAAGTAGCGTTCTTTACAGCTCTCCACGTGTTCCATGACCAAGTGGCTTTTTTAAGAGTTGTCAAAATGAAACCAAGATATTAGTTCAAGAATCGTTTTTCCAAAAAAGAGAACATTGCACGAGGGTTGGTGCATGGCTACATTTCATCAGTGTTAGTGTGCTGTTTGTATGATTTTGCTTTGAATATGTCCAAAATTGCCCAGGATTGGTTATTCAGTTTACGGCTGTAAATGATGTTATCATCGTGTGCAGGATGTATATCAGAATGAGTGTGAATATAGTAGTACATTATTTTGACGGTGTTGGAAAAATCATCAAGAACAACCAGGGATGAGCCAAAATCAGATCAGGCAGCCTGGTAAAAAACACACACCATTACAGGGAGCTGCAGTGGCACTTGCCTGACCCAACAACATATGTCCTATGACAGCAATGACATTTACAGTAACATACAAAAGTTGAAAACTAGAAAAGCAGCTGGAAATGATAAGGTTTTGGGGGAAATAATAAAGACAATGGGTTGGGATATAGAACCATATCTGAAGTACTTGTTTGATTATTGTTTGCATGAAGGAGCTATAACAAATGAATGGAGAGTTGCTATAGTAGCCCCTGTGTATAAAGAAAGGATGATAGACATAAAGTTGAAAATTACAGGCCAGTAAGTTTGACATGCATTGTATGTAAGCTTTCGGAAAGCATTATTTCTGATTATATTAGACATGTTTGCAAAATTAATAACTGGTTTGACAGAAGGCAGTTTGGGTTTAGGAAAGGTTATTCCACCGAAGTCCAACTTGTAGGATTCCAGCAAGATATAGCAGATATCCTGGATTTAGGATGTCAATTGGTCTGTATGGCAATTGACCTATCTAAGTCATTTCATAGGGTAGATCATGGGAGACTACTGGAAAAATGAATGCAATTGGACTTGACAAAAGAGTGACTGAATGGGTGGCTCTGTTTCTAGAAAATAGAACTCAGAGTATTAGAGTAGGTGAAGCTTTATCTGACCCTGTAATAATTAAGAGTGGAATTCCTCTAGGCAGTATTATTGGACCTTTATGTTTTCTTATATATATCAATGATATGTGTAAAGAAGTGGAATCAGAGATAAGGCTTTTCACAGATGATGTTATTCTGTACAGAGTAATGAAAAAGTTACAAGATTGTGAGCAACTGCAAAATGACCTTGATAATGTTGTGAAATGGACAGCAGGCAATGGTATGATGATAAACGGGGATAAAAGTCAGGTTGTGAGTTTCACAAACAGGAAAAGTCCCCTCAGATTTAATTACTGCATTGATGGGGTGAAAGTTCCCTTTGGGGATCATTGTAAATACCTAGTTATTAATATAAGGAAAGATCTTCATTGGGGTAATCACATAAATATGATTGTAAATAAAAGGTACAGTGTGGTTCCAGAGTATGGGACCCTCACCAGGATTACATGATTCAGGAACTGGAAAAAATCCTAAGAAAAGCAGCTCAATTTGTTCTGGGCGATTTTGCGACAAAAGAGTAGCGTTACAAAAATGTTGCAATGTTTGGGCTGGGAAGACTTGGGAGAATGGAGACGAGCTGCTCAACTAAGTGGTATGTTACATGTAATAAATATCATTTTTGGTCCATATTGATGATATTTGATTGAAATTATAACAGTAAAACTTTGTATTGATTAGGTGGTCTAATAAATAACTTACTGTTACTATTTCAATTAAGTGGTATGTTCCGTGAGTGGCGATTATAAAAGGAGGAAAGATCACAATATGAAGATAAAGTTGGAATTCAAGAGGACAAACTGGGGCAAATATTCATTTATAGGAAGGGGAGTTAGGGATTGGAATAACTTACCAAGGGAGATGTTCAATAAATTTCCAATTTCTTTGCAATTATTTAAGAAAAGATAGGGAATCTGCCACCTGGACAACTGTCCTATATGCAGATCAGTAGTGATTGATTGATTGATTGATTGATTGATTGATTGATTGATTGATTGATTGATTGATTGATTGATTGATTGATTGATTGATTGATTGATTGATTGATTGATTGATTGATTGATTGATTGATTGATTGATTGATTGATTGATTGATTGATTGATCTTTGTTATATTAATGTATTCCAAACAATAAACCATTACAAAGCCCACAAAACGCTGAGATTGGTTTGGGCAACTCATATATTTATGTTTATTTTTTATTTTTTATATTTTGAAATAAAATTCATTGGACATCATGGCTGCCTATTTCAGGACAAAGCAAATTAAAATGGTACATTTCTAATAGCTTGTTCATCCTGGAAGTGAACATAATCCACATAGTTTGCAGAGTTACAGTACCTACTTGTTTAGGTTGAACATTGGGGATGGTTGATGAGTATTTTTCTATAACTAGAAAAATAATTTCAGTAAAAATTTGAGTGTTTTAATTGCCTAAGAGTTAAAGCAATAGTAGTCAGCCATAACATATCCATGTTGGACATGGCAGATTCGTTCCATAATGCTTGACAAGAAGGTACAGGTGACTCCTGTATGAGTTTCTTTCACACATGGCATGTTATAGTAATATGGAAAAGAAAATAGCCTGAAATTAGGACTCAGAGATGTAAAAGCAAACTTATGACAGAATGAGAACTCTTCTATGCTGGATGGATTAACATCTGCTGAACAATACAGGCGAGTTAGTTACAAGGATAATATCCACATAGATGAGGGGACTAATACTAATGAACTATTGATATTTACGCACGATAACAAAGACATTTACAATGAGATACAAATTTGAAAAGTAGAAAATAAGCTGGAATTGATAATAGTACTGGGGATATATTAAAGACAGTGGGTCGGGATATAGTGTTATATCTTAGGGATTTATTTGATTACTGTTCGCATGCAGGAGTTGTACGAAATAAATTGAGAGTTGCCATAGTAGCCCCTGTGTATAAAGGAAAGGGTGATAAAAATAAAGCCGAATATTACAGTCCAGTCAGTTTGACATGTATTGCATGTAAGTTTGGAAGAACATTCTTTCTGATTGTATTAGACATGTTTGGAAAATTAATAAGTGGTTCAATAGAAGGCAGTTCGAAGCTCATCTTGTTGAATTCCAGCAAGATATAGAGCTGATATCTTAGATTAAGGTCAAATGGACTGTATTGTGATTGACCTATCTAAGGCATTTTACAGGATAGATCATGGGAGACTACTGGCAAGCTTGAGTGCAATTCAATTAGACAAAAGAGTGGCTGAATGGGTGGGTAAATTTCTAGAAAATAGAACTCAGGAAAATTAGAATATGTGAAGCTTTATCTGAATCTGTAATAATTATAATGCTATTTGCTTTACGTCCCACTAACTACTATTACAGTTTTCAGAGTGTAATAATTAAGAGGGGACAATCTCAAGGCAGTGGAACTGGACCTTTATACAAGGATTGGGGAGATATGTAGATATGTGAACGGATCACAAATGTACATGTGCCATGTGGAAGTTCTGCATGCATAGTGTGTATGCAGAACAACAGATGGCTTTGTGATAGCTGGTAGTAGTGCAGCGAGGGCTGTGAAATCAGTCAGTCGGTGAGTGTCATGCGAGATGGAATTAACCTGTGTTGAGCAGTGTGCTTACATAAAAATACCCGTTCTCTGAGGGAGAAATGCGGTGGAATGTCACAGTGAATTAGTGGAAGCCCTTGGAAATAATGCCCTAATATACCGTACAGTAGCACGGTGGGTAGGAAAGTTTCAGCAAGCACATGTGTCAGCCAGTGATGAGCAACGTTCGGGACGACCTGTCATGTACGGACCAACGTGGCACGTGCCGTCATCAAGCAGCTTCTGGATGAAGACAGACAAGGGACGCTACTGGATTTAGAGAGGGCAAGTGGCATTGAGAAACGCACCATCCACAGAATATTGTGTAATGAGCTGCAACTGCGCAAAATTGCATTGTGGTGGGTACCGTATGCACAGACGGAAGTTCAAAGGAGGGTGCGCTATGCAATATGCTCTGACCACCTTCACACTGGCAACAGGACGGCAATCAACTCTTGTCATGAATAATCACCATCCGTGAATTTTGGACCAGGGCATCCAGACAGGAACTGAAACATCAGTCCACGGAGTGGCGACATGCTGGATCACCAAGGAGGCAGAATGTCAGTGAGAATCCTTCCCCAGTCAAATTGATGGTGATCATCTCGTATGACGTGATGGATGTCATTGTTTGCCACTTTGTTCCACATGGCAGAACAGTGACTGCACAGTACTACAGGAATTTCCTGGTGCAACAGGTAGGATGTGGCATTGGGGAGAAACGTCCAGATCTTGTGGACAGTGCAATAATCCTGAATGACAATGCAAAACCACACAAAGCAGAGTGTGTAGGGCAGCTACTGCGATGTTGGGGATGGGAAGAATAGGAGCACCCACCGTCCTCTCCCGACATTTTGCCCTCAGTCAAAAGATTAAGGAACATATCAGATGTAAGTGCTTTTCAGGCATTTGCTCTATTAACCAGCGTTTCGTCTTAGGTCTGACAATAGACTCGTCAGAGTGGGATGTGTCAGATCCTACCCACTGACGCTGGGTGTATGCAGGTGAGCGTATCAGAAGCCTATATATGAGGCACAGTCTGATAACTGCATACGGGAGATAAATCTCCACAATGGAATTATTGCCCGCCTAGCAATTAAGAATAGAAAATTCTAAATTCCCATGGAGGGAATTAGATATTTTTCACCAATAGAGCATGTCAAAAAACATATCAGATGTAAGTGCTTTTCAGGCTTTTGCTCTATTAACCAGAGTTTCGTCTTAGGTCTGACACTAGACTCGTCAGAGTGGGATGTGTCAGACCCTACCCACTGATGTTGGGTGTATGCAGGTGAGCTTATCAGAAGCCTATATATGAGGCACAGTCTGATAACAGCATACGGGAGATAAATCTCCACAATGGAATTATTGCCCGCCTAGATTAAGGAAGCCCGTGGTAGGCGGTTTGCAACACGAGAGGACATTGCTAATGCTGTGCAGCAACAGGTGGCCCAATTCACACATGGTGCGGCAGATGCTGAGGCAGATGGTATTCAGTTCCTCCCACATCTATGGCAGCCTGTGGTGTCAGTAGCAGAGGACTACTTACAGTGTCCTTAGGCCCAGGTTTGTCATGTCAACTTTATGTGTACTGTGTTGTTATTCTTTTGCACTGGGAAGGCCATATTGCCCTGTATATTACTGTAATAAATTAGTGTGTTACGATATTTCAGTGCTATTCATTGTCCACACATGTAGCTAACACCTTGTCCTTTCGTTTGTATATATCACATTTTCCAACCAGACTGGTATCTTCAAGAAAAACAATAGTTGCCATGACTTTTGCCCCAACCCTTGGATTTATATATATATATATATATATATATATATAAATTATATGAGTAAAGAAGTGGAATCAGAGATATGGTATTTTTTGCAGATAATCTTGTACTGTATAGAGAAATAAATGTTACAAGATTGTGAGCAACTGCAATATAACCTCAATAATGTTGTGAGGTGGAGAGCAGGCAATGGTATGATGAGAGACAGGTTTAAGAGTCAGGTTGTGAGTTTCACAAATAGGAAAAGTCCTTTCAGTCTTAACTACTGCACTGATGGGATAAAAGTTCCAAATGCAGATCACTGTAACTACCTGTGTGTTTACATAAGGTAGGATCATCATTGGGGGAATCACATAAACGGTATTGTAGATGGATATGTGGGTATTTAGGGGTTGTAGTAAGGATGTAAAGGAGAGGCCATATAAGTCTTTGGTAAAACCCCAACTAGAGTCTGGTTCCAGTGTATGGGATCCTCACCAGGATTACTTGATTCGAGGACTGGAAAAAGTCCAAAGAAAAGCAGCTTGATTTGTTCTGAGTGATTTTGGAAAAAAAGTACTGTGATATAGATGTTGATTCCCATAGGGAACCTCAAATATTTGTCCCAAATGTGTAAATTTATAATACCAATATAAATCGTCCATTATTGGACATTATACATTTTCCAACTAACTCATTCCTGGTTGGCCTGGTTCATCCCCATGTACTAAGTTGGGCTCATCAGTTGGTACTTAGCACACACACCAAGACTCATGGCTAGTGCATACCGTAGAGGCCACTGCATAGGCTACCTAGAGCCACTGGCAGCGCGAATTCACTATGAGAGACTTTGTTTCATTAACAAATGATACAGATGTTGATTCCCATAGGGAAACTGAAATATTTGCCCCGAATAAGTAAATTTATAACACCAATATAAATGGTGTGTTATTGGACATTATCTATTTTCAAGCTAACTCATTCTTGGTTGCCAGTGTTTTGGCCCTGTGTGCTAAGTTGGGCTCATCAGTTGGTACCTAGCACACCTACCAAGACGCATGGCTAGTGCATACAATGGAGGCCACTATGTAGGCTACTTGGTGGGTGTGCTAAGTAGCAACTGATGAGCCCAACTTAGCACACAGGAGCGAAACGCTGGCAACCAGGAATGAGTTAGCTGGAAAATTTATAATGTCCAATAACAGACCATTTATATTAGTATTATAAATTTGCTTATTCAGGACAAATACTTTAGGTTCCCCATGGGAATCAACATCTGTATCATCTGATGGCCAAGCAGACATCAATTTTTTTTTATGAGACAAAGCCTCTCATAGTGCATTCGCACTGCCGGTGGCTCCAAGTAGCCTACACAGTGGCCTCCACGGTATGCACTAGCCACGCGTCTTGGTGGGTGTGCTAGGTACCAACTGATGAGCCAAACCTAGCACACGGGGGCGAAACGCTGGCAACCAGGAATGAGATAGCTGGAAAATTTATAATGTCCAATAACGGACCGTTTATATTGGTATTATAAATTTACTCATTCGGGACAAATATTTTAGGTTCCCTATGGGAATCAACATCTGTGTCATCTGATGGCCAAGCAGGAATCAATTCTTTTTTCTGAGTATAATTCTCTCATAGCGCATTGGCACTGCTGGTGGCTCAAAGTAGCCTACACAGTTGCCTCCACGGTATGCACTAGCCATGTGTCTTGGTGGGATTGCTAAGTACCAACTGATGATCCCAACTTAGCACTTGTGGGCAAAACGCTGGCAACCAGGAATGAGTTAGCTGGAAAATTTGTAATGTCCAATAATGGACCATTTATATTGGAATTTAAGGGTATCGTTATGAAAATGTTGCAGAGTTTGGACTGGAAAGACTTGGGAGAAATGAGGCGAGCTGTTCAACTAAGTGGTATGTTCCAATCCATCAGTGGAGAGATGGCGTGGAATGACATTAGTAGACAAATAAGTTTGAGTGGTATTATACTGCATAGAAAGTGGGAAATTAAAAGTAAGAAAGATCGCAATATGAAGATGAATTTGGAAATTCAAGAGGACAAATTGGGGCAAATATTCATTTATTTGAAGAGGAGTTAGGGATTGGAATAATTTACCAAGGGAGATGTCCAACAAAGTTTCAAGTTCTTTGCAATGATTTAAGAGAAATCAAGGTAAACAACAGATAGGGAATCTGCCAGCAAGGCAATTGTCTTATATGCAGATCATTAGTGACTGATTTGATTTTAGAGACAATAAGTTATCAATTAATTGTTCAAGAATGAGGGGCCAACAGAATTTGGCCTCTATTTCCACCAGTGATGTGTAGAATGATTGTATAATCACTGATTGAATTATGCCATAATCAATTATTTGGACTTGGGGGCAATGCATAAAAATTCTGAAACCCATGAATTTAAAAAGCAAAGGTTAAAAAGACTCGAGGAAGCTCTTCATGTTATAGTGCAATTAGTTTAAAATATATTTCATGATCATATTGTTACTCTATTTCATGACTACAAAAATTAAAATAATCGCAGGGCTCATTGTTCTAAATCAGTAGAATTGATATCTGAATTGGTACCAAGAAATGGAGACTAGAATTGGATATTGTCTCATAATCACAATAATGTGATGCTTGTGCAACCAGACTGGAGTCTCTCCAGTTTTTGTGAATAATGTTCTGCAGGGCAGCATAATAAGCCCAAGCCCAAGTATGTGTGGATGCTGTATGGATGAATGAGCATACTTACTAGCTTACTAACATACATACCTTCCCTGCAAACCATGTGACCTTGCCATGGTAGGGAGGCTATGGATCTGTGCCCAGATGGCCTTCACTTAAACTGCAGTGGTACATATAAGTTAGGAAACTTATTTAGAAGGGTTATAGGCAGGTTCATTCAGGGAAATGGAGTGGCCTAGGGAACAGTGTTAAGTGAACAGGGAGCTGGAAATATAGTAGGGATGACATAAAAATATTAGTGCTCAACTGGAGAAGCATTGTAAACAAAGGAATTGAATTAAGTAATTTAATAGATATATACTTACCAGATATTGTAATAGGTGTTGAATCATGGCTGAGAAATGATATAATGGATGCAGAGATATTCTTACAGAACAGGAGTGTGCTCGTAGGGACAGGATAGGAATGGTAGGAGGGGGAGTATTCATTCTTGTGAAAGAAGAATTTGTAAGCTACGAAAAAGTTAAGGAAGAAAAAATGAATTCAATCAATCAATACTGATCTGCATTTAGGGCAGTCGCCCAGGTGGCAGATTCCCTATCTGTTGCTTTCCTAGCCTTTTCCTAAATTATTTCAAAGAAATAGGAAATTTATTGAACATCTCCCTTGGTAAGTTATTCCAGTCCCTAACTCCCCTTCCTATAAAGGAATATTTGCCCCAGTTTATCCTCTTGAATTCCAACTTCATCTTCATACTGTGATCTCTCCTACTTTTATAAACACCATTCAAACTTATTCGTCTACTAATGTCATTCCACGCCATCTCTCCGCTGACAGCTCGGAACATACCACTTAAAAAATTAGATGTATGGCTTTTCAGGCGTTTGCTCTATTAACCAGCGTTTCGTCTTAGGTCTGACACTAGACTCTTCAGAGTGGGATGTGTAAGACCCTACCCACTGACACTGGGTGTATGCAGGTGATAAGTGGGTAGTGGGTAGGGTATGACACATCCCACTCTGAAGAGTCTAGTGTCAGACCTAAGACGAAACGCTGGTTAATAGAGCAAACGCCTGAAAAGCCATACACCTAATTTTTTATCTGATTTTTGATATGGTCTGTTGGTGGAAAAATATCTAGTTCCCTCCATGGGAACTTAGAATTTCCATTCGGAATTGCTAGGCGGGCATTAATTCCATTGTGGAGTTTTATCTCCTGTATGCAGTTATCAGACTGTGCCTCTTAAATAGGCTTCTGATAAGTTCACCTGCCTACACCCAGCGTCAGTGGGTAGGGTCTGACACATCCCACTCTGAAGAGTCTAGTGTCAGACCTAAGATGAAATGCTGGTTAATAGAGCAAACGATTGAAAAGCCATACATCTAATTTTTTATCTGATTTTTGATATGGTCTGTTGGTGGAAAAATATCTAGTTCCCTACATGGGAACTTAGAATTTCCACATACCACTTAGTCGAGCAGCTCTCCTTCTTTCTCTCAATTCTTCCCAACCTAAACATTGCAACATTTTTGTAATGCTACTCTTTTGTCGGAAATCACCCAGAACAAATCGAGCTGTTTTTCTTTGGATTTTTTCCAGTTCTTGAATCAGGTAATCCTGGTGAGGGTCCCATACACTGGAACCATACTCTAGTTGGGGTCTTACCAGAGACTTATATGCCCTCTCCTTTACATCCTTACTACAACCCCTAAACACCCTCATAACCATGTGCAGAGATCTGTACCCTTTATTTACAATCCCGTTTATGTGATTACCCCAATGAAGATCTTTCCTTATATTAACACCTAGATACTTACAATGATCCCCAAAAGGAACTTTCACCCCATCAACGCAGTAATTAAAACTGAGAGGACTTTTCCTATTTGTGAAACTCACAACCTGACTTTTAACCCCCTTTAGCAACATACCATTGCCTGCTGTCCATCTCACAACATTTTCAAAGTCACATTGCAGTTGCTCACAATCTTGTAACTTATTTATCACTCTATAGAGAATAACATCATCCACAAAAAGCCTTACCTCCGATTCCACTCCTTTACTCATATCATTTGTATATATATAAGAAAACATAAAGGTCCAATAATACTGCCTTGAGGAAATCCCTGCTTAATTATTACAGGGTCAGATAAAGCTTCACCTACTCTAATTCTCTGAGATCTATTTTCTAGAAATAAAGCAACTCATTCAGTCACTCTTTTGTCTAGTCGAATTGCACTCATTTTTGCCAGTAGTCTCCCATGATCCACCCTATCAAATGCTTTAGACAGGTCAATCGCGATACAGTCCATTTGACCTCTAGAATCCAAGATATACAATACAATCAATCAATACTGATCTGCATTTAGGGCAGTCGTCCAGGTGGCAGATTCCCTATCTGTTACTTTCCTAGCCTTTTAGTAAATGATTTCAAAGAAATTGGAAATTTATTGAACATCCTGCTATATCTTGCTGGAATCCTACAAGTTGAGCTTCAGTGGAATATCCTTTCCTAAAACCAAATTGCCTTCTATCGAATCAGTTATTAATTTCACAAACTTGTCTAATATAATCAGAAAGAATGCCTTCCCAAAGCTTACATACAATGCATGTCAAACTCCCTGGCCTGTAATTTTCAGCTTTGTGTCTATCAACCTTTCCTTTATACACAGGGGCTACTGTAGCAACTCTCCATTCATCTGGTATAGCTCCTCCTACCAAACAATAATCAAATAAGTACTTCAGATATGGTACTATATCCCAACCCATTGTCTTTAGTATATCCGCAGAAATCTGATCAATTCCAGCCGCTTTTCTAGTTTTCAACTTTTGTATCTTATTGTAAATGTCATTGTGATCATATGTAAATTTTATTACTTCTTTGGCCTTAGTCTGCTCCTCTATCCTGACATTATCCTTGTAACCAACAATCTTTACACACTGCTGACTGAATACTTATGCCTTTTGAAGATCCTCACATACACACTCTCCTTGTTCATTAATTATTCCTGGAATGTCCTTCTTGGAACCTGTTTCTGCCTTAAAATACCTATACATACCCTTCCATTTTTCACTAAAATTTGTATGACTGCCAATTATGCTTGCCATCATCTTATCCTTAGCTGCCTTCTTTGCTAGATTCAATTTTCTAGTAAGTTCCTTCAATTTCTCCTTACTTCCACAGCCATTTCTAACTCTATTTCTTTCCAGTCTGCCCCCCCTTCTTAGTTTCTTTATTTCTCTATTATAATGAGGTGAGTCTTTGCTATTCCTTACCACCCTTAATGGTACAAAGCTTTTTTTCGCATTCCTCAACAATTTCTTTAAACCCGTCCCAAAGTCTGTTTACATTTTTATTTACCGTTTTCCACCGATCATAGTTACTTTTTAGAATCTGCCTCATTCCTGCTTTATCAGCCATATGGTACTATCTAACAGTCCTACTTTTAAGACCTACCTTTCTGTCACATTTATTTTTAACTACCACAAAAACAGCTTCATAATCACTAATACCATGTATTACTTCAGTTTCCCTATAGAGCTCATCTGGTTTTATCAGCACGACATCCAGAATATTTTTCCCTCTGGTTGGTTCCATCACTTTTTGAATCAGCTGTCCTTCCCATATTAACTTATTTGCCATTTGTTGGTTATGCTTCCTGTCATTCGCATTTCGTTCCCAATTGACATCTGGCAAATTCAGATCTCCCGCTACAATCACATTTCTTTCCATGTCATTTCCCACATAGGTGACTATCCTATCAAATAATTCCGAATCCGCATCAGTGCTACCCTTTCCCGATCTGTACACTCCAAATATATCAAGTTGCCTATTATCTTTAGAAATGAGCCTTACACCTAGAATTCCATGTGTCTCATCTTTAACTTTTTCGTAGCTTACAAATTCTTCTTTCACCAGAATGAACACTCCCCCTCCCGCCCTTCCTATCCTATCTCTACGGTACACACTCCAGTGCCGTGAGAAAATTTCTGCATCCATTATATCATTTCTCAGCCATGATTCAACTCCAATTACAATATCTGGTCAATATATATCTATTCAATTACTTAATTCTATTCCTTTCCTTAATTCTGGGTGTAAGGCCCTTCTCTAAAGATAATAGGCAACTTGATGTCTTTGGAGTGTACAGACTGGGAAAGGGTAGTGCTGATGCTGATTCAGAATTATTTGATAACATAATCAGCTATGTTGGAAATGATATGGAAAGGAATGTGATAGTAGCAGGTGATCTCTTTTTACCAAATGTCAATTGGCAAGGTAATGCGAATGACAGGATGCATGACCAGCAAATGGCAAATAAGTTAATTTGGGAAGGGCACCTGATTCAGAAAGTGATGGAACCAACTAGAGGGAAGAATATTTTGGATGTGGTGTTGATAAAACCAGATGAGCTCTAAAGAGAAACTGAAGTAATAGATGATATTAGTGATCACGAAGCTGTTTTGGTCGTAGTTAAAAATAATGTGAAAGAAGGAAGGTATTATAATTAGGACTATTAGGCAGTACCATATGGCTGATATAACAGGTATGAGGTTTTAAAAAGTAACTATGATCACTGGAAAATGGTAAATAAAAATATAAACAGACTCTGGGATGGTTTTAAAGCAGTTGCTGAGGAATGTGAAAATAGGTTTGTTCCTTTAAAGGTGGTGAGGAATTTTAAGGATCCACCATATTATAACAGAGAAATAAAAGACTAAGATGGAGGTGCAGGTTGGAAAGAAATAGAGTTAGAAAAGTTTATGGACGTAGGGAGAAATTGATGGAACTTAAGGAAATTGAATCTAGCAAAGAAGTCAGCTAAGGATGACATGATTGCAAGCATAATTAGTGGTCATAAAAATTTTAGTGAAAAATGGAAGAGTATGTATAGGTATTTTAAGGCATAAACAAGTTCCAAGAAGGACATGCCAGGAATCATTAATGAACAAGAGGAGTGTGTATGCAAGGATCTTCGAAAGGCAGAAGTATTCAGTCAGCTGTATGTAAAGATTGTTTGTTACAAGGATAATGTCCAGATAGGGGATGTGAGTAACACTAAAGAAGTATTAAAATTTACCTATTGTAACAGTAACATTTACAGTAAGATACAAAAGTTGAAAACTAGAAAAGCAGCTGGAATTGATAAGATTTCTGGGGATATACTGAAGGTAATTGGTTGGGATATAGTACCATATCTGAAATACTTATTTGATTATTGTTTGGTCGGAGCAGCTATACCAAATGAATGGAGAGTTGCTATAGTAGCCCCTATGTATAAAGGAAAGGGTGATGGACATAAATCTGAAAATTGCAGGCCAGTTAGTTTGACATGCATTGTATGTAAGCTTTGGGAAAGCATTCTTTCTCATTATAATAGACTTGTTTGCAAAATTAATAACTGGTTTGACAGAAGGCAGTTTGGGTTTAGGAAAGTTTATTCGACTGAAGCTCTGCTTGTAGGATTTCAGCAAGATATATCAGATATCCTGGAGTCAGGAGGCCAAATGGACTGTATTGCGATTGACCTTTCTAACGCATTTGATAGGGTAGATCATGGAAGACTACTGGCAAAAATTAGTGCAATTGGACGAGAAAAATGACTGATTGAATGGGTGGCTATAAAAATTTTTTAGACAATATTGTTAAAACATACTACAATAGTTTTAAAATTTGTTTGTAACATTTGCATCCAACTTTCTAATCATGATACCGAAAATAACTTTTAACATCACAACATCTCAATCCAATTTTATATGACCAAAAATTGTAAACGTTCTTAATTGTAATTATTTGTTTTAAGGTTATTCAGTGTGCTGATGATGCCCATTAAGAAGGCGAAACATGTTCACAACCTTTCTATCATTTATAAATATTTAACTACAAAATGTGGTATTGTAAGTATTGACTAGATTAACATTGAATGTATATTTTGTAAATTGGATGTAATCACTATTGTCAGTACAGACCAAAAATGAGATTAATGACTTGTAATCAATTAATCAATACTGATCTGCAATTAGGGCAGTCACCCAGGTGGCAGATTCCCTATCTGTCGCTTTCCTAGCCTTTACTTAAATGATTTCAAAGAAATTGGAAATTTATTGAACATCCCCCTTGGTAAGTTATTCCTGTCCCTAACTCCCCTTCCTATAAATGAATATTTGCCCCAGTTTGTCCTCTTGAATTCCAACTTTATCTTCATATTGTGATCTTTCCTACTTTTATAAATGCCATTCAAATTTATTCGTCTACTAATGTCATTCCACGCCACCTCTCCGCTGCCAGCTCGGAACATACCACTTAGTCGAGCAGCTCTTCTTCTTTCTCTCAAATCTTCCCAACATAAACATTGCAACATTTTGGTAATGCTACTCTTTTGTCGGAAATCACCCAGAACAAATCGAGCTGTTTCTCTTTGGATTCTTTCCAGTCCTTGAATCAGGTAATCCTGGTGAGGACCCATACACTGGAACCATACTCTAGTTGGGGTCTTACCAGAGACTTATATGCCCTCTCCTTTACATCCTTACTACAACCCCTAAACACCCTCATAATCATGTGCAGAGATCTGTACCCTTTATTTACAATCCCATTTATGTGATTACCCCAATGGAGATCTTTCCTTATATTAACACTTAGATACTTACAATGATCCCCAAAAGGAACTTTCACCCCATCAATGCAGTAATTAAAACTGAGAGGACTTTACCTATTTGCGAAACTCACAACCTGACTTTTAACCCTGTTTATCAACATACCATTGCCTGCTGTCCATCTCACAACATTATCGAGGTCACGTTGCAGTTGCTCACAATCTTGTAACTTATTTAACACTCTATAGAGAATAACATCATCCGCAAAAAGCCTTACCTCCGATTCCACTCCTTTACTCATATCATTTATATATAAAAGAAAACATAAAGGTCCAATAATACTGCCTTGAGGAATTCCCCTCTTAATTTTTACAGGATCAGATAAAGCTTCACCTACTCTAATTCTCTGAGATCTATTTTGTGGAAATATAGCAACCAATTCAGTCACTCTTTTGTCTAGTCCAATTGCACTCATTTTTGCCAGTAGTCTCCGATGATCCACCCTATCAAATGCTTTAGACATGTCAATCGCGATACAGTCCATTTGACCTCCAGAATCCAAGATATCTGCTATATCTTGCTGGAATCCTACAAGTTGAGCTTCAGTGGAATAACCTTTCCTAAAACCAAATTGCCTTCTATCGAACCAGTTATTAATTTCACAAACATGTCTAATATAATCAGAAAGAATGCCTTCCCAAAGCTTACATACAATGCATGTCAAACTCACTGGCCTGTAATTTTCAGCTTTGTGTCTGTCACTCTTTCCTTTATACACAGGGGCTACTATAGCAACTCTCCATTCATCTGGTATAGCTCCTCCTACCAAACAATAATCAAATAAGTACTTCAGATATGGTACTATATCCCAACCCATTGTCTTTAGTATATCCGCAGAAATCTGATCAATTCCAGCCGCTTTTCTAGTTTTCAACTTTTGTATCTTATTGTAAATGTCATTGTTATCATATGTAAATTTTATTACTTCTATGGCCTTAGTCTCCTCCTCTATCTCAACATTATCCTTGTAACCAACAATCTTTACACACTGCTGACTGAATACTTATGCCTTTTGAAGATCCTCACATACACACTCTCCTTGTTCATTAATTATTCCTGGAATGTCCTTCTTGGAACCTGTTTCTGCCTTAAAATACCTATACATACCCTTCCATTTTTCACTAAAATTCATATGACTGCCAATTATGCTTGCCATCATCTTATCCTTAGCTGCCTTCTTTGCTAGATTCAATTTTCTAGTAAGTTCCTTCAATTTCTCCTTACTTCCACAGCCATTTCTAACTCTATTTCTTTCCAGTCTGCTCCCCCTTCTTAGTCTCTTTATTTCTCTATTATAATAAGGTGGGTCTTTACAGTTCCTTACCACCCTTAATGGTACAAAGCTGTTTTCGCATTCCTCAACAATTTCTTTAAACCCAACCCAGAGTCTGTTTACATTTTTATTTACCGTTTTCCACCGATCATAGTTACTTTTTAGAAACTGCCTCATGCCTGCTTTATCAGCCATATGGTACTGCCTAACAGTCCTACTTTAAAGACCTTCCTTTCTATCACATTTATTTTTAACTACCACAAGAACAGCTTCATGATCACTAATACCATCTATTATTTCGGTTTCCCTATAGAGCTCATCTGGTTTTATCAGCACGACATCCAGGATATTTGTCCCTCTGGTTGGTTCTATCACTTTCTGAATCAGCTGTCCTTCCCATATTAACTTATTTGCCATTTGTTGGTCATGCTTCCTGTCGTTCAAATTTCCTTCCCAATTAACATCTGGCAAATTCAGATCTCGCGCTACAATCACATTTCTTTCCATGTCGTTTCCACATAGCTGACTATCCTATCAAATAATTCCGAATCCGCGTCAGTGCTACCTTTTCCCAATCTGTACACTCCAAATATATCAAGTTGCCTATTATCTTTAGAAATGAGCCTTACACCTAGAATTTCATGTGTCTCATCTTTAACTTTTTCGTAGCTTACAAATTCTTCTTTCACCAGAATGAACACTCCCCCTCCCACCCTTCCTATCCTATCTCTATGATACACACTCCAATGCCGTGAGAAAATTTCTGCATCCATTATATCATTTCTCAGCCATGAATCAACTCCTATTACAATATCTGGTAAATATATATGTATTAAATTACTTAATTCTATTCCTTTCCCTACAATAATTCTACAGTTCAACACTAACAATTTTAGGTCATCCCTACTTGATTTCCAGTTCCCTGTTCCCTTATCACCGCTCCCTAGGCCATCCCGTTTCCCTGAATGTACCTCCCTATTTCCCTTCCAAACAAATTTCCTAACTTATACGTACCACTGCGGTTTAAATGAAGGCCGTCCGATCGCAGATCCCTATCTCCTACCCACCCATTAGGATCTACAAATTTCACTCCCAGTTTCCCACATACCCACTCCATAGTCTCATTTAAATCCCCAATCACCCTCCAGCCAGTATCCCTCCTACACAGTATTCCACTAATAACAATCTCCGCTTTCTTAAACTCCACCCGTGCTGCATTTACCAGATCCCACATGCCTCCAACTATGTTGGTTCTAATATCAGCTTGCCTTACGTTGTTGGTACCAACGTGAAACACTACCACCTTCTCCTTCCCCTCCTCTCTCTCTTCTACTTTCCTCAACATCTGCCTGAACCTAATTCCTTTATAACACTCTACCCTGGTACCCTTTCCTCCACACACTTTCCCCACATGTCTAACGATGGAATCCCCCATGACCAGAGCCTCAAACCTACCCACCTCGTTTGATCTTCTCCCCTCCTGGTCAGTCTCATCTTACCTGATAGCTGCAGAAGCTACTTCCTCCTCCCTTCTCTCCTTCCCATGACCCTGTTCCAATTGTCTTTTCCTATCCTCTACTCTACATTTTCCTTTCCTACCTTTTCCCTTCCTCCTACTTCCACACATCTCAGCAACAGTTCCCTGTCCCTCATCTTCCCTCTGTTGTTCTACCTGGAGTGACTTGTACCGATTTCGCACACACACCTGTCCTGAATTCTGATCCTGAATAGAGCCTTTAGCCTGTAATAATTTGTATGTTCCGAGCTGTAAGACGAGAGATGTCGTGGGAGGACATCAGTTGACGAATACGTTTGAGTGGTGTCTTTAAAAGTAGAAAAGATCGCAATACGAAGATAAAGTTGGAATTCAAGAGGACAAATTGGGGCAAATATTCGTTTATAGGAAGGGGTGTTAGGGAATGGAATAACTTACCAAGGGAAATGTTCAATAACTTTCCAATTTCTTTGCGATCATTTAAGAAAAGGCTATAAAAACAACAGATAGGGAATCTGCCACCTGGGCGACTTCCCTAAATGGAGATCAGGATTGATTGATTGATTGATTGATTGATTGATTGATTGATTGATTGATTGATTGATTGATTGATTGATTGATTGATTGATTGATTGATTGATTGATTGATTGATTGATTGATTGATTGATTGATTGATTGATTGATTGATTGATTGATTGTTTGATTGATTGAATGAATTATGCAGGTAGCCAGGCTGCAGGTTCAACCATGTTGGGTGTGGATCTGTAGAGAAACCAGATTAATGAATGGTTCAATCAATCAATCAATCAATCAATCAATACTGATCCTCATTTAGGGCAGTCGCCCAGGTGGCAGATTCCCTATCTGTTGCTTTCCTAGCCTTTTCCTAAATGATTTCAAAGAAATGGGAAATTTATTGAACATCTCCCTTGGTAAGTTATTCCAGTCCCTAACTCCCCTTCCTATAAATGAATATTTGCCCTAGTTTGTCCTCTTGAATTCCAACTTTATCTTCATATTGTGATCTTTCCTACTTTTATAAACGCCATTCAAACTTATTCGTCTACTAATGTCATTCCACGCCATCTCTCCGCTGACAGCTCGGAACATACCACTTAGTCGAGCAGCTTTTCTTCTTTCTCTCAATTCTTCCCAACCCAAACTTTGCAATATTTTGGTAACGCTACTCTTTTGTTGGAAATCACCCAGAACAAATCGAGCTGCTTTTCTTTGGATTTTTTCCAGTTCTTGAATCAGGTAATCCTGGTGAGGTTCCCATACACTGGAACCATACTCTATTTGGGGTCTTACCAGAGACTTATATGCCCTCTCCTTTACATCCTTACTACAACCCCTAAACACCCTCATAACCATGTGCAGAGATCTGTACCCTTTATTTACAATCCCATTTATGTGATTACCCCAATGAAGATCTTTCTTTATATTAACACCTAGATACTTACAATGATCCCCAAAAGGAACTTTCACACCATCAACGCAGTAATTAAAATTGAGAGGACTTTTCCTATTTGTGAAACTCACAACCTGACTTTTAACCCCCTTTATCAACATACCATTGCCTGCTGTCCATCTCACAACATTTTCGAGGTCACGTTGCAGCTGCTCACAATCTTGTAACATCATCCACAGAAAGCCTTACCTCCGATTCCACTCCTTTACTCATATCATTTATATATATATATGTAAGAAAACATAAAGGTCCAATAATACTGCCTTGAGGAATTCCCCGCGTAATTATTACAGGGTCAGATAAAGCTTCACCTACTCTAATTCTCTGAGATCTATTTTGTGGAAATATAGCAACCCATTCAGTCACTCTTTTGTCTAGTCCAATTGCACTCATTTTTGCCAGTAGTCTCCCATGATCCACCCTATCAAATGCTTTAGACAGGTCAATCGCGATACTGTCCATTTGACCTCCAGAATCCAAGATATCTGCTTTATATTGCTGGAATCCTACAAGTTGAGCTTCAGTGGAATAACCTTTCCTAAAACCGAATTGCCTTCTATCGAACCTGTTCATCGAAAGGGGGGGTAGCAGCCTCTTGGAAGTTGCAAGGGTGGCAGTCTGGATGGTTGACTGATATGGCCTTGTATTAATACTCATCATGGCTTAACTGTGTTGAAACTGCTACATGGCTTAAAGCAACAAGAAACTACTGCCGTACAGGTAAAAATAGTCAGCATTATATCTTCAGGTAGGGACTACACGAGAGGGGACAATCATAATGAAGATGGATACAATACATGTGAGGCAGAGCATGAATTGTTAGAAGTATGAATCATTCTGGTGTATTTCAGAAGTTGAAAAGGGAGGTGGATTGACTAAAGTTAAATGTAGTTGCTACGAGTGAAGTACGTTGGCAATAAGAGCAGGATTTTTGTTGAGGCAACTAGAGAATTATCAACACCAAATCAAACAGGGGCAGGAGTTGGTTGGTTTAATAATGAATTAAAAAATAGGGCAGCGGATAAGCTACTATGACCAGAATAGTGAAAGGATTACTGTTGTCAAGACAAAAATCAAACCATTGCCCACCACACTAGTCAACGCCTATGTGCCTACCAGTTCAGCAGATGATGAAGAAATGAAAAGAATATATGAATAGATAGAAGATTTAATACAATATGTAAGAGGTGACAAGAATCTAATTGTGATGGGAAACTGGAATGCAGTGGTAGGCCAAGGAAGAGAAGATAATACAATAGGAGAAATCACACTGGGACAAATAAATGAAAAAGGAAGTTGGCTGGTTGAATTCTGCACCAATCACAATTTAGTCCTTGCTAATACTTGGTTCAAACAGCACAAATGATGGCTGTATACTTGGATGAGACTTGGCAATGGAAGGTATCAAATAGATTTCAATATGATTAGGCAGAGATTTAGAAATATGGTGTGCAGGCCCCGATTTCAAGTAGTTAACGTCCTGGGCAAACAATATTTATCCGCCCACCCCCCCCCCCTGCCCCCTGTGCTTGTTCTTCTGTTCCTCTAAAAATATAATTGTTTATAAATTAAATATTACATTTTTCAAGATGATGAGTTTTAAAACAGCACATTATGCATATAAAGTTAAATCTCATAATTAAATTTGTCAAGCCAAATAAAAGTACCAGCCAAATAAGAATCAGGCTGTTTCTATTTATATTTAAAAAGCCGTTGGTTCAATTTGATAGTTTGTGTGTATGTACATAATTTTAGAAGTAAGACATAAATTATCATAATTTATTGCAAATATTTTTTCGGTCACATTTAAAAATACAAGTTTTATTTATATGCTAATTGTATATAATACTACTTTACATAAAAGTTTTTTCCTAGAAAACTCTTGAACAGTTTCATCAAAGTTGGTTTTCAAAGTTAAATCTTTTAACTTTTCATTAAGAAGTGTTGCCCTCTTAGCATTTTTACTCTGCTTAAAACTGAAATATCCCTTTCTGCAGTACAGTTGGTTATTTCTACGGTCAAAAATATCCTAACTGCAATTTCAAGTTTGGGAAAAGTACTTGACAAATTGTTTTGCTTAATATAAGAATACACTTAGGCAAGTTTTCGAATCCCTCGAGTTCAAATACATTTGAAAGAGTACACACCCATTTACAAAATCTTGACTGATATTTTCAGGGTACAGCAAACTAAGTTTCAAAGCAGTGTTCTTCACTTCTGATGATTCAGATGAGCAAGTCAGTAGTAGAAATTCATATGCTTCTTTTCTTCTTGCTAAGTTTCCTATAAGTGTGTCCATTATTTTAAGGAACACGTTATTTTTGAAATTTGTTCTTGCATCTGGGTCTCCTTCAATCCCACGTGTTTCTTCTGCAAATATTTTCCATTTTCTTACTCTTGAGTAGCTTGGAACATCACATCCACCTATTTTCAAACCAGATTGCTCATATATGTCAAACTCATCCCTTTTCGCTTTGATGAATCCTTCCAGGGTTTTCAATTGTTTTACTCCTCCCTCATGATTAAGATGTTCATACTGCAAGTTTTTAGAACACTTGTCAACTTTTTCCAAAATGTCGTTCCACGCAACTGACAGAAAAGTGGTCTCGAAATTCTGAAATGTAGTTTCAAGATTTTGTGCCTCAAGTCTACAAGCAGGTTTTACACTGGAGTCTTCAGATAGCTGCCCCAACGATTGTTGTATTTCTTACCTTTTACCAAAGCTTTTTACCACTGGCGTATCGTTTCTTGTCAAGAATTGCTTCAAAATATTCCACCTGTACGTTGACACAGAAAAGTAATTATACAACTCCTGGACGAAGCCAAAGAAAACTACTGTGGCAATGCAGCATTCTGCGGCAGCCGAACCAACAAGATTTAAAAAATGTGCTGCACACGATATGTATTCAGCAAAGGGACTTTGCTGCTTTATTCGGGCCTGAAGACCAGAGTAAGCTCCTGACATATTGGAAGCATTATCATAACTTTGGCCCCTACAATTCTTGATGCTGATTTCGAAACTCTCAAGACTGTCAACTACAGCTTTTTCTAGTCTAGACCCCCTGCGGGTGGGGGACGCACTTGTAGATTACACCCGCGGTACCCCCTGCCTGTCGTAAGAGGCGACTAACAGGGGCCCAAATGGCTCTCAAGTTGGGAGTGTGGATTGGTGACCACGGGGCCCTTAGCTGAGTCTTGGCATTGCTTCCACTTACTTGTGCCAGGCTCCTCACTTTCGTCTATCCTGTCTGATCTCCCTTGGTCAACTCTTGTTCTTTTCCGACCCCGACAGTATTAGAGCATTCGAGGCCTAGGGAGTCTTTCATTTCACGCCCTTCGTGGCCCTTGCCTTTCTTCGTCCTTTACTTCATCTTTCGAAGTGACGGATCCCTTCTTTCTTCTTCTTTACTCTCTCTCCTTACCCCCTGTGGGTGGGGGACGCAGACGAATAATACACCCACGGTATCCCCTGCCTGTCGTGACAGGCGACTAAAAGGGGCGACCAAGGGATAATTGAATTAGAACCATGAAACCACTTTTGATTCGTACCATCACGTGGGGAACACCATGGGTTGCCTGTACTTGCGAGTTGTACCACTATATTCGGTACGAAATGGGTTTGTGATTAGTAGCAGCCTGGCCGGGGGTTTGCCAGTACCCGCGCGTCGTACCCATGTGAGCAACACCGCGGGTCTGGGCGTAGCCTGTGAGTTGTCCCATTATATGAGCGACACCGTGGGTCTGCGTTGCCTGTACGAAGTACAATACTTGTGAGTAGTACCGTCTTGTGTGGAACACCGTGAGTTTCGCTACTTTTGGTTAGTACCGCAACATGACAAGTACCATGGTTCTACTTTACTCGCGACATGTACCATTCTGTGGGGCCTTAGACGTGGATTTTGCAGCCCTGTAGACATCAAGCATCATTGTGCTTTATGAGTGGTCCTTTGGTCAGTAATACTATTATTTGCGGTACTTTTTTGAGTCTGATCCACTGTTTTTGTTTGTTTGTTTTTCTGTTTTATTTTTTGTTGGGTTAATATCCATCCCTTCATTCTTCATGACATTTTTTATTTTATTTTGGTCAGTGGATGAAATTGAAATTTTTGTTATTTCATTTCGTACCATTAGGGGCCGATGACCTCGATGTTAGGCCCCTTTAAACAACAAGCATCATCATCATCATCATTTCTAATCTAGTATGTGATATTACAGGCAGAAGCTTAATGAGTTGTTCTACAGGCTTTGGCTCTGTTTGAGGTACATATCGTAAAACAATAGCCAACTGGTCAGTGTGAGAGCGATCAGGTGACGAATACCTTCTTTAACTTCATCAACTACAGTTTTAAGCACACAATTCCCCATAACTTCATAAATTCATTACATATTTGAGAAGACAGATATGAGGTGTGCCCTTGACCTTTGTTACCATATTTCCCGATGTGCTGGGCAAGGAAAGGGTCATATTCACTGATATACTCGAGGCATTCAAGATATAACCATTTGAAGTTGATCCAAAATCATCATGGTCTCCAAAAATCGTACAACAGAAACTATTCTTGAGATTGCACTTCGCCAGTAGTTTACCTCTTCAACCTGCATTAACTGTTTTTGTCTGGTGATGTACGTAAGAACATTACGCCTGTGGTCATGAGAATGTTTGTAGCTGTGCTTCCAGCAGTGGCGGCGCGTGACTTTCGTCACTGGGGGTTCAACAGAAGGAAAATTCCCCCCCCCCCAACCTCAATATCTCCCCTCTCATCTGTGCCATGACTAAGTTCAGAGAATGGGCATAACGGTGCACATATTGTGCGTGCCTAAAATCTTCCATGATGAGAACTTGCACCCTGAATGGTGACCACTCATTACATTTTCTCCGTCGTAACCTTGTGAAATCAACTTATCTCTATTATCCACAACTTCGCTCAAAGAAAATTTTAAACACTCTGCTATTGTCTTAGCAGCATGACTAGAAGGTAGAGGAAACCCCAGAATCTTTCAACTGGCTTACCGTTGGGAAGAACGAAAACCAATTGTGCTGTAGTTCATATATCGGTGGTCTCATCTGCGATTACCAAAATGAAGTGCGCTGTGGTGATTTTTTTTCTCACGACAGATTTCTTACATGCACGAAAGCAAATCATTCTGAATGTCTTTCGAGGTACCTTTGAAAACAGTAGCTTTGGACAGATGGTCTCTTAATGCAACGTCAATTTCAGAACTAAAATTGACGAGGCCTCGAAATATGCCAGGATTGGATGATGCACTTGTTTCGTCATGCCCGCGCAATGCCATCTCAAACGCGCCACAGAACTTTACACAGCACATAACGAATTTTTCGTACTTGGTCGTTGTCTCTTTCCACAGACTGTCTGTAAGCACAGTCAAATTACTGATGGTTATCGTGTCTTCCCAGGAGATCGAATTGTAACTGGGCAAGCATATGAGATTTAGAACTTCTGTGTTTCTTTATTATTTTTTGGACAAATATCCTATACCTTCCACTCCGACTTTGGTCCAAGTCCCTTCCCTTTCATCACTCATGAATCATAAAAAAGGAAAACAAATCAACATGTTAGTAATTTCGCAATCACAGATCCACTCGATTCTTTTATATGGTATAAATCCATTCTGAATTTACGCACGATTTCATTACTTTTACTTTTAGGATGCCTCGTTATATCAAGATCAGGCATTGGGCGTCCGGCATCCTTAATCTTAATCTTAAGTTTACGCTCAAAGAGAGAGAGAAGAAAAGTTTGTCTTCTTAAGTATCATATCACTGTTCAAACCCATTATGTAGCTCCTTACCTTTCCCGGGAACAAAAATTATGGACGCAACTACAGTGCACAAAAATACACACACGGAGAAAATATTGCAACTTCTTTATGTCCTAAAAATTAAGTTTCTGAACGGCACAACTGTGCAGAAAAACACTCACACGCTTGCACAGCGTACAATAATATTACGATTTATGATAACTATTGCAAACTGTTATAAACACTAGCATCACACTTGAAAAACAGAGTAAACTTTAGGAATGTATGTTCGCAATGTTGGTAACTTAATTTTAAGAACTCCTGTGGCTAGGCAATTGGCGTTTTCTTTGGTATTACATTCCCGCTGCTCTTTTCCTCGGTGATTTTTAAGTTAATTTTCTCTAAAAAAAGTAATTATTCCAAAGAAGGCAAGTGAACAGATGTTAAGTAAATATTGATGTATTTGGGAAAATACGTCAATTGGAATTTGGCAGTTTAATGTGACTGCTGGCAGTAATGATGCTCTTCAACACTAGCGCTAATTATGTGCACTATTTTCTGCTACGTAGTTGAATTCCTGTAAGGGCAACAGATGGCAGGCACATACTTACCCCAACACAAGGTCAGTCTAGACAGACCTTGCCCCAACACCCCCGGCAACACGACTAGAGAGAGTGGCATATTGCGCATGCGTAAACCAAGGATATCTGTTTCCGCGATATCCTGGTCTTCTCTACGTGCCGGCCGATGTCCCCCCGCCCCTCGCCACTCCCTTCGCCGAGGTACGGACGGAGAGATTTCCTTCCAAGGGGGTTCATTCCAGATAAGTATCCAGCCACGGAACGTGCGCAGTTCACATGAATTGAAAGCTAGTACGAGTATATTACGGATATATGGGCTAAGCAAGAGCTTCGAGATTGACAAGGGAGTGATAAATATTAAGTAGTTGAATAAAATTTGGAAATAAACTGGAGGTTCATTGCTCCATTGCGCTATACTGTGAATTTCCTAACTCGCTGACTAAATTTACAAATATTATATTTAAAACTGCATTTATATTGAAAAATCTGAATATCTGCATTTAAAATGGAAATTATGAAAATTAACATTCATTAAATAAAATACACACTCGTCGAACCTTGTACTCACACTTACTTGTTACCTGGTTACTTACACATACGTTATTTGAAGGGCGCCAGCTGCCACTCAGTGCAGCAATAATAGAATGAGACTCTTGACCATCTCTATGGTGTGGGGTAATAAGCTTACTTTTGACAACATACCATATAAGTTCTGGGAAAAGGAGATTGGCGTTCGGTTTCCCCATTAATTTTGAGGTTAAGATATTTTACTGTCAATGAAATAAAACTATGAATTCGTTTGATAGAACAATATATATACTTTAAATAATATATCAAAAAATAGCGAGTCTTGTTGCGATAAAACAGATGAGAATGTGAAATTATGACATTGCAACTGAAAGAAACTAGGCATGAATTTGAATTCTTCTTGACCGGACATTTAACAATTTATACGAAATATTTCCCTCACTGATTCACTTGACTGTACCTTCAACACTTTTAGTGTAATTACGACGTATTCCTTTGATCTGGTGTTTACTGTAGATGTGTCACGCCTAACTTGGTGATACATCCTTGTGACTGCTTCTTCTCCATATCATCTGACTTCTTTGTAAGTCAATATGGTATGACCTCTTGGCAGGTCCAGGGTTGCCCTCTCTGACTTCATGGTAAGCCCTTGCGTCCGTGTCTTCCACTAAGTGACGGACCAACCATTTGGTCTCACTCTCTCAATGACCAATCATTAATGGCTCACTGAGTCTTCACCATCTCTCGTTCACACTCGTTCACACTCGTTGACTGACCAACTAAGGCCTCTTGATCTAGTAGACTTCTTCACTGTACTGCATCCGTATAACTAATGACTGACGCTACAATGTGCATCCACCTTATATAGACGTTGGTTGACACCGCTACGTAATCCACAGAAATAACAATGACATGCTCCCACCTACGCGACAGATATTACATACAGTGGTGAAATAGCCCGGAGGCGGCTAACTCCGTGAGCGCATATCTAAATAAATACAATGCCGTAGCCATGGCGCGGCGATGACTTGGCAGAATCGCCAGTGGTATAGCAATATAACAACGTCACTTCTAATCTCTGATATATACAACAATTCTCACTGTACAGGTATTGAGTGTTATTCTACACATACGTATATATGCATACACCTAAGTACAATCTTGCAAGCAACAGGCAATTGCAAAATCGAATTGAATAAAACGGATAATTACAATAATAGTAATAATATCACAGATAAAATAATAATAATACTGACATTAATAATAATAATAATAATAATAATAATAATAATAATAATAATAATAATAATAATAATAATAATAAAATACTGATAAAATCATAGAATAATAAAAATACAGATATCATCTTGTAACGGGATTTGAACCGTTACAATACCAGAAACCGCCACTGGCTTCCAGTCAATAAAACAGGTATAAACATGTGTTTTTGCATTGTCTGGTTGAAATAAACAGCACTGAATACAGAATACTTTCCCATTTGACTGTGAATAAAATAACCAATCTCTTAAAACAACGTCCCGACTGGGAAGAGTACTCTTAAACATGTTTTGATACAATGTTCTTTTACCATCACTGTAAGTTCGTATAGATTTCGAAAAATCCGCTATTACGTTTTGTTTTGGACATTCTCAGCTACTGAATTTAATCGGCATTCCAAGTAGCAGGATCATCTATAGAAAATGAATTAGGTAAGGTCACCTCAGGTTGTGATTGTGAAATAGTTCCAAACGGCTGCTGGACAACTTCAGGCTCATCGTTCAATTTAATACTAACACAGGACTGATCAGGCTGTATATCTAGGCCTTGTAAGTCTTCTTGTGTAAAGTTAAATGGGACCAAAGACGAAGTCGAAGGTTTTGTTAAGTCGTCTTGGCATTCCGATTCCGAGGTTGGAGTTGAACGAGTCAAAGTAAAGAACTTTCCCATTTTTGGCACTTAGTAGTTCAAGTTCGTCACTCTGCTTTTTAGCAGCGCGTTTTTGTATTCAGCACCACTAAACTTTTTACTCATGGTTAAATACTGAAAAACATGTAAGAATTACACGAGACAATGAGTTAGCTGGGTGAGGTTATCAGCGGATGTAAACAACAACACGCACGAGCCAATGAGAGACAGGACAGTGGCTGTCTAGACTAAAGGCCGGTCTCCACTGATTAAAATATAACAACATCATGTTAAATGTTAAAAGTGTTAAATTTTAACTGGTGACACTATGAACATGTTAAATGTTAAATGTTGAATACTGTTTCATTTAACATTGTGTCCGCACTTAAACATGTTAAACTTGACTTCCTTTGTTTATACACAGGTAGTTCATCATATCAATTTGTGGTAATACATTTAGGTGGTGTCTAGTAATTTCAATCAAGGACAACGGACTCAGATGAAGAGGATTTGGCCTTTGTTACTGCCACTGTTACTTCTTGTTATGATTTATAAATGCAGTTTTATTAGGCACATTTCCTCCCCTCATCGTGCTTACTGCTTCAAAAGCAAACCACTTTTCTGAACTTTTTGCAATTATCGACTGTACTGGGAGCGGAGGATGCTAGTTTTATTCGATGCACTCGCGGGAACAATTATATATAATTTCGCGTTCCTGGAAACTATCGGCTTTCTTCGCTTTATCTCTGTATTCCTTGCTCCACTCCTGTCGTGTGAGATCAGTTAGTGTGACCTCTTTGATTCTTGTTACTCCTGAGATTTGTTTACGAGAGCTTTGAAATAAGCAAAGAAACACACTTCAAGTTTTAGTTTGGTATCATTTTTGTAGTTCGCAAGATGGCTTCCATGTATATATGTGTATTAAAATAAATGTGTTCGATTATTGTGGAATTGTACCCGTGTTTTATCGTTTTCGAAGTGCATTCCCAACATTTGGCGACCGTGACAGGACAGTAGACAGTTATATAATCATATAAACAGTTTCATACGCAGTATTTCAAGCATGGAAGTGAATATAGCTGTGACAAAGAAATCAAGAGCGGTATTACGGCGATCAATAACCAAGATCTACAATGAGCTCGACGCGTTACTACAGATGCCGGAGAAAGATACGGAAAGTATTAGTGCACATATGGATCTATTAGAAACAAAATTTCATGAATTAACAGGTATGGATACTCTTATCTTCACTAATATGATTGAGAACGTGGAGGTTAGGGATGACGAGTTAGACAAAGAAATCAGTATGGCTGACGAGTATAAGTTCAGATTTTATAAGGTTAAGACTGTTGTTACGAAATTATTAAATGAAGACCGGAACTCAGAAGCTACTGCAGTATCAGTTAATTCTAACTCGTCACTCCAAGTTAAGCGTTCATACAAACTGCCTTTGTTGGAATTGAAAAAGTTCGGAGGTGAACTAAAAGATTGGCTTCCTTTCTGGTCACAATTTAATAAAATTGATGAAGACCCTCTTTTAGACCCTAGTGATAAATTCCAATACCTCATACAGGCCACCACTTCTGGATCCAGAGCAAGAGATTTAGTTGAGAGCTTTCCTGCTACCAGAAAAAATTACTGTAAAGCAATATCAAGTCTCAAAGCACGCTATGGGAAGGATGATTTGCTGGTAGAAGTGTACATTAGGGAGTTGTTAAGTTTAATCTTACAGAATGCTGTGAGCCCTAATAAGGTGTGTTTATCATCCCTCTATGATAAGCTTCAGAGCCATATAGGAGCCCTAGGAACCTTAGGTGTCACAACGGACAAGTGTAATTCCATGCTTTTACCACTAGTAGAGTCATGTTTGCCTGAGGACATTCTAAGAACTTGGGAGAGAACTTCTTCAATCGCGCTCATTGGCCAGTCTCCTTCAAATTCAGCTGTTGAACCAGGGGGGACTAGTGTCGGTGACCAGAGTGTGAATTCCAAGAATCGTTTAGACAGTTTGATGCAATTTCTTAGATGTGAAGTAGAACAGGAACAGAAGATTACTTTGGCTATGTCAGGGTTTGGTGTTTTGTCTTCGGTAGCTGTCAAGGGAGGTCCAAAGAAGAAGGAAAAGAGCTTGAATTACACCACTAATCCGAATGAGAACATTCCCACAGCAGCAGGTCTCCTTACTGCATCTGGTAGAGAAACAGCAGGGTGTGTCTTTTGTTCGTCTAATCACAAGTCTCAAGACTGTATTAAATCCCAGAAGATGACTTTGCAAGAACGTCGTCTTGCACTTGAGACTAAAAGATGCTGTTTTTCTTGTCTCAAGGTCGGACATCCAGCGAAGAAATGTAGAAATAGGCCTAGGTGCATCGTGTGTAGTCGAGGACACTTTGTGCTTATGTGTGATAAGTTGCCACAAACCCAGGTAGACTCAGCCGTAGAGAGACCAAACTCAACAGGAGACAAGATGGCTTCTAGTGCGCAAGTCCAGAAAGATGAAGCTTTAGCTAGTTTGTCGAACCATTGTGGGGTGCTGATGCAAACACTAGTTGTCAAGGTTCGGGGCCAAGGAGTTGAGCGGACTGTAAGAGCATTAATTGATTCAGCATCACAACGTTCCTACATTTTGAAGAGTACAGCTACGGAAATGGGATATCAAACTGGCAGACAGGAAAATGTCCAACACTCGCTATTTGGAGGTACAACCACTGGAGTATACCATCATTGTGTGTACACTATTTACCTCTCTAGTCTGGATGGTAGCTACAACTGTCACTTTGAAGCATTAGACCAAACAAGAATTTGTGGTGCCATACCTTCAGTACAGCAAGGTCCTTGGATTGAAGAACTAAGTAGACAGAACATTGTTTTGAGTGACATCGAATCTTATGGACCAATAGAAATATTAATTGAAGCTGATGTTGCAGGCAAATTGTTTACAGGAGGCCACAAGATACTAAGTACTGGACTAGTGGCCATGGAAACTCGTTTGGGATGGATTTTAATGGGCAAAGTACCTTCAGAACATAGGAATGAGGAAAGTATGGCTATGGTGGTGACTGCTATGCTAACAAGAGAAGCCACCATCACAGATTTGTGGACTCTAGATACTTTAGGGATTAGCGATCCATCTGAGAAACGCAGCAGATCTGAGATTGAGTCTACTACACAGCAACATTTCCTTGATACAGTATCAGTCAATGAAGAAGAGCGGTTTGAAGTTCACCTCCCATGGGTTGAGAACCATCCTCCACTGCCTGATAATTACCAATTATCCCTGAAGAGACTGATGTCTACTGTTAAGAGATTGAAGACTGAAGGTTACTATGATGCTTATCAGGAAGTACTAGATGATTGGCTGAGGGAAGGGGTGATAGAAAAAGTGCCTCCTCAGGAAATGGATGTTCATTGCCACTATTTGCCTCATCGTCACGTTGTGAAACCTGGATCAACAACACCAGTGCGCCCCGTGTTCGATGCCTCGTCTAAAGAAGATAAACAGCCCAGCCTCAATCAATGTCTTGAGAAAGGCCCTAATTTAATTGAGAAAATACCTTCCGTGTTGGCTCGTTTCCGACTGAAGAAGGTGGGAGTTGTTGGAGACATAAGAAGAGCTTTTCTCCAGATCAGCATTCGTGAGAGAGACAGAAATTTTTTGAGATTCTTGTGGTTAGACAGAAATGGAAGTCTCAAGACATACAGACATTGTCGTGTTGTATTTGGAGTCTCTCCAAGTCCTTTTCTATTAGAATCATGCATCAAACTTCACCTTGAAAATACATTAGTACTGTGTGAGGAAGGGAAGTCACCATGGCCCAAGTCATTTGTGGAACTTCTTACCCATAGCTTCTATGTTGATAATTGCCTTGCCAGTTTGGACGATGAAGAACAAGCTAAACAGTTTATTGATGTAGCTTCAGGTGTCATGAGGGAACGGCAATTTTGTCTTCGAGGGTGGGAGTTGACCGGAAGTAATGATGTTTCCGGACCTACCAATGTGTTAGGACTCCTATGGAACAAGTCCGACGATTCCCTAGCAATCAACATAGATAACCTTCTTTCGATTAGCTTCTAGAAAATAACAAAGAAAGTTATTTTGAGTAATGCCCATAGAATTTTTGATCCGGTGGGTGTCACATGTAGTGTAGCATTAATACCAAAATTGTTGCTTCAACAGACTTGGAGAGAAGGTTTGACATGGGATGAAGAAGTCAATGAAGAGATCAAAATGAAATTCTTGAGTTGGCTTGAAGAAGTTCCTCTTTTAGCTCAAGTCAAGATTCCTCGTTGGTTGTCTAACTGCAACAGCCCAGACGACTCCTGGACACTTCACATTTTTTCAGATGCCTGTCAGACATCATATGCAGCAGTTGTATTCCTGCGTGTTGAGCAAGGGGGTGAAGTGAGTGTTCACTTGGTGGCTGCCAAGTCAAGAGTTGCACCAACTGGAAAATCAGGCAAGGGATTGACCATTCCCAGGTTAGAACTTTTAGCAGCTTCAATAGCAACGAGATTATATGCATCGATTGTAAAGGATTATTGTATTCCCGATATTAAGGCAATTTTTTGGACAGATGCTTCAACTGTTCTCGCTTGGATTCAGCGAAGTGAAGCATGGGATGCCTTTGTCATGAACCGGATTAAAGAGATACGAGAACTGTCAGTTGGTTGCGAATGGCGACATGTTCCTGGAAAAGAAAACCCATCAGATCTTCCATCACGCGGATGTTCTGTGAAGAAGTTGATACAATGCCGTTGGTGGGAAGGCCCTGGTTGGTTGAGAGAAAATCCAGACTGCTGGCCACAAACTGACTTTTCTTTTAATGAGGAAGAGATAAATTCGGAGAGAAGGAAGAATGTCGTTTCATTGATATCAAGTAATTCAGAAGACATCGGTAAAGATTGGTATTACCAACACTTTTCTCAGTACAAGAAAATTGTAAGGATGGTAGGCTGGATGTTCCGCTTTCTGACCAACTGTCGCATCAGCAAAGCTCAACGCATACATTGTGACCTGACAAGTGAAGAATTTGTCACGGCAGAAAGGAAGATTTTACGGTGGGTGCAGAAGGAAGTGTTCATAGATGTTTTCAGTTCCAAACTAAAGAGCTTACTTCCGTTTGTTGACGAACAGGGATTGATTAGTTTGATGACCAAGATATCAAACCGGGATGATGTCAGGGACTTTTGTCATCCCATTGTGCTCCCAAAGGCTGATCACCCAGTCGTTCAGCGACTGATTATGGACGCCCATCTTAGCAACTGTCATGCTGGTACGCAGATGCTTTTGTCAATTCTGAGGCAACAGTATTGGATTCTAGGAGGTAGACAAACAATTAGAGCTGTTATTAACTCCTGCATGATTTGTAAACGTCATAGTTCAAAGAAGTTGGCAGCTCATCCTTCACCTTTACCTGAGAGTAGAGTGCGTGACGCAAGAATTTTTGAAGTTACTGGAGTTGATTTTGCTGGTCCTCTCTACATCAAAGCCGATGATGGAACCTCGAAGAAGGCATGGGTTTGCTTATTCACTTGTGGAGTTTACCGTGCAGTTCGATTGGAACTGGTATATTCGTTATAAACAGATAGCTTTCTACAAGCTTTCAGACGTTTCTGCAGCAAACAAGGAAGACCTGTCATTGTCTACAGTGACCAGGGAACAAATTTTGTTGGGTTTAAGAACTCCTGTCACAAACTGGACTGGAATGCAATCTCACAATACAGTTCAGCGCGGAAGATAGATTATCGTTTTAATCCTCCAGCTTCGCCATGGTGGGGAGGTTGGTGGGAACGACTAGTAGGAATGCTCAAAACTCTTCTCCGTCGAGTGCTTGGTCGATCATCTGTCAACTATGAAGAGATGCAGACAATCCTCTGTGACTGCGAAACCGTCATAAATTCTCAGCCATTAACCTATTTGTCTGACAACCCATCAGATCTGGCTGTTCTAACTCCAAACATGTTTCTACACGGCATAGAAAAAGTAGGAGTACCTGAGTATGACCTGTTCGAAGCAGCTGATCTTCGGAAAAGACTGCAGTATCGCCTTCAGTTGAAAAAGAATCTTAGAGAAAGATTTCGTACTGAGTATTTAGGTCAGTTGAAGTTATTCGCCAGCAAGGATAAGCCACATGATCTCAAACTGGGAGAAATTGTTTTGGTTGGCAATGATGACACTAGAAGAATGGATTGGCCATTGGGACGAGTTGTCGAGCTTGTTAAGGGAAAGGATGGCAATGTTAGAGTAGTTCGTGTCGTCACTGCTTCAGGCGAGCTTATAAGGCAGTTCAAGGAATATACCCACTAGAACTCGAGTTTCAACCACCTGAGGATACCCAGGAAATCCGAAACCACCTAAGGAAAGACTTTGTTCCAAGTGAGGAAAATATAAAGGATAATCACGAGGCCGGAGCATGTGACTCTTCTACTCCTCCTGAAGATGGTCCTCAAGTTTCAAAGCAGGCAGTGAAAGTAACTCGTCTAGGACGATTGATTCACAAGCCAGAAAAGTTAAATTTGTGATATGTGTCAATTAACATATTTATTTGTGTTTATATTATTGAATTTTATCATTTTGTAATTGTTTCAGGACTATCTTATGAAAGTGGCAATTTGTGCATAAAGGGTGTAAGTCAATTCATGTTAACATTCATTTGACTTAGGTGGGAGGATGTTGTGTGAGATCAGTTAGTGTGACCTCTTTGATTCTTGTTACTCCTGAGATTTGTTTACGAGAGCTTTGAAATAAGCAAAGAAACACACTTCAAGTTTTAGTTTGGTATCATTTTTGTAGTTCGCAAGATGGCTTCCATGTATATATGTGTATTAAAATAAATGTGTTCGATTATTGTGGAATTGTACCCGTGTTTTATCGTTTTCGAAGTGCATTCCCAACAACTCCATTTCTGACTAAATTGTAGTACCAGTACTGTAACAAAGAGAATGAGTGTTGCGGAATGTTGTAACTATAATCCTACTTCATGAGAAGCACATCGTTTGCATCGTTTAGGCTATCTGTTGGCATGGAAACAGCACGGAAGTTGCCGAAGCTGTGCCGACAACTCACGAACAACGAATTGACTTGACATGTTTTCCACTTGGAGCGGAAAACACGCCAACATGTTAAAAGTGTTAACCTCAACATTCTGAGTTAACATGCAAAGTCAATTGGAAGACACACTCACAATATACATGTCAACTGCAACTTGTTAAATTTGACATGTTGGTGTTAAATGTTAATCAGTGGAGACCGGCCTTAACAGGGTTGCCAAGGCACTAACTACAATTGCCCACCCAGCACCCGAACGAGTTAAACAATACTTTTATTGTCTACAGTTATTTAATTTCCTTCATAAAATTTAAATATATAGATTAAATTCATGTTTTAAAGTTCGAATAGTTTAAAGTGTTTTATATAGGCTAATAAAATAATTGGAATAAAGTAAAAGTAATTTGAGTGTAATGAATTTAAGACGTAATTCACTCGATCCGCCAGCCGCCGCCCCTCAAAAACTCGCGCCCTGGGCAAATGCCCAGTCCGCCCATTTGTAAATCGGGACCTGATGGTGTGGGATTGCAAAACTTTGTCCGTAGCAGGCTTGGCCTCTGATCACAACTTGTTGGTCATGAAGTGCCATCTGAAGTTGAAAAAATTAAAGAAGGGAAGGAATCCAACGAGGAGGGATCTAGACATACATACGTACATTATCATTAAAGACTGTTATGCCTTTCAGCATTCAGTCTGCAAGCCTCTTTGAATTTACTAAACGTCGCCACAAACCTCTATTTGCAGCTAGTGCTGTGGCCTCAATTAGTTCTATACCTCTTATCTTTAAATTGTTAGAAACTGAGTCTAACCATCGTCGTCTAGGTCTCTCTCTACTTCTCTTACCCTCCATAACAGAGTCCATTATTCTCCTAGGTAACCTATCCTCCTCCATCCGCCTCACATGATCCGACCAACGAAGCCGGTTTATGCGTACAGCCTTATCCGTCGAGTTCATTCCTAAATTGTCCGACTCGTTGGCTGAACGGTCAGCATACTGGCGTTTGGTTCAAAGGGTCCCGGGTTCGATTCCCGGCGGGGTCGGGGATTTTAACCTTAATTGGTTAATTACAATGGCACTGGGTCTGGGTGTATGTGTTGTCTTCATCATAATTTCATCCTCACCAAGACGCGCAGGTCGCCTACAGGCGCCAAATAGAAAGACCTGCACCTGGCGAGCCGAACCCGTCCTGGGATATCCCGGCACTAAAAGCAACACGACATTTCATTCCTAAATTAGCCTTATCTCCTCATTCCGAGTTCCCTCCTGCCATTGTTCCCACTTGTTTGTGCCAGCAATCATTCTCGTTACTTTCATGTCTGTTACTTCTAAGTTATGAATAAGATATCCTTATATACATGAAATTGTACAGGCTTTTGGACTTGTGCTGTGTCAAGAAAATAAGGTGAAATTCTTAACGTTTGGCAGAAAAAAGTGTGCGTCCTCAGAAGAATTCTCGACTGTCCACGAGAAAGTAAAGTGTCATTGTATAGAAGCCTTTCTCGTGGACAGTCGAGATCAACTAAGAATCAATGGATAACTCAGGCGATACTAGACCTGACTGAAGAACAACAAAAATACAAGCATGCAAAAAATGAAGAGAGCAGAAAGGAATACAGGCAATTAAAGAATGAAGTGGATAGAAAGTACAGGACAGCTAAGGAAGAATGGCTGAAGGAGAATTCAAGGATGTTGAATGTTGTATGGTCCTAGGAAAGGTAGATGCTGCATACAGGAAAATCAAGGAAATCTTTGGAGAAAGAAGAGCTAGGAGTATGAATTTGAGAGCTCAGATGGAAAACCATTTCTAGGGAAAGAAGACAAGGAAGAAAGATGGCAGGAACATATCCAGAAGTTGTATCAAGGAAAAGATGTAGATGAAATGGCTCTGAAACAGGAAGTGGGTGTTGATGCTGATGAAATGGGAGACCCAAATTAGAGGTCAGAATTCGACAGAGCTTTGAGAGACCTAAAGACGATCAAGGCACCTGGAATAGAAGACATTCCTTATGAATTACTGACTACCTTAGGAGAAACCGGTATGACGAGGTTATTCCGTTTAGTATGTAAGATATGTGAGACAGGAGACATGCCCTCCGATTTTAGGCAAAATGTTAGTATACCTATTCCCTAGAAAGCCGGTGCTGACAGATGTGAAATCTACCGCACCATTAGTTTAGTATCTCACGCCTGCAAAATTTTAACATGTATTATTTACAGAAGAATGGAAAGACAAGTTGAAACTCAGTTGGGAGAAGGTCAATTTGGCTTCAGAAGAAATGTGGGAACACGTGAAGCTCTCCTGACTTTACGTCTTCTCTTAGAGGATCAAATTACGAAGGGCAACCACACATACGTGGCGTTCATAGATCTTGAAAAGGCATTTGATAATGCTGATTGGACTAAAGTATTTGAGATTCCGAAGGTGATCGGGATCAGATACCGAGAACAAAGAATTGTCTACAATCTGTATAAAGTTCATTCTGCGGTTATAATGTTTACATAAAACTGGCAGTAAAGGAAATCCAAGAGGAATTTCGGAAGGGAATCAAAATCCAGGAGAGGCAATCAAAACCCTAACATTTGCTGATGATATTGCTATTTTATTTGGGACTGCAGAAGATCTGGAGAAATTGCTAAATGTATAGACGGAGTCTTGGGTAAGGAGTACAAGATGAAAATAAATAAGTCCAAAACAAAAGTAATGGAAGTGCAGTCGAACAAAGTCAGGTGTTGCAGGAAATATGAGATTAGGAAGGGAAATCTTTAAAAAGTAGATGAATATCTTTACTTAGGTAGTAAAAGAACTAACGATGGCAGAAGTAGGAGGACATGAAATGCAGACTAGCGCAAGCGAGGAAGGCCTTTCTTAAGAAAAAAAATTGCTCACATGGAACATTGATATAGGAATTAGGAAGACTTGTGTCTGGAGTGTGGCATTGTATGGGAGTGAAGGAACATACGTCAGCCGATGACACACAGACTTACCATAAATTGGTATTGCACTACGGGAGGCAACCAGGATGGAAAATTAAATTTTACATTACACGAAAGGTTAATAAAGAAGGATATGCCTAGTTGACGAGCTAAGGCATTACAAAACAAAACCAGGGTCCAAGGTTAACTCCGAAACAAATGAATTTACATATTAATTTAACATTCGAGAAAAGATAACATGCTTACCCCGAGGGACTGGAGCCGCTAAGCGTGCGTGCAACCTTGAAGACGTACGAAAACCAAAGACGCGGATCAGAGCCTTGTTCCTACCAAGGATCTAAAGGCCGGAAATTGAGAAACACTCAAACAGCCAATCAGGGAAGCTACCTACGATTGGACCTAAAATGTTCACCAATAAAAATGATAGTTATTTTAGCCAATAAGATTACAGCACCATATATGGTAAACATTTTCTAGAGGTTTCGATTGCGAAACGCATCGATTTCGTGATCGAAGCCTCCACGTGGCAAATACAGGGTGATACGCTACTGGAGATCTCCAATACACTCAACAGTCTCTCCTGTGAGTCCTGAAAATTCTTATTAACCCTTTTAAATTCTCCCCCTCCCCCCCAAAAAAAATGTTTCATCAACTTCTTCGCAAATGTCTTAATTCTTGCGATAGCGATTTTACCATAAATTTACATAAATACACAACCCAAAGAAGAAAACAAATATTTAATTGAATTCTTCGAAAATGTCTGAGAGTTCCTTGGTTTATTCAATGACGATTTCATGACAAATTGTTTGCATAATGACAGGAATTAAATAATTCCATCCACGTTATGAACATCTTACGACCGGCGACGGAGGCCATGAGGTCGTATCTCGTTGTGGGGTAAGAGAAACGCGAGGCGCACACGAAAAGATACAATTTCAAATAAAACAATTGAGCACTACAGAGCGCAATGTGGATAAACTTTAACAACTACAGCTCTTCTGATAGAACCAAACAGGAATTGCTGTGACCGTCCATCGAGACACGGTCATTCAAAAATTAAAATTGGTGAATATGGAAGTCTAGAGGAAAACTCCGTCAAGCAAAATAAAATCTTACATTACCACTGAACGTTACGTTAAAACAGAAAGGGCCGAAACACAAGAACAAATTTAAATAAAGCGAAAAGCAAACACATAGCTCCTACTGTGAGAGACCGGGGATCAAAGTGCGTCCGCCCGCTGAGGCGATCAGAATTCAAAGATGCGGACAAAGACTTAGCTCTCACGATTACAATTTAACCAATGGAACACGGAATTTCCCCAGACCTCCGTATTCACCAATGGGAAAGGTCATTATTCCGACCAATCCCATGTTATCAGATATCGGCGGGGAAGTACGAAAGAGTTCGATTGCAAAACATGTATAAATATCGTTATTAAAATTACATGTGCCAGTACAGGCTGGCACAAAATTTTGGTACTGCACACAGTTCATCATATTACAAAATACACATTATTAAAAATCCCTGCAAAACAACAGATCGAGGCATTTTTCATAATTAGTAGTTCATGTTTTCCTAACACATCATTTCTTCAAGTTACATAAACGAACAACTTCTTCTTAATACCCATCAGTTACAATAATTAATAACAACGATTGAGATTTTAATGCCCTTAAAGTCTTATCTTGAGGCTTCCCTAAATTGCATTACTACAATAACATTTAAAACACAAACCTGTCGATGACTGTTCAAACCGCCACACAAATTCTCCTCCTGGCAAATGCCAAGATCAATAAACCAATCAATCAATCAATCAATACTGATCTGCATTTAGGGCAGTCGCCCGGTGGCAGATTCCCTATCTGTTTTTTCCCTAGCCTTTTCCTAAATGATTTCAAAGAAATTGGAAATTTATTGAACGTCTCCCTTGGTAAATTATTACAATCCCTAACTCCCCTTCATGTAAATGAATATTTGCCCCAGTTTTTCCTATTGAATTCCAACTTTATCTTCATATTGTGATCTTTCCTACTTTTATAAACGCCATTCAAACTTATTCGTCTACTAATGTCATTCCACGCCATCCCTCCGCTGACAGCTCGGAACATACCACTTAGCCGAGCAGCTCTTCTTTTCTTTCTCTCAATTCTTCCCAACCCAAACTTTGCAACATATTTGTAACGCTACTCTTTTGTCGGAAATCACCCAGAACAAATCGAGCTGCTTTTCTTTGAATTTTTTCCAGTTCATGAATCAGATAACCCAGGTGAGGGTCCCCTACACTGGAACCATACTATAGTTGGGGTCTTACCAGAGACTTGTATGCTCTCTCCTTTACATCCTTACTACAACCCCCAAACACCCTCATAACCATGTGCAGAGATCTGTACCCTTTATTTACAATCCCATTTATGTGATTACCGCAATGAAGATCTTTCCTTATATTAACACCTAGATGCCTACAATGATCCCCAAAAGGAACTTTCACCCCATCAACGCAGTAATTAAAACTGAGAGGTCTTTTCCTATTTGTGAAACTCACAACCTGACTTTTAACCCCGTTTATCAACATACCATTGCCTGCTGTCCATCTCACAACATTTTGGAGGTCACGTTGCAGTTGCTCACAATCTTGTAACTTATGTATTACTCTATAGAGAATAACATCATCCGCAAAAATCCTTACCTCTGATTCCACTCCTTTACTCATATCTTTCTGTTAGGTCATCAGCCCAGAGGCTGGTTGGATCCTCAAATAGCACCACTAAAAGTTATGTGGTTATAAGGAAACCGCAAAAACCAATGGCAGCACCAAAATGAGGCGTACTAGGCAAGACGAGGAGTGAGGTAGTTTGCCATTGCTTTCCTCACTGGGTCAGAAAGTGCTATTGCAGCACGACTGACCCTATGAGTAACACCTTTCATAACACTCAGATGCACTAGTCGTGCTCTGAATGTCAATACTCAGCTACATCCATACCCCAGCAGCTTCCATATTGTCACAGCCATGGATGAGACTGGGACTTCGGTGAAAGCTACACTTTACTCTGGCCTGTGCCCAGAGATGGATACAAAAATTATTGTATTCATCAAGAAATGCCAGCAGGCAAGCCTTTACTCATATCAATTGTACATATATAAGAAAACATAAAGGTCCGATAATACTGCCTTGAGGAACTCCCCTGTTAATTTATTACAAGTCAGAATTGCACTCATTTTTACCAGTAGTCTCCCATGATCTACCCTATCAAATGCTTTAGACTGGTCAATCGCGATACAGTCCATTTGACCTCCAGAATCCAAGATGTCTGCTATATCTTGCTGGAATCCTACAAGTTGGGATTCAGTGGAATAACATTTCCTAAATCCAAACTGCCTTCTATCGAAACAGTTATTAGTTTCACAAATATGGCTAATATAATCAGAAAGAATGCCTTCCCAAAGCTTACATACAATGCATGTCAAACTTACTGGCCCGTAATTTTCAGCTTTATGTCTATCATCCTTTCTTTTATATACAGGCGCTACTATAGCAACTCTCCATTCATCTGGTATAGCTCCTCCGACCAAACAACAATCAAAAAGTACTTCAGATATGGTACTATATCCCAACCCATTGTCTTTAGTATATCCCCCGAAATCTTACCAATTCCAGCCGCTTGTCTAGTTTTCAAAATTTGTATGTTATTGTAAATGTCATTGTTATCATATGTAAATTCTAATACTTGCCTTTTGATGGTCCTCACATACACACTCCCCTTATTCATTAATTATTCCTGGAATGTCCTTCTTGGAACCTGTTTCTGCCTTAAAATACCTATATATACCCTTCCATTTTTCACTAAAATTTGTATGACTGCCAATTATGCTTGCCATCATGTTATCCTTAGCTGCCTTCTTTGCTACACTCAATTTTCTAGTAAGTTCCTTCAATGTCTCCTTACTTCCACAGCCATTTCTAACTCTAACTTAAGGCCACGGCCGCTTCCTTCCCTCTTCCTTGTCTATCAATTTGGTGCAAAGAAAAATCAGCTCTCTTTAATTAAGGTGTCATGCCCGGCTCCTTGGCTGAGTTGCCAGAGTACACAGCGTTCGATTCCTGCACGGGTGGGGGATTTAACTGGCTCGGGGACTGGATACTTATGTTCGTCTTAATACATTTCTGCATCAAGTACCGTACCCGACAAGTTGGAAAAAGGCCTTAAAGAAGGCGATAATACGCTGAACTACTCCATTCGAACCAGAAAACAAAGTGTTGGTGCTCCTGAAACACTTTTTCGGAACTAGGAGCCCTAATTCGAGCCTAATTACAGATCTCAAAACAAATTTTCTTTCTAAATTTAGAGTATGTAAGCCGCTTCACTAACTAAATGAGGCTAAAACTATCAATTACAGTTAATTCAGTAGGGTTTCCACTTAAGTCACGATACCTGCAGCTTTACGTAAAACCAGAACAACAGGAGCAGAAGCGTGTTTATAATTTTTTTAGACAGGGGAGGGGTGCATTTATTTGGCATGTGTGCCTATCGCAGAAGCAGGGACTAATTTAGAAAGCGGTACACTTGTGCCTTGGAAGTAGGGACTCGTTTACTAAAGGTGTGCACATGACACTTGTGCCTTAGAAGTGGGGACTCATTAGGATAGGGGGTGCACTTGACACTTGTGCCTTAGAACGAGGGACTCGTTTACAAAAGGTGTGCACATGACACTTGTGCCTTAGAAGTGGGGACTCATTAGGAAAGGAGGTGCACTTGACACTTGTGCCTTAGAAGGAGGGACGCGTTTAAAAAGGGGTGCACTTGACACTTGTGTCGTAGAAGTAGGGAGTCGTTTAGAAAGAAGGTGCACTTGACACTTGTGCCTGTCGTAGAAGTAGGGACTCGTATAGAAAGGGGGTGCACTTGAGACTTGTGCCTGTCGTAGAAGTAGGGGTGCACTTGACACTTGTGTCGTAGAAGTAGGGAGTCGTTTAGAAAGGAGGTGCACTTGACACTTGTGCCTGTCGTAGAAGTGGGGAATCGTTTAGAAAAGGGGTGCCTGTTAGCGACGCGCCTTGTGAGGTATGGTCACAGCGCCGACATCACAGCCAGCTGATACTCGCAATCAGCTGATGTCACCGTTCAGTTACGTCATAGCCTATAGCAGGCTGGGTGGAGGCTGATCAAAGTGGATGTAGTAAGTTTCTAACCGAAGTGCGCGAAACAGACGTCACTAGTGCACCTGGCTTGTGTTTTCCACGACAGTCGGTGCTTCGAATGTGTCGGCTTTATCAGTGGTGCAGCTAGCGTGATTCTACTCTTATTTGTATTTTCTCGCTCGGTATTCATTAAGACAGTCTACTCTGTGAGGTGCGAACTGCCTTCATATTACGCTTCTTCTCGTGGTTGAGGCATTAATCTTTTATGCTCAGGGTCCCGGGAGGATCGAATGCGGACCCAGACTTATTAAATGCCTTATGCCTATACCAGTAGATTGACTAGCACGTTCAAGAAGACATTGTCGGGTCTTCCGGCGTCATTGCAGCTATTAAGGGAACGTTACCTGTATGTTCAAAGAAAGTAGTTTTGCCACATTCATGATATGGTGACAATAGCTCGATGAAACCCAGGGTTTCAGGAATCGCATATGCATTTCTCGGGATTCGAACTGCGCCCACCTCGGATTCAAGCCGGTAACGATATCATCACTATTAGTTTGCTTCTCCCGCTCGTATTGAAAGCACCAACACATAACTAAAATCGTATTATCAGTCGTCACTATTATTTTATCTTATTTATGCTGTTCAATTTTGTAGCACAAACAGACGCTCTTGGAAGCTACATATTTCTGATTCGATCAGAGATTCCGGTGATTTTGTAGTGATATTCTGATTGAGAATTGGCCGCGTATTTCCTGGCTCATTATTAAATGTGAGATTACTTGTGAGAATTCCACGCTAAGACTCACGTAGTCCGAGTATCAACAACAATAAGAGACTTGTACACTTAAGTGGTCTTCCCGGTCCTAAAACAGCGTGTAGGGTACATTATTTAAATTCGCCCCTGCGCACTATCAACTTCCTGCAGGTGAACACCTCGACGTCTCTTAACCACGTGAGATCCTGTCGACATATTATAAATGTTTTGTTTCGCTTTAGGGCATACTCGAATAGTTCCTTATCAGACTAATGACTCTCGTAATCGGTACTTTTGAGCTTCTATTCTGGCGATGATATGTCGAATTCCACTGTCGGCAGCCCTGAAGATGGCATACCGTGATTTCCCACTTTTACACCAAGGATATGCTGCAGTTCCCGATCCTAGTCCTTACCTATTTTACTGTGACATTAAAGCGACTCATCGTTAGCTGAAGATCTTTGTTTCGTCTCTTGGCTCACAGTTACTTTGACTCATCGTGAGCTGAAGATCTTTGTTTTGTCTCTTGGATCACAGTTACTTTGACTCATCGTGAGCTGAAGATCTTTGTTTTGTCTCTTGGCTCACAGTTACTTTGACTCATCGTGAGCTGAAGATCTTTGTTTTGTCTCTTGGCTCACAGTTACTTTGACTCATCGTGAGCTGAAGATCTTTGTTTCGTCTCTTGGCTCACAGTTACTTTGACTCATCGTGAGCTGAAGATCTTTGTTTTGTCTCTTGGCTCACAGTTACTTTGACTCATCGTGAGCTGAAGATCTTTGTTTTGTCTCTTGGCTCACAGTTACTTTGACTCATCGTGAGCTGAAGATCTTTGTTTTGTCTCTTGGATCACAGCTACTTTGACTCATCGTGAGCTGAAGATCGTTGTTTTGTTCACAGAGGAGAGATATCCCTCACGTCTCTCGCCACTTAGTGCTTCTAGAGTACTTCCTCGACAGGTAGATTCCAGCCTTGATAGAAAAAAAAAGTTTCTACGGTATTTATCTTAGTGATCGTATTGGGAGTCTGGGTCCTGAACTGAATGATCAGCGTTGTCGCCTTGGATTCAGTGGGTGCAGGGTTCGATTTCTAGCCGACGTTGTTGTGATTTTACCAATGCCTGGTTAATATATCTGGCTCGTGGACTAGGTGTTTGCTTCACTACCAGGGTTGGCTGGACTTGCCTCTGCTTGTTTCCGTCAATTCCGTCATTTCTCGTTTTCAAGTTCAGCTGAATGCTGGTACGTAACCTTCAGTTTCATCTTCTCGCTCGAACATGACCACGTAGTACTCACTTTCGAGTTGACGCCTCATAGGCAAGCTGAGCGTGTGTCTGTGCGGTCAGTCTGATTCCCTGCTCAAGACAATTGCCGTGAACACCGACTAAAGCTTGCAGGGAAACACTGTGACATTTTGCTTTTAAATGACGTTTGACATCAAAGTGTAAATCTGTGGTTCCACGGAAATTGCTCAGAATGGTCTTTTATACAGGATTCCCCAAGATACTGTACGTCATGAGATTTGTTTATATATTAATAACAACTGTAATGACAGTTGGTGAAGTTGATTGGGCAAATCTAACCACACATTTCAAAAATGTGCGCATGTTTATTAAGTTTAGAGGCAAATTGTAATGCTACAGTTATCACTACTCCAGACTTCCTGGTGCGCCAGTAAGGGCTATTCCAGTCTTCTAAGGCTCGCCCGCTGCCTGCCAGAGTAACGGAGGGAAGTGTCCACGATTCTGACGAGAAACGAACCAGCAACCGCGCTGTACGAAGATCAGCGATAGAGGCGTATTGTACCTACTTTCAGAAAGACTGTGTAAATACAGGGTGTTCCCAAACAGGAGGGTCGTGTACGAGCTAGAAGTGTCACCATGTGCTCAAAACGCAACATCACCCAATTTCTCACCAAATTTCAACTAACAACTACGTAAACGATCAGCCATGTTGACTCATCGTGTTGTTTTCCTAACCATCCTCCAATCTGCAGAATGGTCTCGATAATGGACAGCAGTTGTTCGCCTTCTACAGTCAAGGCTCCTGGATCGCATCCCTTTAAGAGACCGTGGTAGGCATGCTTACTAATAAACTCTTTTCAGGGCAAAATTCAGACATCTCTTAATCAATAATAATAATAATAATAATAATAATAATAAGAAGAAGAAGAAGAAGAAGAAGAAGAAGAATGTATTTACTTATTTATTTAATCCGTTTACCGTCCAGGGTTGGTTTTTCCCACCTCCACTGCCTGAAGCGTGAGATATTAGGTCGGGGATACTACATGGAAAGGGGATCAGTACCTCGCCCAGGCGGCCTAAGGGGCCTTGTGTGGGATGGGAAGATTGGAAGGGATAGGGAAGGAAGCGGCCGTTGCCTGAAGTTAGGTACCATCCCGGCATTTGCCTGCAGAAGAAGTAAAAAACCACGGAAAACCACTTCGATGATGGCTGAGGTGGGATTCGAACCCAACTCTACTCAGTGATCTCCCGTAGCTGAGTGGATCCTGCTCGAATCCTCGTACCAGTTTGCTAATTTCGTGACAGAGCCGGGAATCGAACCCAGGCATCTGGGGTTCAGGGCTAATCGTACTAACCACTACACCACAGAGGTGCACACTAATAACAATAATAATTTGAAGACAGGCTATTGAGAAAATATTAATTTAGGGTGCAAAAGCAAACGTCAAATCATTTAAAACATTCTTGGCGAAACGTTAAAAATGATATATTTACAAGTCATTTATAAATCACTCTTCAACTCATCAAACGAGTAAAACCTTGAAATGGCGTCGTCTAAATGGGAACCAAATGCTATGACCACCTCGTCAGTGAATGAGTTCAGATCCACATTAACTGGAATGTGGACTCATACCGGGTGGTCCACCCGCCCCTTGCGATCTTATTGTATGCAACCCGCTGTGTTTATTACAATTCTGAAATACAGCGGTCCCTTTCCCTAAGCCCGAGAGAAGACAGCAAGAAACGTGAGCGCCAGTACAGATACGAAGAACACGTATTCAAGCTTATAATGAAGCGTGCATTTTAAACTGATATAAATCAATCCTGTGCATACATTACTGCTCTATCCGGCGATTTTTTACATGGAAACCCGGCTTCTCAGGAGGTTCTTTTCATTTTCCTTGTGTTTGCATACTTCTTAATAACTTTTATCAGTTTCATTGCCGAGAAAGCTGTTCGACAGAGGCGCTAGTAGCAGCAATATTCAAAACTAAAGAACTGAGTTTGGTTACATCAGGTAATGCCACATGTAATTCTGAACATGCTAAATATTTATACATTTGTAGTATTGTGGCTACAATGAATGATTTATCAATATGAAACTGAATTAAAAGGAAATACAATTATTCATGAAGTAAAACACTCAGTCGTCGGACTTAATACTTACCTGATTACTTACACATACAATTGTTGATGGGCGCCAGCTACAAGCAGATGTAACGATAATAGAATGACAGTCTTGAATATCTCTAGGGTGTGAGGTAATAAGCTTACTTTGACATCATAAAATATAGTCTAGGTTCTGGGCAAAGGAGATTGGCGTTCTGTTTCCCGATTAAAATGTGAGTTGATATGATCTACTATTGAAATGAAGCAATTAATTTGTTTCATACTAAATAAAATACATTCTTTAAATGCTGATTTTAACGAGTGAGATTTACTGCGATAATTCTAAAGATAATATTAACTCTGACATTATAACTGAAGGAAACTGTAGGCATAACATTTGAAATCCTCTTGACCGGACATTTAATAGTTGTACAAGAAATTTATCCCTCACTGGTTCACGTAACGGTACCTTCAACACTTTGAGTGTTAATACGACGTATTCCTTTCATTTGGTATCAGCTTTAGGTATCTCAAACCTAATTTGGTGATGTATCCTTTTAGTTTCACAAACGAGATATAGCATGGCTTGAAAATATAATCACACTTCACAATCAACTTTACAAGTAATTCACTGATAACTGTTAGTCTGCATTACGACGACTCAATATTCGGCTGTCACCGAACTGACACAAGAACGTGACCGAACAGATACACGAAACACACTCCGAACATATAATCCATTTGGTCAGTGACGACTACGTATCCATGGGACTGCTTCTTCTTCATCTCACTGACTCACTGTCCATCTGTGGCCTCCAACTGATGAGGTGCTGTAGGATACAGCCCTATATGTGGAGAGAAGTTGTCATATGGTATAACACCCACGTTAGAGCAAAAAAGCAGCTATGATATGACTGCCACCCAGCTATAAATGTTACATATTGTGATGAAATAGCCTCAAGCAAATTAGGAACTCCCTAAATATGATCTCATCGCCAAATGCTTACAACGACAGAGCGATCGACAGTTAGGCTCCTTTCACACGGTCCACTGGCTTTCCAAGCCACGCCACGTCTTTCCACTCCACTTCTCAAACACTTGCTGTCCACTTCCGTCAACTTGCCGGCAACTTCTAGTCCCCACCACATATTTTGCGTCTCAGTTTGAATCTGTTCCATGGACGCGAACGTTATCCTTGGGATTTATATTCTTACGAAAAGAAGGTTGACGTGAAAGAAGAGTACTAAGGTTCATTGAGTCCATCCATTAGATTCATATCACTTAGAACGAGGAGCTCATCGTTCTTCTAGATGAACCTACCAGTGATCCAAAAATGTTCCTTAATTACTTTCGTATGAATGGGAATTTGTTTGAAGTGTTGTCAATCCTTGAAGGAAGTTTACAGCGTCAGGACACCAGTGTGAGGAAATGTATTCCGCCGATATTTTGGAATAAAAACTTGGAACTTGTGATGCACACAATGTTGACTGTTTGAACGACCGATTTAGTGAGCAACCAGTATGTCCTTGTTACCTACACCTAACTTCTGTAAATAGAACACTGGTAGTTCTCACGAATAAGATTGTTTTTTTACAAGTTGCTCTACGTCGCACCGACACAGATAGGTCTTATGGCGACGATGGGGCATAAAGTGATACGTATACGTAAGAGAATAAGGATTTATTGTTGTTATTAAATAAACAATGTATAACTTATGCCTTAATGTTATGTTCTCATATTCGTTGATCTTTCGTTTTAGATAGCGCTAGCCGCGCGTCGTTTAGATTTCAATTAGTGTCGAGGACCTAGGTGCAGTTCCCAATTCCTGCAGCTGATGAACTACTACACAGGCTCAGGACATATCACGCTCTACCTAAATTGGAGGGATCCATTTTGATGCACCCAAATTGGGGACATTTTAGTTAATTATCTTATCTATTAAAATATATATTTCAAACTCGTGGGAAAGTAGAATAAGTAACATTATTTCATAGTAAAGTTACAAGCGTGGGACAAGTATCATAACTATTTAGAAGGTGTGTTGAAAATGTAGCGCGAATAAACCAATATGGGAACGTGTTGTGACGCTGCGTGCATGAGAAACCAAGTAGCGTTGAACTCACAGAAGTGAAGCAGACCAATCTGCGTATGATGAATCGTGTCCTAATTTAGTGAAACAACGCAGAATCACGAAGTATTATTACAAGTGTGGAAGACGTATGCGATGTTGGCACAGGTGTACGGAACAGAAGCCATAAGTAAAAAATGTGTTTACGACTGTTTCAAACGCTTTCGGGAATCAAATCAATCAGTCACTACTGATCTACATTTAGGGCAGTCGCCCAAGTGCGATTCCCTATCTGTTGTTTTCCTAGCCTTTTCTTAAATGAGCGCAAAGAAACTGGAAAATTATTGAACATTTCCCTTGGTAAGTTATTCCAATCCCTAACTCCCCTTCCTATAAACGAATATTTGCCCCAATTTGTCCTCTTGAATTCCAACTTTATCTTCATATTGTGATCTATCCTACTTTTAAAGACACCACTCAAACTTTTTCGTCTACTGATGTCCTCCCACACCATCTCTCCACTGACAGCTCGGAACATATCACTTAATCGAGCAGTTCGTCTCCATTCTCCCAAGTCTTCCCAGCTCAAACTGTGCAACACCCTTCTGTAGTCCCAATTTACCCACATCCATCTGTTTATCCTGGTGATTTCAATAGTCATCACACCGAATGGAAATATAGTGTTAATGACGACAATGGCACAGCTCTGGTCACCTGGGCCGACGCACATCACATGCATCTTATTTTTGATGCGAAAGACTTGTCTACTTTTAGATCAGATTCATGGAAACGGGACTACAACCCTGATTTATGCTTTGTAACAACGGATGATAACTGTCTGCCCCTACCAACATCACGCAAAGTCCTATGTGCCTTTCCTCACAGTCAACACAGACCAATCATTATTGAAACAAGTGTGAAAGTGCCCATTATCACTTCTACTCCACAACCGCGATGGAATTTCCAAAAGGCAAACTGGCCTGAATTTTCTGAGAACCCTGACAAATGTCTGGGTTGGATTCCACCTGTTAGTGAAAATTATGAGAGATTTGTGGGTGCAGTGACCAGTATAGCAAAAACGTTTATTCCTAGAGGTTTTAGGAAGGAGTATATTCCTGGATAGAGTGAAGTCAGCGAAAAATTATATGAAGAGTTCCTCACAACTGGTGACCATGAAATATCAAATGAACTACTTCACAGCCTTGATGTCTCAAGAAGACAGAAATGGATTGAAACCGTCGAGAATATCAACTTCAAACACTCAAGCAGGAAAGCATGGTCCCTTCTTCGAAAACTGGGAGGTGGAAACAAAATATCACGTGATAACAGTACCATCAGTCCAGATACTATAGCCTCACACATGGTGTCGTTTTGTAACGCTACTCTTTTGTCGGTTATCACCCAAAACAAATACAGTTGCTTTTCTTTGGATTTTTTCCAGTTCTTGAATCAAGTAATCCTGGTGAGGGTTCCCATACACTGGAACCATACTCCAGTTGGGGTCTTACGAGAGACATATATGCCCTCTCCTTTACATCCTTACTACAACCCCGAAACACCCTCATAACCATGTGCAGAGATCTGTACCCTTTATTAACAATTATATTTATGTGATCACCCCAATGAAGGTCTTTTCTTATATTAACACCTAGGTACTTACAATGATCCCCAAAAGGAACTTTCACCCCATCAACACAGTAATTAAAAGTGAGAGGACTTTTCCTATTTGAGAAACTCACAACCTGACTTTTAACCCTGTTTATCGTCATACCATTGCCCACGGTCCATCTCACAACACTTTTGAGGTCACCCTGCAGCCGCTTACAACCATGTAACTTATTTATTACACTGTACAGAATAACATCATCTACAAACAGCCTTATCTCTGATTCCAGTTCATTACACATATCATTGATATATATATATAAGAAAACATAAAGGTCCAATAATACTGCCTTGAGGAATTCCCCTCTTAATTATTACAGGGTCAGATAACGCTTCGCCTACTGTAATTCTCTGAGTTCTATTTTCTAGAAATATAGCCACCCATTCAGTCACTCTTTTTTCTTGTCCAATAGCACTCATTTTTGCCAGTAGTCTTCCGTGATCTACCCTATTAAATGCCTTAGATAGTTCAATCGCAATACAGTCCACTTGGCCTCGTGAATCCAGGATATCTACTATATCTTGCTGAAATCCTACAAGCTGAGCTTCAGTGGAATAACCTTTCCTAAACCCAAATTGCCTTTTGTGAAACCAGTTATTAACTTCGCAAACATGTCTAATATAATCATTTAATGCATGTCAAACTGACTGGCCTGTAATTTTCAGCTTTTTGTCCATCAAACTTGCCTTTATACACAGGGGCTTCTATAACAACTCTCCATTCATTTTGTATAGCTCCTTCAACCAAACAATAATCAAATAAATATTTCAGATATGGCACTATACCCCAACCCACTGCCTTTAGTATATCCCCAGAAATCTTATCAATTCCAGCTGCTTTTCTAGTTTTCAACTTTTGTATCTTACTGTAAATGTCATTGTTATCATAGGTAAATTTTAATACTTCTTTAGTATTACTCACATCCCCTATCTGGACATTATCCTTGTAACCAACAATCTTTGCTTACTGCTGACTGAATACGTCTGCCTTATGAAGATCCTCGCATACACACTCCCCTTGTTCATTAACTATTCCTGGAATGTCCTTCTTTGAACCTGTTTCTGCCTTAAAGCACCTATACATATTCTTCCATTTTCACTAAAATTTGTCTGACCACCAATTATGCTTGCCATCATATTATCCTTAGCTGACTTATTTGCTAGATACAATCTCCTAGTATGTTCCTTCAATTTCTCCTTACTTCCATAACCATTTCTAACTCTATTTCTTTCCAACCTGCACCTCCTTAGCCTCTTTACTTCTTTTTTAGAATATATTGGATCTTTACCATTCCTTACCACCTTTAAAGGTACAAACAATTCTTGATGATGCACCAGGTCTCGAACATCCGCCGTATTTACCGGATCTGGATCCCGGCCTCAAGGGAGTGAGATGGACTGCCAGTTTCCAGCAGCTGTATTGTGTGTAATTTGTAACTTCCTTTTCCTTTGTATTGTGGTGTCATTCACCGAACATTCTCCACATAGTTACTTTTCAGTGGAACTCTTCAGTCTGGTGAAACAAATAACAAAATACTTCAAAAAGAAAATATATAATAACAGATTGTTGCCTGACAAGAATGCTATTAATGCCATGTTTCGTTCTTGAAGCCTATCATGAATTCCTGTCAAATCATATTACTATTATTATTATTATTATTATTATTATTATTATTATTATTATTATTATTATTATTATTGCACCGGGCGGTACACCTCTACGCGACGCAAGTTCAAATCTTGCGCCAATTGAAACTTCTCTACTGGAGAAACCCGGAACTTTAACCACCGAACTAACTCTACTAGTTATCAGAAGATGTCACTGAGTGTTTCTGATTTGCTTCTGTTTTTTATTGATCAAGAAGTGTGAACATTCTCTAACAGATGTCTCTACCAAAAACCTATGGTAATACACTCTGGTGAAACGGAATGTACTCTCCTGAAGAAATTTTGTATTCCTAAGTTTTGTTTTCACTAAATTTTGTTCTGTGGTTTGTGGGTTGGCAACAGTGATCCTTTCTTTCCGCCTGCTTTGAATGTAACCAATCACTAATTTTTGTAATTAATTTCTGACCAATAGTGTCTTTCTTCTTCGATGTTGATGTATAACTTTTAGCGACCCAATAAAATTGAGGGGGTGTGTCTACTCATTCCTGAAAGCTCTCGAATTTTCCACGAGGGTATAAACCTGCTGATTTTCTTGTCTCGGTGCCACTAGTATAACATTTAATTCAATGTGTGGATATGTAGCAGGGGGCCGGAAGCGCCTCTTTCTTCTAGCAGCAGTTCTTCTACAAGGTAATGGCCTTTTAACATCTTTATTTCTTGCTAGCTGAGCAGTTTAACTCTCGGGGAGGGTTAGAATCCTTTAATATGTAACCCATCTTGTTAAAATGTAAATTTCCTATGTCTATGTAACATCTACAAATTTCTTTCACTGTAAAGCGGGGATAGAGAGTGCTTTACCCTCTCGAACTCCCCTTCATTTTGAAACTGAGGTGACTACATTTTCATAACCGTTTCTTCTCTTCCTTTATGTATGAAAGTTCTCATACGGGTCACCTCCCTAACTTGGGATTAGCCCTTGTGTACCGGCCTAGAGCCACTTAGGATTTAAAGGTGTATTTTGGAGTGCAAGTTCACGCCTCCAGTTCCTTCTGTACTTTGGGCCAGTAATTCATCCTGATGTTTTGTTTTTTTTCATGTAAAGGCCCTGTAGGTTAGGTATTAGATACCCCTGTTTCACTGTATGTGTGCCTTGAGGGCAGTTAGGAGTAAGGGTTGTTTTGGCCTTTGATAAGGCTGGTAAAAAACGAGAGCAGGTCAGCTCTTTCTGGTATTTTGGAAGGTGCCTCTAGGAGGCCTGACATTGTTAAGCGGGAGCAAGAGCTCCAGGTACTGAAGGGGTTTTCTGCCCTTTGTTGAATTGTGGGTGTGAGCTGGGAGCTCAGACTTTGGGGCTTGTAGCCCAGAATTGTAAAGTTGCTGTGTACCTGATTTAACTGTTGTTATTTGTTGTACGCTCAAAATTCTATGTTACCATTGTTAAGTTTTGAAAACACAGTATAATCTTTGTTAAGGTCTTAAATGAACTTTAATTTTGTAGTTGAGACCTATTCCAGCCCGCACCATCTTTCACCTCTAACTACCACGGATATCTCCGTAACAATTATTATTATTATTACTATGATTATAAATAGTATTACCAGCTGATGTACCCGTGCTTCGCTATGGAATTCTCAGAATGACTCTCTTTATGGTTTTCCCAATTGAAATCATCACAGGTCATTACAATGACGTTAGTGGGAATGTCACGACTAAAAGCAATGCTATCGTATTAAATACTCGATCAAATGAAAAACCGCTCATTTTCTTACTTTTACGCTGCCAATAGAGAAGTCCAAATTTCTAAGCCGCAGGTAGCCTCCAACACTCCTCTGTCTTTATTCTGTTAAGTGTGCACACTGCTCATTCCAGTCACTGCTTCAGAGTAGGGATTGAGTAGCTGGAATACTATGATGAACCACTGTGTTACGTACCGGTAGTATGTTATCAGAAAATTTATGAACCAGAGGAATGACATGCTAAAGAAGAGGCAGATCTAACTCCCCAGCAAATACATTTATCGGAAATGAATGGCACCAGAAGACACAAAACACATCACAACAAACAGTGTCCAATGTAATGTTATTGTTGATCAATTTTATGAGCTTTCTATATTGTAGGCCTTCACATTTAGTTTTCTTCTGACTCTGTGATATTAGAGCATCTAATATAAAGTGAGTCATCCTTTCTTTTATCACTCCCTCTTGTGTTATTATTCAAGCGATCATTCCTTCATTGCTTTTTCTCATTTTTATAATAGTCTTCACAAATTAACCACCACCACCACCAGTCTTTTTATAGTCTACACGTTAAAACCGAAAGATATAAAAGATCAGAAATTGTATTGTCTATAACTTTTGTTATGTAGTGCTTGTCGATACGACAAATAGGTAATTCATAATTAAATTTTAGGTACCTTCCCCTAAAATGCCATTTCATTCACGGTGAATAAAATTATTTATAGCGTATACTGCAGTTCCTTGTTTCCCGACATTACAAACCGATTTTCATTAAATTCTGTTTACCAATTGGTTCGGCTTTGATAAGGACTTAGCAACGAAAGCGTCAGTTATCATAGCCGATACGGTAATGTCGTACTGTAAAACTTTATCGATAGAACCAGTAATAGCGTAAATATTTGAGAAATAAATTTTAGGCCTTCCCCTAAACTACCATTTCCCTCGACGTGAAAGGAATTATTTATGACCTAAATTGTAGAGAATTATTCTCCTGATGCGCGTACAGACATACAGACAGACAGACAGACAGACAGACAGACAGACAGACAGACAGACAGACAGACAGTACGTGCATTTCCTTGTTACTATGGACACAAATGAGACAGGAATACCTTTCTTTTTAAATTCTAAGCAATGTACAGACAACACTCTTATTTTATATGTACCGTAGATTACTAGCTGGTGTAGCCGTGCTTCGCTACGGAATTCTACACTGTGTACGGAATTCTAGATGAAGTCGTGTGCACGTTGTGTATAAAATGTTATTAAATTGCATAATAATGTAGGTATTTAAAAATTAGATTTTAGGCACCTGCCCCTCTCTACCATTAATAGCCTGTACTGTAGTGATTTCTTTCTCGACTTTACATATCGATTTTCATTTCAGAATGAAATTTCTCGCGGCTCGCACTGATATCAACTTAGCAAAAAAGGCTAAATTCTTGAATATCTCTGTTATCATAGACGGTACGGTGAAAATGTAGAAAACATAAATTATCGGAAATTTAATTCTATATAACTTTAGTTATTTGGTATTGATCGATAGAACCACTAATAGAATACATTTCTGTGAATTGAATGTTAGTCTTTCCCCTAAACTACCATTTTACACAGAGTGAATAAAAGTATATATACCCTATATTGTAGTACTTCTTTCCCCTACTTTGCATACCGATTTTCATTAAATTCTCTTCTGCCATTTTCACGTGATGCACGTACATACATACCTACTTTATCAGGAAGGCATAGGCCAAGCACATACGAGTTATAAATTTTACTTTATGAGCATACAATTAACAGCTGTGTGAGAGAATGTTCTCGTCTCACTGCGCTGCACGAGTTCAAGTGACGTCACCGCTGCCTGTAGCTTACCTCCCCTTCGGAACTTTCTCGATTATTTTTATGAACTTTTTAACGCCTGGACCGATCAACACGAGACCAACGCTTAATTATAGCCAATATTCTGGAAACAAAACCTTGCAAATTTGAAGTCAATCGGTCCAGTGATTTTCGAAATATGATAATTTAAATTTGGGAAGGAATTCTCGCCCCTTCATCACCTGATTCCGAGCGCTGATCGCAAGACCTGTATAAATAGGTCACTGGGCCAAGGCCATAACCACTGTGCACAGAGTACAGTGTGCAATGTGTGCAGTAAGTGTGCCGTAAGGACAGTATGTTCCGTCGCGATTCGCGAGGACATAGTCGTGGCCACACTCGAACGCTGTTAAAATAATACAACAACGTCGTACGTAAAGTTTCTGCTGCGCCGCGACGACGGAAATATTCTAGACATTTCTCCGACTGAATTGTCATACTATGATACTTGTAAATTTATTAACCGAGTGAAGCTATAATTGAAAGTGAGAACTGATGTGTCCAATATTTTACTGACCAGTATACGACGTCGTGAACTGTACCAATTTCACGTAATTCTGAACTGTGAAAATAATCTAAGTCATTGCGTGTGGTGAACTGAAACCCTAATTTATGACCATTTCAATCAATCTAGGAGGTATTTCTCTTACGATAGCATAACAGTGAACTGTATAAGACATTATTTCACTCGACATTCGTCCCTTAACAGGGCTAGAAGTAACTATTTTTGTGTGCACTTTCTCGATCTTTCGATCACCACTGTGAGAAACCCAGTAAACAATAAGAGCTTTTATGATAATATTAAGTAGTACAGATAAGTGTGGTGTAAATCCAGCCATAAAATCGCCTTAATCTGTGAATAATATTATTTCAGAGACTGTGGTAGAGACTGTTATAAATCACATTTTTCAAGTGCGTATGGACTGTGTTCATTATTTTACAGTCGAATCTCAGACATAATTATCGACAATTATGAACTGTGTTAAATCTCAAACCCATAAACCGTGTATGTAAAAACTGTGTTTTCCGTAGTATGGACTGTGAATGCTAATTCAACATCGTAAAATTAATATAAGAATAGAACTGTGCATTACAACTTACGTCGGTGTGTAGTATTAATATGTGAGCTCAATAGTGCCAATTGAACTTTCCGTGTTCCGACATTACCTCCAAGAACAACGGAAATTTTGGCAAAGTGCTACGAGATCCAACTACATCGAACATCGTTTCCAACGAGTGATTTACGTGGTTTCTTCAGTTATGGTACCCATCGAGGGACGTCGATGAGGGGGATTGACGTGGTATCTTTCTTGAAAGGCCGCCGGTGCTGAGTTCGAGCCTTGGCCGCACTCTGCGGAATGTTCCAGACACCAAGTCGCCGTACAGCACAACTCCAACACTTGTAAGCAGATATTCTCGTATTCTGAGTGAGTAATCCAACTGACTGACTTTTTACAAAGCACTTAGTTCATTACAGTGCTCTAACAAGTGCTTCGTGTGAACATCAACTCGTAACTTATCATCATTTAAAGAAATTCATATTTGGCTTTTAAACTATACAGTTCTTTTCAAAGTCATTAATTAATTGAATTCATTTCACCTAGATGAACTTTAGGATTTACAACTGCTCTATTAATTTCATTTTTCAATTCAAACGAACTGTAGAGACATACAGCAAGTGATCAAATATTTTATTTAATTTATCAATATTTTCATGACAGTGTGTGTTCATTTTATGCTCTAAAAATTAGAAAGACTGTAGGTCAGCACCATAAGTGATAAACTTGATAATATTCAAGGTGCTAAGTGATATTTTGTGTTTGCATTTAAATTAGATGAACTGTAGGTTGTACATGATCTATGAAAGTGTAATAATTATTTAGGACATCCTCAAGCAAATAGACGTCACAGAAGATCGTAACATTAATCTTTTATTTTGCACTTTTTGGCAAATATTAGCTAGAAATTTGAGTTTGCAATTTCAATTGCAGGGTGATATTTCTGTGGATATTGTTAATAAACTCTATCAAAAAGATTTACCACCTATTATTCGCCCTGCGATACTATCCGTCTCTGTACCTGCTCCAAAATCAACCGAACACTATCTGGGATGCTTCCCATGCTCTAGCCCCACAATCATTTCCCGGTACAATACATACATACATACATACATACATGCATGCATGCATACATACATACATACATACATACATACATACATACATACATACATACATACATACATACATACATACATACATACATACATACATACATACATACATACATACATACATACATACATACATACATACATACATACATACATACATACATACATACATACATACATACATACATACATGTGATGGAAAATTAAAAAGTGCATTTCCTTGTTACTGAGGACATGGCCGATACAGAAATACCATTATTCTTAAATTCTGAGCAATGTAGAGACAAAATTCTTATCTATATCTATATATATAAAATAACTTGTCCTGACTGACTGACTGACTGACTGACTGACTGATTCATCATCGCCGAGCCAAAACTACTGGACATAAAGAAATGAAATGTTGAGGATACATTCATATTAAGATGTAGGTGCTCGCTAAGAGAGGATTTTTTGATATTCCTTCATTAAGGGGTTTAAAAGTGGGTGAAATTTTAAAATGAGTGTATCTATATCTCAAAACTTTAAAAGTTTACAAATAAAAAAAAATTGGTATTTAGAATCTTCTTTGAAAGTAAGGGAAGACGTATTTTTTTGTTTTCAGAAAATCCAAATAGAAGGGTTAAAAAAGGTTGAAAAAGTGGTTGAATGCTTTTAATCAGGATACCGATACTTATATCTAAGAAACTGAACATATTATGGAGCTAAAAATTGGTACTTTTGACCTCTTTTAAAAAAAAAGAAACACATATGTTTTTGATTTTGGAAAATCCAATGAATGGGAGGGTGAAAAGGGGGATGAATTTTTAAAAATGCGTGTATCTATATCTCAAAACTTTGAAAGTTTACAGATGTAAAAATTACTATTTAGAATCTTCATGAAAAATAAAGAAACACGTATTTTTTGTTTTCGGAAAATCCCAATAGGAGGGGTGAAAAGGGGTTGAATGCCTTTAATGAGGGTACTTATATCTCAGAAACTGAAGATATTACAAACCTGAAAATTGGTGTTTGGGATTTCCTTTAAAAATAAACACTTTTTTTTTTTTTTTTTTGGAAAAGCCAATTAATGGGGGTGAAAAGGGGTTGAATTTTTAAAATGGGTGTATCTACGTCTCAAAACTTTAAAGTTTATAGATGTAAAAATTGGTATTTAGATTCTCCTTAAAACTAAAGAAACACGTATTTTTTGTTTTCGCAAAATCCCAATAGGAAGGGTGGAAAAGGGTGAAAAATTGGTTGAATGCCTTTAATGAGGCTACTTATATTTCAGAATCTGAAGATATTACAGACCTGAAAATTGGTATTTGGGATCTACCTTAAAAATAAAGAAACAGGTATTTTTCGTTTTTGGAAAATCCAAATAATGGGGGGTGAAAAGGGAGGTGAATTTTTAAAATGAGTGTATATACATCTTAAAACTTAAAAAGTTTACAGATGTAAAAATTGGTATTTAGGATCTCCTTTAAAAATAAAGGAACATCTATTTTTTTCGGAAAATCCCAATAGGAGGTGTGAAAAAGGGGTTGAATGCCTTTAATTGAGGATACGTATATCTCAGAAACTGAAGATATTACAAACCTGCACATTGGTATTTGGGATCTCTTTAAAAATAAAGAAACACGTACTTTTTTGTTTTTGGAAAATCCAGTTAACTCGGGGTGAACCGGAGCGAGGAGGAGGGTGAAATTTAAAAAAGACTATATCTACAGTTTATCTCAGAAACATAACATGTTACAGAACTAAAAGTTGCAATTTGGAATCTCCTGTAAAAGTAAAGAAACATAGATAATTTGTTTTCGGAAAATCCACTTAAGGGGAACTAAAAAGGGGTTAAGTTTAAAATGAGCATATATACAGTACATCTCAAAGATATAAAATGTTACAGATGTGAAAAATCGTATTTTAATATCTTTTAAAAATAAAGACACATATATTTTTTCAGAAAAACTCTTAAGGTGGAGGGGGGTAAAACGGACTGAGAAGGGAGTTGAATTCTTTAAATAGGATACTGATATCTCAAAAAGTAAATATGTTACAGACGTGAAAATTGGTATTTGGAATCTCCTTTAAAATAAAGAAACACGTATTCTTTTGTTTTTGGAACATCTGCTTAAGAGGGGTAAACAGAGTGACAAGAGGGGATGAATTTTTAAAATGAGTATATCTACAATCTCCTGTAAAAGTAAAGAAACACGCACATTTTTCTGGAAAGCCACCTAAAGGGTTGATTTTTTAAAATGAGCATATCTACAGTATATCCCCAAAACTTAACATATTACACACGTGAAAGATTTTTAATCTATTTTAAAAATAAAATAACACGTATTTTTTGCTTCGGAAGAACACTGTTCGGTGGGGGATGTAAAAAGGACTGATAAAGAGGTTGAATTCTTCTTATGAGGATATCTATCTCAAAAACTGAAGATGTTACGGACATGAATATTTCTATTTGGAATCACCTTTAAAATGAAGAAACACGTATGCTTTTGTTATCGGAAAATCCAATTAAGGGGAGGGGAATAAGTGTATTGTAAAATGAATTGAATCCTTTGTTTGAGGATATTTAACCTCGGAAACGAAGGATCTTACGGACGAGGAAATTGGTATTTGGAATCTCCGTTAAAAATAACGGCCCACGTATTTTATGGCGTGAGAGGTTTTGACTAGGGGGTGAAGAATGATGACAAAATATGCATTTATATGAAACTGTGTGAATTATGAAGTTAAAATTTCAAATTATATACTAGGTATTAAATAACAGAACGTTTGAAACAAATTTAACCCCTCAGAGTGTTGAATGGGAGTTGAGATCCGAAAACAAATATGTTCGTTCCTTCCTCCGAAACAGTTTAACGAACGAAGATAAAATTACGAATTTCGGTATATATTTTCAATCCTAGTTGTGAAGTAGGAAGTATTTTTTATCGTTCCACCCGTAAAGTGTTAAATGAGATTAGCTCCGTAAACGAAATTATTCATCCCCCCAAAACTGTTTAACGTACAAAGTTGTAAATTTACGAGAAAGTCTTATTTTATGTCGTAGGTATAAAATAGTGTATATATCAAAATATTTCTCCCCTAAGGATTGTAGATGGTGGTTGACCCTCAAAAACAAAGTATCCATTCTTGAGAAATCGTTTCAGGCACGAAATTAATTCTTTTATGGAGAGTCTTCTGTATCCTAGATGTTAATATTTAAACATTCGCCATTTAAAAGGGTATTCATTCCTCCATTGCTGTTCGACGTAGAAAAATAAAATTTCACAGGTTGGCCGCTTTTACGCCTTAGATTTTAAATAAGATACGGTTTAAAACATTCCAGTTCTTCCGCATGGGGTTCACATTTGTGTTGGATCAGAAAATAAATAATCATTCCCCCAAAACCCTTTGACGTACGAACTGAGAGTGTATTTTACAGGCACAGCTGACAGTGGACTCTAAAATGTAAAACTTCTATAATATTAATTATAAAACCGTAGCGAAACACGGGTAAGTCAATAGGCATCCACTAACGAAGGGTTTCAAAAAATTCCACCCCCTAGTGGGATGAGACAGGGATAAATCCCTAAGAACCAAAATATTCAATCCTCCGAGACCGTTGACCAGACAATATTGAAATTGCACTCAATGTTTATATCGTGTGAGAAGCATACATAAGTTTTAAATTAAATTTGAGAAAGAACATAAAACATAAAACGAAATATTAATTCTTCAGTGACGAATAGCCACATTAAACTATGTGAGCCCAAAACCTTGCGACATCAAGTGCATTTGGCTTCGCTTTAATCAGGTCTTCTGTTGTGCAACTGAATGGACATGAACAGCAAATGGGCTGTGGTCTTCTCTTCTCCACATACACACGAGGTACTGTACACTTCTGGTTGACACTACACCGCGTAACACCAGAGCGCAGTCTATTCAGTGCTCTCCAATTCACCCAATCTCTAACATGGCCAGGAGGGAGTTCCTCTTTTGGAGTCATCCATTGACTGATACTCGTATGTTGACTCCTGGCGCGCCATTCTTGAATTCTTGCTTTCTACGCTGTTCCTGCAAGTGTTTCGGTTACTCTCAAGAAGCTTTTCCTAGACTTGAGGTTCTGGCGTGGTGGCTCATATCCAAATAAAGGGTGGGCTTCAGATGTCAATGTCTTTCTCTTTTCTTTCTTGGCTGCCACTTCACGGCGGATATCGGGAGGTGCTATCCCTGCAAGGCAGTACACCTTTTCCGAAGGTGTAGGTCTCAAACATCCAGTAATAATGCGGCAGGTCTCGTTGAGTGCTACATCAACTGCTTTGGCATGCCAAGATTTGTACCACACCGGGCATGCGTATTCAGTTGCGGAATAGCAGAGCGAAAGGGCATATGTCCTCACTGTGTCTGGTTGTGCTCCCCAAGATGTTCCAGTTAGCTTCCGCACAATATTGTTTCTAGCAGAAACTTTCTGCTTGATGTTCAAACAAAGTTTTCCGTAGGTTAAGGCACGATCCAGAGTGACTCAGAGGTACTTCGGGATTGGACAGTGTTGTAATGCTATGCCTTGCCAAGTGACCTTCAGAGTTCGGGAAGCTTCTCTGTTGTTTAGATGGGAAACACAGGTTTGCGTCTTAGTTGGGTTTGGTGTTAGTTGATTCTTCTTGTAATAGCCAGCGAGAGTGTCTAGAGCTTTGGACAATGTTTGTTCAGTCGTCTCAAAGTTGTCCCCCTGAGAAGTGATGACACAATCATCAGCATAGATGAAACTATTCGTCCCGGCGGGAAGAGGTTGACCATTGGAGTAAATATTGAAAAGCATTGATGCCAACACGCTTCCCCGAGGTAGTCCGTTCTTCTGTATCCTCCACCTGCTTCTTTTTTCCTGGAACTCAACGAAGAAACTTCGATTTTGAAGTAGGTTTCTAATAGTCCAAGTCAGTTGAAAGTCCTTTGTCACGCTATATATATATATTCGGTGATTAACAGTATCATGTACTGCCGAGAGATCTATAAATGCAGCTCCTGTGATTTTCCGGCTTTCAAAACCATCTTCTATATGTTGACATAATTTCAACAGCTGCGATGTGCAGCTTTTCCCTCTCCTGAAACCAGCTTGCTGTGGAATCAAAAGTGGCTCGATTTTATCAGTCAACCTATTGAGGATAAATCTCTCCAGAATCTTACAAAGATGACACAATAAGGAGATTGGTCTGTAGCTTCTAGGGTCTTTTTTATCTTTGCCTGGTTTTAGGATGGCTATGACCCTAGCCTTCCTCCAAATTTGAGGTATCATGGAAGACTGAACACAGTTGTTAATGAGTTCTATTAACCAGCACATCGCAGTAGGACCAAAGTTCTTAATTTGTTCCATTCGAAGGTCATCAAGACCTGCTGACTTCCCAATCTTACACTTGCTGAGAACTAATTTGAGTTCAGTGAGTGTGAAATGCTTAAATAACTCAATGTTCTCGTCTGGTTGTCTGACTATAGGATTCTTCCCTATTTTCATGGAAAGTTTTGATTTTCCATTAAGCAAAAGTTGGTGTGCTATTTGATTGGCACTTACATTGGCATGTGCTTTAGCTTGAGTAGGATCATTGCTGAAGCGTCTTAAAAGTGCCCAAGCTTCTTGACCGCTCCTACCCATATCGACTTCAGACATCAACTTCATCCACGTCTCCTTCTTTGCCTGGGAGATAGACGCTTTGTGCTGTTTGAATAGTTTGCTCACTAAATGGGTCTTCTTCGTGAAGCCTGTAGTAATCGTGCAGCAGAGCAGTTGTTTCACGAGTTATACTTTGAAGGTAGCGTGTCCTACAGCCTATGGGAATTGATGCCCGTGATCAAATTTCACGATAGCAATGAATTTGTCATAATCTTCGGGTGTAGGAGAGACAGTTTTTATCCCCTCATCCAGCATACTGGAAAATCTTTTCCAGTCAGCCTTTCGAAAGTTATATCTCCGTCTGAACCGAACTTCGTGTGGTCTTATGGATGAAGAGAGATGACATATTAGTGGCCGATGTTGTGTTCTTGGAATTGGTGAGTCCATTTGTTTAGAATATTTCTGCACAAAGCAGTTGCTCACAAAGAGAAAATCTGGGTTATACCCTCGGTACCATCTTCCACTGTTGAAGGAGGAGGGAAGCTTATTGTCGTGAATAAGGGAAAGCTCCTGAGTTTCAGCCCATGAAATGACAATCTCTCCATTCTCATCTTCTTGAGCATATCCCCAGACGTGACTACGGCTGCTAAAGTCACCGATTACTATTGACTTTCTGTGTTTACCAAAGTTTGCAGCTGGCGAGAAAGAGGACTTTTCATTTGGATTCCTGTACACAGATGCAATTGTCATGTTGCTTAGCTCCACGGTGATTATTTCGATGTCGTTATCTTCAGTATATTGCGCACTGCTGATCTGGAGACCTGGCTTTACAAATATAACACTGCCATATTTCGCATGTGGCCTTTCTGCAACTAAAATCAATCCTGAAATCTTTGGACGTTTCTGATGTTCATCCCTATGCGTTTCCTGAATGCACAAGACGTCACATTTCTGATCTTGGCATAGTTTTTGTAAGAGAGCTTCTTTGGTAGCTGACAAGCCTTCAATATTTATGGATATTATTGTCATGGATGGCTCTGAAAAGAGCCGTTTCTTAAAACACATTTTAAGATTGATTATTTCTGCTTGTGGTGTGAGAGAGTCAGCCGCCTAGGAAGAGTCCTAGTCCGTTGCTCAGGAGACACCCTGGTGTATAACAATATCACATGCAAATACACCCTACTGGGAGGTTTGTCTCGTGTCCTCCATTGCACTCAATGATTGTTTCTTTATGTTCTAGACTTTAAATAAGGCAAGATTAGAAAAACCTCAGCTCATAAGGGTAAAATTGGAGTTAATATCCGAAAACCAAAATGTTCCTTTCTCTGAAACCGTTTGACGTACGAGTTTGGAATTTCACATGGCGGTTGCTTCTACACATCTTTGATTTTAAACAAAATTGGTTTTGAAATAACATTTTCTAAGGTATTTTGACAATGAGGGTGAGGCCTAAGATCACAAATGTTCATATCTCTGAATTCGACTGGCATATGAGGCTGAAAGTTCACATGATGTTTGCTCCTCTATGTAATAGATTGTAAATACCAAGTGTCTTAAATCAATACACCACTAAGGGCATTTGACTGGTGGTGTGGGGTAACTGACGACATAAATATTCATTTCTCACACTAAGTTTGACATACGGGTTTAAAATTTCACATGATGGTTGTCCTGTATGTCTTAGGTTTAAAATAAAAATGGTCTTAAATCAATACAACGCTAATGCGTTTTGACCGAGAGGAAAAGCCTGAAAATATAAATATTCGTATCTCTGAAACTCATTGACTTACGAGGTTGAAATTTCACACGATTTTTGCTCCTATACGTCTTAGATTTTTAATTAGAAGTGGTCTTTGAACAATATAGCCTATGGGATTTTGACTGTTTTTTTTGGCCTGATGGCATAACATGCATTTCTATGAAACCGTCTGACATACGAGATTAAAATTTCACAAGATGGTTGCTCCTACACGTTTTAATTCAAATAAAAAAGGTCTTAAAACAATGCACCTCTAAGAGGTTTTGGCTTGGGGTAATAATAATAATAATTTCGTGTGGCTATTTCTAGCCGAGTGCAGCCCTTGTAAGGCAGACCCTCCGATGAGGGTGGGCGGCATCTGCCATGTGTAGATAACTGCGTGTTATTGTGGTGGAGGATAGTGTTATGTGTGGTGTGTGAGTTGCAGGGATGTTGGGGACAGCACAAACACCCAGCCCCCGGGCCACTGAAATTAACCAATGAAGGTTAAAATCCCCGACCCGGCCGGGAATCGAACCCGAGACCCTCTGAACCGAAGGCCAGGACGCTGACCATTCAGCCAACGAGTCGGACTTAGCTTGGGGTGATGACTTATGACAATATTATTCATCCCTCCAAAACACGTTATGCATGAATTTGAATTTTACAAGAACGTTTGGATGTTATATGTGTCAAATATGATATAATTCAAAATATTTCGCGTATAAGGATTGGGATCATGTAGAAGTTGTTGAAGTTGTAAAACTAAGTCTCCACAACAGCCAAGGTACACGACCGAATTTCCAACTCCTTTTCTTTATTGCCAAACAAAGTTATTTGTTAAACACAGGGGTTAAATGGATAGAATCTTCAACTTGGTACACAACTGGAGGAACATACTTTTGGGACTGTTTCTTGCGGACCTTGAATGTCTAATATTTTAAGATTTAAGCCTCTCAAATTACTTTCCACAAGATTAAAGGAGTTTTCATCTCTGAGATCCATACACAAACAATACAGCTCTAATGACGACAATAATACTCACTTCTATGAAACCGTTTGAATTACCAAGTTAAAATTTCAAACCGTATCCTAAGTGTTAAGTAACAGAAATTTGGAAACAAATTTAACCCCTCAGAGTGTTAAAGGGGAGTTAAGATCCGAAAACAAATATATTCATTCCTTCCTCCGAAACAGTTTAACGAACGAGGATAAAATTACGAATTTCGGTATATATTTTTAATCCTAGGTGTGAAATAGGTAATATTTTTTATCGTTCTACCCGTAAAGTGTTAAATGAGATTAGCTCCGTAAACGAAATCATTCATCCCTCCAAAACTGTTTGACGTACAAAGTTGTAATTTTACGAGAAGGTCTTCTTTTATGTCGTAGGTACAAAATAGTGTACACTTCAAAATATTTCTCCCCTAAGGGGTTTAGTTGGTAGTTGGCCCTCAAAAACAAAGTATCCATTCTAGCGAAATCGTTTCAGGCGCGAAATTAAATTTTTTATGAAGAGTGTTCTTTTATATCCTAGAAGTTAATAAATATTTAAAAATTCTCCTCATTACTGTTCGCCGTACAAAATCACAATGTTAAGTAATATATGATTTAAATCATCCCAATTCTTCCGTATGGGGTTCAAATGAGTGTTAGATTAGAAAATAAACAATCATTCCCCTCAAAACAATTTGACGTACGTACTGAGGCTCAGCTGACAGTGAACTCTCTAAAATGTAAAACTTCGAAAACTTTCAGTTTAAAACCGTATCGAAGAACGGTTATCTTGCTATTTGGTGTATATATAAGTCAATAGGCACCCACTAACATAGGGTTTCAAAAAGTCCACCCGTACTGGGATGAATAAAGGCCAAAGTATTCATTCCACAGAAACCGTTGACCAGACGAAGTTAAAATTTCACTAAATGATGGCTTTTTTATGTACTAGATGTTAAATAAGACAGGTTTAGAGAAAATCAACCCGTAAGGGTAAAGTGGGAGTTAATACCCGAAAACTATAGTCCTTTCTCTGAAACTGTTTGACATATGAGTTTTGAATTAGGAAATATTTTAAACATCCCATCCCTAAGGTGTTAAATGGGGGTTATCTCCGCAAACGAAATCCCTCCAAAACCGTATGGCATACACATTTGTAATATTACGAGAAGGAACTTCGTTTTTGTCGTAGATGTAAAATATCATATAGGCCTGCTTCAAAGTATTTCTCCCCTAAGGCGTTTAGATGGTGGTTGACTCTCACAAACACAATATCCGTTCTTCTAGAACCGTTTCAGGCACGATATTAATATTTTAAAATAACGGTGGTGTCCTAGAAGTTAAGAAATATTGTTGAAACAATCACCGTCTCAAAATATTTACTCCCCCATTACTGTTCCAGATGCAACATCTAAATTTCACAGGTTCATCGCTTTTACTGCACATCTTAGATCTAAAGTAAGATAGTATTTAAAACATTCCAATTTTTCTCTACAGGGTTCAAATGCGTGTTAGAAAAGTAAATTAATAATCATTCCCCCAAAATCGTATGACGTACTGAACCGATAATTCTACCTTGCTAAAAAGTTGCAACTACACGATGGATCTCGTTCCGTGGCATGGCAACTCACAGTGGGAAGCGGCCCACCAATTTAAACGAGGTCGGAACATTTTGGCAGACCTGGGGTAATTATTAACGAAATTCTGGATATTAACCCTCATTGAGAGAGATTTCGGCACTGTCATTAACAAAGAAATACGTAATTAATAATTTCAGGAAATATTTGATGAAGCTTAAGTCCACAGGGTGAAAATGCATTTAATTAGGCCTGGAGAGAAGTTGGCATCTATGTTGGCTGTGAGGGAAACACGAATCAAGGATATACAGTAAAAATGCGCGGCAATTCTAATGCACGAAATTAATTAATTAGACCCGTTAATGTAGCGGGAAAAATCAGCAAACAACACAATCATGATTAGAAAATTAAGTAAAATATCTGGAGTGAGAAATTATTCCAGTGGTCTTCAATCGGAATGATAGCACCACAGTACGTCACGCCAAGCACAGCAACCCTAGAAAATACTTAAATACCCCCTCCTCAGGCAGGAGCGTCAGTCGTAATTCTGTGTTCCGAGAGTGTGAACCTACGTCAGGCAACATTAAAGAAAAAGACTTAAAGTGGGCGAAATAGACTTGTAGAATCTCCAAAGCAAGTCAGTTTGAGGGATGAATATTTAACCAAGTGGTAAATGGTGACTAGCTATTGAAACATTGTAGTTGCGACATTTATCACGGTCGGGGAAAAGAATCAAAAGTTTAATAACTTTAGGATTCCTGAGCTTCTCATCGGGAGACCGGAGATTCACAGATAGTTTTTGTGAATTACTGCGGACAATGTTATTTTTTATAATCGGTAAGGGAAGACCTGTGAACATCTGGTTAGAAAGGAGTTGGGGAGATTCCACAAACTGCATTATTTGAGTTCTCGAGATGAAGCGGGACGGTAACGTGTGTTGCTCCAAGCCAAGTGTAAAATCTCTGTATGTATAACGTAATATTTAAGAGAAGAATGCACCCTGCAATTATGAAGGTCTAAATTGGAGGTTGCTGGCACAAGATGAAGCCGAGATAATGCCATGCCGAAACGACTACAATTTAAGGGTCTGTCTAATTTAAATATTCTTTTTTGTAGTTAGAGCTGTAAATGCTTGTCCCTTTAAATTAATTATTAAATAAGAACATCGTGTTGTATAAGTGCCGTGTATAATCATGTATATTGCGATGACGAGAAAGTGTCTTGTAGTTATTCTAGTATGGAGGCGAATTGTCAGCGCGCGAGACTTTAAAATGTCCTTAAATTTCTTTTACAAAATGTAAAACTGAAGTTAAACATTGCAATGAAAATCAATGAATATAATGTTTGGACCGGTAAAAGTTACAATAATGAACGATAAAATAACCGTTATGAGTGCGTTAAAGTCAAATAACGATATATCCAAAACTGAATAATAATAATAGTAATAATAATAATAATAATAATAATAATAATAATAACATTATTCACGTCAGGATAAAACTGACATTATGAAAATTATGCGTTGAGGAGTTGTACACGAGATTTGCGGCTTATATCGAAATACAGTGATGTATGATAAAGGTGGCATTTTTTTGGGAAACATAAATTTGGTGACACCGTATATTTGTGATACAGAAAATCACGGTATGCGATTTTGCTCCTGAGGCCAGGAAAATTTAGAGAAGCAAATTGTGAGATCATTATAAAATATAATCCCTTGTACTTAAAAAGTTTCAAATAACGAGAAAGTGGATTGTATGAAATATTGTGGGAATAGTTCGGAAGATGTTAAAGGCAGAGTGAGCCTGTATTTTACGAGTGTGCAGGATGCCGAGGATAAGGGGTCCTGCATGTCGAAGGAGAGGAATTTTTGTGACATGGTGTATAAGATGTGGTGTAATATTTTTGCGACAGGCTGTATAATAGGAAAGATGTCCTGTAGCAATCCAGAACGATTGATGAATTTAAAAGTTGATAAATCGAAGTGAGCGCGTTGTAGCGCGTATTTTAAGTAAAAGTTGATGTTTCTCCCACCATTTTTATTTTATGTATGACCGTAGGTTACGGCAATTAAATCTAAGTGACGGTTCTACTTGATAACAGCGAAGTGCATTTCGTGATAGCCGACCTCACGAACAAAATACATTCTGACACACGGTCAAGTTAATAATTGCTGCAAACTGAATTATATTCTGTATTTTCACGAAACAAAAATACCGCTGACTAGAAACATTGTGGGTGTGAAAAAATTAATATAATTCAATGAGAGTTTAGCTTGAGTAGATTGATTAAATGTTGCTTCACTGGACAGTTCACTGTGATACATGTTTGGAACGTTGAGATGAAAGGCAGTTGGAGCCCCACACTCGAGTTATGCATAATATGATAACGATGACATTTACAGTAAGATATAAAAGTTGAAAACTAGAAAAGCGGCTGGAATTCATAAGATTTCTGGGGATATACTAAAGGCAATGGGTTAGGATAGAGTACCATATCTGAAGTACATATCTGATTATTGTTTGCAAGAAGGAGCTATGCCATATGAAAGGAGAGTTGCTATAGTAACACCTGTGTATAAAGGAAAGGGTGAAAGACATAAAGCTGAATATTACAACCTAATAAGTTTGACATGCATTGCATGTAAGCTTTCGGAAAGCATTCTTTCTGATTATATTAGACATGTTTGCGAAATTAATAACTGGTTTGACAGAAGACAGTTTGGGTTTAGGAAAGGTTATTCCACTGAAGCTCAACTTGTAGGATTCCAGAAAGATATAGCAGATATCCTGGATTCAGGATGTCACATGGACTGTATTAAGATTGACAAATCTAAGGCATTTGATAGGGTGGATCATGGGAGACTACTTGCAAAAATGAGTGCTATTGGACTAGAAAAAAAGAGTGACTGAATGGGTGGATATATTTCTAGAAAATAGAACTGTGAGAATTAGAGTAGGCGAAGCTTTATCTGACCCTGTAAAAATTAAGAGGGGAATTCCTCAAGGCAGTATAATTAGACCTTTACATTTTCTTATATATATATATATATATCAATGACATGTGTAAAGAAGTGGAAACAGAGATAACGCTTTTCACAGATGATGTTATTCTGCACAGAGTAATAAATGAGTTACAAGTTTGTGAGCAACTGCAAAATGACCTCGATAATGTTGTGAGATGAAGAGTAGGCAATGGTAAACGTGGTTAAAAGTCAGGTTGTGAGATTCACAAATAGGAAAAGTCCTCTCAGTTGTAATTACTGCGTTGATGGGGTGAAAGTTCCCTTTAGGGGTCATTGTAAGTACCTAGGTGTTAATATAAGGAAATATCATCACTGGGGTGATCACATTACACCTGTAACAAGCACGTATGTTTACGTTATTACAATACAGCTCACATGAGCAGCCGACTTATTTCACTACTCAATTAGCTAGCTCGTATGTTTACATTATAACAATGGAGCTCATATGAACAGCAGACTACAGCTGTACTCAGCTCGTACGTTTACATTATCACAATACAGCTGTCATGAGCTGCAGACTAACCCTGTATAAAACTCGTGTGAAAACACTAACAGAATAGAGCTCACTTGAGCAGCAAACTGCTTCTGTAGCCCGCTCGTATGTTTACATTATCACAATATAGCTCACATGAGCAGCACATTACTCCTGTAGCCAGCTTGTATGTTTACACTATCACAATATACCTCACATGAGCAACACATTACTCCTGTAGCCAGCTCGCATCTTTACACTATCACAAAATAGCTCACACGAGCAGCACATTACTCCTGTAGCCAGCTCGTGTGTTTACACTATCACAATATAGCTCACACGAGCAGCACATTACTCCTGTAGCCAGCCCGTATGTTTACACTATCACAAAATAGCTCACATGGGTAGCACACTGATCCTGTAGCCAGCCCGTATGCTTACACTATCACAATATAGCCCACATGAGCAGCAAATTACTCCTGTAGCCAGCTCGTACGTTTACACTATCAAAATATAGCTCACATGAGCAGCACATTACTCCTGTAGCCAGCTCGTACGTTTACACTATCACAATATAGCTCACATGAGCAGCACATTACTCCTGTAGCCTGCTCGTATGTTTACACTATCACAGTATAGCTCACATGAGCAGCACATTACTCCTGTAGCCTGCTCGTATGTTTACACTATCACAGTATAGCTCACATGAGCAGCACATTACTCCTGTAGCCTGCTCTTATGTTTACACTGTCACAATATAGCTCACAAGAGCAGCACATTACTCCTGTAGCCAGCTCGTATGTTTACACTATCACAGTATAGCTCACATGAGCAGCACATTACTCCTGTAGCCAGCTCGAATGTTTACACTATCACAGTATAGCTCACATGAGCAGCACACAGCTCCTGTAGCCAGCTCGTATGTTTACACTATCACAATAGAGCTCACAAGAGCAGCACATTACTCCTGTAGCCACCTCGTATGTTTACACTATCACAGTATAGCTCACATGAGCAGCACATTACTCCTGTAGCCAGCTCGTATGTTTACACTATCACAATATAGCTCACAAGAGCAGCACATTACTCCTGTAGCCAGCTCGTATGTTTACACTATCACAGTATAGCTCACAAGAGCAGCACATTACTCCTGTAGCCAGCTCGTATGTTTACTCTATCACAATATAGCTCACATGAGCAGCAAATTACTCCTGTAGCTAGCTCGTATGTTTACACTATCACAGTATAGCTCACATGAGCAGCACACTGCTCCTGTAGCCAGCTCGTATGTTTACACTATCACAATAGAGCTCACATGAGCAGCAGACTGATCCTGTAGCCAGCTCGTATGTTTACACTATCACAATATAGCTCACATGAGCAGCACATTACTCCTGAAGTCGGCTCGTATGCTTACACTATCACAATATAGCTCACACGAGCAGCACATTAATCCTGTAGCCAGCTCGTATGTTTACACTATCACAATGTAGCTCGCATGAGCAGCACATTACTCCCGTAGCCAGCTCGTATGTTTCCACTATCACAATATAGCTCACATGAGCAGCACATTACTCCTGTAGCCAGCTGGTATGTTTACACTATCACAATATAGCTCACATTAGCAGCAAATCACAGATGTAGCTAGCTCGTATGTTTACACTATCACAATATAGCTCACATGAGCAGCACATTACTCTGTAGCCAGCTGGTATGTTTACACTACCACAATATAGCTCACATGAGCAGCACATTACTCCTGTAGCCAGCTCGTATGTTTACACTACCACAATATAGCTCACATGAGCAGCACATTACTCCTGTAGCCAGCTCGTATGCTTACACTATCACAATATAGCTCACATGAGCAGCACATTACTGATGTAGCCAGCTCGTATGTTTACACTATCACAATATGGCTCACATGAGCAGCACATTACTCCTGTAGCCAGCTCGTATGTTTACAGTATCACAATATAATTCACATGAGCAGCACACTGCTCCTGTAGCCAGCTCGTATGTTTACACTATCACAATACAGCTCACATGAGCAGCACATTACTCTTGTAGCCAGCTCGTATGTTGACACTATCACAATACAGCTCACATGAACAGCACATTACTATTGTAGCCAGTCTCGACAGAGGAGGAGAGATTGATCTGACCTTGAGGAGGATAGCCGAGCGAGGTTAGGCCCCTCGAGAACTGTATGAGGAAAAGGTACTCTGTTGTCTTCTGTATCGTCTCGCTGTTAGGAGGAGTAACGTGGCTAAGTTACGACAGAGGAGGGATTGAGCTGACTATGAGGAGGATAGCTCAGCGAGGTTGGACTCTTTGCAGAACTGTAGGAGGAGGAAGGAGGAAGGACTGTGCAGTCTTCTGTATCGTCTCGCTGTTAGGAAGAGGAATGCGGCTAAGTTTTGACGGAGGAGGAGGGATTGAGCTGATTATGAGCAGTGTAGCCCAGCAAGGATAGACTTCTTAAAGATAGCGTTGAGGAGGAGGGATTGCACTGTTTTACGCTGTCGGGTACAGACCTGTAGCAGGAAATACTGTGCTGTCTCGCTAACGCTATAGTAGTCGTAAGGTTTAGTGCAGTAAAGATAGCAGCACGATGGTCTGTTGATTAAAGATGGCCGCTGACCGCTGTCAAAAAAGCATCTTACTAAATTTCCCGCCCGTGAGGTTTAGTGTTGTAAAGAGGGCAGCACGATGTTTTGTTGATTAAAGATGGCCGATGTCTACTTTCAGGTCTTAAAAAATGCGTCGTTGCACAAAAGCATGCAAGAGCAGCAGTCGCCTAAGGCGGTAGTTTTTCTGCAACCGTCAAGAAGGGCATCCGGTTGTTCTCTAAGATAATAGTATGTTGAGAAGGACACCTTGCTAGCAGTGTGCCGACAAGTAGCAGCTTGCTTGCTTGTCCTGTTAAATTCCATACAAAATAGCAGTTGGCTATACAAGTCTGAACATGCACAATAACATGATCGCTGCAGCACGTACTCACGATGTTTGGGTGCTGATTCTACAAAACTCATTAACTCATTTCCGGGATTGAGAACTCTACTGTTCCCCTCAGTAGGTAGATAGCAAGAGGTGCGCACGCACATGTTAATCTAAGCATTCTCACCTACTCCACTTAGGAAGGCCAGTTCGGTAAGTATGTTGAGAAGGGCAGCTTGCTTTATAATTATGATCGTAAGAAGGGCAGCTTGCTTGCGGCGTGGCTAAGTCCCGCACTATAAAGTTTACTTCTGTCAAGATAGGGGTAAGCTATGTGCATGTAGTTAAAGATAGCAGCAGACTGATGTCAAAAAGCATGTGGAATTTTTTTAAATTGCCGCTACTACATGTGTAAGGATAAGGTTTAGTGTTGTAAAAATAGCAGTACGATGCTCTGTAGATTAATGATAGCAGCTTGATATTGCCGCCATTACATGTCAAAGGTAGTGCCGTAAAGATAACAGCACGGTGCTCTGTTGATTAAGGACAGCCGCAAGCATGTAAAATGTTTACACTTCCCGCTACTACGAGTGCCATAAAGATGGCAGCACGAAGCATTGTTGATTAAAGATGGCCGCAATCATGTAAAATATTTACACTGCCCGCTACTACGAGTGCCATAACGATGGCAGCACGAAGCATTGTTGATTAAAGATGGCCGCAAGCACGTGGAATTTTTTAAATTGCCCGCCACCACGATGAGGTTTAGTGTCGTAAAGAGGGCAGCACTGAGGTTAGTGATGTATGATGGCGGATGACAGCTGTCAAAAAATATGTGGATTTTGAATTGACCACCACCATGTGCCTATAAGGTTTATCCTCGTAAAGAATGCAGCACTGAGGTTAGCGATGCAAGATGGGGGATGACAGCTGACGGAATTTATCAGATTATCCGCTACTACTTTTTAAAGGTAGTAGATAAAGAGTGCAGCACTGAGGTTTGCGATGGAAGATGGAGGATGACAGCTGTCAAAAAATCACGTGGATTAAATTTACCAGCAGTACCGTAGTAGTATAATAGGACAGTTCGGCGGCCTCCTCCTCCTCCCGCGGGAAATTTGAATTTTGGCGGTAAATTTGAATTTTGGCGGTAAATTTGAATTTTGGCGCGAGATTTGAATTTGTAAACAGAGCCACGTGCTTTTTGACAGCTGTCATCGACAACAACGCATCGCTAACCTCACTGCTGCCATCTTGACGGGCGTAAACCTCCGTGGTACCAACTTAACCTAACTAGCGCGAAATTTGAATTTGTAAATAAAGCCACGTGCCTTTTGACAGACAACAACGCATCGCTAACCTCAGTGCTGCCATCTTGACGGGCCTAAACCTCAGTAGTACCAACTTAACCTCACAAGCGCGAGATTTGAATTTGTAAACAAATCAACGTGTTTTTTGACAGCCACGTGCTTTTTTGAAAGCTGTCATCCGCCATCTTTAAACTACAGAGCACCGTGCTGCCCTCTTTATCGCAGTAGCTGAAAATTCATCACCTGTCATCGGCAGTACTGCTATCTTGGCGTGCCTAAACCTTTGTGCTACCAACTTAACCTCACTAGCACAGGATAAACAAAGCCACGTGAATTTTTTGACAGCTGTCATCCGCCATCTTTAATCAAGAGAGCGCCGTGTTGCACTCTATGTGGTGGCGGCAAATTCGAAGTGCTTTACAAACTCACGTGCTTTTGTCATCCGCCATCTTTAATCCAGAGAGGACCGTGCTGCCCTCTTTGTGGCGGTGGCATATTCCACGTGCTCTTATTTGGGATACAAACTCACGTGCTTTTTTCTGACAGCTGTCATCCGTCATCTTTAATCATGAGAGCACGGCGCTGCACTCTATATGGTGGCGGCAAATTCGAAGTGCTTTACAAAATCACGGGCTTTTGTCATCCGCCATCTTTAATCAAGAGAGCACCATGCTGCTATCATGCGGGCAATTTCGTCAGCTGTCATCCGCCATCTTTAATCTACAGAGCACAGTGCTGCAATCTATGTGGTGGCGGAAAATTCTACATGCTTTACAAAGCCACGTGCAGCTGTCATCTGTCATGAGAGCACCGTGCTGAACACTGCATTGTATGACTTGAATCAAACACTGTTTAGAAAGAAAAAAATATCTTCTCAACATACTTACTAAGCTGCTCTTCCTCCTCTATCAAGGTACATCTCTATCGAACATGCATTGCAAAAGCAAGAGTATTGCAAGTTTAGACTTGAACACATACTACCGTTTATAGTTCGATGTTGCTGAACACTGCATTGCAAGACTAGAATCAAACACTGTTTAGAAAAAGAAAAAATTCTCTTCTCAACATGAGCTAGACAATAACATACTTACGAATCTGCTCATCACCTTCCTTCTTGCTTTTCTTCTTTGAGTAATAAACGAAACTCTATCTTGCATTTAAGGAGCGGGAGGAAGGTAATACCTAACCTAAAATAAAAAAAATATGCCAATTCTACATTATTTATTTACATCTTGTATGTACAAGTTTTATCTCGAATCATTTTACCCTAGTGATGTTTGCGTACTTCTCCCATTCTCGACACAGTTCTTGTATGTACAAGTTTAAACTTGCTGTACTACGCTCTCAGCGTACCTCTCCCTATCTTTATACAATATGTACAGTGAATTGTGATGTAAGACAGCTTAACGTATATATTACAAAGTACACACCTCTAGCATAATGTTTACACACATCTGCTTTATGTAAAATAGTTCCTATCAATACTACTATGCCCCAGGCTAGAGTGTTGGTAGAATTTGGAATGACAAACCGTTTGCAATCATCATTATTAAGGGCTACCTTACTAATTAAATGAGTGTACAACTGGTGCTTCTTGCTTCTAATGACAGACATTTGCTTATGCAAAACAGGTGGATTACTTTTAATGCAATTGTTATAGTTTTCCAAACTTAGCTGATTCTGAACGACATTCTTTTTAACCCCCTTCAATCTCTTTATTTGTAGTTCATTTAAGAGTTTTATGCAATATGACTTGGATTTAGTACCTACAAATGAATCGATAATATTCCCAGCACATTCATCTTTCATTTTACCTAGAACCTTTTTGTTCACTAGCGGTAGATGATATTGATTATTTGCAGGATAGTCACTTTTATCAAACCTACCCAAGTCTGGATTTATATCATTGTAATAGTCATCAGTTTTGATTTGATACATAAAAGAATCGGTATCTGTGTAGAGCAATTGCGCATTATGCGCGTACTTCTTCATCATATAATCGTAATGGAATTCATACATGAGTGTTTTAGCCAATTCAAGTACTGCAAAGCCGACGTAGGTAGGTTTGTCGTACTTAACCTTAACACGATTCATCTGTATAATAACTAAATTCTCATGTATGATGGTACAGCTGTGGAAATTTGGTTTACTTATTAAATAGTGAGCACCATACCTTTTCTTAATATTTTCCCAGTTTGTAATCAATTTTACATCAACGCTTTTGTCAACATTTTCCATAGTCTTACCAAACACACTGTTATTCATGAGCTTGTAGAAATCTTTTCAAACACGTTAACCGCATTCTTTCTTAAATTATTGTTCAGATCGATATATGGCTTTAGCCACGGTGACTGAATAAATTCTAGTACGCGATGTATTTTGGATAAATTCAAACCATGCTGCAAACACTGTTTTAAATTTCGGTAATGAATGATATACTTAGATTTATCACACAAATTAGAAATTAGCATTTTCGTCGTTGATGCGACGTGCGAAGGCTTCATATTTTCAGGGCAGAACGGTAAGTCATTATGAGAAGTGTGTAACTCTTTAGGATACTGTAAGTCAACTTCGAGGAAATAGCCTTTATCAGCTTCATCGCCTAGGGCGTGCAGCTGTAAAGCATCAATTTCGCACTGCGTTAGCCAGCGGAAACCACTCACCGGTAGATGCTGACTCATCGCCCACCCATACTGATTATTAGCATCGAGATAAACAATATAATGAGATTCCTGACTAGAATCGAAACTCGGCATGTACTTATTATTTGCCTTGGAATACCGCCCACTGCACTGACTTAGACCGCCTCGAATAGACGATTTTATAAAGTGCACCATATCAATATCAGTTAGCAGTTCCAAATTCACCTGCATGTATTTTAACATGGCATCCCAACTTAATCCATGCGCTGAAAAATCCTGACATGGGTCAAGGCTGTAGGTTTTCTTGCAACAACAGCGAAAATTTTCGAAAATATCAGCTAACAAATGTACATCCCTTTTTAAATATAAGTCTGAGTATTCACCTAACGTTTAAATGTGGAACAGCTCCCAGATATGTTGTGCGTGTAAATAGTCATCATCATTAATATCTGCTGAATTCAGCGAGCTGTAAAAGGATTGTTTCGATGGTAAAGCACGTTCTTCGAGGCGTTCTAAGCAGTCAAGATATTCATAACACAAAACACCCTTACGCCGAAGTAAATTAAACTGCGCTTCTTCAGGAAAAACTCTTCGTATTTCCGTAAATTGTTCTGGCTATAAATGACTAGAAAGTTTATCGAGACTATTCGCCATAAAGCGAAACGAGTCAAGGAATCTAAGTTTTATAGAATGCTCTGCATCTACTTTTACAGACTTTGCAAACGCAATGTACCGCTCTATATTCTGAGGGATTATATCTACTTTTTCATCTGAAGCTCCAAATTGTGTAATGATGAGATGTGAGTCGTAGCCAGATAAGTTATGAAAAATTACAGGGATAAATTTTGGAACTCTGTACTTAAGATTACAGCTATAATGAGCGGCACATCTGTAGAAACCATCATGATCAAAAACTTTAGGGTCATTTTCGGAAAATTCCCTATCACAAATGCTACACTTTGAAGCACGTTCATGATCATTTAACTGAATTTCGGTGAGAGGCTTCATAGGAATATTACTCTTTAGAATACGACCAAGACGAACTGCATCACTTTCAAGTCTTTATAAAAATAATTTAGCAGCATCAGGTCCTCGATATAGCTCTAACTTGTTAAGCGTACTATCATCACTACACTTGATGTAATACGCGAAGATATACGGGACATGCATGTGCGTAGTATTAGTGAAAGATTTGTCAGGATTAGGTGAGCATGTGTTGCATGGCGTGAGGATGGCTTCAAAGTCTGCATAAATCACGAAAGGTACCCACATCTGCTTGTCATAATTTGTAAATTTTAAAACATTATTGCCTGTAGTAGTTATCTCTGTATATACATGATTGCAGTCATTCTTGGAATGCTTCGTTAACTGATCTTCAGTTCTAAAATACTGGAAGCATCCATCACATAGCCACTTTTTACCATCATGTTTTGACAACTGACTACCAACAAGTCTACTCAGATTTTTAATCCAGCAAAAGTGGCTATTTTCACTGTTTTCGATATAGAGTAAGTTAACATGAGTACTCTTCTTATGACATGTATAATACAGAGGACCTACTACAGACATTTTCTCTACACCATACACATTAATGCTAATGTTATTTAGTTCTTCAAAGCGCTTAATATCTTTTAACTGCACAGGAAATTCTATACTATCGAAATTTAGCTGCGTTGAATAGTGTGGATATGATGATATTCTCTTAGCTACGTCTGATTTCGCAGGATTTAAAGCCGACATCACCGCCCATGCAAAACATGCCTCGTCATTGTTTTAAATGTTTACAACAGCTTCTTTTCGCTGAATCCATGTCGGCAGCTCGATATACAATGAACCTCGCATGGGATTGTACTTATTGATGTTAACTTCTAGTTACATTATTTCAGCTAAAGCCCACCCTGATTCCTTTTCCTGAAATTCCTAGCTCTTAGTTGAAATAATGTTAGAGACATCCCTGAGTACATCACCAAAATTAGTTGACTGACTTATGACGAAATTTTTCGTATTAAATGATTTAATGTCCGTTATTTCGGATTCATCCGTGCTTTTAATGTACAAGGCGAAAAGTTCAAAATTAACTTTAAATAAATTATGATTGGACAAAGAATTAGCAAGAAGCTGTTGTACATCCGGTTGAACACAATTTAAAAAGTGTTCAGTACTCTGAAACTTTTGTCTAACTCGAATTCTGTAACTAGAAGTCCTACTTTTAAATGCTGTATTAATTTCCTTGATGTTTGAGTTACTACCACTTCTACACGCATTATTTTTTTGCGCATTACTCCGTAAGTGTCCCTGAAAATTCGAAGATGGTACATCAGTGTTACAGTGCTCGCAGTGAATAGTTTGAAGTTCATCATTTTTTCTAGGTTTTTTACTACTAGTACTTTCTACAGCTACATCCGCTTTTTTACGCTTTTCTCCTATTACCTGAGGGTTATAGTTTCAAGTAGATACCAGATGCGCTTCTACTATGTGAGCCTCGTATCGCTCTACGTTAGCGAAATTCACACCACAAACTTTACGTAAAGCAGATGTTATGCTATGGTGTTTTGATTTCATATGGCGCATGAAGTTATCTCGCCTTGTAAACGTTACATTGCATTCCTCACAGCAGGGGAACATCTGAAAAGAGAACAACCAATAGAGATTAGGCGAAAGTTACGATGTTCGAAAGAAACCAAATTTCAACCTATAGAAGTCAGACATTGCTGAAAGTTTGAAATTATAAGATTAACCTCTTCTACAGCATGTGGATAAAAGAGAATAACTATTTAACAATAGACTAAAGTTACGATGTCCGGAAGAAACCAAGTTTCAACCTATTGAGGTCGGACATGGCTGAAAGTTTGAAATTATAAGATTAACCTCTTCTACAGCATGCTGATTGAAGACAATAACTATTTATCATTAGACTAAAGTTACGATGTTCGGAAGAAACTAAGTTTCAACCTATTGAGGTCAGACATGGCTGGAAGTTTGAAATTATAAGATTAACCTCTACTATAGCATGTCGATTAAAGAGAACAAGTATTTATCAATAGTATAAAGTTACGATGTTCGGAAGAAGAAAGTTTCAACGTATAGAGGTCAGACATTGCAGAAAGTTTGAAATGATAAGATTAACCTCTTCTACAGCATGTAGATTAAAGAGAACAACTATTTATGATTAGACTAAAGTTACGATGTTCGGAAGAAACTAAGTTTCAACCTATTGAGGTCAGACATGGCTGGAAGTTTGAAATTATAAGATTAACCTCTACTATAGCATGTCGATTAAAGAGAACAAGTATTTATCAATGGTATAAAGTTACGATGTTCGGAAGAAGAAAGTTTCAACGTATAGAGGTCAGACATTGCAGAAAGTTTGAAATGATAAGATTAACCTCTTCTACAGCATGTAGATTAAAGAGAACAACTATTTATGATTAGACTAAAGTTACTATGTTCGGAAGAAACCAAGTTTCAAAGTATAGAGGTCAGACATAGCTGTGAGTTTGAAATTATAAGATTAACCTCTTCTACAGCATGCTGATTGAAGAGAATAACTATTTATCATTAGACTAAAGTTACGATGTTCGGAAGAAATCACGTTTCAACCTATTGAGGTCAGACATGGCTGAAAGTTTGAAATTATAAGATTAAACTCTTCTATAGCATGTCGATTAAAGAGAACGACTATTCAACAATAGACTAAAGTTGCGATGTTCGGAAGAAACCAAGTTTCAACGTATAGAGGTCAGACATGGCTGAAAGTTTGAAATTATAAGATTAACCTCTTCTACAGCATGTAGATTAAAGAGAACAACTATTTATGATTAGACTAAAGTTACGATGTTCGGAAGAAACTAAGTTTCAACCTATTGAGGTCAGACATGGCTGGAAGTTTGAAATTATAAGATTAACCTCTACTATAGCATGTCGATTAAAGAGAACAAGTATTTATCAATAGTATAAAGTTACGATGTTCGGAAGAAGAAAGTTTCAACGTATAGAGGTCAGACATTGCAGAAAGTTTGAAATGATAAGATTAACCTCTTCTACAGCATGTAGATTAAAGAGAACAACTATTTATGATTAGACTAAAGTTACTATGTTCGGAAGAAACCAAGTTTCAAAGTATAGAGGTCAGACATAGCTGTGAGTTTGAAATTATAAGATTAACCTCTTCTACAGCATGCTGATTGAAGAGAATAACTATTTATCATTAGACTAAAGTTACGATGTTCGGAAGAAATCACGTTTCAACCTATTGAGGTCAGACATGGCTGAAAGTTTGAAATTATAAGATTAAACTCTTCTATAGCATGTCGATTAAAGAGAACGACTATTCAACAATAGACTAAAGTTGCGATGTTCGGAAGAAACCAAGTTTCAACGTATAGAGGTCAGACATGGCTGAAAGTTTGAAATTATAAGATTAACCTCTTCTACAGCATGTAGATTAAAGAGAACAACTATTTATGATTAGACTAAAGTTACAATGTTTGGAAGAAACCATGTTTCAACCTCTAGAGGTCAGACATACCTTAAAATCTTTGCGCTGCAAACTGTTACTGGGATGAATAAAATGCGTGCGTTCAAGCCTGTAACTCGAATGATAATATTCTGGTCGTACCTAAAAAGAACAAACATATATGAATGTAGTGTAGGATATATATAAAAGGGTACATCGGCTAGCCTAGCTATCTTTACAACTCAAAGTTCGAAACATACATTAAAATGTTCGCGCTGCAGACTGTTTCTCGGATGAATAAAATGCGTACTTTCAAGCCTGTAACTCGAATGATAATATTCTAGTTGTACCTAAAAAGAAAAGAAAATATATGAATGTAGATGTTTATTACCTAGCGTAGAAGTTGCTTTGCAAACAGTAACTAACAGTTCAGGCTTACCTTAAGTTGAAGGCTGAAGAATAATATTCACAGCAGACAGTACTTAGACGGGTGATGTGAACGTAATAAACACACACAAAGAACTGTGAGCGCTTCACGCAGACTGCATCGAGTAAATATGCTCCTTGTTACCAAGCGGATATCAAGAATTGCAGACGTTTGCAGTACAGTTCGAACGAAATGTTTATGCAACAAGAGCTCTCCTGAGTGCCTTACGCTGAGTTCTGCAGGCTGACGTATTTAAGCCGGGATCGAACCTGCTGTTGATGCCGAGGTGTCAGAATTTATGAGTTCTGCAGTGGATCGAGCCTTAGAAAGTTAGCGCGCGATCCTCGACATCTGGACATAAACGGTAGGGTACTAAGCTAAGCAGGAAGCCGACATCCGCGGTATTCCTTACCTGTAGGCACTTAAAGGTATTGAGCTAAATCCACATCCGGCTAGATCATGTAATTACACGTTATGAGGATCGCGCAGGTCCCTCGCCTAGCATTTGCTTTTATACAGCTTCCGAGAGTAGGGGTTCGAACCCTCTATCTCCCGAAGTAGCGAGAATGATTGCGGGTACAAGTGTGTTGAGGGTGATTCATTTGTCAGATGGAGGCAATCCTACTGTTGCATATTACATTCTCAGGTAGTTTCGAGGGCGTGCAAAAAGCCAGCATTAAGGAAGGGCTGTTGATGGGGACGTTAAACCTTGCGCAGACTCCTTCGAAAATGATTGTAAGTACAAGATGTTGATGGTGATTCATCTGTCGGATGGAGGTGCTAAGCTGTGTGCAGGCTTCTTCGGTAGGAGTAGGCTATGTCCCGGCACCGAGTTTTACCCTCTCCCTACTGTTGTACATTACATTCTTAGGTAGTTTCGAATAACCAGAGGGTGTGCAAAAAGCCAGCATTAAGTAAGGGCTGTTGAAGGGGACGTTAAATCTTGTGCAGGTTCCTTCGAAAATGATTGTGAGTACAAGATGTTGGTGGTGATTCATCTGTCGGATGGAGGTGCTAAGCTGTGTGCAGGCTTCTTCGGTAGGAGTAGGCTATGTGCCGGCACCGAATTTTACCCTCTCCCTACTGTTGTATATTACATTCTTAGGCAGTTTCCAATAACCAGAGGGTGTGCAAAAAGCCAGCATTAAGTAAGGGCTGTTGATGGGGACGTTAAACCTTGTGCAGGCTTCCCCGAAAATGATTGTGAGTACAAGATGTTGATGGTGATTCATCTGTCGGATGGAGGTGCTAAGCTGTGTGCAGGCTTCATCGGTAGGAGTAGGCTATGTACCGGCACCGGGTTTTACTCTCTCCCTACTGTTGTATATTACATTCTTAGGTAGTTTCGAATAACTAGAGGGTGTGCAAAAAGCCAGCATTTAGTAAGGGCTGTTGATTGGGACGTTAAACCTTGTGCAGACTCCTTCGAAAATGATTGCGGGTACAAGATGTTGATAGTGATTCATCTGTCGGATGGAGGCGTTAAGCCTTGTGCAGACTCTTTCGGCAGGAGTAGGCTATGTGCCGGCACCGGGTTTTACCCTCTCCCTACTGTAGTATATTACATTCTTAGGCAGTTTCGAATAACCAGAGGGTGTGCAAAAAGCCAGCATTAAGTAAGGGCTGTTGATGGGGACGTTAAACCTTCTGCAGGCTTCTCCGAAACTGATTGCGGGTACAAGATGTTGATGGTGATTCATATGTCGGATGGAGGCGATAAGCTGTGTGCAGGCTTCATCGGTAGATAGGCAGTTTCAAATAACCAGAGGGTGTGCCGAGCGCCCCTTCCTAACATGAGATTTTAAATCGCAAGTATCTGTTTTACGGCCGGTTGCCCTTCCTGACACTGAAAGACCAGGATTTAGCCAGTTACCCTTCCTGATGCAACAAGACTAGGATTTATTTTTAGGCTGCACTTGGCTAGAAATAGCCACACGAAATTATTATATAGAACGAGAATTGCCGGCTCCTACGGTTTGGTTTAGTGTGCTTGCCTCTCACCCGACAGTCTCGGGTTCGATTCTCTTCGGATTAAAAAAACGTTTTATAGCCGAGTGCCCCCTCCTGACGCAAGAGTTTAAATCGCAAGAATCTGTTTTAGAGCCGATTGCCCTTCCTGACGCTGAAAGACCAGGATTTAGCCTGTTACCCTTCCTGATGCAACAAGACTAGGATTGATTTTTAGACTGCACTTGGCTAGTAATAGCCACACGAAATTATTATATAGAAAGAGAATTGCCGGCTCCTACGGTTTGGTTTAGTGTGCTTGCCTCTCCCCCGGCAGTCTCGGGTTCGATTCTCTTAGAACGAAGGTGCACCCCAAACACATCATTCAATGTTCTGATCATATGTTGTATCGATTATATTCTTAATCACTTCTTTTGTAATATAATCTTTAAGTATTCGATAAAACTATGCCTTAACAGAGAAGGGAAAAGGAGGTTAACACAATCGCTATCTTAGGCAAGCCGTTCGGAACTGTAGTCTTTTCTTCTCCTAGAACAAAGGTATTCCTTGACATGTTCTTTTTAAATTGTCCGCTACTACGATCAAGAGCGCAGCACGGTGCTCTCAGATGGCGGATGTGGAATTTGCCTCCACCACATGTCAAAGAATAAAGATGCCAACACGATGCTCTCTTGGCAGCTTTTCAAATTGTCTGCCACCACATTTCAACTAAAGAGTGCGGCACTGCGCTCTCTTGATTAAAGATGGCGGATGACAGCTGACGGTATTGCCCGCAAGAGTGCGGCACGGTGCTCTGTAGTTTAATGTTGGCGGATGACAGCTTTAAAAAAAAAAGCACGTGAGTTTGTTTCCCTAACAAGAGCACGTGGAATTTGCCGCCGCCACAAAGAGGGCAGCACGGTCCTCTCTGGTTTAAAAATGGCGGATGACAAAAGCACGTGAGTTTGTAAAGCACTTCGACTTTGCCGCCACCACATAGAGTGCAGCACAGTGCTCTCTTGATTAAAGACGGCTGATGACAGTTGTCAGAAAAAAGCACGTGAGTTTGTTTCCCAAATAAGAGCACGTGGAATTTGCCACCGGCACAAAGAGGGCAGCACGGTCCTCTCTGGATTAAAGATGGCGGATGACAAAAGTACGTGAGTTTGTAAAGCACTTCGAATTTGTCGCCACCACATAGAGTGCAACACAGCGCTCTCTTGATTAAAGATGGCGGATGACAGCTGTCAAAATATTCACGTGGCTTTGTTTATCTCACGCTAGTGAGGTTAAGTTGGTAGCACAAAGGTTTAGGCCCGCCAAGATGGCAGCACTGCCGATGAAAAGTGACGAATTTGCAGCTACTGCGATAAAGAGGGCAGCACGGTGCTCTATAGTTCAAAGATGGCGGGTGACAGCTGTCAAAAAAGCACGTCGCTGTCAAAAAACACGTGGATTTTTTTACAAATTCAAATCTCGCGCTTGTGAGCTTAAGTTGGTACTACAGAGGTTTAGGCCCGTCAAGATGGCAGCACTGAGGTTAGCGATGCGTTGTTGTCTGTCAAAAAGCACGTAGCTGTCAAAAAGCACGTGGCTTTGTTTACAAATTCAAATCTCGTGCTAGTTAAAGTTAGTACCACTGAGGTTTAGGCCCGTCAAGATGGCAGCAATGAGGTTAGCGATGCGTTGTTGTCGATGACAGCTGTCAAAAAGCACGTGGCTTTGTTTACAAATTCAAATCTCGCGCCAAAATTCAAATTTACCGCCAAAATTCAAATTTCCCGCCAAAATTCAAATTTCCTGCGGGAGGAAGAGGCCGCCGAACTGTCCTATTATACTACCTACCGTAAAGATAGCAGCACTAAGGTAAGCGATGCAAGACGGCGGATAACAATTACCGCCCACTACATTTCAAAGGTATGTAGTTAAAAATAGCATCAGGGTGCTCTGTTGATTAAAGATGGCAGCTTGTCAATAAAGCACGTGGATTTGTTTCCAAACAAGAGCACGTGGAAATATCCGCTACCACATTTCAAAGGTAAGTAGCTAAAGAGTGTAGCACTGAGGTTTGCGATGCAAGATGGCGGATGACAGCTGTCAAAAGAGCATGTGGCTTTGTTTACTAATTCAAATCTCGCGCTGGTAAGAATTAGTGCCGTAAAGAGTGCAGCACTAAGGTTAGTGATGCAAGATGGTGGATGACAGCTGTCAAAAAAGCACGTGGCTTTGTTTACCAATTCAAATCTCGCGCTAGTGAGGTTTAGTTGGCAGCAATGAAGTTTAGGCCCTTCAAGATATCAGCAGTGAGGTTAGCGATGCGTTGTTGTCGATGACAGCTCTCAAAAAGCACGTGGCTTTGTTTACAAACAAAAGCACGTTGTGATGACGTCACGATCACGTGACCGGGGTGAATGACCTTGGCCATGGTCGATTACCTCGGGTGCTGACTCAGCAAAAATATGCTGACGAGGTGGTTCAGAACGCCCACTGTTCCTCTACTAGTATGTCCCTGTCAACAGTGTCGAAAGCTTTACTAAAGTCCAATAACGCTAGATCTGCCAGTTGTTTGTTGACCATAGCGTGCCTTATGTCATCCGTCACATGTGTTAATGCACCGCAAGTGCTGTGTCTCGGTCTAAAGCCGGACTGGTAGATATCAAGAAGATTGTGTTGTATAAGATAGTCGGTAATTTGCTTGTGAACTATGAATTCTAAAGCTTTTGACAATATGCACAAGATGCTAATCGGCCGATAGTCACCGACGTCCTTCGCCAGTCTTATTTTCGGTAGCGGGCGAACTATGGCCATTTTCCATATTTTCGGATAAGTTCCCTGTTGCAGTGAGTAATTAAAAATATTCACCAATGGATAAATGCTGTGGTGGAGAATTTTCATAAGCATTTCATGGCCTATATTATCTACGCCCCTAGCCCGGGTCTTGATGCGCTTTATTATGTCAATCACTTCTTGCGGTGTGACGTGACTGAAGTATAATTGATCTCTTTGTGGAGTTGTGTATTATCATAATTATTAATAATTTTCTCCTTTACGACCGCATTAATTCCCGTTGGCGAGATGAAATGGTCGTTTAATTCATCTACGTTAACATTTAGTTCATCGTTAGATTTCTGCTTATTGATGCCAAAATATTTCATAGATTTCCGCATCGTCGCAGGGCGTACGTCAGGTCTAATCAAGTTATGGGCGTAACGTAGTCTAGCGCTTCGAATTTCAGAGGTCGTTTTATTACGCAGTGTTTTATAAGTCTGGTGGTTCACTTCCGTTGGGTAGTGCTTGTATCGTCTATGAGCAGCATCTCGTTTAGCCATTAAGTGGCAAATTTCGTCATCTATCCACGGTGTAGGAGCTCTGGAACATTTTCCCGTACGCACTGGGGCGTGCCGATCGTAGAGTTCCGTTACTAGGTTATTAAATGTTGAGACCCTTTCCTGTATATTAGTGGAGTGATTTATCTCCATCCAAGGCACGGAAAGAGCATCTTCTTTTAATTTATCTGCGTCAATTCTTCTGAGGTCCCTGAAAGATAATATTTTCGACCTTGGTTTCGGCGTTTGTAATTGGTAGGGCAGGTAGATTATGGCATGTCGAGATAGCCCCGAGGCTGATGTATGTCCATGTTGCAGGACTTTCGCTGAATTGTTTGTTATTATTAGATCGAGAAGGGTGTGACTGCTATTAGTGTGGTTGGTTGGTCCGAGAGGTAAAATTGCCATGTTACATGCTTCGAAAATGTTACGAAACTGTCGAGTTGAAGCTGCGGTACTGCCTAACAAATTTGTGTCGAAGTCGCCCATTACAATAACTTGTTCATAGTCTGGTAGAAGGTTTAGTATTTCAGTCTCAAGGTCGGTAAAATGCCCTACTTTCGGAGACCTGTAATCCACTCCTAGCAAGTATTTCGTTCTAGAGAGTGTTACGTCTACAAACAAAAACTCTGGTTTACGTTCATACTGTGAAGGTGAATGGCTAATTACTTGAGGGTTGAGGTCTCTGGCAAAATAAGCAGCCACTCCCCCACCGCCTTTCCTCTCGCAGTCATTTCTTAGAAGGACGTACCCGTCTATGTCAACAGCTGAACTGGGGCATTTGCTGCTCAGCCACGTTTCAGACATAAGAATTGCATGGAACTGGCGCGAAGAAAACAGGTTATGCATTTCATCCATGCTCGTTTGGGAGAGCAAAGACTGCACATTACAGTGACAAATATTAAGAGCCCTTGGAAATTGCTCCACGGTTTCCTTCAAGATAGTAGCGGCTGAAGGAGGACCTGGGTTTGCTGTAACACCTATGTGAGTGAAGGGAGCGGCTAACGGAATAGGGGGGCAAGGGGATGGAATTAAAGGAATGCGCTTAGGCCTGCTGTCGTCAGAAGCATGTCCTTGTTGTGTTAAAGGGTATGCCAACTTCGGAACACAAAATTAAAACTAAAACAGTACTAACGAGAGGACTACGGTTAAATACAGTTCAAGCAACATTGATTGCTGGTGAAATAAGAGACAGTGCAAAGCGAATAACAATGACAGAACACACTACAAACAGATTATACAAGGTAAATCTAATTATAAATTAGAGGGTTCTAATTAGCGATGTTATACTTGGAAAAGAGATACCTGGTATAGTAAAACATGTGATGGAAAGTGTGTTATGGGAGATTGAGTGAATGGGAGGGAGGGAGGGAGAGAGAGAGAGAGAGAGAGAGAGAGAGAGAGAGAGAGAGAGAGGAGAAATAGAAAGTGAAACGTAACTGTAGTGAATTCCTACTATGAAAGCAAGGGAAGACAATATTTCGGTACTCACATTAAAAGCGAATATAGTTCTGTACTGATGTGGTGATGTTTGCAGATTACAATCTAGGAATATCACACATGCGGTTGATACCACGCCTTGTACCATCTGCCAACTTAATTATGATATCCCCGTGATCAGTCCAAGTGTTCCTCAGCCCATGAACAGTGATGGCTGCCTTCAGAATTGCTAGACGAGTTGCAGTCAAGTCTTCTCGTATCGTGGTAGGTGTTCCTTTCAGTTGGCGCTTCCGTGAGAAAACCTCTTGCCTGGAGCGGAAGGACGTGAATTTCACAATGATGGGCCGAGGTTTTCCAGGCCCCTTCGGTCCTACTCTGTGGCTCCTGTCAATGTCAGTTTTGGTTACCTTGACGTCCAGTTTATTGCAGAGTCTCGCAACAATGCCGTCTGTGTTCTCACCCTCACTTTCATCAATACCAAACAGACGTAAACTTGACCTCCTTTGGTACTGTTCCAGGGAGTCGCACTTCGCCTCAACTTCTTCTTTGAGATGTTTTATTTCTCTTTCGCGGCACTCGAGTTTTTTGTTTATGTCATTCACCAATTCGGTACTGAACTGGAGACTACGCTCAAGTTCTTTCACCACAATTTCCGTCACCTGTCTCGCCACTTCACGAAGCGTTCGGAGAGCACGGCCTCTTCCAGTACCTTTCTCACCGCCTGTTCGATTTCGTTGGTCACCACTGCTGGCACTACCGCTGATATACACAACGATATCGATTAAAAACGTGTCCCAACTTGAACCCTGGCACTAGATCCACAGATCTGCACTTTCCCACACCACACACTGCTTCCGTTCACCTACAAAATTCTCTTAAACGGAGAGCCGATTTACTTGCGTGCTTCCACGAGCAGAACAGAGACAGGACACATCTTAAGACACCCAGGACTTGTGCAGTTGGTTTTTGAAGGTAGTGTAGGTGGTAAGAACAGTAGGGGTAGACCAAGCTTTGAATATGACAAGCAGATTAGAGCAGATGTAGGATGCAGTAGTTACGTAGAAATGATAAGGTTAGAACAGGATAGGGTGGTATGGAGGGCTGCATCAAACATGTCTATGGACTGATGACTCAAACAACACATTACTAATAATAATAATAATAATAATAATAATAATAATAATAATAATAATAATAATAATAATAATAATAATAATAATAATAATTGTACCGGGCGGTACACCTCCACGCCGCTAATTCATATATTGCGCCAATTGAAACTTCTCTACTGGAGAAACTTGGAACTTTAACTACTGAACTAATTCAACGGTTATTCAGAAGATGTCGCTGAGTGTTTTTCATTTGCCTTTTGTTTTTCAACGATTAAGAGGTGTGGACAATCTCTAATAGATGTCGCTACCCAAAACTATGGTAACACACTCTGGTGCAATGGAATGAACTTTCTTGAAGAAATATTGTATTCCTAAGTTTTATTTTTACTAAATTTTGTTCTGTGGTTTGTGGGTTGGCAATGTAAATCCTTTCTTTCCGCCCGTTTTGAATGTAACCAATCGAGACTTTACGTAATTAATTTTCCACCAATAAGGTGTAACTTCCTCGTCTTGTGTATTAGTTTTTGCTGTTATCAAATAAAAACGAAAGGGTGTGTCTATTCATTCCTGAAAGGTCTCGAATGTTCCACGAGGGTATATAAACTGCTGATTTTCTTGTCTCGGGGCCACTTCAGTAACATATCTCTTAGTCTGTGAATATGTAGCAGGGGGCGCCTCTTTCTTCAAGCAGCTGTTCTTCTACAAGGTAATGGCCTATTAACATCTTCATTTCTTGCTAGCTCAGCAGTTTAACTCTCGGGGAGGGTTCGTATACTTTAGTATGTAACCTACCTTTTTAAAATGTAAATTCTTTTCTATCTATATAAAATCTATAAATTATTAATCTGTAAAGCGGGGATAGAGAGTGCTTCACCCTCTCGAACTCCCCTTCATTTTTGAAAAAGGAGGTGACTTTGTTTTCATAACCGTTCTTCTCTTCTTTAATGTAGTAAAGTTTTCTCATACGTGTCACCTCCCTAGCTTGGAATTAGCCCCTGTATGATCGGCCTAGCGCCACATAGGTTTTAGACAAAAATTTGGTGTAGGAGTGCATGTTATCGCCTCCATTCAATATTGTATTTTGGGCCATTTACTTAACCCATTTTGTTTTCCTTCCTGCGAAGGCCCAGTAGATTGGGTATTAGATACCCCTGTTTCACTGTATGTGCGCCTTGAGAACAGTTAATGTAAAGTCAGTGTATGGCCTCTTAAATAGACTTGAAGACTTTCAGAGCGCATCTGCTCTTTCTTGTGTGTGAAACGTGCCTCTAGGAGGCTTAACATGCTAATTGGGAGCAAGTGCTCCTTTGGCATGATTGGGGTTTTCTGTCCCTTTGTGTGAACTGGGTACATTGGTATAGTTGGGCTCATAGCTCAAAGATTGTAATTGTGGGGCTAGAAGCCCAGATCTTGTATTATCCCCTAACACTTATAATTTCTTGGTACCTGATTTTGGCTTCTTGTTGACTTGTCAAGTTTTCAAATTCTATGTCACCACTGTTAAATTTTGAAAATATAACCTTTGTTAAAGTTTTAAATTAACTTTAATTTTGTAGTTGAGACCTATTCCAGCCCGCACATTCTTTCACCTCTAACTACCACGGATGTCTCCGTAACAAGTGGTAGCAGAGCGTGGTTGAATGGGTCTCAATTTAGCCCATTTTGACGGCTCGGCTATTTGAGCAAGGAGGAGTTCATCTATGAATTAACTGTCAGAAATGTTCAATCTGGAGGCACGGTTGCGGTAGACACAAACAAGCTTAGAGAGTCCCATGATTTGCCCATTTCCATCCCCACTTTGGGTGAGAAAGAGATTGACGACTCTCTTTCCACGATCACTGACAATACTACTGAGCTGGCATCCATAGTTAATTTTTTTAAAGAAAATGATCCTTCTCCTAATCAACTTAAGCGTGTGCAAGCCAGGTTATTTCATTTTTCTAATAGAGTTAACGATCTGTTGTCTCTGAAGTTGAATTACATTCAAAGGAAGGAAGCTAGTGTTGTTCTCGAAAATCTTTCAGAATTGTCCAGTAAGGTTAGCCTATTATTAACTGGGGCAGTCCCTCCCAAAACCGACCAACCTGCTACGGTAAACTTAGTTAGCGAGGAAGACTCTTCTAAAGGAGAAGAAGGTAGGAAATCCGTAGGACTGCAACAAACCTCTTCCCCATTAGACAATGAGTCTGAACGCCGTAAATCTTTGAATAATGCACGTTCTGAATTAGCTTCTTCGCTACTTAGGCCTCTACCTACTATGTCACCAGGGTTCAGCAGTTTGCCTCATCCATTAGCAATGTTGCTCAGGGGTATTTCTAAGTTTTCTGTTAACTCTACCTGTGACGTTATTTCATTCTTAAGGTTTTTAGTTGAGTTTCAGGATCATGCCCTTGTTTTTTCTCTTTCTCCGTGTCAAATTTTGCTGATCATTTATCCCTATGCAATTGGGGTTCTATCAGACAAGATAGTTAGGGCAATTGCTGAACAGTCATCCATAGAAGACTTCCACGCCCATCTGTTAGCTAATTTTATTCCGCCTCGAGCTAGGTCATCTCTAATTCAGAAGTACTATTATAGAGTGCAGCGACTTGATGAAAACCTGGCAGACTTCATACAAGACATCAAATTCTATACTAGGGTATTTGCCCTTCATTTTCCGAAGATCAAATCGTTCAAGCCATTGTGGAAGGAATTTCACCATCTTACAGGTCATATTTGTGTTTTGCGTCGCGTCCGCAAACCTTTGCCGAATTGGAAGCTATGGCCGTTTCAGCCGAAGGGGTTAGGTATGCTGACACATTACGTGTTGCGAGGGAGCCCCCTCCGTCTTCAGGTAACTTTCGGCCTCCGCCTAGCCGAACCGTCACCACTCGCAAATGTTATGCGTGTGGCTCAGCAGATCATCTTCGGAACAAGTGCCCCTTGATTAAATCCAATGGGACCAGGAATGGAGCAGGGTCATCCCAAGGCTGTTTTAAATGCGGCGCTTTTTCACATATTGCCAAGAACTGCCCTAATGCTAACAGCACTCCCTCCTACTCAACTTCGGGTGCAACTTCCACCAACAATCATAAGTGACTAGTGGCTTCGGCTGAGTCGGCTAACCCCTCTTCACAAGGCTCAGCCCCGGTTAAACCTGACGAAAATTCAGAAAAATGTCGGAACTATTCGACATTACCCTCTGAATGTCCCAAAGAATGTCTTAGGATAGCGGCGGATACTCCCGCTCCTGTCCCATTTCTCAAAATTGAATTGAATAATGAGCCTGTAACTGCTCTATTAGACTCAGGCAGTGTTTGTTCCATTATTTTGGCCGAGTGGTACCCCAAATTTAAATCTGTTTGTAAACTTCCTGATTTTTGTTCGACTTCGGTTCAATATGTTTCGGCAAATTCATCTCCATTAGAAATTTTAGGTTTTCTGTATGCCAAAATTCGTATACCTAAATTTACTTGGAAATTTAAACTGTTTTTGGCCAAGCACTTGTCTTGCCCCATTATATTGGGAGCTGATTTCATGTCTCACACCGGTCAAGTGCTCGACCTTCAGAGCAAGTCGTGCACTTTCAAATTTGATAGTAATTCCAAACTCCCTTTGTTAAAATGTAGTTCTGTATCATGTTCATCTATTTCTCCTACCCAGGATGAGATGTTGTTAGATCTTAGACATCCACCTGAGGAGCAGGCTGATGGTATTCGTAAGTTGTGTAAGTCGTTTCCAGAGGTGTTCTCTGATACTCTTGGTGTTACTGACCTTATTGAATACAAGATTGAGGTTACGGATTCGATTCCAGTCCGGTTTCCGCCTTATAGGCTGTCTCCTCCTAAAATGAAAGCTTTGAAGGAAATCATAGATCAGATGTTGAAGGATGGTATTATTCGGCCCTCTAAGTCGGCGTATTCTTCGCCTATTTTTCTAGTTCCGAAACCCCAATGGGGCTTCAGGTCTGTGATTGATTATAGGGCTCTCAATCGGAAGGTGGTGTTACAATCTGTGCCCCTTCCAGACCTTCATTCTTGTTTTACATGGTTTCGTAAAGCTAAGTTCTTCACCATCTTAGACCTTAATCAGGCTTATAATCAGATACCGATAGCAGAGGAATCTAAACACCTGACAGCGTTTGCCACGGACTGGAACTTGTATGAGTACAACCGCGTGCCTTTCGGGCTGTCCACGGGGGCAGCCGTGCTTACGAGACTGCTAGACATTGTCTTCTCCGACATCAAATTTGAGTACTTGTATCATTATCTGGATGATGTCGTCGTATTTTTCTGAGACCTTTGAAGAACAACTTGATCGTCTGAAAGAGGTCCTAAGTCGCCTTCGTAAGGCAGGGTTAACGGTGAAGTTGTCCAAGGTTGCATTCGTTAAGCCCTCCATGTCGTTTCTAGGGCATATTGTGTCGCCCGATGGTGTCGCAGTCGATCATTCTAGAACACAGGCCATCCGAGATTTCAAACCTCCCAAAGACATCAAAGGTATTGCCAGGTTCATTGGTATGGTGAATTTCTTCAGGAAATTTATTCCAAATTTCGCCAATAGAGCGGCGCCCTTGAACTTACTTCGTAGGAAAGGCGTCAAATTTGAGTGGGGACCTTCTCAACAAGCCGCTTTTGAAGATCTCAAATTAGCTCTGTGTAATGCCCCTGTTCTTGCAATGCCGGATTTCTCTAAGAAATTCATCGTCCAAACCGACGCGTCGTCGTCGGCAGTGGCTGCGGTCCTTCTTCAAGAGACCGAACTAGGGAGGCGACCCATCGCCTATGCATCTAGGACTCTTTCGGCTCAAGAAGCCAAGTATTCCATCTATGAACTTGAGGGTTTGGCTGTCTTGTTTGCGCTAGAAAAGTTCCGCCTTTATCTGGAACATGTCAAGTTCGACTTGGAGACTGATAACCAAGCCGTAAGTTGGGTCTTAGGTAGGCCGCGTCGTACTGGTCGTATAGCCCGGTGGGCCATCCGAATTTCTGCCTTCCAATTTGACGTTAGGCATATAAGAGGTACTGAAAATGTTGTGGCAGACGGACTAAGCCGTATGTTTTCCAATGAGGTAGAGACCCCTGAACAGGTTGATCGTTCTTCACCTCCCGAGTCCATACTACCTGAGGTTAATGCCATTCTAACAGATGCTCCCATGCTCTTTAGGGATATTGAAAATTATCAACGTGAAGATCCGACGCTGGCTCCGATAATGGAAACCCTTTCTTCTGGGGAACACGTCGTCCCTTATGTACTGAGGAATGGTGTTTTATGTTGCCCTTCGAGGCATGATAAGACGATGAAGGTTGTAGTTCCAGCTGTTCTTGTGCCTATGATCTTCAAGTACTACCATGAGACCCCACTAGTGGGGCATTTTGGCATCTTCAAAACTCGAGAAAAGGTTCATGAAATGTTCATCTGGAAGGGTATGGACGGAGAAATCCGTGAATTGATAAAATCTTGTAAATCTTGTTGGCTTAGTAAACCCACCATGTCCACTAAGCAAGGGCTTTTGTCTTCCCATCAAGCGTCGCGCCCCATGGAACGACTCTATATCGACTACGTCGGACCCTTTCCCCAGTCAAAGGGGTATGCCAATAAATTCATCCTTGTGTGTGTATATGGCTTCACTAGATTTTCTTGGTTATTTCTGACAAAGTTGGCTACCGCTCAGTCCACTATTTCTTGTTTAAATTCCATTTTTGCTTCTTTTGGTCCGTGTCAATATATTGTGTCTGATAATGCTAAAGCTTTCACATCCAATCTCTTTCGTAAATTCTGTTTTCATTTGTCCGTCTCTCATGTGACTACTTCCGCTTACTATCCTCAACCATCTCTAGCTGAACGGGTCAATCGTAATCTGAGGTCGGCTCTTATTGCCTATCATCACGACGATCATTCTAGGTGGGACACGTCCCTGCATTGGTTAGCTTTCGCTTTGAATTCGGCGGTTCATGAATCCCATAAATTTACTCCAGCTTCTTTGATGTTCAAGTTTGTTCCCAACAAGCCGTTCTCTAACCTTTGGTCTCTTAATGATATACTACCTGAGGCAATAGATCCAGATAATATTAGAGATCTTTGGAAGAAGGCCAAGGCCAATATTAAAATTTCTCATGAAAAGGTTAGGGGAAGATATGATCGTGGACGGAGGCCCACCAATTTAAAGGTAGGAGACCCAGTTATGGTCAAGAATTTTGTTCCCGCGGGCAAGCTTGGCCCCAGATTTCATGGGCCGTGCACCGTCTTGGATTTTTTAACGCCGGTGACATTGTTAGTGAGCAATCCAGCCACCGAGAGAATATTTAGGGTTCACCTGTCCCAGGTGAAACCTGTGCAAATTACTTGCTCCTTGGATTTTTAACATCTTGTAAGAGCCCCAAAAGGTTATATTTTTCTCTAAATCCTAGGCCTTCTGCCCCTTATAGTGTTACATTTCGTTTTGTTGTGATCTGCTCTGTATAAATTTTGTGAAACCTTCCCTGAAGTTGCTCTGCTGTCCCTCTGTATTGCCATTACCAAGCTCCCGTCTCCTGCTAAACCACACCAGTGGCATTAAAGTAAAAGTAATGAAATAAAAGTTTCCACGCCGCTGGCCCCTCAGCCTCAACCACAAAGACTGTACCCTAAAAACATTTCTGTCCAACAAAAATTCTGCCTCCGAGATCTTACTGTTTCAGTGCCCCCGCAGCCGTGCGGCGACGTACCGCCTCTGAGGTGGGGTACGGGCCCACTCCACTCCAGCGAGGTCAACCTGTGTACGGCGCGCTGGAGCCCTCCGTCCGGCCAAGGCTGATGTGCGGCGCACCACCCGCAAGCTACGTGTGGACTGTAAACAAACGTCGCATCTGCGGCGTGCAGCACGACTACCCCTCCCATAGTGCGGGAGAGCGGTATCTCAGGGTACTAAAGGGGTCCGAGCGGCCTCCTCTGGACACAGGCAGCGGCGGCAGGTCTTGTCGTCAAAATTAAGCGACAGATAATGTTCTCTTTCAGCTACATGGACACTCTATTTCTGCAATTAATACGGCTTTACTTCAAATCAACCTTTGGTGGACTTAGAAATTTTTTTTTCTTTCAAGAATTAAAGTTTTTTTTTGAATTCAACTACTACAAAACATAGAGACCTTTCATCAAAAGCTACTACAAAGAAATTCTAAAAATGGATCCCACCTATATCAAACAACTTCTGAGACCTCCAAATACTGAAAAGTTATATGTTTCTCTTCTAAATTCTTCAACTCTTCAGCAAAAAAAAAAAAAAAAAAAAAAAAAAAAAATTGGACTTTGGTTTAAAACAAAATTTTGTTTTCTTCGGTGTCACCCCTTGGAAGGACTTTTTTTTGGGGGGGGGAGGCCTGTACCGGGCGGTACACCTCCACGCCGCTAATTCAAATATTGCGCCAATTGAAACCTCTCTACTGGAGAAACTTGGAACTTTAATTACTGAACTAATTCCTCGGTTATTCAGAAGATGTCAATGAGTGTTTTTTATTTGCCTTTTGTTTTTCAACGATTAAGAGGTGTGAACAATCTCTAACAGATGTCTCCACCCAAAACTATGGTAACACACTCTGGTGCAATGGGATGAATTTCCTTGAAGAAATATTGTATTCCTAAGTTTTATTTTTACTAAATTTTGTTCTGTGGTTTGTGGGTTGGCAATATAAATCCTTTCTTTCCGCCCGTTTTGAATGTAACCAATCGGCAATTTACGTAATTAATTTTCCACCAATAAGGTGTAACTTCCTCGTCTTGTGTATTAGTTTTTGCTGTTATCAAATAAAAACAAAAGGGTGTGTCTACTCATTCCTGAAAGGTCTCGAATGTTCCACGAGGGTATATAAACTGCTGATTTTCTTGTCTCGGGGCCACTTCAGTAACATATCTCTTAGTCTGTGAATATGTAGCAGGGGGCGCCTCTTTCTTCAAGCAGCTGTTCTTCTACAAGGTAATGGCCTATTAACATCTTCATTTCTTGCTAGCTCAGCAGTTTAACTCTCGGAGGGGAAGTTCGAATCCTTTAGTATGTAACCTACCTTTTTAAAATGTAAATTCTTTTCTATCTATATAAAATCTATAAATTATTAATCTGTAAAGCGGGGATAGAGAGTGCTTCACCCTCTCGAACTCCCCTTCATTTTTGAAAAAGGAGGTGACTATGTTTTCATAACCGTTCTTCTCTTCTTTAATGTAGTAAAGTTTTCTCATACGTGTCACCTCCCTAGCTTGGGATTAGCCCCTGTATGATCGGCCTAGCGCCACATAGGTTTTAGACAAAAATTTGGTGTAGGAGTGCATGTTATCGCCTCCATTCAATATTGTATTTTGGGCCATTTACTTAACCCGTTTTGTTTTCCTTCCTGCGAAGGCCCAGTAGATTGGGTATTAGATACCCCTGTTTCACTGTATGTGTGCCTTGTGAGCAGTTAATGTAAAGTCAGTGTATGGCCTCTTAAATAGGCTTGAAGACTTTCAGAGCGCATCTGCTCTTTCTTGTGTGTGAAACGTGCCTCTAGGAGGCTTAACATGCTAATTGGGAGCAAGTGCTCCTTTGGCATGATTGGGGTTTTCTGTCCCTTTGTGTGAACTGGGTACATTGGTATAGTTGGACTCATAGCTCAAAGATTGTAATTGTGGGGCTAGAAGCCCAGATCTTGTATTATCCCCTAACACTTATAATTTCTTGGTACCTGATTTTGGCTTCTTGTTTACTTGTTAAGTTTTCAAATTCTGTCACCACTGTTAAGTTTTGAAAATAACCTTTGTTAAAGTTTTAAATTAACTTTAATTTTGTAGTTGAGACCTATTCCAGCCCGCACCTTCTTTCACCTCTAACTACAACGGATATCTCCGTAACAATAATAATAATAATAATAATAATAATAATAATAATAATAATAATAATAATAATAATAATAATAATAATAATAATAATTATAACAATAATAATAAGGTCGCTCAACAGCTGAACAGATCCAAAATCTCAAAACGATCATCAGACATTGTACACTAAGGTCCAAGCAGTATGTGTCTGTCTTTGTGGACTTTAAGAAAGCGTACGACTCCATTGACCGGGAAGTCCTGCTAAACATCTTAAATGAATTTGGAGTTGATTTGAAACTGCTGGCATTAATTAGAGCCACCCTGACCGATACAAAATCCAAGGTGAAGTTCCACGGATGTCTCTCGCATTCCTTTGACATCAAAACAGGAGTCCAGCAAGGTGATGGGCTATCTCCGATACTCTTCAACTGTGTTCTTGAAAAGATCATCAGAACCTGGCGGGTGAGATTACAGGAAACCAACTACAGTCCATTGAGAATAGGAACCAAATCCAAGGGGATCGCAACAGACTGCTTAGCACTTGCCGATGATATTGCTGTTCTCTCAAACGACATAGAAACTGCTAGAGCTCAAGTTGAAATTTTAAAGGAAATTGCCGAACAAACTGGTTTGCAGATATCGTTTGAGAAAACAGAAGTAATGACTAACATCAAAGAGGCTCCACCCAAACTCCATACAAAATACGGGGACATCACCCGAGTAGACAAATTCAAATACCTGGGTGAGATCATCATTAAAAATGGACTGGACAAAGAAGCACTTCAGGAGCGAGTACGCAAACTGGAAATAGCCTACCAAACATCCCGCACAATCTACAACAAAAAATGCCTTCCACAAAACACCACGATTCGTCACTATGAAACAGTTCTGAAGCCAGTAGTTCTATATGCAGCCGAAACCCTGTCTCTAAATGCCAACAAAGGACTCCTTGAAGAACTGGAGAAAAGAGAACGCAAAATTGTGAGAGGAATCTTGGGATCAAAGTACAGAAATGGAATCCATCAAAAGAGATCCAACAAGGAAGTCTATAGCAAAATAGAGAAAATTACCGACACAATCAGAAAAAGACGGGTACGATTTTACGGTCATCTGAAAAGAATGGACGAAAGAAAGTTAACTAAAGAAATCTTTCACTTTTTTGATTCAAACCCCAAAACCACAATTCCCTGGTTTAGAAATACCAAAGAAGACCTGCAAATGCTACATATCTCAGCTGAAGACGCCCTTAACAGAGATCTCTTCCGCAAGAAAATATTGACGAACGGGCTAAACCGAGACGAGCAACCGAAGAGAAGAGACGGTGCCCCTTGGACAGAGGAATGCAAGCAGGCCCACTCACAAAGGATGAAGGAAATTTGGGCTCTAAAGAAGGCCAAGATCAGTGTCAAATGCAACAAGACTTAACGTGGGGTTTGATGGCCCCAGAGAATTATATAATAATAATAATAATAATAATAATAATAATAATAATAATAATAATAATAATAATAATAATAATAATAATAATAATAATAATAATGTTTTTTACTTTTACTTCCTATTATACATTGTAATTCTATTCTGCTAGGAGACGCCAAGGTGCCGGAATTTTTTCCTTCCTCGACGAGCCTATAGTTTAATCGATACGTTGACGTTTAAATAGCACTTTACTGAGCCCGGAAATACCAACGCTAGTAAAGATATTTCTAACCCAAATGATGATGGACGTCTAGAAAGAAAGCGCACACAGTAGTCGCCGCACATCACACCGGCAGGTTTCCCACGATTCCCATGGAATGCGTTCTCCGAAGACTAAATAATTAATTGCTTCACACACAGCAGACAGGCAGTACAGCTGTCAGATGGGAGGTTTGAAACTGCAATTCAGAACCCCGTGAGAATTGTAAGCCACAGGTGAGATTTATTGCACCATTTTTACAGGGATTATGAAGAAAAGTTCCAATGCATGGGGAGGAGGTAGTATTATATAAACGAGTTAAAATTCTACAAATATGGCTCCTGAAATTAACATCGACTGAGTAATGAGAAAATAATTATCGTCTCGATTCATGTTTGTGGGTTACTGTAGTCACGTCCTAGTTCGTGAACCATGGGCAACGCCTGAGTGGCCTAGTAAGTTGTCCTGAGAGTCGGTATACCAGTTTCTATGGAATGGGAGTGGGCATCTCGGACATATTCTGAGTCTTGGCCCTCCTTGTGCTCAGGCGGCTAGGACTATACAATTCACCGGTGGTCCATAACCCGTTAGAGGAGAGATCCTCACTTGGACTATGTGCAAGTAAGGTAGCATCCTGCTTCAAGAATTTACCGAGCTCAGAACATTTCAAGCAAGCCTCGGACCTTTGGGAGTAATGGAGTTCCACTCCCATTTGACAGGCAAGGCACCCCTTTCAAACAACTTGGCGAACGATGTGGAATTCGATGGGGAGCTATCAATATTAATGGGGCTTATGGAAGAAAGAAGGTAGAACTGGCTGAGTTAGCAAAGAGGATGCATCTGGATGTGCTAGGAGTAAGTGATATTCGCATAATGGGAGATAATGAGGAAGAGATAGGAGATTATAAAATGTACTTGACGGGTGTTAGAAAGGGAAAGGCAGAGTCTGGGGTAGGGCTCTTTATCAGGAATACCATTGCACGGAACATAGTTTCTGTTAGGCACGTAAATGAGCGAATAATGTGGGTAGATTTGTCAGCTGGAGGAATTAGGACAAGAATTGTGTCCGTGTATTCACCTAGTGAGGGTGCAGATGAGGATGAAGTTGACAAGTTTTATGAAGCATTGAGTGACATCGTGGTCAGGGTCAACAGCAAGGATAGAATAGTGCTAATGGGCGATTTCAATGCGAGAGTTGGGAATAGAGCTGAAGTATATGAAAGGGTGATTGGTAAATGTGGGGAAGATATGGAAGCTAATGGGAATGGGAAACATTAGCTGGACTTCTGTGCTAGTATGGGTTTAGCTGTTACGAATACATTCTTCAAGCATTAGGCTATTCACCGCTACACATGGAAGGCCTGGTGTACCAGATCCATAATAGAATTCGAATTCAGGAAATCTGTTAGGAATGTACGAGTTTTCCAGGGATTCTTCGATGATACACACCACTATCTGATCTGTAGTGAACTAAGTATCTCTAGGCCTAGGGTAGAGAAAGTGAAATCTGTCTGCAAACGAATAAGGATAGAAAATCTCCAGGACGAGAAAATTAGACATAAGTACGTGGATATGATTAGTGAGAAGTTTCGAACAGTAGACAGTAAGCAGGTTCAGGATATAGAAAGTGAATGAGTGGCATACAGGGATGCTGTAGTAGAAACAGCAAGGGAATGCCTAGGAACAACTGTTTGTAAAGATGGGAAAAGGCAAACATCTTGGTGGAATGATGAAGTGAGAGCAGCCTGTAAACGTAAAAAGAAGGCTTGTCAGAAATGGCTCCAAACAAGGGCCGAGGCAGACAGGGATTTGTACGTAGATGAAAGAAACAGAGCGAAACAAATAGTTGTTGGATCCAAAAAGAAGTCATGGGAAGATTTTGGTAATAACCTGGAAAGGCTAGGTCAAGCAGCAAGGAAACCTTTCTGGACAATAATAAAGAATCTTAGGAAGGGAGGGAAAAAGGAAATGAATAGTGTTTTGAGTAATTCAGGTGAACTCGTAATAGATCCCAGGGAATCACTGGAGAGGTGGTGGGATTATTTTGAACATCTTCTCAATGTAAAAGGAAATTGTCCTGGTGGTGTTGAAAACAGCCAAGCTTATGGGGAGGAGGAAAATGATGTTGATGAAATTATGCTTGAAGAAGTGGAAAAGATGGTAAATTAACTCCATTGTCATAAGGCAGCAGGAATAGATGAAATTAGACATGAAATGCTGAAGTATAGTGGGAAGACAGGGATGAAATGGCTTCACAGAGTAGTAAAATTAGCGTGTAGTGTTGGTAAGGTACCTTCAGATTGGACAAGAGCAGTAATTGCACCTATCTAAAAGCAAGGGAACAGGAAGGATTGTAACAACTATCGAGGTATCTCATTGATTAGTATACCAGGTAAAGTATTCACTGGCATCTTGGAAGGGAGGGTGCGATCAGTCGTTGAGAGGAAGTTGGATGAAAACCAGTGTGGTTTCAGACCACAGAGAGGCTGTCAAGATGAGATTTTCAGTTTGCGCCAGGTAACTGAAAAATGCTACGTGAGGAATAGGCAGTTGTGTTTATGTTTCATAGATCTAGAGAAAGCATATGACAGGGTACCGAGGGAAAAGATGTTCACCATACTGGGGGACTATGGAATTAAAGGTAGATTATTAAAATCAATCAAAAGCATTTATGTTGACAATTGGGCTTCAGTGAGAATTGATGGTAGAATGAGTTCTTGGTTCAGGGTACTTACAGGTGTTAGACAATGCTGCAATCTTTCACCTTTGCTGTTCGTAGTTTACATGGATCATCTGCTGAAAGGTATAAAATGGCAGGGAGTTATTCAGTTAGGTGGAAATGTAGTAAGCAGTCTGGCCTATGCTGCCGACTTGGTCTTAATGGCAGACTGTGCCGAAAGCCTGAAGTCTGATATCTTGGAACTTGAAAATAGGTGCAATGAGTATGGTATGAAAATTAGCCTCTCGAAGACTAAATTGATGTCAGTAGGTAAGAAATTCAACATAATTGAATGTCAGATTGGTGATACAAAACCAGAACAGGTCGATAATTTCAAGTATTTAGGTTGTGTGTTCTCCCAAGGTGGTAATATAGTAAGTGAGATTGAATCAAGGTCGTAAAGCTAATGCAGTAAGCTCGCAGTTGCAATCAGCAGTATTATGTAAGAAGGAAGTTAGCTCACAGACGAAACTATCTTTACATCGGTCTGTTTTCAGACCAACTTTGCTTTAGAGGAGCGAAAGCTGTGTGGACTCGGGGTATCTTATTCATAAGTTAGAAGTAACAGACATGAAAGTAGCAAGAATGATTGCTGGTACAAGCAGGTGGGAACAATGGCAGGAGGGTACTCGGAATGAGGACATAAAGGCTAATTTAGGAATGAACTCGATGGATGAAGCTGTACGCATAAACCGGCTTCGGTGGTGGGGTCATGTGAGACGAATGGAGGAGGATAGGTTACCTAGGAGAATAATGGACTCTGCTATAGATGGTAAGAGAAGTAGAGGGAGACCGAGACGACGATGGTTAGACTCTGTTTCTAACGATTTAAAAATAAGAGGTATAGAACTAAATGAGACCACGACACTAGTTGCTAATCGAGGATTGTGGCGACATTTAGTAAATTCACAGCGGCTTGCAGACTGATCGCTGAAAGGCATAACAGTCTATAATGATGATGTAATGATGATATATGTCGGTAAAAGCAGGTGAGCTCTTTGCAGTTAACCGTGTACCATCTCGGTAAAAGCAGGTGAGCTCTTTGCTGTTAACCGTGTACCATCTCGGTAAAAGCAGGTGAGCTCTTTGCTGTTAACCGTGTACCATCTCGGTAAAAGCAGGTGAGCTCTTTGCAGTTAACGGTGTACCATCTCGGTAAAAGCAGGTGAGCTCTTTGCTGTTAACGGTGTAGCATCTCGGTAAAAGCAGGTGAGCTCTTTGCTGTTAACCGTGTACCATCTCGGTAAAAGCAGGTGAGCTCTTTGCAGTTAACGGTGTACCATCTCGGTAAAAGCAGGTGAGCTCTTTGCTGTTAACGGTGTACCATCTCGGTAAAAGCAGGTGAGCTCTTTGCTGTTAACGGTGTACCATCTCGGTAAAAGCAGGTGAGCTCTTTGCTGTTAACCGTGTACCATCTCGGTAAAAGCAGGTGAGCTCTTTGCAGTTAACGGTGTACCATCTCGGTAAAAGCAGGTGAGCTCTTTGCTGTTAACGGTGTAGCATCTCGGTAAAAGCAGGTGAGCTCTTTGCTAGGAACGGTGTACCATCTCGGTAAAAGCAGGTGAGCTCTTTGCTGTTAACCGTGTGCCATCTCGGTAAAAGCAGGTGAGCTCTTTGCTAGGAACGGTGTACCATCTCGGTAAAAGCAGGTGAGCTCTTTGCTAGGAACGGTGTACCATCTCGGTAAAAGCAGGTGAGCTCTTTGCTGTTAACCGTGTGCCATCTCGGTAAAAGCAGGTGAGCTCTTTGCTGTTAACGGTGTAGCATCTCGGTAAAAGCAGGTGAGCTCTTTGCTGTTAACGGTGTAGCATCTCGGTAAAAGCAGGTGAGCTCTTTGCTAGGAACGGTGTACCATCTCGGTAAAAGCAGGTGAGCTCTTTGCTGTTAACGGTGTACCATCTCGGTAAAAGCAGGTGAGCTCTTTGCTAGGAACGGTGTAGCATCTCGGTAAAAGCAGGTGAGCTCTTTGCTGTTAACCGTGTGCCATCTCGGTAAAAGCAGGTGAGCTCTTTGCTGTTAACGGTGTAGCATCTCGGTAAAAGCAGGTGAGCTCTTTGCTAGGAACGGTGTACCATCTCGGTAAAAGCAGGTGAGCTCTTTGCTGTTAACGGTGTAGCATCTCGGTAAAAGCAGGTGAGCTCTTTGCTGTTAACCGTGTACCATCTCGGTAAAAGCAGGTGAGCTCTTTGCTGTTAACGGTGTACCATCTCGGTAAAAGCAGGTGAGCTCTTTGCTGTTAACGGTGTAGCATCTCGGTAAAAGCAGGTGAGCTCTTTGCTAGGAACGGTGTACCATCTCGGTAAAAGCAGGTGAGCTCTTTGCTGTTAACGGTGTAGCATCTCGGTAAAAGCAGGTGAGCTCTTTGCTAGGAACGGTGTACCATCTCGGTAAAAGCAGGTGAGCTCTTTGCTGTTAACGGTGTAGCATCTCGGTAAAAGCAGGTGAGCTCTTTGCTGTTAACCGTGTACCATCTCGGTAAAAGCAGGTGAGCTCTTTGCTGTTAACCGTGTACCATCTCGGTAAAAGCAGGTGAGCTCTTTGCTAGGAACGGTGTACCATCTCGGTAAAAGCAGGTGAGCTCTTTGCTGTTAACCATGTGCCATCTCGGTAAAAGCAGGTGAGCTCTTTGCTGTTAACCGTGTACCATCTCGGTAAAAGCAGGTGAGCTCTTTGCTGTTAACCGTGTACCATCTCGGTAAAAGCAGGTGAGCTCTTTGCTAGGAACGGTGTACCATCTCGGTAAAAGCAGGTGAGCTCTTTGCTGTTAACGGTGTAGCATCTCGGTAAAAGCAGGTGAGCTCTTTGCTGTTAACCGTGTGCCATCTCGGTAAAAGCAGGTGAGCTCTTTGCTAGGAACGGTGTAGCATCTCGGTAAAGGCAGGTGAGCTCTTTGCTGTTAACCGTGTACCATCTCGGTAAAAGCAGGTGAGCTCTTTGCTGTTAACGGTGTACCATCTCGGTAAAGGCAGGTGAGCTCTTTGCTGTTAACCGTGTACCATCTCGGTAAAGGCAGGTGAGCTCTTTGCTGTTAACCGTGTACCATCTCGGTAAAAGCAGGTGAGCTCTTTGCTAAGAACTAATGAGGAAATATGATGCTGTCGTTTAGTATGCTATACCTTTTTTTGTGTACGGGTCAGGAGGACGTTGCTGTTTTTTCAACAGGAATACTGCACTGTTTATTGAATTAAAAATTTATGATTTCGTTTCTTTCTCTGGCCGTATTCAAACACGAATGCTGATGGTGGACGAAGTCATAACTTGTGAGTAATTGCCATCGATATTCAGTGATACAAGAAGAACAACTAAACGGGCTGAATACGACGACATAAAAGATTAGGAAAGGGAATGTTCATCCTTATTTTGTTAGGGAGTTTCCAAGGCTCGCAGTTAATAGAAATCGCCTGGGTTGAATGGCTGGTCAAGGAATTACTTACAGCAGCATTTAACATAACAAATTTGGAAATTTTATTTCTCTCCTTTATTAAATTTGAGAGATAGAAAATATGAATGAATTACAAACTATAGAACAGGTTATTAATGAGCTCGTTAGCTCCAACAATATCGGGGATTTAAAAGTCCAGAAATGAGGTACAAAATCTTGAGATAATTGCCAAGTTATTAATTTAGAGAGAGATGATCATTATTGTTCTTGACTTGTACAATATTTTACAAATGCAAGATTTTTCCGAACAGGTGGACTACACAGGAGTCTGAGCTGCAAAATACCATAGTCTAGCCTCGGAAAGGCAATCAATTTATTCGGATACACTTAAGTCACACTAGGCAACCCATCGGGTGACCCCAATTTAGAGTGTTCATACTTGATTGCCTCATATTGGGCTTATCTATTGCTCGACAATATAACATGTAGGAGTGTTCCTAAAGGGAATAAAAACGCAGAAACAGTTACAGAATAAACAGAAGCATATTTGCCCATACTACATGGCCTTAATAGTGAAACGAAAAGGATTGCACATAATCGGCTATAAATGAAAGGCAAGGAGGTAAAGAACCTTCACTCCTCATAGGAATTGCTAGAAACCTATGTGGGCTTACGGAACGAAGGTTCAGAGGCTAATCCCATACTACAAAGGGGTGACTAAAGGGGGACACGATTTACAAAATTTTGAGGTTGAAAACTTTATTCATCCAATGCAAGGTTGAATGGGAAACGACAGAGGGTGACCACTCTTCGTTCCCTTAAATTGTACATTTCCCAGTAGGGAATAAAAACAGGGTCCTCAGACTTCGCTGGAAATCCTACATTTGAACCACTGAAACCTTCTCCTCAGGCGCTATCACACGTTTCGCTGGATGTTCTTCAAGCAGGCCGGGCCTCCGTCAAGTCGCAGTCCAAAGTACTGGAGCAATTCAGACAAGATGGCCCTGAAGTCCCCAACTTAAATAATACCGTAATGGGAAGCTTGCCGATAGGGTGGAATATATTCACAAGTAACTGATAGGTAGATTACACTCGAGGAGGAATCAGCTGAAGTGTTGAGAACTTCATTACATTACAAAAACCGTCTTCAGAAAAAAGGTTTACTAACTCCCAAAATAAATATTACTGTATCAAGTAATGGTTCATGTTTGTGGATGGTTCATGTTTGTGGGTTACTGTAGTCACGTCCTAGTTCGTGAACCATGGGCAACGGCTGAGTGGCCTAGTAAGTGGTCCTGAGGGTCGGGATACCAGTTGCTATGGAATGGGAGTGGGCATCTCGGACATATTCTGAGTCGTGGCCCTCCTTGTGCTCAGGCGGCTAGGACAATACAATCCACAGGTGGTCCATAACCCGTTAGAGGAGAGATCCTCACTTGGACTATGTGCAAGTAGGGCAGCATCCTGCTTCATGAATTTACCGAGCTCAGAACACTTTAAGCAAGCCTCGGACCTATGGGAGTAATGGAGTCCCACTCCCATTTGACAGGCGAGGGACTCCTTTCAAACAACTTGGCGAACGATGTGGAATTCGATGGGGAGCTATCAATATTAATGGGGCTTATGGAAGAAAGAAGGTAGAACTGGCTGAATCAGCAAAGAGGGTGCATCTGGATGTGCTAGGAGTAAGTGATATTCGGGTAAGGGGAGATAATGAGGAAGAGACAGGAGATTATAAGGTGTACTTGACGGGTGTTAGAAAGGGAAGGGCAGAGTCTGGGGTAGGGCTCTTTATCAGGAATACCATTGCACGCAACGTAGCTTCTGTTAGGCACGTAAATGAGCGATTGATGTGGGTAGATTTGTCAGTTGGAGGAATTAGGACTAGAATTGTCTCCGTGTATTTACCATGTGAGGGTGCAGATGAGGATGAAGTTGACAAGTTTTATGAAGCATTGAGTGACATCGTGGTCAGAGTCAACAGCAAGGATAGAATAGTGCTAATGGGCGATTTCAATGCGAGAGTTGGGAATAGAACTGAAGGATACGAAAAGGTGATTGGTAAATGTGGGGAAGAATAGTACCGTAACTTATGCAGCAACTACTCCGGTATTTCGTATAGATATACGTTCAGACTATCGCGAAGGTAATAATTTACTACATTAAAAAACACGATACGCCTGTAAACTTACATTTAAAAAGAAGTTGGAGGGATTACACGGTAATAGTTAACAGTCGTATTGTTATTGATTATTGTCGCTCCTCATATTCAAATATTGCATTGTTGGCTACAGTCGTGAAGAAAGGGTATAGTGTAGTCAAGTAAATATAAATAAAAATCAGCTGACCTTGTATTCCATTCATTTGTACTTCTGAGTAGGTAGTTAGTATCCGTAATTTATATTTCGCTCCCTCGATCTTTCAGTATTTATGAGCGGTTAGCTAATAATAATAAAGTTCATATAACCCAGTAATTGCAGTTCAAGTCCCTGGAGTAGTAGTAGTAGTAGTAGTAGTACTTTTGATAGAAATATTTGAGAAATTATTGTAGACAACCTCGTATTTTTCGGTAGGCCTAATTAAGGACACTTTTGTTTTTCTCCGTCCCGTGGAGTAGGGAAAATAATAGTAATCCACCAGCTGTAATAATCACATAACCACATTTCAGTAGAATTGTAGTGAAGATAAGGTATAATATATTAGATAGTATCTTGCCAGTTATATTCGTGTTTTTCTTCGTGTACGGCAATCCTTTTGATACTTAAGCATTTAACCAAACGCAGTGTAGTGTAGATACATTGTAGTATAGATACAGTACATGTAGATAGTGCCGTATCTTGCGTGCTATATTCGTGTGTTATCTTTCGTGTATATCTATTAGACCGTAATACTAATAATAATTTGTCTAAGCATTTAGCTTCGTTGGTAAACTTTGAGTACAGTAGTTCTTGCAAATTCCATTTCTGTTGTGCTTAGTAGTGACATACGGTACGGTACCGGTATCGTAATAGGGATGTATAGAACTAGCACCGATAGAGCGCAGTGCTGTTGTACTGGGTAAGCGCAAGGCGCTCTTCATTTGTCTCCTGTGTACTCATGCCGCTAATATCCACGAATTTAGGTTGTTTAAATTGTTATTTTCGTGACTATGCCGAGCTATTGCAGTGTTCCTCTTTGTAAAAATCAGGGAAGCTCGTTTTCGTTTCATCAGTTTCCACAAAATAAAGAAATGAGGAAGGAATGGTTACATGGTATTAGAAGGAAACATTTCGGTGAGAAGAATCTGACCGAAAATATTAAAGTGTGTTCCCATCATTTTCAACCCGGAGACTTTGTTGGGTAAGTGCGACTTACGAACGGAAATAATTCGTATTTTCTACCTATAAAGTGATTAGGCATTTCGATAACAACCACAGAATTTATGTTTCTATTTAAAGGTGAGAGAGCAAGATTAAAACCGGGCGCTGTTCCATCGCTTTTTCCATGGACCACGAACACAACAAAAAGAAGGAAGAGGCCATACACAAGAAAATCGCCGGATTACCACGATAAGCTTACAATATTGGAATCTTCAGAAATCATCCCCATTGAAGTACGGGAAGAAATCGTGAATATACCCGAAGAAGTGAATGTAACATCTGTGACTCCCATTTTCATAGACGTCAGTACTCAGACAAATACTACAGGTAATTTGGTTGTTGAGCAAATAATGAATAATCCTGATGCCGTATTGCTTTATACTGGGTTTGCAGACGTCCAACATTTTAATTTGGTGTTTGCTGTTTTTTTTGAGAAAACAGATACAATTTACAGATATTCCCTCTTGAACCCAGACTGTGTTTCTTATTGACAGTTATGAAGCTAAGGACTAACAAATCTGACCAGGAACTAGGCCTTAACTTTGGAATCCATAAAACTACTGTTGGAAGAATATTTAATGTTTGGATTAATTTCATGTACTGCCAATTTAAAGAGTTGAACATATGGCCTGATAGAGAAACTGTCCTTGAAAACAGCCCCCTTGCTTTTAGACAGAAATACCCCTCGACTAGAGTAATAATTGATGCAACTGAGATTACAATAGCAAAACCTAAGAACCCTACAACACAGCAAGCTACATTTTCTACATACAAAAATGCAAACACAACAAAGGTATTAATAGGTATAAATCCATCTGGTTTCATAAGTTTCATATCTGATGCATATGGTGGGGCAATATCAGATAGGCAGTTATTTATCAGATCAGGAATGTTGGATCTCTTGGAAGAAGGAGATTCAGTTATGGCAGATAGGGGGTTCAACATTCAGGATCTGTTATGCACTAAAGGTGTAACATTAAATATCCCACCATTTCTGAAAGGCAAAAGGCAGTTTACTCCATCAGAAAACATTGAAACAAGGAGGATAGCCTCTAAAAGAATACACATAGAACGGGCTATAGGATTTGCTAAAACATACAAAATACTGCAGTCAAAATTGCATGTCAGTAAAATTCGTCTTTCAGGGAGGATAATATTTGTATGTTTTATGTTATGCAATTTCAGGAAAACCATTATGTCAGGTTAGGATGACTGGAACAAAATATTCATGGTAAAACTTGTCTAATTTTGCCACCATTTCATGAATGAAAATGTCATCTCTCTCTATTTCCAACACTAGCATGTCAACAGCAGTGTACACAACAAAGCTACAATAAAGTCTGCCTGTAACAAACAGCTGGCCTTGCACTTGGAAGTAATGGTTGTGATTTTTCTTGAGTATCACTGCACCACTGCTCTCGCCCAAGTATGGAACACATTTGATTGAAATAGCTTCATTTTTATTACTTGGCAACCCTTTAAGTTCCAAGACTCTATCCTGTCCAATTAATCCATCACAAGATGCTGCCAGATAATGTCTGATAGGATGAATAATGAGGCCACACTTTTGGACTACATGGCCTGTTAGCTGAGAATATCTGTCCCTTGCTGAGTCTTCCATTTGAAGTCCCCATTTCATATCACTGGAGCAAAACAAACTTCCCTTGAATAAGGATTTTGCTAGGGCTTTAGGTGTTTTTGAGTGACAGATTTTCCCAAAATTACTTGCTGTCAAACGATTTTTCTCTCTTTGAACCATAGACTTTGCTGGGATTGTTGTCTAGTATTTTCCTCAATTTTCTTCCTTTCCTCATCATTGACTCTTACAAGATTTTCAGCTTGTGTCGCACATGGATCCACACCATAATGGTGGTCATGAATGACATCAAAGCAGCTGGCCTGTTCTTTTTTTAGAGCAAAAGAAAAAGCAAGCTTATGTTGGGAACTTTTCACATTACCTTCAACATATTGCTGATATCCAGGCTGATTAACTCCTGACAATGGCCTAACATCATGGCAGGGTTCCTGGAAAACTTGTTCCAAGGGCAAACATTCCACTTTCATAGGGCTAACTGGCCTCAACCGTTTGGAAGGGGGATGGTGAAAAGTTTGTAAATTTTGGGTGCATGTTTCTGAACACTGAACAATACCAGTCTTGGAGAAGTGCTCTAATGCATAGCTTACAGCAGCAATATGCTTACAACATGCCTCGGGGCCTGCTCCAGCAACACATTCACATTCCGCTCCTATAATGTCACCAGGTACTCCTAAAATAAGCTTCACATTATAGCTCTTATGTTTTGTGTACTCGGATTTCACAGCACTGCATATTAGAATTTCATCTGATTGAAAAAAACATTTTATAAACAAAACAAACTTTTCACTGAAAAGTCTGTATCCAGCATCACACAATGATTTGCAGTTGGAAACGGGTGCTCCATCTATTTCCGATTTTCTAAATACAAAATAATCCATCAAATGCACATTTGTGATGGTGATCTTCACCTTATGGCTGATAGTCAATTCTTCAAAGGAACCGGTACTAGGAAACTGAAGAAATTCACATGCCTTTGGTGGTGGACAAGGCTGTATCTCCAGTTTCATGTAAGCCATCAACCTAAAAAAATACGTGAATTGAAGACTATATGCAAGTAGAGTAAATGCGTATTTAAATCTCTATTTATGATTTAAGTCTTGTGGAGGTATATTTATATATTTCTCAATGTACAATAATCAAGTAATTGTATTCTTTAGGAAAAGGCATGCTGACTCCTATTTATTATTTAGATAATAAAGCGTGTTAGAATTTTGTAATTACCGCTGTACTAATTCTTCCTTCCTCCCGCTAGTTTTAGCGCCTCTGGTCCGTAGCTCATTTTGCAGCTGTTTAACGCTTAAACGCTGAAAATCGTCCATAATATACTAGGGGATATACCTGTACAAATAATTAATATAGTCTTGGAGTAAAATTAGAGAATATATAGTAGGCTTTAGCTTAGGAAACTCGATCACAATCTGTATATTTCTCGCAGCTGACTGGGAGAAACATAAGACGATCGCCTTGCGCTTACCCAGTAGTACACGAGCGCTATCTGGCGCGAACTTTCTCCGCCTACATCCCTATTAGGATACGTCTGAAAGTAGTTTAAAAATTACTGTAGTGTACTGTACAGTAGTATACGAGTAATATCCTAAAGAATTTAGTGTGCTTATTTTATTATTGTAAAATATTTGTGTAGTACTGGTGTGGTAGAGGTATCCGTAGAAACTCTTACTAAAACATTGTTGAAATTAGGATAGGCTTAATTGCAGTTTGGAATTGTGTAGTTCTTGTGTATTACTTTCGATATTCAGTAATTAACAGCAGTTTTTATCCTGTTAGGGGTTGTAGGATTTAAAAAAAATAGAGTACGACTAAGTAGTATTGTAGTGTAGTAGTATATTAATTACCTTATTGTTGTGTACTATCCCAGACAATATATCCCTCCGTTCATTTATTTTTTTGCAAATAAGTTATTTTATTTTTTTAATTTAAAATTTTCCCCCCGTAAAGAATGGCTAAGGAGCGCGAGTGTACTTATTGTGGGTGTGGTGAGGCATTGAGGGGTATGAGGGAGGAGTTGGAAAGTTTGAGGGAGATAATTAGGATTCTCACAGAAGACGGGAAGGAAGATAGGACTCCCTCAAACAATGTACAGGTTACAGTAGGTGTACAAGAGGGAGGGGAAGGAAAGGGAGGAGTTGTAGAAGACAGGTGGTCTAATGTTCTGAGGGGAAGGAGATAGCAGGCCAAGGGCTCTATTCAGGATCAGAATTCAGGACAGGTGTCTGTGCGAAATCGGTACGAGTCACTCCAGGTAGAACAACAGAGGGAAGATGAGGGACAGGGAACTGTTGCTGAGATGCGTGGAAGTAGTAGGAAGGGAAAAGGTAGGAAAGGGAAATGTAGAGTAGAGGATAGGAAAAGACAGGTGGAACAGGGTCATGGGATGGAGAAAAGGGAGGAGGAAGTAGCTTCTGCAGCTATCAGGAAAGTTAGGGCTGACCAGGAGGGGAGGGGATCAAATGAGGTGGGTAGGGTTGAGGCTCTGGTCATGGGGGATTCCATCGTTAGACACGTGGGGAACGTGTGTGGAGGAAAGGGAACCAGGGTAGAATGTTATCCAGGAATTAGGTTGAGGCAGATGTTGAGGAAAGTAGAAGAGAGGGAGGAGGGGAAGGAGAAGGTGGTAGTGTTTCACGTTGGTACCAACAACGTAAGGCAAGCTGATATAAGTACCAACATAGTTGGAGATGTGTGGGATCTGGTAAATGCAGCACGGGTGAAGTTTAAGAAAGCGGAGATTGTTATTAGTGGAATACTGTGTAGGAGGGATACTGACTGGAGGGTGATTGGGGATTTAAATGAGACTATGGAGTGGGTATGTGGGAAACTGGGAGTGAAATTTCTAGATCCTAATGGGTGGGTAGGAGAAAGGGATCTGCGCACGGATGGCCTTCGTTTAAACCGTAGTGGTACGTATAAGTTAGGAAATTTGTTTGGAAGGGTACTGGTAATATCGAGGTACATTCAGGGAAACGGGATGGCCTAGGGAGCGGTGATAAGGGAACAGGGAACTGGAAATCAAGTAGGGATGACATAAAATTGTTAGTGTTGAACTGTAGAAGTATTGTAAAGAAAGGAATAGAATTAAGTAATTTAATAGATATATATTCACCAGATATTGTAATAGGAGTTGAATCATGGCTGAGAAATGATATAATGGATGCAGAAATTTTCTCACGTCACTGGAGTGTGTATCGTAGAGATAGGATAGGAAAGGTGAGAGGGGGAGTTTTCATTCTGGTGAAAGAAGAATTTGTAAGCTACGAAAAAGTTAAAGATGAGACACATGGAATTCTAGGTATAAGGCTCATTTCTAAAGATAATAGGCAACTTGATATATTTGGAGTGTACAGATCGGGAAAGGGTAGCACTGATGCGGATTCGGATTATTTGATAGGATAGTCAGCTATGTGGGAAACGACATGGAAAGAAATGTGATTGTAGCGGGAGATCTGAATTTGCCAGATGTCAATTGGGAAGGAAATGCGAACGACAGGAAGCATGACCAACAAATGGCAAATAAGTTAATATGGGAAGGACAGCTGATTCAGAAAGTGATGGAACCAACCAGAGGGAAAAATATTTTGGATGTGGCGCTGATAAAACCAGATGAGCTCAATAGGGAAACTGAAGTAATAGATGGTATTAGTGATCATGAAGCTGTTTTTATGGTAGTTAAAAATAAATGTGATAGAAAGGAAGGTCTTAAAAGTAGGACTGTTAGGCAGTACCATATGGCTGATAAAGCAGGTATGAGGCAGTTTCTAAAAAGTAACTATGATCGGTGGAAAACGGTAAATAAAAATGTAAACAGACTCTGGGATGGGTTTAAAGAAATTGTTGAGGAATGCGAAAACAGGTTTGTACCTTTAAGGGTGGTAAGGAATGGTAAAGACCCACCTTATTATAATAGAGAAATAAAGAGACTAAGAAGGAGGTGCAGACTGGAAAGAAATAGAGTTTGAAATGGCTGTGGAAGTAAGGAGAAATTGAAGGAACTTACTAGAAAATTGAATCCAGCAAAGAAGGCAGCTAAGGATAACATGATGGCAAGCATAATTGGCAGTCATACAAATTTTAGTGAAAAATGGAAGGGTATGTATAGGTATTTGAAGGCAGAAACAGGTTCCAAGAAGGACATTCCAGGAATAATTAATGAACAAGGGGAGTGTGTATGTGAGGATCTTCAAAAGGCAGAAGTATTCAGTCAGCAGTATGTAAAGATTGTTGGTTACAAGGATAGAGGAAGAGACTAAGGCCAAAGAAGTAATAAAATTTACGTATGATAACAATGACATTTACAATAAGATACAAAAGTTGAAAACTAGAAAAGCGGCTGGAATTGATCAGATTTCTGGGGATATACTAAAGACAATGGGTTGGGATATAGTACCATATCTGAAGTACTTATTTGATTTGTTTGGCTGAAGGAGATATACCAGATGAATGGAGAGTTGCTATAGTAGCCCCTGTGTATAAAGGAAAGGGTGATAGACATAAAGCTGAAAATTACAGGCCAGTAAGTTTGACATGCATTGTATGTAAGCTTTGGGAAGGCATTCTTTCTGATTATATTAGACATGTTTGTGAAATTAATAACTGGTTCGATAGAAGGCAATTCGGTTTTAGCAAAGGTTATTCCACTGAAGCTCAACTTGTAGGATTCCAGCAAGATATATTAGATATCTTGGATTCTGGAGGTCAAATGGACTGTACCGCGATTGACATGTCTAAAGCATTTGATAGGGTGGATCATGGGAGACTACTGGCAAAAATGAGTGCAATTGGACTAGACAAAAGAGTGACTGAATGATTTGCTATATTTCTAGAAAATAGATCTCAGAGAGTTAGAGTAGGTGAAGCTTTGTCTGACCCTGTAATAGTTGAGAGGGGAGTTTCTCAGGGCAGTGTTATCGGACCTTTATGTTTTCTTATATATATAAATGATATGAGTAAAGGAGTTGAATCGGAGGTAAGGCTTTTTGCGGATGATGTTATTCTCTATAGAGTGATAAATAAGTTACAAGTTTGTGAGCAACTGCAACGTGACATCGGAAATATTGTGAGATGGACAGCAGGCAAGGGTATGTTGATAAACGGGGCTAAAAGTCAGGTTGTGAGTTTTACAAATAGGAAAAGTCCTCTCAGTTTTAATTACTGCGTTGATGGGGTGAAAGTTCCTTTTGGGGATCATTGTAAGTATCTAGGTGTTAATATAAGGAAAGATCTTCACTGGGGTAATCACATAAATGGGATTGTAAATAAAGGGTACCGATCTCTGCACATGGTTATGAGGGTGTTTAGGGGTTGTAGTAAGCATGTAAAGGAGAGTACATATAAGTCTCTGGTAAGACCCCAACTAGAGTATGGTTCCAGTGTATGGGACCCTCACCAGGAATACCTTATTCAAGAACTGGAAAAAATCCAAAGAAAAGCAGCTCGATTTGTTCTGGGTGAGTTCCTACAAAAGAGTAGCGTTACAAAAATGTTGCAATGTTTGGGTTGGGAAGAATTGAGAGAAAGAAGAAGAGCTGCTCGACTAAGTGGTATGTTCCGAGCTGTCAGCGGAGAGATGGCGTGGAATGACATTAGTAGACGAATAGGTTTGAATGGCGTCTATAAAAGTAGGAAAGATCACAATATGAAGATAAAGTTGGAATTCAAGGGCACAAACTGGGGCACATATTCATTTATAGGAAGGGGAGGTAGGGATTGGAATAACTTACCAAGGGAGATGTTCAATAAATTTCCAATTTCTTTGAAATCATTTAAGAAAAGGCTAGGAAAGCAACAGATAGGGAATCTGCCACCTGGGCGACTGCCCTAAATGCAGATCAGTATTGTTTGATTGATTGATTGATTGATTGATTGATTGATTGATTAATTGATTGATTGATTGATTGATTGATATGGAAGCTAATGGGAATGGGAAGCGTTTGCTGGACTTCTGTGCTAGTATGTGTTTAGCTGTTACGAATACATTCTTCAAGCATAAGGCTATTCACCGTTAAACATGGGAGGCTAGGGGTACCAGATCCATAATAGACTATATCTTAACAGACTTTGAATTCAGGAAATCTGTTAGGAATGTACGAGTTTTTCGCGGATTTTTCGATGATACAGACCACTGTCTGATCTGTAGTGAACTAAGTATCTCTAGGCCTAGGGTAGAGAAAGTGAAATCTGTCTGCAAACGAATAAGGGTAGAAAACCTCCAGGACGAGGAAATTAGACAGAAGTACATGGATATGATTAGTGAGATGTTTCGAACAGTAGACAGTAAGCAGTTTCAGGATATAGAAAGTGAATGGGTGGCATACAGGAATGCTGTAGTAGAAACAGCAAGGGAATGCCTAGGAACAACTGTGTGTAAAGATGGGAAAAGGCGAACAGCTTGGTGGAATGATGAAGTGAGAGCAGCCTGTAAACGTAAAAGGAAGGCTTATCGGAAATGGCTCCAAACAAGGGCGGAGGCAGACAGGGATTTGTACGTAGATGAAAGAAACAGAGCGAAACAAATAGTTGTTGAATCCATGGGAAGATTTTGGTAATAACCTGGAAAGGCTAAGTCAAGCAGCAGGGAAACCTTTCTGGACAGTAATAAAGAATCTTAGGAAGGGAGGGAAAAAGGAAATGAACAGTGTTTTAAGTAATTCAGGTGAACTCATAATAGATCCCAGGGAATCACTGGAGAGGTGGATTGAATATTTTGAACATCTTCTCAATGTAAAAGGAAATCATCATGGTGGTGTTGCAAACAGCCAAGCTCATGGGGAGGAGGAAAATGATGTTGGTGAAATTATGCTTGAGGAAGTGGAAAGGTTAGTAAATAAACACCATTGTCATAAGGCAGCAGGAATAGATGCAATTAGACCTGAAATGGTGAAGTATAGTGGGAAGGCAGGGATGAAATGGCTTCATAGAGTAGTAAAATTAGCGTGGAGTGTTGGTAAGGTACCTTCAGATTGGACAAAAGCAGTAATTGCACCTATCTATAAGCAAGGGAACAGGAAGGATTGCAACACCTATCGAGGTATCTCATTGATTAGTATACCAGGCAAAGTATTCACTGGCATCTTGGAAGGGAGGGTGCGATCAGTCGTTGAGAGGAAGTTGGATGAAAACCAGTGTGGTTTCAGACCACAGAGAGGCTGTCAGGATCAGATTTTCAGTATGCGCCAGGTAATTGAAAAATGCTTCGAGAGGAATAGGCAGTGGTGTTTATGTTTCATAGATCTAGAGAAAGCATATGACAGGGTACCGAGGGAAAAGATGTTCGCCATACTGGGGGACTATGGAATTAAAGGTAGATTATGAAAATCAATCAAAAGCATTTATGTTGACAATTGGGCTTCAGTGAGAATTGATGGTAGAATGAGTTCTTGGTTCAGGGTACTTACTGGAGTTAGACAAGGCTGTAATCTTTCACCTTTGCTGTTCGTAGTTTACATGGATCATTTACTGAAAGGTATAAAATGGCAGGGAGGGATTCAGTTAGGTGGAAATGTAGTAAGCAGTTTGGCCTATGCTGACGACTTGGTCTTAATGGCAGACTGTGCCGAAAGCCTGCAGTCTAATATCTTGGAACTTGAAAATAGGTGCAATGAGTATGGTATGAAAATTAGCCTCTCGAAGACTAAATTGATGTCAGTAGGTAAGAAATTCAACAGAATTGAATGTCAGATTGGTGACACAAAGCTAGAACAGGTCGATAATTTCAAGTATGTAGGTTGTGTGTTCTCCCAGGGTGGTAATATAGTAAGTGAGATTGAATCAAGGTGTAGTAAAGCTAATGCAGTGAGTTCGCAGTTGCGATCAGCAGTATTACGTAAGAAGGAAGTTAGCTCACAGACGAAACTATCTTTACATCGGTCTGTTTTCAGACCAACTTTGCTTTACGGGAGCGAAAGCTGGGTGGACTCAGGATATCTTATTCATAAGTTAGAAGTAACAGACATGAAAGTAGCGAGAATGATTGCTGGTACAAACAGGTGGGAACAATGGCAGGAGGGTACTCGGAATGAGGATTTCAAGTCTAATTTAGGAATGAACTCGATGGATGAAGCGGTACGCATAAACCGGCTTCGGTGGTGGCGTCATGCGAGGCGAATGGAGGAGGATAGCTTACCTAGGAGAATAATGGACTCTGTTATGGAGGATAAGAGAAGTAGAGGGAGACCAAGACGACGATGGTTAGACTCTGTTTCTAACTATTTAAAGATAAGAGGTATAGAACTAAATGAGGCCACAACACTAGTTGCAAATCGAGGATTGTGGCGACGTTTAGTAAATTCTCAGAGGCTTGCAGACTGAACGCTGAATGGCATAACAGTCTATAATGATAATGTATATATGTATGTAAGTAGTTAGTTTTTAGTTCGGGAGAGTGGGCTAACAAATCGATGGTAGAGCCATCAAACTGTAGAAGACGAAATTCTTTGGGAGTTTACAAGTTGAAATCCGTAGGCATAGCTGGCCGTAGAGAAGACGCGCAGTTTAAATAGCAGGGGAAGTTGTATCCCTGGTACAATTATTATTATTATTATTATTATTATTATTATTATTATTATTATTATTATTATTATTATTATTGAATACATAGTAGTTGTGGTGCTTACTTACGGTAGGTATTATGACAACGAGGTAAACCTAAAAACGTCAATTATCTAACAATAGCAAATACATAATAGTCGGTTCCATTACAAGACTCGTTACAATCTTGTTAAATTATTACAATTCGTATTTTTTAATTTTGTTGAATAATAGCCTGGAATACGTTTTTAAAGTTCTTAATTTTCAAGAAAATGTGTAAAAATTATTATGTTAATTACTTTAATCCGGCTCCATGGCTAAATGACGGGACTCGTGTATCGGAGAGAAGAGATCACTTCACATATAGTTTTCTTCCGACTCTATGATATTAGGGCTGCGTACGTTCCTTTATGATTTTTTTCTCATTTTTGATAATCATATTCACTATTTTCCTTGTCGATATGGAGCGATGGGTCATAGTCGGAATAGTAAAACTGTGTAAAACATGAATGATCTGAAAGTGTATTCTCTATCATTTTTGTTGTGTAGTACTTTTCGATAGGACCAATAACATAGGTATTAAAAATTTAAATTTTCGTCACCTTCCCCTAAACTACCATTTCATCCAGCGTGAATAAAATTGTTTATTGTCTAGACTGCAGGACCTTATTCTCTGACTTTTCTCCCATTTTCTCGTTGTTCTGCGTTGATTAGGACTTAGCAACAAAAAATCGAAATTCATGAATATGCCTGTTATCATAGCCGGTACGGAAAAGACATCAGACATAAATGACCAGAAATTTAATTCTGTATAACTTTACTTAGGTATTATATATAGAGAGGACCACTAATAAAGTAGATAATTGATTATTACATTTTAGGTCTTCCCCTGAACTACCATTTCACTTGGCGTGAATAAAATTGTTTATAGCCCCTGAACTACCATTTCACTTGCCGTGAATAAAATTGTTTATAGCATACATTGTAGTGTCTCATTCGCCGACTTTACTTACCCATTTTTATTAAGTTCTCTTCAGCCATTTTTCTCGTAATGCTCCTAGATATGTACAGACAGACCGACAGACAGACATGCCGGAAATTTGAAAAGTCATTTCCTTATGACTGTGGAAAAAAATACAATTATTTTCAAATTCTGAGCAATGTATAGACAAAACTTAGGCTCGGAGATGGGTCATTGAGCGCCAGAAGGGATTCTCAGTGGGCATAAAGATGCTGAGTAGAAGTATTCGCTGCCCATGAAGATTGGGAGAAATCTAAGCGCCGCCTGGAAGGAGATATTTATGAGTCTCTTAGGACGGGAGGGTGAACTAGGGGAGACACTCCTGCAGAAATCCGCTCGTTGCGAGCTACATCGCAAAATTGTTCAACGGTAAGCTGGTAGGAAAACTTTCCACTTACTTCCACACGACGATCTCTCCATACAAGTTAATGTTGTGGTATGAGCCAACGACTACAAGCTATTTCTCGGCGTAGCACTCCGGATGATCTGTAATTTTAGTTGGAAGAAGAAGCGCTGCTTCCAGGGATCACTGTAAGTACCTAGCAAAGGTTATAGATCTCTTCATACGGTTGTGAGTAGATCTGGGATCACATATGTTGTTCCCTTGCAGCAGTTATATGTTGTCAAACCACTGTGTTATATTTGTAGGTATTCAGTCTCCTCGGATATGCATTTAGGTGGAAGATTCGCTACCAGTAGTTTACCTAGTCTTTTTCTAAATTCTTGAACATCTCCCTTGGTAATTATTCCAATCCCTAACTCCTCTTCCTATAAACCAGCATTGTCCCCTATTTGTCCACTTATATTCCAAATTTATCTTCATATTCTGATCTTTCCCACTTTTAAAAACACCACTTAAACGTATTCGTCTACTGACGTCATTAGACGCCATCTCTATACCTTCAGCACGGAACGTACCACTTAATCGAGCAGCTCGTCTCCTTTCTTCCTACCGCTGTTTTGGATTTTTTCAGTTCTCAAATCAAGTAAACTTGATGAACCATACTCTATATGCCCTCTCCTTGACAACCTTATTATAACCCCTAAATAAGCTCATGAGCATGTGCAGAGGTCTGTATGCTCTATTTACAATCCCATTTATGTGATTACCCTAACGAAGATCTTTCTGTATATTAACACCTAAGTACTTACAATAATCCCATAAGGGGCCGATGACCTTACCTATTAGGCTTCTTTAAACACAAAGCATTATCATCGTCAAGGAATTTTCACTCCATCAATTCAGTAAATAAACCTGAGAGGACTTTTCCTGTTTGTGAATCTCACAACCTGATTTTTAAACCCGTTTATCATCATACCATTGCCTACTGTCCATCTCACAACATTATCGAGGTCATTTTGCAGTTGCTCACAATCTTGTAACTTACTTATTACTCTTTACAATATAACATCTTATTTCATTTCGTCACTCATATTATTTATATGTATAGAAGAAGATATAAAGGTCCAACAATACAGGATCAGGTAAAGCTTCGTCTAATCTAAATCTCTGAGTTCTACTTTCTAGAAACGTAGCCATCCATTCAGACTCTCGTTTGTCTAGTCCATTTGGAATTAGTTTTGCCAGTAGTCTCCCATGATCCACCCTATCAAATGCTTTAGACAGGTCAATCGCAATACAGTCCATTTGACCTCCTGAATCCAAGATATCTGCTATATCCTGGTGGAATCATACAAGTTGAGCTTCAGTGGAATAACGTTTCCTAAATCACGACTACCATATATCGAACTAGTTATTAATTTAGCATATATGACTAATATAATCAGAAATAATGTTTTCCCAAAGCTTACATGTAACACATGTCAAACTAATTGACCTGTAATTTTCGACTTTATGTATATCAGCCTTTCGTTCATGCACAGGGGCTAGTATAGCAACTCACCATGCCTTTGTTATAGCTCCTTTATGTAAAAAGAAATCAAATATGTACTTCAGATATTTTACAATATCCCAACCCACTGTCTTTAGTATATCCCCAGAAATCTGTCAATTCTAGCTGCTTTCTTAGTTTTCAAATGTTGTATCGTATTGTAAATGTCTTTGTTATCGTAGGTAAATTTCAGCACTTTGATACTATTAGTCACCAATGTGCACATTATTCTTGTAATAAAAAATCTTTAGGTACTACTGAGTGAATACTTCTGCCTTCTCTAGATCGTTACATACATACTCCACTTGTTCATTAATAAGTCGTGGAATGTCCTTCTTGGAACCTGTTTCTGCCTTAAAGTACCTATATATACCCTTCCATTTTTCACTAAAATATGCATGACTGCCAATTATGCTTGCCATCATGTTATACTTAGCTGACTTCCTTGCAAGATTCAATTCCCTAGTAAATTACTTCATTTTCTCCTTAATTCCACAACTATTTCTAATTCTACTTCTTTCCAATCTGCACCTCCTTTCTAGTCTCATCATTTCTGTGTTATAACAAGCGGGTCTTGTTGTTTGAGTTATTAGACTGGTTTGATGCAACCCTTCATGCCAGCCTATTCTATGCTAACAATTCATTTCTACATAATTGCTGCAATTTACGTCTGTTATAATCTGGTAGTCATATTTATACCTTGGTCTACATCTAGTGTTTTTCGCCTACACTTCCCCCAGAAACCAACTGCACAAGTCTTAAGATGTGTCCTATCATTCTACCTCTTCTTCTCGTGAAATGTAGCCAAATCGATCTCCTCTCACCAATTCGATTCAGAATCTCTTAATTCCTGATTCGATGTATCCATGTCACGTTCAGCATCATTTAGCCACGCTCCTCTATCAATGTTCAAAGTGAGCAAATTTCTCTTCTTAAGAAAGGCCTTCCTGCCTTGTGCTGTGTCCACCTTACTTCTACCATCGTTAGTTATCTGCATCACCTAACTCCATTACTTCTGTTTTCTGTTTATTTTCATCTTGTACTTCTCATCCACACCATTCAGCAATATCTCTAAATATTCTGCAGTCTGAGATAAAATAACAATAAAATCTCAGGGTTTGATTTCTCCTCCTTGGATTGTAATTCCCTTTCCAAATGCCTCTTTGATCTCTTTTCTTGCCCGTTCTGTATAAACAATAAAAAGGAGTGAGAAGGGGGGGGGATGCAAACTGATTGCTGCTTCTTTCTCAAAGCCCTAGATTCTTATCATTGCAGTCTGATTTTTATGCACATTGTAGATAATTCTATGTTCTCGGTATCTGATCCCGATCATCTTCAGAATCTCAAATAGCTTGGTCCAATCAACCTTATCAAATGCTATTTCCAGATCTACGAAAGCCACATCCTTGGCCTTCTTAATTCGATCCTCTAAGATCATACGTAAAGTCAGGATTGCTATACGTGTTCCGACATTTCTTCTGAAGCCAAATTGATCTTCTCCCAACTCAGTTTCAACTTGTCTTTCCATTCTTCGTAAATAGTACGTGTTAACATTTTGCAGGCGTGAGATACTAATCTAATGATGTGGTAGTTTGAATACTGGTCAGAAGCGACCGGCTTTCTTGGGAATAAGAGTAATAACATTCTGCCGAAAATCGGATGAGATTTCTGCTGTCTCACACATCTTACACACAAAATGGAATAACCTCGAGCCGCGCTGAATGGCTCACACGGTTGAAGAGCTGGCCTTCTGACCCCAACTTGGCAGATTCGATCCTGGCTCAGTCCGGTGGTATTTGAAGGCGCTGAAATACGTCAGACTAGTGTCGGTAGATTTACTGGCACGTAAAAGAACTCCCGTGGGACAAAATTCCGGCACCACGGCGTCTCCGAATACCGAAAAAGAAGTTAGTGGGATGTAAAGCAAATAGCATTAGCACATTAATTAATAACCACGCCATGCTGGTTTCTCCTAAGGCAGTCAGTAATTCTGAGAGAATACCATCAATTCCAGGGCCCTTGTTCCTATTTCGATCTCTCAAAGATCTATCAAATTCTGATCTCAAAATTTGATCTCCCATTTCATCAGCATTTACCTTGATACAACTGTCAGATATGTTCCTGCCATTTTTCTGCCTTCTCTTCTTTCCCAGAAGTGGTTTTCCATATGAACTGTTAATATTCATACACCTACTTTTCCTTTCTCCAAAGATTTCCTCGATTTTCCTGTATGCAGCATCTACCTTTCCTAGGACCGTACAACCTTCAACATCCTTGCACTTATTCTTCAGCCATTATTCCTTAGCTGACCTGCACTTTTTGTCTACTTCATTCTTTAAATGCCTTCATTTGTTTTTGCCCTCTTCACTTTTTGCACTCTTGTATTTTAGTCGTTCATGAAACGGACCATGTATCTCCTGAGTTATCCACTGATTCTTAGTTGTTTATCCTATCCTCCCAACATTTTTTTAGCAGCCCTAATGACCTCATTCTTCACGACTGTCCATTCTTGCCTTATTGTGTTTCCTTCAGCCTTTTTCATTTAGTCCTTGTGCAACAAGTTCGTTGGAACTATCCCTCACGCTCTTTTCTTTCAACTTGCCTAGATTCCATCTTCTTGCATTCCTCCCTTTCTCCAAATTCTTCAACTTCAGTTGTGATCGGAGTCCACGTCTGCTCCTCGGAAAGGTTTGTAATCCAACACATGGCTTCTGAATCGCTGCCTAATCATAACGATGTTGCAAAGAATTTGAAAATTTAATTAACATCTCCCTTGGTAAATTATTTCAAACCGTTACTGCTCTTTCTATCATCATTTAAGAAAAGGCTAGGAAAACAACAGATAGGGAATCAGCCACCTGGGAGACTACCCTAAATACAGATAAGTAGTGATTGATTGATTGATTGATTGATTGATTGATTGATTGATTGATTGATTGATTGATTGATTGATTGATTGATTGATTGATTGATTGATTGATTGATTGATTGATTGATTGATTGATTTGCTGAGAGTTAGAAGTGACAACTTGTCCCACTGGAGTTATTCAACGTACCACTCAGCGTAGTTGCAGAACAAAGTGAAATAGTACACTATGTTTCCTAATACTCAGTTCAAAAATATAGGGAAGCTTGTCTTTGAATGTATGCCATGCTCCACAAAACAAACTAAACCTTTATTCTTTACCGTTGAAGTATACAAAAGAACGTCGGTGGATTCGCGTTCATTTTTAGAACACAAACCTAAAAGTCCAAATTGAGGCGAAAACAAAGTGATACCAGTCCTCCAGGGTAGATTTTTATCACAGTTGGAGAGCTTCACTATGGAGTATGTCTTCCACGAGCATTTATCACAGCTTGGCACCTACGTGGCATGCTCCGTATAAGTCGAGGTCTTGGAGAGTGTGTCGTGGAACACATGCTCGATGGGACTCACTACTGGCCATCCCATCTTTTGAATGTCCAGTTCTCGCAAGACACCTGTGGTGATGCGTGCGACATGAGCCGTGGCATTGTCGTGCATGAGTACGAATTCAGGACTAACACCGTATGCAGCAACCAGCACATGCTGTAGCAGTATCTGCTCGATGTACCCCGCAGCGATAAGAATTCCACGGACGACGACAAGACCCGTACGGCCGTCAATACTGATGCCACCCCACACCATCACAGAACCTTGTCCGAATCGGTCGCCTTCCTGGACAACATTAGGCATGTACTGCCCACCACGGCATCTCCATACACGTTGACGTCCATCACGCTGTGTCAGGGGAAATCTGGGATCGTCCGTGAACAACACAGGTCTCCATTGGCGAAGTTGCCAGTTGACGTGGTTACGGGCAAACAGAAGGCGAGCTGCGCGATGTTGCTGCGTTAAACGGGGCACTAGAACAGGATGTCTGGGTAGTAAGGACACTTCTCTTAACCTTTTCCTTACTGTCTGGTCATACACCGTGACTCCAGTGACCATCCTGTGGTCTTGTTGAAATTCTCTGGCAGTTGCTGAACGACGCCGCAACGCACAGATGGTCAGATATCAGTCATCCTGTGGGGTCGTCATGCGTCCACGACCTTGTCCAACCCTCCGTGTGAACTGGCATGTCTCATAGTAGCGATTCCACATGCGTTGAATAACTGATAGACATTGAGATCCACAGCAACACGACGAAAAGTCCAAACGTCCTGGATCAAAGTGACGGCCCTTGCGACTCGAACCTCGATAAGATGTCTCATGGTATGTGCTGGTTTACGTACAACGTGCTCAAATGACCGCAGTAGTCTGTGTAGGCCTACCTCACAACGACACACGGACGCACAGCTATTCACTTTGTTTTGAGGGGTCACCTGATATTTTAATGCATGGCTCCGCTTACAAATGGAGTATAACTTCGATTTGACATACCCTGACTAGCTAAGGTCTCAAGGTACGACCATTGGAACCATATCTACCAAGTAAAGGTTAACATATCAGACGTTGCAAATCATATTCCTCTATTTTTTTAACTCTGTATATTATCAAAAGGACCGTACTGATACCATATATCGTACCTTCCTTCCTCCCACTGAAACATCACTAAGTGGACTTTTCTGTCTCGGTAGTTCTGTTGAGTAGTATCCTTTCGGTAGTTGCAAGGGCGGCAGTCTAGATGATTGACTGGTACGGCCTTGTAATAATACTTAACATGGCTTAGCTGTGTTGATACTGCTACACGGCTGAAAGCAACAGGAAACTACAGCCGTAACTAACTCCCGAGGTCATGCATCTCTCTCTGTATGAATGATGTAATGACGATGGCCTCCTTCCGGGTAAAATATTCCGGAGGTAAACTAGTCCCCCATTCGGATCTCTGGGTGGGGACTACACGAGAGGGGGCGATCATCAGGAAGATGGATACTGACATTCTGCGAGTCGGAGCGTGGAATGTTAGAGGTTTGAATCGTTGTGGTAGATTAGAGAATCTGAAAAGGGAAATGGAGAGACTAAAGTTAGATGTAGTTGGTATAAGTGAAGTACGTTGGCAGGAAGAACGGTATTTGAGGTCAGGCGACTACCGAATTATCAACACAAAATCAAACAGGGGAAATGCAGGAGTTGGTTTAATAATGAATAAGAAAATAGGGCAGTGGGTAAGCTACTACGACCAGCGGAGTGAAATAATTATTGTCGTCAAGATGGACACCAAACCAATGCCCACCACAATAGTCCAGGTTCATATGCCTACTAGTTCAGCGGATGATGAGGAAATCGAAAGAATATATGAAGAGATAGAAGATTTAATACAATATGCAAAAGGCGGCGAGAATCTAATTGTGTTGGGAGACTGGAATGCAGTGGTAGGCCAAGAAAGAGAAGGTAACAGTAGGAGAATTTGGATTGGGACAAAGGAACGAAAGAGGAAGTCGGCTGGTTGAATTCTGCACTGATCATAATTTAGTCCTTGCCAATACTTGGCTCAAACCCCACAAACGACGGCTGTATACGTGGATGAGACCTGGGTACACTGGAAGGTATCAGATAGATTTCATTATGATTAGGCAGAGATTCAGAAACCAGGTGTTGGATTGCAAAACTTTCCCAGGAGCAGACGTGGACTCTAGCCACAACTTGTTGGTCATGAAATGCCATTTGAAGTTGAAGAAATTGAAGAAAGGAAAGAATGCAAAAAGATGGGATCTAGACAAGTTGAAAGAAAGAAGTGTGAGGGATTGTTTCAAGGAACATGTTACACAAGGGCTAAATTAAAAGGCTGAAGGAAACACAATAGAGGAAGAGTGGATAGTCATGAAAAATGAAGTCAGTAGGGCTGCTGAAGAAATGTTAGGAAGGAAGAAAAGATCAACTAAGAATCAGTGGATAACTCAGGAGATATTAGACCTGATTGTTGAACGACGAAAATACATGAATGCTAGAAATGAAGAGGGCAGAAAAGAATACAGGCGGTTAAAGAATGAAGTGGATAGAAAGTTCAAGGTAGCTAAGGAAGAATGGCTGAAGGAGAAGTGCAAGGATGTCGAAGGTTGTACGGTCCTGGGAAAGGTAGATGCTGCATACAGGAAAATCAAGGAAACCTTTGGAGAAAGGACATCTAGGTGTATGAATATTAAGAGCTCAGATGGAAAGCCACTTCTAGGGAAAGACGACAAAGCAGAAAGATGGCAAGAACGTATCCAACAGTTGTATCAAAGTAATGATGTAGGTAATTTGGTTCTGGAACATGAAGAGGCTGTTGTTGCTGATGAAATGGGAGACCCAATTTTGAGGTCAGAGTTTGACAGAGCTGTGAGTGACATAAATAGGAACAAGGCACCTGTAATTGATGACATTCCCTCTGAATTACTGACTGCCTTAGGAGAAACCAGCATGGCAAGGTTATTCCATTTAGTGTGTAAGATGTATGAGACAGGAGAAATCTCATCCGATTTTCGGCAGAATATTGTTATACCTATTCCCAAGAAAGCCGGTGCTGACAGGTGTGAAAACTACCGCACCATTAGTTTAGTATCTCATGCCTGAAAACTTTTAACACGTATTATTTACAGAAGAATGGAAAAACAAGTGGAAGCTGAGTTGGGAGAAGATCAGTTTGGCTTCAGAAGAAATGTAGGAACACGTGAAGCAATCGAATCAAGAAGGACAAGCCCACGTACATGGCATTCGTAGATCTAGAAAAAGCATTCGATAATGTTGACTGAGCCAAGCTATTTCAGATTCTGAATATGATTGGGATCAGGTACCGAAAAACGAAGAATTATCTACAATCTGTATAAAAATCACTCTGCAGTGATAATAATCGAGGGCTTTGAAAAAGAAGCAGCAATCCGGAAAGGAGTGAGGCAAGGCTGCAGTTTGTCCCCCTCCTTTTCAATGGTTACGTAGAACAGGCAGTACAGGAAATCAAAGAGGAATTTGGAAAGGGAATCACAACCCAAGGAGAAGAAATCAAAACCTTAAGATTTGCCGATGATATTTTTATTTTATCTGAGCCTGCAGAAGATCTTGAGAAGCTGCTGAATGGTATGGACGAAGTCTTGTGTAAGGAGTACAAGATGAAAATATATAAATCCAAAAGAAAAGTAATGGTGCGCAGTTGAACGAAGGCAGGTGATGCTGGAAATATTAGATTAGGAAGTGAAGTCTTAAAGGAAGTAGATGAACATTATTACTTGGGTAGTAAAATAACTAACGATGGCAGAAGGAGGACATAAAATGCAGACTAGCACAAGCAAGGAAGAGCTTTCTTAAGAAAAGAAATTTGCTCACTTCAAACATTGATATAGGAATTAGAAAGATGTTCTTGAAGACTTTCGTGTGGAGCGTGGCATTGTATGGAAGTGAAACATGGACGATAACTAGCTCAGAAAGAAAGAGAATAGAAGCTTTTGAAATGTGGTGTTACAGAAGAATGCTGAAGGTGAGATGGATAGATCGAATCACGAATGAAGGGTTACTGAATCGAATTGGTGAGAGGAGATCGATTTGGCTAAATTTGACGAGAAGAAGAGATAGAATGTTAGGACACGTCTTAAGGCATCCAGGACTTGTGCAGTTGGTTTTTGAAGGAAGTGTAGGTGGTAAGAACAGTAGGGGTAGACCAAGGTATGAATATGACAAGCAGATTAGAGCAGATGTAGGATGCAATACTTACGTAGAAATGAAAAGGTTAGCACAGGATAGGGTGGCATGGTGGGCTGCACCAAACCAGTGTATGGACTGATGACTCGAACAACAACAGTTCTGTTGACACGAACAACGCAAAGGTGCTTGATCAGCGGGATAATGGAAAAAATTGATCTTCTCAGTTGGTGTTAACGAATCCCGAAACAACGTGTTTTCTCTTTTCATTTTGCCATTCAGCACGTTCAGAAATTAATGTGTAACTGGAATCATCTTATCTCCTCATCATTTCTGGAAATGAAGCTAGAGCTAGGACACGACAGAGAGCACTGTACTATCCACATCGCCGATTTTGTAAATGATACAAACCGGAAGGAACTCTGAGAATAGGACACGTTTTTCTTAAAAATACTGTCCTTTGCACAAACGGAAACATAACATATAGGACCACACTGCAATGAAAACTAAACTATCAACGTTGCCGTTTATATTAACAAGGAACCAGCCAAAGTAGCCATGCCGCATCAAACGGGAAATATCTGCATTAAGTTATATAAACTTTGCTAATAGTAACAACCGTAGCGTGAGGCAAAGGAGTTAAAACAACAGCCCTAGAAGAGAATATTTGTCTTGGAGTTTGTCACATTTTGAACTCAATTTTATTTATTTTTTCCACAAAGGATTTTGTAGATAGGCCCTATACGCATTGCTGGGAGTACTGTCACGGAGAATGCCAAGAAGGGAACCTGAAAATTGACTCGAAATGTGCATTTAAGCTACAGAATGAAATTATTATTATTATTATTATTATTATTATTATTATTATTATTATTATTATTATTATTGTTGTTGTTGTTGTTGTTGTTGTTGTTGTTGTTGTTTAATGAGCTAGGCCGGTAGATGAGACTGTGTGTTTGTGAGGTCGTGGGTAGTGTGATGTGTGAGTTACACGAAGTTGGGGACAGCGCAAACATCCAAATCGAACCCGGCACTTTCTGAATCGAAGGCCATTACGTTGAGCTGTGCAGTCGCCTCCTAGCCCTAGGCCAGTCTCTCTTAGGACTAGAATGGTTTATGTATGTGACGGCTGACGTTTCCGTAATACACTTCCGAATGAATTGGAACATGGTCAGATGTTCTCTCGAATGCTCCTACTACACCTGGTCTTCTTTGTAGCGATTTATTCATCATGTTTTTCGGAGGCGATATCTCAAAATATTTTCATACCACGTGTCTACAATTAAGCTTTGTTCAGCGCTCACTTCACGGGCTGTAATGATCGTAGGAATCTGGTATTTCGTAGATATGCTAATTAAGCAATACGCTCGCAAGTTATGCCACAGAAATTATTAGTTCCAAATCTTGCCTCCAGGTAACGGGACGTTAAATGAGTTAGTCATCTCACGCTTGTACCTGTGTCTTTGACCTCCGACCTAAGGACTTCTCTTTTCTCGCCCTTCCACCGAGGTATTTCCTGGATTAGCTCGTTCTTTATCGAATGTACACCGATCTTTGCAGTATCTCTCTGTATGTGCCTCCCTCGGCTACAAATAATGTCTATTGCTTTCACGTCAAGCTAACTACATTCTTATGCTTTTCGGGGACGGCATTATTATTATTATTATTATTATTATTATTATTATTATTATTATTATTATTATTATTATTATACACATACAAGGAGCTTAACTTCTCGTTACTGTATAACAGTCGAAACTTCCTACAAGCTGGTATCAAATTGAGCACGTTTTCTGGAAGAGCTGTGGCAGACAACCCTCGCCTCGCCTCCCCTACTCCATGGGGTCGCTAATGCTCATTTTCATCCCCTCCTCACCCACATCCCCTCACTACACTATAAAAGGAATTCCGCTGGAGCCATGTGTATACAATTACGCACAGTTGCGTTCATAAATGTTGCACTCATTCAGTGACAGCATTGTTTTACGCTCGACAGTACTTTCCCTGAGCCGAGATGATGGACACTTTGCTACTAGACTTTCTCACCGATGCTCTGAATGTAGGAAACTGGGTTACAAATTTCAACACATCTATGACACTAATTTACTCATTAATATGTATTTCTTATCAGTGCGTGGCTATGTAGGTTAATTATCCTTTAATTGGGGGAAGAGTACTGTGAACTGATCCATTCTCTTCTACTACGGACCATTTAGAACCTTCCAAACTCCATAGCCGCGTGTGTGCTTGAGCACTAGTGGTAGTCTCAAATACTGACCGACTACTACACCCACAATGACACAGGTCATCTAGCAGCAGCATCCCAGGACGTCTATAGCTCCCACGCTGAGTCTCAACAGCAACACTACTTACTCCGCAACTATTGAAACCTTAATAGTTTGGTGGGGAATAATAATAATAATAATAATAATAATAATAATAATAATAATAATAATAATAATAATAATAATAATAATAATAATAATAATAATAATAATACATTTCACGTGTTCTACAGCTTTTGAAGCAACAAGCCGAAATGGTCGGACTTAGAATCTCCTGTGACTTGACTAAGATCCCCACCGGTCCCCAACAACTAAAGACAAAGTATGGTAAGATTGTGCAGAACGGATCTAATGAAAGAGAAGCTAACAACAGTCGGCGACTTGTACATTAAACCCGAATGTCTCTATGGACTGGTCTCAGAAAAGCTGAGAAGATGCGAGGACGAGAGGACAACCTATTTAGAGTGGATGACAGCAGATCAAAAACTTCAAGGGCTTCCACGAAATGAGACAGGCTGGGCTTCTAGTTGTTTATTGTGGTTTCTAGTAGCCATAAAAACTACACTTCCTAAGAAGTCTTTTGATAGGTGGTGCAGCCCTCCGTTGTGTGTGGTGTATGTGATCGGCTGTCCCTGGCCAGGGATGGTCCACACAGTTGGAAATGAAACATCCTTCTTGTTCTAATGAATTACTATTTTTTAAATTTACTTTTTGGTATTTGCTTTACGTCGCACCGACACAGATAGGTCTTATGGCGATAATGAATTGCTGAGACGTACCTAACTGACTTGCGATAGTTAGCTGAAACCTTGCGTATCACAAAACACTTCATACTGAAAAATGATTTTGACTGCAGAACGCCTCAAGAACCTATTCTACTAAACCATACTTCCGTTTATTCTACGTATTTTTATTTTATTCATTACAGACATCTGTTGACCACATTTACACAATCCACCAGATCTTCTCTCTCTGACTTACTCCATTTTCTTTGCACTCCTTCCAGATGTTCTTAAGTCTCTGACTTCTCCTTCGTCTCTGTTCAAACGAGAAGTTCTCCGGTGCATCCCTCATTCCCGCAATTTTCTTCCTGGAGGTAGTTCTCTCTTCTGGATCTCGTCTTCCAAGTCCTTGTGAACCACCTAAAGCCATAAAGATTGTGCCCCCCACTTTTCTTGTAGACTAAGTATTCTCTTTGGATTCATCCTCTTAATGTTCCCTTAAAATGATAGTCTTCCAGTGGTTGTTATCTTCTCAAATTTTTCATAAAGTTCTCGATTCAGTCTCTATCAGAACATGGTTTGTGAATGCAGTGACTGTTTTGTACCTTGGATTTTCGTAAGGAATATATTTTCCTTTATTTTTCAATGTCTGCATCAGTAGACACTCTGTTATGGCACTCACTCACTCGCTCATTCACTCTCGTGGCGCTACAACCTATGAATAGCACTCGCCCGTATCTCGAGAGCTCCAGTTTCCTAACACTTCCAGATCTCTCCAGACGTTGCCCAGCCATCTTGTCCTTGGTTGGCCACCAGGATGTTGGTCAAGGTTCTTCTTTGCTGCTGGGTTCTGGTCCGTTCTTACGATGTGCCCGAGATACAGAAGTCTCCTGCGACTATCTCAAGGCATAGACTTCTTCGTTGTCCTGATGCGCCACTCTCCTCTATCCTGACCCGCACCGAAGGTCTTTCCCACACCCGTAGACAGTTCTTGCCGTGCTCGTTTAGGATCCACGTTTCACACGCATACAGCGTGATTCAACGGGTTATAACCCGGTACTTGGCGAGTTTCAATCTTATGGACAGCGTTGTATTCTTCAATAACTTCTGGAAGGCGAAGTAACACCTTTTCCCACCTGCCACCCTCGTCTTCACCTCCACGGTCATAAGGGCGCCCAGGTACTTAAACTGCGCCACTCTCTCGTACGTGTCACCTGCACCTTTCATGCCGTGAAATCTTGCTTTGTCTCGGGTGTTCGCCATGTACTTGGTTTTGTCCTTATTAATCTACAAACCGGGTGAGTTGGCCGTGCGGTTAGGGGCGCCCAGCTATGAGCTTGCTTCCTGGACATAGTAGGTTCGAACCCCAATGTCGGCAGACCTGTAGATGGCTTTCCGTGATTTCCAATTTACACCTGGCAAATTCTGGGGTTGTACCTTAATCAAGTCTGCGGCCCCTTCCTTCCCATTCCTAGGCCTCTCCTATTCCATCATCGTCAAAAGTCCTATATGTGTCGGTGCGATGTAAATCAAATTGTAAACGAACAAAGTTAATCTGTAAGCCCAGATGTGCTCCCTGTCACATGTGGTGCAGAGCATCCGAAATGTAGTTCATACTTCTCCCATGCAGGAGAACGTAGTTCGCAAAGGCCAGGTACTGGGGGGTTCTGTTGCAAATGGTATCCCCTGGGTTCAGTGGTATTCGACGCATAACGTGCTCCAGACAGAGGTTAAGCAGGGGGGTGACATCTTGTCACCTTGCATCAACCCTCTCTCCACTTCAAACTTCCTGGAGATCTGGCCCCTGGATCTCCACTTTGGCTCTGGTACTTTCCACAGTCATCAGGACAAGGTTGGTGATCTTCGTCAGCACCTTCATCCCTTTGAACACCTGCCGCAACCTTGACCTGTCCACAATGTCGTAAGCCTCCGTGTACTGTAGTCATCGTAGAGCTGGTAAATGTTGACTTTGTACTCATACCATTTTTCAACGATGAACCGTAGTGCTAGTATGTGGTCTGTTGTTGATCAGTTGTACCGGAACCCACGCTGGTAGTCTCCCACCAACCTCTCTGCAAAGAACTCAACCTCCTAGCACCGTCGAAAAGATCCTGTAGGCCACACTGAGTAGTAATTTTCCTCGGCAGTTCTTGCACACTGTCTTCAGTCCTTTCGCAGATCGGACAAGCTGCGCTGGTGGGCCGCCCTCTAATAGCGCTCCTTCACCTCATTCCGATCCTCGGACACTCCCGGCACTAAAACTCATACGCCATTTCATTACCTCATTCCTCGTCATGCTCGTAAGTATGTGGGTGGCCAGCTGTCGCCTGATCTTCGTTCTCAGTTTTCAGGAGCTCTTCGAAGTGCTTCGCCCATCATGACAGGATCTTCTCCGCCTCTCTAACCAAAAGACTCCTCTCGCCCTTGCAGTATGATATTTTTGGCCCGAACCCATTCTTGATCTCCCTTGTTCCCTGGAACATAGCACGAACCTCCTTCTCTCACTGTCTTTTCTTCTTACCCGCGCCGTATGGTAGTGTTCTTCTGTTGACCTGTCGGTCTTTTTAAAATCCTGTCCCTTGTACACTGCTCTAACCACCGTACAATAATATTTTAATTTATTGTTCTTGGATGGATATGGACTTGAAATTATAAGTCCCATGACATAATCTAAAAGCCATTTCAATTTTCCCACCATGTTATTTATAGCTCCTTTTCCATTTCCATTCGGGACGAGAATTCCTACCAAGTACTGGAATTTCTGAACACGGTGGATTTCGCCAAATTTAGTTTCGATTCTGTGTGTGAGATATGTTTTCCCTGAGTCAATTTATGAGCAATTTTCTTTAAGAAGCACCAACACACATAGGTCTTATGGCTACGATAGGACAGGAAAGGGTTAGGAGCGCGAAGGAAGTGGCCGTGGCTTTAATTAAGGTACAGCTAGCCATTTTGTCTGGTGTGATAATGTTAAATCACAGAAAACGACCTTCAGGGCTGGCGACAGTGGGATTCGAACCCAGTATCTCCCGAACGCAAGCTGACAGCTGCGCGGCCACTCGCTTAGTAGTTTGTTTATAACGGACCCTATCTTTAGCATGAGACAGTTGATGAAATGAAATACTGTACCATATCGTCATATGTTTCAGATAATTATTGAATAACACTGGGCTCATTGGGATCCGGACCGCGCTAATACAAGGGACCAGCCAGCCGCTGCCGTTCTCGACATCAGGACAATCAACTTTCTTACATCATGTTTTAACCAGTAATATTTATTAAGGTAACCCGTCATTGCACCGATATTCCACAGTTCTGATGTGTCCAGAAAGACAGAGGTAATTTTTTAATATTTGTAGATATAATTTGGTGTCTATTGAAGGTTAATGTGAATATTTCGTATTGTCAACGGCTCTCATTCAAACTCAAGCGGCGGTTCAACTAACATTTTATTCATCAAAGGGGACTCCCCAAATTTAAATGAAAGTGTGCGGGTCTTTATAAGCCCGAGTGGAGGGGGAGCGTCACTTACTCTCATTCTGGTTATGTTCGTTGTTGCTACATGTTCGCTCGCCGAGATCGTAGTTTGCCGAGGACGCTTTGTTCTGATTACTTGTGAACTGAGTCAGTGCTACATACCCGCGACGGCATAATTTTAACTGTGACTTTTCTATTGCACAATGTCTGTGCTGTGTTTCATAAACCGATCCGAGAGTGTTAACAGTTTGAGTAAAATGAGGTAACTTAATTAACTCTAACAGTACCGGTCGTTACAGTGACACCAAGTTAGGGTTTTGCTCGTGAGACATCTAACGCTGAAAAGACAGTAATGAACGGTATTATCCGCTAACGCCTAAAACCCCACAGACTAATTAACGCCTGTGTACTCAAATAACTATAACTGTTCGCGTCCGTGGTCGCGTGAACTTTCGTATCCGCATGTGTCGTAGTGCCGCGAGAAGGACTGATTCCGTCTGGGCCATTGAGTAGTATAATTGGATGGTTCGGCCGCCACCTCCGCCTCCGGCTCTCGGGAGAGGCCTCCGCCTCCCGCGGGAAATTTGAAATTTGGCGGGAAATTTGACTTTTGGCGCGAGATTTGAATTTGTAAACAAAGCCACGTGATTTTTGACAGCTGTCATCGACAACAACGCATCGCTAACCTCACTGCTGCCATCTTGACTGGTCTAAAATTCAGTGGTACCAACTTAAACTAACTAGCGCGAGATTTGAATCGGTAAACAAATGCACGCGTTTTTTGACAGCCACGTGCTTTTTGACAGACAACAACGCATCGCTAACCTCACTGCTGCCATCTTGACGGGCCTAAACCTCAGTAGTACCAACTTAACTTCACTAGCGCGAGATTTGAATTTGTAAACAAAGCCACGTGCTTTTTGACAGCCACGTGCTTTTTGACAGACAACAACGCATCGCTAACCTCAGTGCTGCCATCTTGACGGACCTAAACCTTAGTGGTACCAACTTAACCTCACAAGCGCGAGATAAACAAATCCACGTGCTTTTATGACAGCTGTCATCCGCCATCTTTAAACTACAGAGCACCGTGCTGCCCTCTTTATCGCAGTAGCTGCAAATTCGTCACCTGTCATAGGCAGTGCTGCCATCTTGGCGGGTCTAAACCTTAGTGGTACCAACTTAACCTAACTAGCGAGAGATAAACAATTCCACGTGCTTTTCTGACAGCTGTCAGCCGCCATCTTCAATCTATAGAGCATAGTGCTGCCCTCTTTAGCTACTTACCTTTTAAATGTGGTGGCGGATAACTTGAAAAATGCTTTTTGACAGCAGCCATCTTTGAGCACCGTGCTGCCCTCTATATGGTGGCGGAAATTTGAAAAATTCTGCATGGTCTTGTTTGGAAACAAACCCACGCGGTTTTTGACAGCCATCATCCGCCATCTTTAAGCAACGGAGTACAGTGCTGCCCTCTTTAGCTAGATACCTTTGAAATGCGGTGGCGGCAAATTCCACGTGCTCTTGTTTGGAAACAAAGCCACATGCTTTTTGGACAGCTGTCATCCGCCATTTTTAACCAACAGAGCACTATGCTGCTATCATGCGGGCAATTTCGTTAGCTGTCATCCGCCATCTTTAATGAACAGAGCACCGTGCTGCCCTCATGCGGGGAAATTTCGTTAGCTGTCATCCGCCATTTTTAACCAACAGAGCACTATGCTGCTATCATGCGGGGCAATTTCGTTAGCTGTCATCCGCTATCTTTAATGAACAGAGCACCGTGCTACCGCCTTTGTGGTGGTAGCAAATTCCACATCCGCCATCTGAGAGCACCGTGTCGTACTCTTCGTTGTGGTGGACAATTTAAAAGAACATGTCAAGGAATACCTTTGTTCTGAAAGAAAAAATAATAAGACTACAGTTCTGAACAGCTTGCGTAAGATAGCGATTGTTATAACCTCCTTTTACCTGCTCTGTTAAGGCATAGATTTATCGAGCATACAACGCGATCTTATGCATAAGACAACACACATATCGCATACCCGCAGTGATGCATGTTTAGACTTGAACACACATACTACTGTTCAAAACTTATTACAACTTGAACTGCATACTAGAGTTCGATGTTGTTGAACACTGCATTGTATGACTAGAATCAAACACTGTTTAGAAAGAAAAAAATATCTTCTCAACATACTTACTAAGCTGCTCTTCTTCCTCTGTCAAGGTTCATCTCTATCGAACATGCATTGCAAAAGCAAGAGTGTGCAAGTTTAGACTTGAACACATACTACCGTTTATAGTTCGATGTTGTTGAACACTGCATTGCAAGACTAGAATCAAACACTGTTTAGAAAAAGAAACAAATTCTCTTCTCGACATGAGCTAGACAAAAACTTACTTACGAATCTGCTCAACACCTCTTTTCTTGCTTTTCTTCTTTGAGTAATAAACGAAACTCTATCTTGCAAATAAGGAGCGGGAAGAAGGTAATACCTAATCTAAAATAAAAGAATATGCCAATTCTATATTATTTATTTACATCTTGTATGTACAAGTTTTATCTCGAATCATTTTACCGTAGTGATGTTTGCGTACTTCTCCTATCCTCGACGCAATTCCTGAATGTACAAGTTTAAACTTGCTGTACTACGCTCTCAGCGTACCTCTCCCTATCTTCATACAATATGTACAGTGAATTGTGATGTAAGACAGCTTAACGTATATATTACAAAGTACACACCTCTAGCATAATGTTTACACACATCTGCTTTATGTAAAGTAGTACCTATCAATACTACTATGCCCCCAGGCTAGAGTGTTGGTAGAATTCGGAATGACAAACCGTTTGCAATCATCATTATTAAGGGCTACCTTACTAATTAAATGAGTGTACAACTGGTGCTTCTTGCTCCTAATGACAGACATTTGCTTATGCAAAACAGGTGGATTACTTTTAATGCAATTGTTATAGTTTTCCAAACGTAGCTAATTCTGAACGACATTCTTTTTAACCCCCTTCAATCTCTTTATTTGTAGTTCATTTAAGAGTTTTATGCAATATGACTTGGATTTAGTACCTACAAATGAATCGATAATATTCCCAGCCCATTCATCTTTCATTTTACCTAGAACCTTTTTGTTCACTAGCGGTAGATGATATTGATTATTTACAGGATAGTTACTTGTATCAAACCTACCCAAGTCTGGCTTTATATCATTGTAATAGTCATCAGTGTTGATTTGATAAATAAACGAATCGGTATCTGTGTAGAGCAAATGCGCATTATGCGCGTACTTCTTCATCATATAATCTTAATGGAATTCATACATGAGTGTTTTAGCCAATTCAAGTACTGCAAAGCCGACGTAGATAGGTTTGTCATACTTAACCTTAACACGATTCATCTGTATAATAACTAAATTATCATGTATTATAGTGCAGCTGTGGAAATTTGGTTTACTTATTAAATAGTTAGCACCATACCATTTCTTAATATTTTCCCAGTTTGTAATCAATTTTACATCAACGCGTTTGTCAACATTTTCCATAGTCTTACCAAACACACTGTTATTCATGAGCTTGTAGAAATCTTTTTCAAACTCGTTAACCGCATTCGTTCTTAAATTATTGTTCAGATCGATATATGGCTTTAGCCACGGTGACTGATTAAATTCTAGTACGCGATGAATTTTGGATAACTTAAAACCATGCTGCAAACACTGTTTTAAATTTCGGTAATGAATGATATACTTAGATTTATCACACAAATTAGCAATTAGCATTTTCGTCGTTGATGCGATGTACGGGGACTTCATATTTTCAGGGCAGAACGGTAAGTCATTATGAGAAGTGTGTAACTCTTTAGGATACTGTAAGTCAACTTCGAGGAAATAGCCTTTATCAGCTTCATCGCCTAGGGCGTGCAGCTGTAAAGCATCAATTTCGCACTGCGTTAGCCAGCGGAAACCACTCACCGGTAGATGCTGACTCATTGCCTACCCATACTGATTGTTAGCATCGAGATAAAAAATATACTGAGATTCCTGACTAGAATCGAAACTCGACATGTACTTATTATTTGCCTTGGAATACCGCCCACTACACTGACTTAGACCGCCTCGAATAGACGATTTTATAAAGTGCACCATATCAATATCGGTTAGCAGTTCCAAATTCACCTGCGTGTATTTTAACATGGCATCCCAACTTAGCCCAGGCGCAGTAAAATACTGACTTGGGTCAAGGTTGTAGGTTTTCTTGCAAACACAGCGAAAATTTTCAAAAACATCAGCTAACAAAAGTACATCCGTCTTTAAATATAAGTCGGAATATTCACCCAGCGTTTGAATGTGGAACTGCTCCCAGATATGTTGTGCATTTAAATAGTCATCATCACTAATATCTGCTGAATTCAGCGAGCTGTAAAAGGATTGTTTCGATGGTAAAGCACGTTCTTCGAGGCGTTCTAAGCAGTCAAGATATTCATAACAAAAAACACCCTTACGCCGAATTAAATTAAACTGCGCTTCTTCATGAAAAACGCGTCGAATTTCCGTAAATTGTTCTGGCTGTAAATGACTAGAAAGTTTATCGACGCTACTCGCCATAAAGCGAAACGAGTCAAGGAATCTCAGTTTTATAGAATGCTCCGCATCTACTTTTACAGACTTTGCAAACGCAATGTACCGCTCTTTATTCTGAGGGATTATATCTACTTTTTCATCTGAAGCTCCAAATTGTGAAATGATGAAATGTGAGTCGTAACCAGATAAGTTATGAAGAATTACAGGGATAAATTTAGGAACTCTGTACTTAAGATTACAGCTATTATGAGCGGCACATCTGTAGAAACCAGTTAAATGATCATGATCAAAGACTTTAGGGTCATTTTCAGAAAATTCCCCATCACAAATGCCACATTTTGTAGCACGTTCATGATCATTTAACTGAATTTCGGTGAGTGGCTTCATAGGAATATTACTATTTAGAATATGACCAAGACGAACTGCATCATTTTCAAGTCTTTCTAAAAATACTTTAGCAGCATCAGGTCCTCGATACAGCTCTAACTTGTTAAGCGTACTATCATAACTGCACTTGATGTAATACGCGAAGCTATACGGGACATGCATGTGCGTAGTATTAGTGAAAGATTTGTCAGAATTAGGTGAGCATGTGTTGCATGGCGTGAGGATGGCTTCAAAGTCTGCATAAATCACGAAAGGTACCCACATCTGCTTGTGAAAATTTGTAAATTTTAAAACATTATTGCCTGTAGTAGGTATCTCTGTACGTACATGATTGCAGTCATTCTGGGAATGCTCCGTTAACTGATCTTCAGTTCTAAAATACTGCAAGCATCCATCACATAGCCACTTTTTGTTACACCTGTTTGACAACTGACTACCAACAAGTCTACTCAGATTTTTAATCCAGCAAAAGTGGCTATTCTCACTGTTTTTAATATGGAGTAAGTTAACATGAGTACTCTTCTTATGACATGTATAATACAGAGGACCTACTACAGACTTTTTCTCTACACCATACACATTAATGCTAATGTTATTTAGTTCCTCAAAGCGCTTAATATCCTTTAACTGCATAGGAAATTCTATACTATCGAAATTTAGTTGCGTTGAATAGTGTGGATACGATGATGTTCTATTCTCTACATTCGATTTCGCAGGATTTAAAGCCGACATCACCGCCCATGCAAAACATGCTTCGTCATTGTTTTGGATGTTTACAACAGCTTCTTTTCGCTGAATCCATGTCGGCAGCTCGATGTACGATGAACCTCGCATGGGATTGTACTTATTGATGTTAACTTCTAGATACATTATTTCAACTAAAGCCCACCCTGATTCCTTTTCCTGAAATTCCTCGCTCTTATTTGAAATAATGTTCGAGACATCCCTAAGTACATCACCAAAATTAGTTGACTGATTTATGACGAAATTTTTCGTATTAAATGATTTAATGTCCGTTATTTCCGATTTTAATGTACAAGGCGTAAAGTTCAAAATTAACTTTAAATAAATTTTCATTGGACAAAGTTTTAGCGAGAAGCTGTTGTACATCCGGTTGAACACAATTTAAAAAGGTTGAAGTGCTCTGAAACTTTTGACTGGCACGAATTCTACAACTATAAATCCTACTTTTAAATGCAGTATTAATTTCCTCGATGTTTGCGTTAGAGCCACTTCTACTAGCATTATTTTTATGCTCATTACTGCGTAAGTGCCCCTGAAAATGCGAAGATGGTACATCAGTGTTACAGTGCTCGCAGTGAATAGTTTGAAGTTCATCATACCGATCTCGATAGCTGCAGTCGCTTAAGTGCGGCCAGTATCCAGTAATCGGGAAATAGTGGGTTCGAGCCCCGCTATCGGCAGCCCTGAAGATGGTTTTCCATGGTTTCCCATTTTCACACCAGGCAAATGCCGGGGCTGTACCTTAATTAAGGCCACAGCCGCTTCTTCCAATACCTAGGCCTTTCCTATCCCATCGTCGCCATAAGACCTATCTGTGTACGCGCGACGTAAAGCAAATAGCAAAAAAAAGAACATGACTTTTTCTAGGTTTTTTACTACTAGTAATTTCTACAGGTACATCCGTTCTTTTACTCTTTTCTCCTATTACCTGAGGGTTATAGTTGCAAGTAGATACCTGATGTGCTTCTACTAAGTGAGCCTCGTATCGCTCTACGTTAGCGAAATACACACCACAAACTTCACATAAAGCAGATGTTATGCTAGGGTGTTTTGATTTTATATGGCGCATAAAGTTATCTCACCTTGCGAACGTAACGTTGCACTGCCCGCAGGAAAACGTATCAGACGCATCACGATGTTTCGATTTTACAAGACGTGTGAGGATGTCACGTCTTCTGAACGTTACACTGCGAGCAGGGAAATATCTGAAAAGAGAACAACCAATAGAGGTTAGCCTAAAGTTGCGATGTTCAACCTATAGAGGTCGGACATGACTGTGAGTTTGAAATTATATGATTAACCTCTTCTATGGCATGCGGATTAAAGGAAATAACTATTTATCAATAGACTAAAGTTACGATGTTTGGAAGAAGCCAAGTTTCAACCTATATGGATTGAAGAGAATAACTATTAATCAATAGACTAAAGATATGATGTTCAGAAGAAACCAAGTTTCAACGTATAGAGGTCGGACATTGCTGTGAGTTTGAAATTATAAGATTAACCTCTTCTACAGCATGTGGATTAAAGAGAACAACTATTTATCAATAGACTAAAGTTGCTATGTTCAGAAAAAACCAAGTTTCGACCTATTGAGGTTAGACATTGCTGTAAGTTTGAAATTATAAGATTAACCTCTTCTATGACATTCAGATTAAATAAAATATCTATTTATCAATAGACAAAAGTTACGATGTTCGGAAGAAACCATGTTTCAACGTATAGAGGTCAGACATGGCTGTGAGTTTGAAAATATAAGATTAACCTCTTCTATAGCATGAGGATTGAAGAGAACAACTATTTATTATTAGAATAAAGTTACGATGTTCGGAAGAAACCAAGTTTCAACGTATAGAGGTCGGACATTGCTGTGAGTTTGAAATTATAAGATTAACCTCTTCTGTAGCATGCTGATTGAGGAGAACTACTATTTATCAATAGAATAAAGTTACGATGTTCGGAGGAAACCAAGTTTGAACCTGTAGGGTCAGACATGGCTATGAGTTTGAAATTATAAGATTAATACCTTCTATGGCATGCAGATTAAAGAAAATAACTATTTATCAATAGACTAAAGTTACGATGTTCGGAAGAAACCAAGTTTCAACCTATAGAGGTCAGACATTGCTGAAAGTTTGAAATTATAAGATTAACCTCTTCTACAGCATGAAAGATTGAAGAGAACAACTATTTATCAATAGACTAAAGTTGCTATGTTCGGAAGAAACCAAGTTTGAACCTGTACAGGTCAGACATTACTGTGAGTTTGAAATTATAAGATTAACCTCTTCTACAGCATGAAAGATTGAAGAGAACAACTATTTATCAATAGACTAAAGTTGCTATGTTCGGAAGAAAACAAGTTTGAACCTGTACAGGTCAGACATTGCTGTGAGTTTGAAATTATAAGATTAACATCTTCTACGACATGCAGATTAAAGAAAATAACTATTTATCATTAGACTAAAGTAACGATGTTCTGAAGAAACCAAGTTTCAACGTATAGAGGTTAGACATTGCTGTAAGTTCGAAATTATAAGATTTACCTCGTCTATAGCATGAGGATTGAAGAGAACAACTATTTATCAATAGACTAAAGATACGATGTTCGGAAGAAACCAAGTTTGAACCTGTACAGGTCAGACATTGCTGTGAGTTTGAAATTATAAGATTAACATCTTCTATGACATGCAGATTAAAGAAAATAACTATTTATCAATAGACTAAAGTTACGATGTTCGGAAGAAACCAAGTTTCAACGTATAGAGGTTAGATATTGCTGTAAGTTTGAAATTATAAGATTAACCTCGTCTATAGCATGAGGATTGATAAGAACAACTATTTATCAATAGACTAAAGTTACGATGTTCGGAAGAAACCAAGTTTGAACCTGTACAGGTCAGACATTGCTGTGAGTGTGAAATTATAAGATTAACATATTCTATAGCATGAGGATTGAAGAGAACAACTATTTACCAATAGACTAAAGTTACGATGTTCGGAAGAAACGAAGTTTCAACCTATTGAGGTTGGACATTGCTGTGAGTTTGAAATTATAACATTAACCTCTTCTGTAGCATGTCGATTAAAGAGAACAACTATTTATCAATAGACTAAAGTTACAATGTTCGGAAGAAACCAAGTTTCAACCTATAGAGGTCAGACATTGCTGAAAGTTTGAAATTATAAGATTAACCTCTTCTACAGCATGAAAGATTGAAGAGAACAACTATTTATCAATAGACTAAAGTTGCTATGTTCGGAAGAAACCAAGTTTGAACCTGTACAGGTCAGACATTACTGTGAGTTTGAAATTATAAGATTAACCTCTTCTACAGCATGAAAGATTGAAGAGAACAACTATTTATCAATAGACTAAAGTTGCTATGTTCGGAAGAAAACAAGTTTGAACCTGTACAGGTCAGACATTGCTGTGAGTTTGAAATTATAAGATTAACATCTTCTACGACATGCAGATTAAAGAAAATAACTATTTATCATTAGACTAAAGTAACGATGTTCTGAAGAAACCAAGTTTCAACGTATAGAGGTTAGACATTGCTGTAAGTTCGAAATTATAAGATTTACCTCGTCTATAGCATGAGGATTGAAGAGAACAACTATTTATCAATAGACTAAAGATACGATGTTCGGAAGAAACCAAGTTTGAACCTGTACAGGTCAGACATTGCTGTGAGTTTGAAATTATAAGATTAACATCTTCTATGACATGCAGATTAAAGAAAATAACTATTTATCAATAGACTAAAGTTACGATGTTCGGAAGAAACCAAGTTTCAACGTATAGAGGTTAGATATTGCTGTAAGTTTGAAATTATAAGATTAACCTCGTCTATAGCATGAGGATTGATAAGAACAACTATTTATCAATAGACTAAAGTTACGATGTTCGGAAGAAACCAAGTTTGAACCTGTACAGGTCAGACATTGCTGTGAGTGTGAAATTATAAGATTAACATATTCTATAGCATGAGGATTGAAGAGAACAACTATTTACCAATAGACTAAAGTTACGATGTTCGGAAGAAACGAAGTTTCAACCTATTGAGGTTGGACATTGCTGTGAGTTTGAAATTATAACATTAACCTCTTCTGTAGCATGTCGATTAAAGAGAACAACTATTTATCAATAGACTAAAGTTACAATGTTCGGAAGAAACCAAGTTTCAACCTATAGAGGTCAGACATACCTTAAAATCTTCGCGCTGCAAACTGTTACTCGCGTGAATAAAATGCGTGCGTTCAAGCCTGAAACTCGAATGATAATATTTTGGTCGTACCTAAAAAAGAAGGAATATATATGAATGTAGTGTAGAGTACGTTTGCTAGCCTAGCTATCTTTACAACTCAAAGTTCGAAACATACCTTAAAAATGCACGTGCTGCAGACTGCAGCGAGTAAATATGCTCCTTGTTACCAAGCGGATATCAAGAATTGCAGACGTTTGCAGTACAGTTGGAACGAAATGTTTATGCAACAAGAGCTCTCCTGAGGGTCGTACGCTGAGTTCTGCAGGCTGACGTATTTAAGCCGGGATCGAACCTGCTGTTGATGCCGAGGTGTCAGAATTTAAGAGTTCTGCAGCGGATCGAGCCTTGGAAAGTTAGCGCGCGATCCTCGACCTCTGGACTTAAACGGGTGGGTACTAAGCTACTTCTGCGGTATTCCTTACCTGTAGACACTTAAAGGTATTGAGCAAAAACCGCATCCAGCTAGATCATGTAATTACACGTTATGACGATCGCGCATGTCCCTCGCCTAGCATTTGCTTTTTTTACGGCTTCCGACAGTAGGGGTTTGAACCCGCTATCTCCCGAAGTAGCGAGAATGATTGCGGGTACAAGAGTGTTGAGGGTGATTCATCTGTCGGATGGGGGCGATCCTACTGTTACATATAAAATTCTCAGGTAGTTTCGAATAACCGGAGGGAGCCAGCATTAAGTAAGGGCTGTTGATGGGGACGTTAAACCTTGTGCAGGCTTCCCCGAAACTGATTGCGGGTACAAGATGTTGATGGTGATTCATCTGTCGGATGGAGGCGATAAGCCTTATGCAGGCTCTTTCGGCAGGAGTAGGCTTTGTGCCGGCACCGGGTTTTACCCTCTCCCTACTGTAGTATATTACATTCTGAGGCAGTTTTGAATAACCAGAGGGTGTGCAAAAATCCAGCATTAAGTAAGGGCTGTTGATGGCGACGTTAAAACTTGTGCAGGCTTCCCCGAGACTGATTGCGGGTACAAGATGTTGATGGTGATTCATCTGTCGGATGGAGGCGATAAGCCTTGTGCAGGCTCTTTCGGCAGGAGTAGGATACGTGCCGCCACCGGGTTTTACCCTCTCCCTACTGTAGTATATTACATTCTTAGGCAGTTTCGAATAACCAGATGGTGTGCAAAAAGCTAGCATTAAGTAAGGGCTGTTGATGGGGACGTTAAACCTTCTGCAGGCTTCTCCGAAACTGATTGCTGGTACAAGATGTTGATGGTGATTCATATGTCGGATGGAGGCGATAAGCTGTGTGCAGGCTTCATCGGTAGTTAGGCAGTTTCAAATAACCAGAGGGTGTGCAAAAACCCAGCATTAAGTAAGGGTATATAACGCTGTTGATGGGGACGTTAAACCTTGTACAGACTCCTTCAACAGGAGTAGCCTGTGTGCTATCGCCGTGTAAGCTCTTTCGATAGGAGTAGGCTATGTGCTGGCACTGTGTTTTAACCTCTCCGCACAATCATAAAATTTTATGTTAGGAACTTACACCAGCTAAATGCTACACGGCTTAGAAAATGTTCACTGAGTTACAAGTAGCTTATGAGCACGCAGTGTCCTCGTTCAAGGTTACTACAGCCGGAAGCCGAGGGTACAATTTCAGTCAACGCATGCATTCCTCACTTCGCTCTGACTGACTGCGCCGATACAACTTCAAAGACAGTGTTCTATGCGGTGGAACAAAAAAATGTAACCCGATGTGAGCACATAGCCTGCTACTAAAGCTTAACACTGTAAATGTTTGGAGCTCCTTTTTTACAGTTAGATGTGGTTCCTAAAGTAACAGGGCCGGGATTAAAAATATGTTTTACAGCCGAGTGCCCCTTTCATGGCGCTAGAGTTTAATTCGCAAGAATCTGTTTTACGGCCGATTGCCCTTCCTGACGCTGAAAGACCAGGATTTAGCCAGTTACCCTTCCTGATGTAACAAGGCTAGGATTTACTTCTAGACTGCACTTGGCTAGAAATAGCTACACGAAAATATAATATAGAAAGAGAATTACCGGCTCTTACGGTTTAGTTTAGTGTGCTTGCCTCTCACCCGGCAGTCTCGGGTTCGATTTTCTTGGAATTAAAAATATGTTTTACAGCCGAGTGCCCCCTCCTGACGCAAGAGTTTAAATCGCAAGAATCTCTTTTACGGCCGATTGCCCTTCCTGACGCTGAAAGACCAGGATTTAGCCTGTTACCCTTCCTGATGTAACAAGACTAGGATTTATTTTTAGGCTGCACTTGGCTAGAAATAGCCAAACGAAATTATTATGTAGAAAGAGAATTGCCGGCTCCTACGGTTTGGTTTAGTGTGCTTGCCTCTCACCTGGCAGTCTCGGGTTCGATTCTCTTAGAACGAAGGTGCACCCCAAACACGTCAATCAATGTTCTGATCATATTTTGTATCGAGTACAGTGTTCGATTATACTCTTAATCACTTCTTTTGTAATATAATCTTCAAGTATTCGATAAAGCTATACCTTAACAGAGCAGGGAAAAGGAGGTTATAACAATCGCTGTCTTACGCAGCCGTTCAGAACTGTAGTCTTATTATTTTTCTTTCAGAACAAAGGTATTCCTTGACATGATCCTTTAAATTGTCCGCCACAACGAAGAGTACATCACGGAGCTCTCAGATTGCGGATGCGGAATTTGCCGCCACCACATGTCAAAGAATAAAGATGCCAACAAAAAGATGGCAGCACGGTGCTCTGTTCATTAAAGATAGCGGATGACAGCTAACGAAATTGCCCCGCATGAGGGCACCACGGTGCTCTGTTCATTAAAGATGGCTGATGACAGCTAACGAAATTGCCCGCATGATAGCATCATAGTGCTCTGTTGGTTAAAGATGGCGGATAACAGCTGTCAAAAAAAACATGTGGCTTCGTTTCCAAACAAGAGCACGTGGTATTTGCCGCCACCACATTTGAAAGGTATCTAGCTAAAGAGGGCAGCACGGTGCTCTCTTGATTAAAGATGGCGGATGACAGCTAACAGAACTTTTCAAATTGCCCGCTAATGCAGAGGGCAACACCGTGCTCTGTACATTAAAGATGGCGGATGACAGCTGACGAAATTGCCCGCATGATAGCAGCACAGTGCTCTATTGATTAAATATGGCGGATGACAGCTGACAAAAAAAGCACGTGGATTTGTTTATCTCGCGCTAGTTAGGTTAAGTTGGTACCACTAAGGTTTAGACCCGCCAAGATGGCAGCACTGCGTATGACAGGTGAAGAATTTGCAACTACTGCGATAAAGAGGGCAGCACGGTGCTCTTTAGTTTAAAGATGGCGGATGACAGCTGTCAAATGAGCACGTGGATTTGTTTATCTCGCGCTTGTGAGGTTAAATTGGTACCACTAAGGTTTAGGTCCGTCAAGATGGCAGCACTGAGGTTAGCGATGCGTTGTTGTCTGTCAAAAAGCACGTGGCTTTGTTTACAAATTTCAAATCTCGCGCTAGTGAGGTTAAGTTGGTACTACTGAGGTTTAGGCCCGTCAAGATGGCAGCAGTGAGGTTAGCGATGCGTTGTTGTCTGTCAAAAAGCACGTGGCTGTCAAAACAAAACACGTGGATTTGTTTACCAATTCAAATCTCGCGCTAGTTACGTTAAGTTGGTACCACTGAGGTTTAGGCCCGTCAAGATGGCAGCAGTGAGGTTAGCAATGCGTTGTTGTCGATGACAGCTGTCAAAAACCACGTGGCTTTGTTTGCAAATTCAAATCTCGCGCCAAAATTCAAATTTCCCGCCAAAATTCAAATTTCCCGCGGGAGACGGAGGCCTCTTCCGAGAGCCGGAGGCGGATGCGGCGGCAGAATTATACCAATTATACTACTCCATTGTGTTCTTAAATTAATGGTGAGCGGGACAGACTAACTTTCGCTCACAGGCTGTAGCCAATTAACGGCAAACATTAAGGGTGCGCTGTAGGCACACGTGTGCCACGAGCGGTGAAGAAGGAGAAACTAAATCATCTACTTTGCAGGAGCTCCACCAACCCACGGCAATGGAGTCATCACCAAGGATCGATGGAGTGACTTCTTGCAGCCTGTTGATTGACGTGAACATGGCCTAAGTCCGTGGTGACACTGTGGCCATGTGATCGTCACGAATGCTGAGATCGTCGCAAGCTAAGTTTTAATGTTCACATATTAGCATGCTTGGGGTAGTAGTTACACACTTGTTCAGATCTGTTTTAAATAAATAATTTAAAGTTAATTTTCAGTAAGTTGGCACTGAGTTGCATTCAGTTCAATTTAAATATAAATGTGTCCTGAGCTGTGTGCATGTTTGTGTTTTCTTTATCATTTTCAGTCAGTTAGATGGGCTTAAGGGTATGCCAGTGCTTTTTGTGTGTCTCTTAGTGTATTCCATGTGTGTGGTAGTTATCGCATGGGAAAATACGTTCGCAGCTGTAGTCTCTTTTTACTATTTTTATGTCATTCATGGGAATTTCAGGAGTAATCATGAAGCGGATTCAAGGAGACACTCGACGTTGTCTAGTTAGAGTCCTTACAATGCAAGGAAGGCGGGACTGATTGGACGGACGAACAGCTGATTTGACGTATAAGATGCGATACGAGCGTGCAACTATAAAAGTTTCCGAACCTAGTGCTGGTTAGAATAAGGTTCGAGGAGCCATGAGTACAGTTATGAAAAGTTTAAGGGGTATTGGACTGGGATATCACTAACCTGCATGATTTTTGCGGCAAAGCATCTAATACGTGATTTTAACTAAATAAGGTCTCCTGATTTCAGAAATGTCATTGGTTCTATTGTATCACATCTAGTTATTTGCCATTTACTGTCTGAAAATGTGTCATTGCGGCACAGTGCTGCTTTGTGAAAACAACGAATCTGCTGTTTGTGGATTCCTACACGAGGAGCTGAAAGGCTGTACTACTTCATAACGGAAACATTCTCGCTTCGATTCCTGTGGCACATTCGGTTTCACTAAAAGAAAATTGCAATATATCACAATACAAACTGTTTTAGATAAAATCAAGTATCATGAGCACCGGTGGGATGTGTGTAGTGACTTGAAGGTGTGTGGTATTGTATTAGGACAACAAGCAGGCTACACTAAATTCCCTTGTTATTTATGTGAATGGGACAGCAGAGCAAGGGACTAACACTGGTCTATACCTTCCTGGACCAAGAGAGAAGTTTTGACACTTGGTGTGAAAAATGTTACAAATATTACAAATGCTTCATTAGTTGACCCACAAAACATATTTTGCCACCGCTACAGTAGTATAATAGGCGGATTCGGCCGCCACCACCCCCACCGGCTCCCAGAGGCCTCCTCCACCACCACCACAGCCAGAGGCCTCCCGGGGGCCTCCTCCACCACCACCACAGCCAGAGGCCTCCCAGAGGACTCCTCCACCAACACCACAGCCAGAGGCCTCCCAGAGGTCTCCTCCACCACCCGCGGGAAATTTGAATTTGTAAACAAAGCCACGTGCTTTTTGACAGCTATCATCGACAACAACGCATAGCTAACCTCACTGCTGCCATCTTGACGGGCCTAAACCTCAGGAGTACCAACTTAACCTAACTAGCGCGAGATTTGATTTGGTAAACAAATCCACGTGTTTTTGACAGCCACGTGCTTTTTGACAGACAACAACGCATCGCTAACCTCAGTACTGCCATCTTGACAGGCCTAAACCTCAGTAGTACCAACTTAATCTAACTAGCGCGAGATAAACAAATCCACGTGTTTTTTGACAGTTACGTGCTTTTTGACAGCTGTCATCCGCCATCTTTAAACTACAGAGCACCGTGCTGCCCTCTTTATCGTAGTAGCTGGAAATTCATCAGCTGTCATCCGCAGTGCTGCCATCTTGGCGGGCCTAAACCTTAGTGGTACCAACTTAACCTCACTAGCGCGAGATAAACAAATCCACGTGCTCTTTTGACACCTGCCATCCGCCATCTTTAATCTATAGAGCTCAGTGCTGCCCTCTTTAGCTACTTACCTTTGAAATGTGGTGGCGTATAATTTGAAAAATGCTTTTTGACAGCAGCCATCTTAAATCAAGAGAGCACCGTGCTGCCCTCTATGTGGTGGCGGCAAATTCTACATGCTAACCTCACTGCTGCCATCTTTACGGCGGTAAACCTCAAGGCTACCACCTTATGCATGTTATAGCGCGGAATTTAAAATCCAACAACGGAACATTGCTAACCTCACTCTTGTCATCTTTACGGCGGTAAACCTCAAGGCTGCCACCTTATGCATGTTGTAGCGCGGAATTTATAATCCAACAACAGAACATTGCTAAACTCTCTGCTATCATCTTGAAAAGTTCAATGTTCCAAACACTATTTCGAAAAACGTAACTCATCGCACCTCGGGGATTTTATTAGGTAAGACGTAACCCCTAGGTTCCATTCCTTGTTCTGAACATGAAACCATTTACAAAGAAAGATTAATTTTCTACACTTAACAAAGTACAAGCGTTCTTGCTGATAGCGATCGATGAGGTTGTTGCTCCTTTAGACCTTTAGCCCTTTAGCCCTTTAGCCAATTAGCCCTTCAGCCCTTTAGCCCATTAGCCCTTTAGCCAATTAGCCCTTTCGCCTATTAGCCCTACAAGGAATGTGCAGTAATCTAATCTTCTTAGAATAAAGGTATCCCCTGACATGTTCTAAACACATGTTGTATCGAGTACAGTGTTCTATTATAGTCTTGATCACTTATTTAGTGTTCTAAACACTTCAATCAATGTTCCGATCACACGATCACGGTATAGAGTGCAGTGTTCGATTCTAGTCTTGTTATGTTGCTTTAGTTATTTGCAAGTCTAAACATGCATAATGACGTCATCACTGCAGCACGTGCTTACTCTAGCTATTCCGATGCAGGTTTAAACTTGTTCGATAGAGCTATGCCTTGACATAAGAGGAGGCCTTAACAGCTTATGTATAGCAGCTATTGTCTAAAGATAGCTGCTGTGAAGATAAAGCACGTCGAATTTTTCAAATTGCCCGCCACCAAATTTCAAAGGTATGAGGTTTAGTGCTGTAAAAATACCTGCGCGATGCAAAGCTAGCTTTCTTCATCAGAGCAGCCACCATCTTGTGTGAGCACCTCTAGGCCGTATCATAAGCAGCTGTGTATAGTCATCGTCTTGTCGCTGCTACCTCCCGCAAGCACCCCTAGGGAGTCTCATAAGAGCAGCAGCCATCTTGTGCAAGCGCTCTTAAGCTGTCTCATAAGAAGCTATGTATAGCCGCCATCTTGTAGAAATAGATAGCTGCCAATGCCGAAGGGCCGAAGTAGGAATCGAACCGTCGATCTCATCATTAGACTATGTTTTTCTTATGTTATCATGTTCCTGATACTGCAAACCTAGGTATTAGGTAGAAAAATTTTGTCCGTTTTCGAGATATTTAACATTTTGCATTTAAGCCCCAAATTTAATGAATCGAACCTGCACGGCACGTTATACTCTCTACCATAGCTAGACTTGATCATGTTGCGAAGACTTGCTTCAATACAAACTAAAACAGAGCGAATGTAAAAAGGGCCTAAGTAGGAATCGAACCGTTGATCTCATCAATAGACTATGTTTTACTTGTTCCCCATACTGCCAACCGAGGTATTGGGTAGAAAAATTTTGTCCGTTTTGCACCGTTTTCGAGATATTTAACATTTTGCATTTAAGCCCCACATTTAATGAATCGAACTAGCACAACACGTTAGCCTCTAAGCTAGCTTTCTTCATAAGAGCAGCAGCCATCTTGCGCACGCACCCTTAAGGCGTCTCATAAGGAGTCGTGTATAGCCGCCATCTTGCGTCCGCCATCTTGCGCAAGCATCCTTAGGGCGTCTCTAGCCATCTTGTGCAAGGATCCTTAAGCCGCCTCATAAGAGCAACCGCCATCTTGCGCAAGCATCTCTAGGGCGTCTCTTAAGGAGCCTTGTATAACCGCTATCTTGCGCAAGCATCCCAAGGGCTTCTCATAAGAACCTATGTATAGTAGCCATCTTGCATAAGCACCTTTAAGGAGTCATGTATAGCCACCATCTTATGCAATTAGCGTCGAGAGATGGCTGCTGTAGAATTTTTCATTTTAAATTATCCGCTACCATATTGCAACTAAAGAGTGTAGCACTGAGGTTTGCGATGTAAGATGGCGGATGACAGCTGACAAAGAGCGCGTGAGTTTGTTTACTAAACAAGAGCACGTGGAATTTTTCAATTTGCCGCCACCACATTTCAAAGGTATCTAGCTAAAGATGGCAGTACGGTGCTCTCTTGATTAAAGTTGGCGGATGACGGCTAACAGAACTTTTCAAATTGCCCGCTACTGCAGAGGGCAGCACCGTAGTCTGTAGATTAAAGATGGCGGATAACAGCTGACGAAATTGCCCGCATGATAGCAGCACAGTGCTCTATTGATTAAAGATGGCGGATGACAGCTGTCAAAAAAGCACGTGGCTTTGTTTCCAAACAAGAGCACATAGAATTTTTCAAATTGCCACCACCACATTTCAAAGGTATCTAGCTAAAGATGGCAGCACGGTACTCTCTTGATTAAAGATGGCGGATGACAGCTAACAGAACTTTTCAAATTGCCGCCACCACATAGAGGGCAGCACGGTGCTCTGTGGATTAAGGATGATGGATGACAACTGACGAAAGTGCCCGCATGATAGCAGCACAGTGCTCTATTGATTAAATATGGTGGATGACAGCTGTCAAAAAGCACATGGCTTTGTTTTCAAACAAGAGCAAGTGGAATTTGCCGCCACCACATTTCAAAGGTATCTAGCTAAAGAGGGCAGCACTGTGCTCTGTTGATTAAAGATGGCGGATGACGGCTGTCAGAAAAAAGCGCGTGAATTTGTTTCCAAACAAGAGCATGTAGAATTTGCAGCCATCACATAGAGGGCTGCACGGTGCTCTCTTGATTTAAGATGGCTGCTGTCATGTGGAATTGCCTGCCACCACATTTCAAAGGTATCTAGCTAAGGAGGGCAGCACGGTGCTCTCTAGATTAAAGATGGCTGCTGTCAAAAAGCATTTTTCAAATTATCCGCCACCACATTTCAAAGGTATGTAGCTAAAGAGGGCGGCGCTGTGCTCTATGGATTAAAGATGGCGGACGGTAGGTGTCAAATAAGCATGTTGCATTGTTTCCAAACAAGAGCACGTGGAATTTTTCAAATTGCAGCCAACACATTTCAACTAAAGAGTGTGGCACGGTGCTCCCTTGATTAAATATGGCGGATGTAGCTGTCAAAAAAGCACGTGGTTTGTTTCCAAACAGGGGCACTTAGAAGTTTTCAATTTGCCGCTACCACATAGAGGGCAGCACGGTGCTCTATAGATTAAAGATGGCTGCTGTCAAAAAGCATTTTTCAAATTATCCGCCACCACATTTCAAAGGTAAGTAGGTAAAGAGGGCAGCACTGTGCTCTATAGATTATAGATGGCGGATGACAGCTGTCAAAAAAGCACATTGATTTGTTTATCTCGCGCTAGTGAGGTTAAGTTGGTAGCACTAAGGTTTAGGCCCGCCAAGATGGCAGCACTGCGGATGACAGCTGATGAATTTCCAGCTGCTACGATAAAGAGGGCAGCACGGTGCTCTGTAGTTTAAAGATGGCGGATGACAGCTGTCAAAAAAGCACGTAGCTGTCAAAAAACACGTGGATTTGTTTATCTCGCGCTAGTTAGGTTAAGTTGGTACCACTGAGGTTTAGGCCTGTCAAGGTGGCAGCAGTGAGGTTAGCGATGCGTTGTTGTCGATGATAGCTGTCAAAAAGCACGTGGCTTTGTTTACAAATTCAAATTTCCCGCGGGTGGTGGAGGAGACCTCTGGGAGGCCTCTGGCTGTGGTGGTGGTGAAGGAGGCCTCTGGGAGGCCTCTGGCTGTGGTGGTGGTGGAGGAGGCCCCTGGGAGGCCTCTGGCTGTGGTGGTGGTGGAGGAGGCCTCTGGTAGCCGGTGGGGGTGGTGGCGGCCGAATCCGCCTATTATACTACTCGCTACACATAAATCTGGGAATCATGAAGCAGTTCGTTGGACAAAAGTTGCCCCTGTTTCAAGTACATTGCAAGCTTATTTCCACATTTATCTGATGCAAAAGTCAAGGAAGGCATTTTTAATGGAGCACAAATTAGAAAGCTTCTGAAAGACAGAAACTTTGAACAGACGATGAATGCCGTGGAACTTGATGCATGGAATTCAATAAGAGACGTCATAATGAACTTCCTAGGAAATGTAAAGGATGAACATTACGAACAATAGTGAAAACTATGTTGGGTGATGTGAAAGATTTGCGTAGAAAGTGTCTGAAACTGCACTTCCTTCATTCTCATCTCGATCAATTTCTGGAAAATCTTGGGACTGTTAATGAAGAGATGGGAGATAGGTTCCATCAGGACATCAAGGAGAAAGAAAGAAGATATAAGGGGAGGTGGGATGAACCAATGATGGCCGACTACCGTTGGTGTTTGAAGAGAGAAAACAAACTTGATGCAGTCAGACGCTGGAGAGCCAAGCGTTCATTCCAAGCGGACATCTAGGACTGTTAATTTTGTTCATATTTTTTGAATTCATAAAGATACTGAATAAAAGTTAAATTGTTTGCTTGTAAATCACGTTTAATTGTCAAAATAAAATGCTTTCATTGCCTCAGAGTTGTTTGTTTATGTGTTTTTGTGTAAATCAGTATTTTATTACAATAAATGCTAAATATTTCATTGTAATTTTATACTCAGTAATTATTCATTGTATGTAATAATTCAAGACAATATTCAACTATTTCAAAATATATATAATACAAAGAAATATAAATATTCCCAAAATTATAAAAAAAATTCAGTACGTTTTAAATGCAATATTCAGGTCTATCTCTTATTTTGATATACCTATTGCGAGAAAACGTGACGTCATACGTAAAAATGGACAAGAGATTCGTATTCAGCGACCCAAAATTAGTTAAGATCACCTCTTGCCGCAAGAAAAAAGTTTGAAAATGCTGGCTTGTGTATTTTTTTGCTATGGGCTTTACGTCGCACCGACACAGATAGGTTTTATGGCAACGATGGGATAGGAAAGGCCTAGGCGTTGGAAGGAAGCGATCGTGGCCTTAATTAAGGTACAGCCTCAGCATTTGCCTGGTGTGAAAATGGGGAACCACGGAAAACTATTTTCAGGGCTGCCGATAGTGGGATTCGAACCTACTATCTCCCGGGTGCAAGGTTGTGTATTTAATGGAGGCTAGAGATGCCCATTGTTATGACATGAGGAGAGTCATGAACCAGCGTATCGCCAAGTCAATTGGCGGAATTGGCCTCAGAATTGATGGATAATGATGTGTATACTCAAATGAAAGAGGCTGAAGCACTTATTGTCATGCGATTGATTATATTAGTGAGTTGAGTCCGCTGGTTATTTTATGAAAGGAGCAGTATTGGAACTGCAAGTGTTGAGGAAGAATACTGGTCTCTGAGTGAAGTCTAGCAGGTGGCGACAAGCCCCCTTTGTGCGTAGTTGAATGAACCAGCTCAAGGCCGTCTCACAGTCGAGTTTCATTCTGTCCGTTAGCCCAGCTCTCCTTGACAACTAGGGGATGTTTATAGGTCACAGCTGATCGAGAGAGTGAAAATAGGACGGCAGAGATATGTCCTGTGTCTTACGTTTAGACGCAAGCCCTGGGTCTATCTGCTATTGGAGACCCAATGTTCACCTGAGAAGAACACATGCATATTTCATGTTTTATTTTACAGGATCTCATACGTGCTATTTCCAGCCGTTCTGGATTTATGTGTGAATTTTGTGTGATTTTGATGGCTGATATTGCTTTTGTTTCTATTCTTTGATGTTTGTGTCGACGCTATCAGCGTTGAATAATATTTTATGGTTTAATTAGCTCGATAGCTAAAATAGGGGTCGGTAGCAATTTATGCCATTCAATTTGCATACGGGCGGCCGTACTTTAGAATCAGTGTAGATGTAAGCTATTTGCAGTGCAGGACTAGCGTAGTTAATGAATTGTTTTACTTTATTAATGATGTAAATATGTATATACTGGATCAAATACTAGTGTGATTAACTAAGTACCGCGGCAATGTAGATACACTTCTACAGGCGAATCCCTACGGGATTAGGACATAAAAGCGAAGTTTGCGTCGATGTAATTTCATAGGGTAACCATCCGCAGTCACTCCCAACTCGTGTGTGTCCTTTATGCGGGCCGTGACCCGTTTGTAATTAATTTTATTGTGTAAATGTAATGGACATGTGCGCGGTGCAGTTTTCTTTGTCTTAATGGCCATTTGGCTTCTTATGTTGTCAATTAGTGTTGTTTAGTATGAATGGTAGTAGTATAATACAGGGATTCGGCGGCCACTTCCTCCTCCGGCTCTCGGGAGAGGCCTCCGCCTCCCGCGGGAAATTTGAATTTTGGCGCAAGATTTGAATGTGTAAACAAATCCACGTGCTTTTTGACAGATGTCATCGACAACAACGCATCGCTAACTTCACTGCTGCCATTTTGACGGGCCTAAACCTCAGTGGTACCAACTTAACCTAACTAGCGCGAGATTTGAATCGGTAAACAAATCCACGTGTTTTTTGACAGCCACGTGCTTTTTGACAGACAACAACGCATCGCTAACCTCACTGCCGCCATCTTGACAGGCCTAAACCTCAGTAGTACCAACTTAAACTAACTAGCGCGAGATTTGAATAAGTAAACAAATCCACGTGTTTTTGACAGCCACGTGCTTTTTGACAGACAACAACGTATCGCAAACCTCAGTGCAGCCATCTTGACGGACCTAAAGCTTAGTGCTACCAACCTAACCTCACTAGCGCGAGATTTGATTTTGTAAACAAATCCACGTGCTTTTTGACAGTTGTCATCCGCCATCTTTCAACTACAGAGCACCGTGCTGCCCTCTTTATCGCAGTAGCTGCAAGTTCGTCACCTGTCATCCGCAGTGCTGCCATCTTGACGGGCATAAACCTCAGTGCTACCACCTTAACCTCACTAGCGCGAGATTTGAATCGGTAAACAAATCCACGTGCTTTTCTGACAGCTGTCATCTGCCATCTTCAATCTATAGAGCACAGTGCTGCCCTCATTACCTACTTACCTTTGAAATGTGGTGGCGGATAATTTGAAAAATGCTTTTTGACAGCAGCCATCTTTGAGCACCGTGCTGTCCTCTTTAGCTAGATACCTTTGCAATGTGGTGGCCGACAGTTCCACGTGACAGCAGCCATCTTTGAGCACAGTGCTGCCCTCTTTGTGGTGGCGGGAAATTCCATGTGCTTTACAAACTCATGTGCTTTTTTCTGACAGCTGTCATCCGCCATCTTGCATCACAAACCTCAGTGCTGCACTCTTTAGCTAGATACCTTTGAAATGTGGTGGCGGCAATTTGAAAAATTCTACATTCTCTTGTTTGGAAACAAACCTATGCGCTTTTCTGACAGCTATCATCCGCCATCTTTAATCCAGAGAGCACCGTGCTGCCCTCTTTAGCTACTTACCTTTGAAATGTGGTGGCGGCAAATTCTACGAGCTCTTGTTTGGAAACAAGCACATGTGCTTTTCTGTCAGCTGTCAACCGCCATCTTTAAGCCAGAGAGAACAGTGCTGCACTCTTTAGTTGAAATGTGGTGGCGGCAAATTCCACGTGCTCTTGTTTGGAAACAAATTCTACGTGCTCTTCAGCTGTCATCCACCATCTTTAATCAAGAGAGCACCGTGCTGCCCTCTTTGTGGTGGCGGATAATTTGAAAAATTCTTTTTGACAAGCAGCCATCTTTAATCCAGAGAGAACAGTGCTGCCCTCTTTAGCTACTTACCTTTGAGGCGGTTAATTTGAAAAATTATATTTGACAAGCTGCCATCATTAATGAAAAGGGCATCGTGCTGCTATCTGGCGGGTAATTTTTACGTCACAGCTGTCATCCACCTTCTTGCATTGCTAACCTTAGTGCTGCCCTCTTTAGCTACTTACCTTTGAGGCGGACTATTTGAAAAAAGCATCTATTTGACAAGCTGTCACCCGCCATCTAGCATCGCAAACCTCAGGGCTGCACTCTTTAGTTGAAATGTGGTAGCGGGTAATTTGAAAACATTCTTTTTGACAACCAGCCATCTATAACTACGGAACACCGTGCTGCTATCTTTATCGTAGTAGCAAGCAATTAAAAATCTAGATGCTTTTTTCTAACAGCTGCCATCCGCCATCTTTAATCTAGAGAGCACCGTGCTGCCCTGTTTGTGGTGGTGGTAAATTCCACGTGCTTTACAAACCCACGTGCTTTTTGTCATCCGCCATCTTTAATCTAGAGAGCACCGTGCTGCCCTCTTTGTGGTGGTGGTAAATTCCACGTGCTTTACAAACCCACGTGCTTTTTGTCATCCGCCATCTTTAATCAAGAGAGCGCAGTGCCGCACTCTATGTAGTAGCGGATAATTTGAAAAATTCTTTTTGACAAACAGCCATATTTATTCAACACAGTTACCGCTATCTTACATCGCTTACCTCGGTGCTACACTCTTTAGTTGAAATGTGGTGGCGGTAAATTCGAACAAGTTTAATCATACATCGTGTTAGCTAGAGTAAGCACGTGCTGCAGTGATGACGTCATCATGCATGTTTAGACTTGTCCGTTTTCTTAAGAGTAAGTCGGTGTAGGGAATGTGGTGGCGGTAAATTCGAACAAGTTTAAACATGCATCGGGAAAGCTAGAGTAAGCACGTGCTGCAGTGATGACGTCATTGTGCATGTTTAGACCTGATCGTTTTTCTTAAGAGTAAGTCGGTGTGAAGCAATGCAATAAGTACAACAGTTTTGAATGCGATCAAATATTTATTTACAAATGTACAACAACACCTGCTGACAAGGTTGGTATGCTTCTTAACAACGTATGCTTCTGAAATACCTCCTGCAACATTCAAATTAAACAAAGCATTTAGAAATATATTATACTAAGTATGTTATGCTTTACAGAGAAGATCATATACTTCTTACCTTGTTGTTATTCCTTTTCGGAATCATCATCATCATCATGAGGTACTAGAGAAAGTTCATTCATACACTGTGTACAGTGTTCAGTCCTCGGATTTGGTCCATCCCAATCATCATCACCATTTTCTCCTCGATGCTTGTAATGTCGTTGACAAGTTCGGCATAAAGCTACTTCGATCGACATCTTAGTGTGTAGAGGAAGGATTACCCAAAAATTATGTACGTAAGAGGCAGCGTACGTAGATAAAAATCCTGGTGGTAAGTATTGAATAAGAAGTTTCGGCATCGACGATCTATGTTTATAGAACATCTTAATAGCCTCACTCACTCGTGTAAGTTAAATAAGATGTTGCGTATGAGCATGCAAACAGCATGCACATTTGCAGTTTTGTTCCACAGCGTACGATGTCGAAGCACACACTAATGAAAATGATAAAGACGATGATGATGAAAAGAATTACTGACGTTTACACCTGGACCGTGATGCTAGAGATATTTATTGTTTTCCGACTTCCTTGAATATTAGTGACGTCACGCGGCACAATAAGGTTCATCAACTTAAGTCCGTATAACTGTTTGTGATGCAAGATGGTCTATTGGTTATGGAAGACGTGTAGAGTCTTGCTGTAATGAAGAAAGGCAGAATAAAATCGAATAAAGAACACAGGTATTAGCAGCAGAAAGCAGAAAATAACACATGAGTCGGAAAGATAAGCAGAGGCTTATCGTTAGTTCAATTCTGTATCATCCTCTCTCTAACAAAATTTTTAAATTAAATAAATGTAATTCAGCCTACATCTTTTTTTTCATTCCTACCAGTTGCTTTACGTAGCTCCGACACTGATAGGTCTTATGGCGATGATGGGCAGGAAAGGGTTAGGGGTGGGAAGGTACCGGACGTGAACTTCATTAAGGTACAGGTGCAGCATTTGCCTGGTGTGAAAATTCGAAACCATGGAAAAAAATCTTCATGGCTGCCGACAGTGGGGTTGCAACCCACTACCTCCCGATTGCAGCTTATCGAGCTCGGTAAGTAATTTACATCAGTATGAGAGTAATGCCCTGATAATGCTTAAATAGGTTCGATTGATAATTTGCAGAGATGATCCAGTGGGTGTGAAGACGAGGTTTGAGCGATCGTTAAATTGATTTCCCAAGCCAAGTAGAGACAGAGAATGGAACCTGTGCGTAGAAGTAATGTTATCGACAGTGAATCGAGCTTGTGTTGTCACCGTAGATACTAAATGTCCAAAATTCAATATTAGACTTACAAAGGATTACGCCAAATTCATGACTGCAATTTCTGGTGGATGAGCGCTCTTTTAACCATTAGAGAACAACCATCATCCTAGGACTGAGGATACCAGTTCCGTTAAGCCTGAAGGCTTTCCAGCAAATACGCCATCATCCCAACACAAAAGACAGTTGCTCTTATTACTTCGCACAAGAGTAACACTGCGGAACGTTACAACTCGCCGGGCGTGTAAAATATGACGGAAAAAGAATTAAATCTCACGATAACTTTCAGCCGACGAACAGCCATATTTCTTAAGACTGGTTGAAAGGCGATGTTAAGTAAACAAGGCAAACAAAATGAAAACGTCATATTTTAAATTTTCACTGAGTTTCTTCCTTACAATTTCTAAATTCGCTCCCGGGGAGGAGTGGGAGAGGCCTCGTGCTGGTCCAGACTTGTTGCGTAGCATCCAGTCGTATCCGTATCAAATAAATGCAATTAGAAGAAGTCTGCAATGACTTCACCTAACTTGAAGGTGGAAGCGGCCGCGTATATGTACCATTACTAGGCTATAACACATGCATAACCTTCATTATAGCATATAATGCATTTCAGCGTTCAGTCAATCAATCATTACTGATCTGCATTTAGGACAGTCACCCGGGAGGCAGTTTCCCTATCTGTTGTTTTCCCAGCAATTTCTTACATGATCTCAAAGAAATCAGAAATTTATTGAACATCTCCCTTGGTAAGTTATTCCAATCCCTAACTCCTCTTCATATAAATGAATATTTTACCCAATTTGTCCTCTTGTAGTCCAACTTTATCTTCATATTGTGATCTTCCCTACTTTTATAGACAACACTCAAACTTATTCATCTACTAATGTCATTCCACGCCATCTCTCCACTGACAGCTCGGAACATACTACTTGGACGACCAGCTCGTCTCCTTTCTCCCAAGTCTTCCCAGCCCAAACTTTGCAACATCTAGTCGGAAATCACCCAGACAAATAGAGCTGCGTTTCTTTGATTTTTTCCAGTTCAAGAATCAAGTATTCCTCGTGAGGATCCCATTCACTGGAACCATACTCTAGTTGGGGTCTTACCAGGGAATTATATGCCCTCTCCTTTACATCCTTACTACAACCCCTAAACACCCTCGTAACTATGTGCAGAGATCTGTATCCTTTATTTACAATCATATTTATGTGATTACCCAAATGAAGATCTTCCCTTATATTAACACCTAGATACTTACAATGATCCCCAAAAGGAACTGTCACCCCATCAACGCAGTCATTAAAACTGAGAGGACGTTTCCTATTTGTGAAACTCACAACCTGACTTTCAACCCCGTTTATCATCATGTTCCTGCTGTCCATCTCACAACATTATTGAGGTCATGTTGCAGTTGCTCACAATCTTGTAGGTTATTTATTACTCTATGCATACTACCATCATGCGCAGAAAGCCTTACCTCTGATTCCACTTGTTTACTCATATCATGTACGTATATATATAACTATATATAAGATAACATAAAGGTCCAATAATACTGCCTTGAGGAATTCCGCTCTAATTTATTACACCGCCCAATTCCTCTATTTGCAACTAGTCTGTGGCCTCGTTAGAAACTATCGCCATCATCTCCCTCGACTTCTCTTACCCTCCATAACAGAGCCTATTCTCCTAGGTAACATATCCTCTTCCATTTGCCTCACGTGACTCACAGTTTCATCAATCGAATTCATTTCTAACTTAGGCGTTATTTCCTTATACCGAGTACCTCCTATCATTGTTCCCACCAGTTTGTACCAGCAATCATTCTTGCTACATAAAAGTCTGTTAAATCTAGCTTACGAATAAGATATCCTGAGTCCTCCCAGCTTTCACTCCTGTAAAGCAAATTTGGTCCGAAAATAAACCGAAATAAGTATAGTTTTTTCCGTGAGCTGACTTCCTTCTTACAGAATACGGTACTCTGAGCTCAGTGCATTAGGTTTACTGCGCCTTGATTCAATCTTACTTAATATATTACCATACTGCGAGAACCCACATCCTAAATATTGACATTTTCTGCGTACTCGCGCTTTGTATCCCCAATATGACATTAAATTCTCTTGGATTTCTTACCTACTGACATCAATTTTGTCTTAGGAATGCTATTATTCACACCACACTCACTGAACATACTTTCATGGTCCAAGATATTAGACTGCACGCTTTAGGTACAATTTGTCATTAAGACCAAGTCGTCAGCATAGGCCAGAGTGCCTACTATATTTTGACCTACCCGAATCCCTCCCTACCACATAATATCTATCAACAGATGTAAAGTATGAACAACAAACGTGAAAGATTACAGCATTGTATAACCCCTGTAAGTAACTTGAACCAAGAACTCATTTTACCATCAATTCTCACTGCAGCCCAATTGTCAATATAAATGCCTTTGAAGGATTTTAATAACCTACACTTAATCCCATAGTCCCCCAGTATGGTAAACATCTTTTCCCTCAGTAATCAGTATAGCTTCTCTGATCTATAAGACGTAAACATAACTGTCTATTGAGTCTCGTAGCATGCCAGTGAAGATCTTGCCTTGAACACTGATCCATAAAATACCTCCAGATTTGTTGCAATCCTTCCTGTTCCCTTGCTTATAGATCTTAACTGCTTTTGTCTGATCTGAAAGTACCTTACTAACACCAAGTGCTAATCTTGTTACTCTATGAAGCCATTTCATCCCTGCCTTCCCACTATATGTCACGTTTTCAGATCTGATTTTATATATTCCTGCTGCTTTATGACAATTAAGTTTATTTACAATCTTCTCCACTTACTCGCGCGTAATTTCACCATCATTGTTCTTTTCCCCATGAGTTCTGTTCTTCACGACGTCACCAGGAAGATTTCCTTTTACGTTTTGAAGATTTTCAGATTAATTCATACACCTGTCGTGTGATTCCCTGGATTCACCTAATTTACACAAAACACTATTCACTTCCTTCTTCCCTCTCTTTCTAAGATTTTTTATCACTGTCCAGAAAGGTTCCTCTGCTGCTTGACCTAGCCTTACCAGGTTTATACCAAAATCTTTCCATGACTTCTCTTAATAATGTTATTTGTTTTACGTCCCACTAACTACTTTTTTAGGTCTTCGGAGACGCTGAGGTGTCGGAATTTAGTCCCGCAGGAGTTCTTTTATGTGCCAGTAAATCTACCGACACGGGTCTGTCGTATTTGAGCACCTTCAAATACCACCGGACTGAGCCAGGATCGAACCTGCCAAGTTGGGGTTAGAAGGCCAGCGCCTTAACCGTCTGAGCCACTCAGCCCGGCCATGACTTCTCTTGTATTCAACAACTATAGGTTTAGCTCTGTTTCTTTAACCTACGTTCTGCATCAGTCTTTGTTTAGAGCCATTTCTGATAAGACTTCATTTTACATTCACAAGGTGTTCTCACTTTATCATTCCACCAAGATGTTCGGGTTTTCCGATCTTTACACGCAGTTGTTCCTAGACATTCCCTTCTTGTTTCTACCACAGCATCCCTGTATTTCACCCATTGTGTTTCTATATATTCAACCTGCTTACTATCCACAGGTTGGAACATTTCATTAGCTAGTTCTGGACATTTTCTACCCTTATTAACCTTCCGAAAATTTCACTTTCGCTATGCTATGCCCAGAGATACTTATTTCACTACAGGTCAGATAGTGGTCTGTATCATCAAAAATCCCCGGAATACTCGCATATAGTCTTCATTCCCATGTGTAGCAATGCCTCATGCTTGAATGATGTATTGGTAAATTTTAATCTCCTACCAGCAAAAAAGTCCAGTAAACGCTTCCCATTCCTACTAGCTTCCTTATATTCCCCACAATCAATCAATCAATCAATCAATCAATCAATCAATCAATCAATCAATCAATCAATCAATCAATCAATCAATCAATCAATCAATCAATCAATCAATCAATCGATCAATCAATCAATCACTGCTGATCTGAATTTAGGGCAGTCCGCCATGTGGCAGAATCCTTTTCTGTTGTCTTCCTAGCCTTTTCTTGAATGATTTTCAAGAAATTGGAAATTCATTGAACATCTCCCTTAATAAGTTACTCCAATTCCTAACTCCCCCAACTATAAGCGAATATTTTATCCATTTTTTTCCTCTTGAATTCCAAACTGATCTTCATATTGTCATCTTCCCTACATTACAGACACCAATCAAAATTATTCGTCTACTAACGTCATTCCACGCAAACTCTCCACTGACAGCTCAGAACATAACTCTTAGTCGAGCAGCTCGTCTCCTTTCTCCCAAGTGTTCCCAGCACAAACTTTGCAACATTTTTGTAACGCTACTCCTTTGTAGGAAATTACCAAGAACAAATCGAGCTGCTTTCCATTGGATTTTTTTCTGTTCTTGAATCAAGTAATCCTGGTGTTGTTCCCATACACTGGAACCATACTCTATTTGGGGTCTTACCCGAGAATTGTGTGCCCTCTCCTTTACATACTTACTACATCTCCTAAACACCCTCATAACAATGAGCAGAGATCTGTATCCTTTATTTACACTCCCATTTATGTGATTCCCCAATGAAGATCTTTCCTTATTTTAACACCTAGGTACTTACAGTGATCCCCATAAGGAACTTTCACCCCATCAACGCAGTAATTAAAACTGAGAGGACTTTTCGTATTTGTGAAACTCACAACCTGACGTTTAACCCCGTTTATCACCATACCATGGCCTGCTGTCGATCTCACAACATTATCAAGGTCATTTTGCAGTTGCTCACATTCTCGTAACTCATTTATTACTCTTTAAAGAATATCTTCGTCCGCAAAAGGTCTTATCTTTGATTCTAATTCCTTATTCATATCGCTTATATATTTATTTATTTATTCACGAAGCACAAGATACAGCTACATTGAGCAAATTTCACTTGCACTGTCAACAGACTATTTAACAAACGTAAACTTTCATAATAAAACATAAGAAGCACCACTGCGACATTATGAACGTGAAGGTTTTACGAGGAGCTAACATAGACTCCGATCATTACCTGTCCATGGTTAAGATGAATCTGAAACCACTGTATAAGACCAAGGCTATGCTTATGAAGAAAAAGAAGATTCCTAGGTTTGATATCACCAAACTTAAAGAAGACAATGCAAGTTACCAAGAGAGTCTGAACCAACACATCAATAGGATTAACACCACTACAAATTGGGACCCACTTCGGGATGCTATAACATACGCGGCTCAGAAGACGATCCCCAACAGACCTAACGGAAACAAGCACCCATGGTGGTCAAACGAATGCGATGAGGCTATAGAATCCAGGCGACTAGCATGGCTCAAATGGAACCATCATAAAAACGAAACCAACCTACAAGCCTTTATTACACAAAGAAAGAACACCTCCAGCATCATAAGAGGGGCGAAAAGAAAATACAACAAAGAACTGATTAAGCAAGCCGAGAAGGATTTTGGAAAAAACAACTCCAGAGACTTATACAAAGGTCTAAAACAACAGACGACCCAGTTCACACCCCAAACTTTACACTTCCAGAGAACAGACGGATCATTGTGCCTCAATGATGATGACTGCATCAAGACCCTAGCTGATTATTTCCAAGGACTTTTGAATGCTGAAGAACCTGCGCAGCGCCTCCTAGTTAGAGAACCAGCTAACCCGGACACCAAAGACATCCCTCCTCCCACCTATGAAGAAGTAAGAGAGACCATTCAACTTCTCAAGAACAACAAAGCTCCTGTAGAAGACGGAATAGTGGCAGAAATGTTGAAACAAGCTGGTGAGCAAACATTCAGGCACATACACAAAGTAATCCTGGACATATGGGCTAAGGAAAGGCTCCCAGATGATTGGACATCAGCTGTTATCCATCCAATCCACAAGAAGGGAAGCAAAACAGATCCCAGCAACTATAGAGGAATATCACTCCTTTCAGTATCGTATAAAGTCTTTTCCAAGATTCTGGAACAGCACATAACAAGACAACTGGATAAAGAATTAGGAGAATATCAAGCAGGGTTCAGAACTGCAAGGTCTTGTGCTGAACAGATACAAAATCTGAAGACCATCCTTCAATATAGCAAGAAAAGATGCCGACAGTGGGTAGCTATCTTTGTCGACTTCCAGAAGGCATACGACTCCGTGGATAGGATCACACTCTTCAACACCTTAAGAGAACTGGGACTAAACGAAAAAATTAATAGGTTGGTGCAAGCCACCCTGCACAACACCACTTCCAAAGTTAAGTTTAGAGGTCAATTATCAGAGAGCTTCACAATCAAAACAGGGGTGAGGCAAGGAGATGGTATCTCATGCATATTATTTAACTGTGTCCTGGAAAAGATCATAAGAGAATGGACCAGGTCATTACCTGAGAACACCGGATTAAGAATGGGGTTTAAATCAGACAACCTGAGGATTCCATGCCTGGCCTTTGCTGATGACCTTACTTTATTAGCAAACGACATGCATGAGGCCACTATGCAGCTTCAAACACTGCACTCTATTGCAGCTAAAGCGGGCCTCATGATCAACATTGGAAAGACCGAGTTTATGACCAACATCAAAGATGCCCCTACAACAATGGGAGTCAGTGATACAAAACACATCAAGAGAGCTAAAAATGTGAAGTACCTCGGAGAGTGGGTATCGGAGGACCTAAGTGAAACGATGGCTCTTGAACAAAGGAGAATCAAATTAGACAAGGCCTACCATGCCTGCAGAAAACTGTATGCCTCAAAGCATTTATCAAAGAATGTAAAACTGAGACACTATAATGCAGTAGTCAGACCATCAGTCCTCTATGCAGCAGAATGCCTATCCCTAACTAAAAAACCCCACTGAGAGTCCTGGAAGTGCAAGATCGGAAATTCCTGAGAAGAATAATAGGGCCAAGGATCCTACCAGATGGAAGGCGATGGTACAAACCCAACAATGAGCTCTACCAGCATCAAGAAAACCTCATAGATGCCATCAGGAGAAAACGTCTGACTTTCTATGGACACCTATACAGAATGGATCCTAATAGATTATCCCATAAGATCTTCAAGGTTGCTAACAAAGGCAAAGCTACTGGATTCCCCTGGACCAAACAAGTGGACAAAGATTTTGCAGAGCTTAATATTAATCAAGCCGCCATTACTGACAGAAATGTATACCGTCTAATGGTCAAAACTAAACCTTTCCTAACATCCCTTACATCAGCTAGCCACAAAGGAGCCGGGAATTGGTCAGAGGAGCGCAGGAAAGAATTCAGCGAGAAAATGAAGGAATACTGGGCCAACAGGAAGGCTCAAGAGGCCACTAAGAACACAATCCAGTATGCTAAAAGGGGCAGACGAAGACAAAAACACAGCTAGAACACAAGCACCGTGGTCCACAGATGGCCTAAACGCAAAGAGAGAGAAAACATAAGAAACATAACAAAATATAACAAGATCAGGTACACAGCCTACTAATAACAACTGTCCAAATCGAAAACCATGAGAATGTCCATGTTCATAGCCAAGTCGTCGTGGGTCAAGATGGCGGTATAATCCCTTCACATCAACTTATCTTTAACATACTATTTACACACCTCTCGAATACACTTTTATTTGATGCTATATCAAGCTCTTGTCTCCTATTAATATTGTTAAAGAGTGTTGGGAGGCGGATTAGGAAAGATCGTTGAAGTATTTTATTTATTTCATACCACCAACAGAGATGTTTCTCCAATTACAGGTGGCTTAGTCACTATGCATTAATTATTAAAAATAACAAATGTTAGAAAGAACTTAATATCTAAAAATAAAAAATATACAACATTATTAACAAGTAGAGTAGCAAACGGAATTTACAGCACATTAATACTTTTTCAAGTTTGAATATACTTAATATCTAAAAATTAATAATAAAGTAGACTTTTTCAGGTTCGAAGTGGACTTACGACCTAAAATACTTAATATCTTAAAATGAATTAAAAAGTAGAAATACAGAAATTTAAAAAAAATTAGGAATTAGTATCTACAAAAGAAATAACTCCAATCTTAGACTGACACCCGTTAAAGCAACTGACATATAAAAAGATTTCAGTTTTCCCTACATTTTCTTTATCTATCTTTAAATCATATAAATTTAAATAACATAAAACACTAAAATGAAACACAAATTAACCAAGAAATAAGTATAAATATAGTATAGTACATATATACACCTATAGGGTAAACCTTCAGGAATAGTGAACTGAACTCCAAGTGCCCAGCATAGTGCGACCATTACTTTAACTGTGTGCCTTCTTCAATAATTTTACAAATAATTGTATCTAACAGCAAAGTCTAGATCAATATCAGGAAATTTATGGACTGTGATGTTATAAGTAGTGCACATTCTGAACAGTGGTGAGCTTCTCTAAAATACTGTTTTAGAAATCGGAAGAAACAAGAGATGTCTGTGTCTTAAACTGCCTTTCCGGGTATTGAACGAGAATTGTTGTAGAAAGTAACTGTTATCTACCACATTATTGATAACTCTATGGAGGTATTTTTGCTCATTTATTATACGTCTGTTTAATAATAAAGTGAAGTTAAATTCTTTCAGGAGATCGTTATAGGGAATTATGCCGCTAGGAACAAACCTGTTATATTTTTTAATGTAAAGATCACGTAAGAAACGTTTTTGAACTTTCTCCACATGGTTTTGATAAGATTTATAAATGGGAGACCAAATTACCGACGCGTACTCAAGTTTGGACCTCACAAGTGTGTTGAACAAAAGTGTGCTGAGTGTGGGGAATGTGGAGAAGGTCTTTGGTTCTGGTGGAGCGGGAAGGAACACGGAGAGAGAAGAGTGAGACAAGATGTTCCGAGCGGTAATGTCCATTTAAGATCCCGTGAAGGAATCTCAGGTCAGCTACCTGTCGCCTGATGTGCAGCGGTGACATATTAATTGCCATTAATACCTGCTGCGTAGACAGATTTCTGAGCTTGGGGTTTCTGTTCCTTACAATTGCAGCAAAGGAGGACACTGCTCTGTCTAACTGCTTAGTATTGGAGGGGGAGGCTGTTATCCAAATCGGAGAGCAGTAGTTTAAGAGAGGTTGAATGATCATGAGGAAGAAGTCACGAAGAGCAATAGGGTCAGAAATTTCTGTGAAGCGATAGAGAATGCCTAGTAATTTCATAGCCTTGGTTGTATATGTTTCTATATGGCTCTTAACCTCCTCTGCGAACCATGTGACCTTGCCGCGGTGAGGAGGCTTGCGTGTCCCAATGATGCACATAGATGAGCCGCAGGCGCAACCATATCGGATGGGTATCTGTTGAGAGACCAGACTAACGAATGGTTCATCGAAAGGGGGGTAGCAGCCTTTCGGTAGTTGCAAGGGCGGCAGTCTAGATGATTGACTGATACGGCCTTGTAATAATACTCAACATGGCTTAGCTGTGTTGATACTGCTACACGGCTGAAAGCAACGGGAAACTACAGCCGTAACTAACTCCCGAGGACATGCAGCTCTCTCCGTATGAATGATGTACTGATGATGGCTTCCTCCCGGGTAAAATATTCCGGAGGTAAACTAGTCCCCCATTCGGATCTCCGGGTGGGGACTACACGAGAGGGAGCGATCATCAGGAAGATGGATACTGACATTCTGCGAGTCGGAGCGTGGAATGTTAGAAGTTTGAATCGTTGTGGTAGGTTAGAGAATCTGAAAAGGGAGATGGATAGGCCAAAGTTAGATGTAGTTGGTATAAGTGAAGTACGTTGGCAGGAAGAACGGGATTTGAGGTCAGGCGACTACCGAATTATCAACACAAAATCAAACAGGGGAAATGCAGGAGTTGGTTTAATAATGAATAAGAAAATAGGGCAGTGGGTAAGCTACTACGACCAGCGGAGTGAAATAATTATTGTCGTCAAGATGGACACCAAACCAATGCCCACCACAATAGTCCAGGTTCATATGCCTACTAGTTCAGCGGATGATGAGGACATCGAAAGAATATATGAAGAGATAGAAGATTTAATACAATATGCAAAAGGCGGCGAGAATCTAATTGTGTTGGGAGACTGGAATGCAGTGGTAGGCCAAGAAAGAGAAGGTAATACAGTAGGAGAATTTGGATTGGGACAAAGGAACGAAAGAGGAAGTCGGCTGGTTGAATTCTGCACTGATCATAATTTAGTCCTTGCCAATACTTGGTTCAAACACCACAAACGACGGCTGTATACATGGACGAGACCTGGAGACACTGGAAGGTATAGAATAGACTTCATTATGATTAGGCAGAGATTCAGAAACCAGGTGTTGGATTGCAAAACTTTCCCAGGAGCAGAGGTGGGCTCTGACCACAACTTGTTGGTCATGAAATGACATCTGAAGTTGAAGAAATTGAAGAAAGGAAAGAATGCAAAAAGATTTGATCTAGACAAGTTGAAAGAAAAGAGTGTGAGGGATTGTTTCAAGGAACATGTTGCACAAGGACTAAATAAAAAGGCTGAAGGAAACACTATAGAGGAAGAGTGCATAGTCATGAAAAATAAAGTCAATAGGGCTGCTGAAGAAATGTTAGGAAGGAAGAAAAGATCAACTAAGAATCAGTGGATAACTCAGGAGATACTAGACCTGATAGATGAACGACGAAAATACAATAATGCTAGAAATGAAGAGGGCAGAAAAGAATACAGGCGATTAAAGAATCAAGTGGATAGAAAGTGCAAGGTAGCTAAGGAAGAATGGCTGAAGGAGAAGTGCAAGGTTGTCGAAGGCTGTACGGTCCTGGGAAAGGTAGATGCTGCACACAGGAAAATCAAGGAAACCTTGGAGAAAGGAAATCTAGTTGTATGAATATTAAGAGCTCAGATGGAAAGCCACTTCTATGGAAAGAAGACAAAGCAGAAAGATGGCAAGGACATATCCAACAGTTGTATCAAGGTAAAGATGTAGTTAATATGGTTCTTTAACATGAAGAGGCTGTTGTTGCTGATGAAATGGGAGACCCAATTTTGAGGTCAGAGTTTGACAGAGCTGTGAGTGAACTAAAGAGGAAAACGGCACCTGGAATTGATGATATTCCCTCTGAATTACTGACTGCCTTAGGAGAAACCAGCATGGCAACGTTATTTCATTTAGTGTGCAAGATGTATGAGACAGGAGAAGTCCCATCCGATTTTCGGCAGAATGTTGTTATACCTATTCCCAAGAAAGCCGGTGCTGACAGGTGTGAAAACTACCGCACCATTAGTTTAGTATCTCATGCCTGAAAAATTTTAACACGTATTATTTACAGAAGAATGGAAAAACAAGTTGAAGCTGAGTTGGGAGAAGATCAATTTGGCTTCAGAAGAAATGTAGGAACACGTGAATCAATCCTGACTTTACGTCTGATCTTAGAGGATCGAATCAAGAAGGACAAGCCCACGTACATGGCATTCGTAGATCTGGAAAAGGCATTTGATAATGTTGATTGGACCAAGCTATTTATGATTCTGAAGATGATAGGAATCAGATACCGAGAAAGAATAATTATCTACAATCTGTATAAAATCAGTCTGCAGTGATAAGAATCGAGGGCTTTGAAAAAGAAGCAGCAATCCAGAAAGGAGTGAGGCAAGGCTGCAGTTTGTCCCCTCTCCTTTTCCATGTTTACATAGAACAGGCAGTAAAGGAAATCAAAGAGAAATTTGGAAAGGGAATCACAGTCCTAGGAGAGGAAATCAAAACCTTGAGGTTTGCCGATGATTTGTTTATATTATCTGAGACTGCAGAAGATCTCGAGAAGTTGCTGAATGGTATGGATGAAGTCTTGTGTAAGGAGTACAAGATGAAAATAAATAAGTCCAAAACAAAAGTAATGGAGTGCAGTCGAACGAAGGCAGGTGATGCAGGAAATATTAGATTAGGAAATGAAGTCTCAAAGGAAGTAGATGAATATTGTTACTTGGGTAGTAAAATAACTAACGATGGCCGAAGTAAGGAGGACATAAAATGCAGACTAGCACAAGCAAGGAAGAGCTTTCTTAAGAAAAGAAATTTGCTCACTTCAAATATTGATATCGGAATTAGAAAGATGTTTCTGAAGACTTTCGTGTGGAGCGTGGCATTGTATGGAAGTGAAACATGGACGATAACTAGCTCAGAAAGAAAGAGAATAGAAGCTTTTGAAATGTGGTGTTACAGAAGAATGCTGAAGGTGAAATGGATAGATCGAATCACGAATTATGAGATACTGAATCGAATTGGTGAGAGAAGATCGATTTGGCTGAATTTGACGAGAAGAAGAGATAGAATGATAGGACACATCTTAAGACACCCAGGACTTGTTCAGTTGGTTTTTGAAGGAAGTGTAGGTGGTAAGAACGGTAGGGTTAGACCAAGGTATGAATATGACAAGCAGATTAGAGCAGATGTAGGATGCACTAGTTACGTAGAAATGAAAAGGTTAGCACAAGATAGGTTGGCATGCAGAGCTGCATCAAACCAGTCTATGGACTGATGACTCAAACAACACATGGCTCTTAAATTGTAATTTTGTATCGAATATTACACCTAGGTCACGCTGTTGCGTAACCACGGTGATGGGCTTGTCGTGTAGGTAATATGATGTCTGTAGAGGAGATTTACGTAGTGTTATGGTCATATGGCTGCATTTTTGTGGATTGGGGATAAGTTTCCAAGTACGGCACCAGTTCGAGAGGGCATTAAGTGAGGACTGTAGCAGAGCTGCATCTGCTGGATTCCTGATCTCCCTAAATATCTTGCAGTCGTCAGCAAAGAGTAGGGTATTCGCTGTTTCGTTGAGTTCGGACGGCAGATCGTCCATAAACAAAGAAAACAGCAAGGGGCCAAGAGTACTGCCTTGTGGGACACGGGAGGTGACTGGTAACCATGAGGATGAAGTGCCTGATATTACCACTCTCTGCCAACGGTTATGTAGGAAGCCAGCAAGAAGGGTCAGAAGACTGCCATGTATATTAAATCGTTCGGAGAGTTTATGGAGCAACAGAGTATGGTCTAGAGAATCGAAAGCTTTCGAAATGTCTACGTAGCAGATATCCAGCTGTGATTTAGCTGCAATGGCGTGTGAAGCAAAGCTATGCAGAGTGGCCAGGTTTGTTAGACAAGAGCCACCTGGTAGAAAACCATGCTGCTAGGTTGAGATATACGGCAAAGTGAATGCGAGGAGACGCTGGTGTATAATTTTTTCAAAGATAAAGGATGGTGTGGGGAGAATAGAAATTGGTCGGTAAGATGAAACATTAAATTTGTTGCCTGATTTGAGAAGTGGAACAATATTTGCCTGTTTCCAGGTAATAGGAAAATAGCCCGCGGCAAGACATCTGTTAAATAATTTAGAGAGAGGGACGCAAAGAGTTCTGGCAGTATTTTTTAGGAAAAGAGGAGCTATAGTGTCGGCACCGGTAGCTTTGTTGGTACGAAGAGTTTGAAGAAGGTTATGAACTTCACTTGGTGTGGTAGGTATGCTTGATAGGGTTCTGCTTGAAGCTGTACCAACGGGAGCGTGCGGTTGGTTTTGTAAGGGAGGGGAGAAGTTGGAGAAGAAATACCTGTTGAACAGTTCATTGCGATCGGCGCCGTCTGCTGTTGCATCGTTGTGGTTCACGCTGACAGGAATCCGCTCCGTCCTTCTCCGTGTAGTGCTTGGGATTGCTGCGGACGTTTTCAGTGACAGTGTCTACGTGTGTTTTGTAGTCTCTTCTGACCATAAACCTCGCATGGCGGCGGATTTTAACGAAGGTATTGTGAGTGTGTGGGTTAGGGAAGTCTTTCCACAGGCGCCAAGCTCTCTTCTTATTAAATAGTATCAGTCTGGTCTCCTGTGATATCCAGTGTTGGTATTTGCTGGCAGTAGTTCGTTGTGCAGGTACGAAGTCTTTAATTGCAGCTTGCAGCCAGTCGTACGGCAGGTCAAGAGCCGATTCGATATCGGCTATTTCGAGCAGACTCCAGGGAAGGCATTCCAGGGCACGACACATTGCAGGCCAGTCGGCACGGCTCCAGATGTAGGTAGGGCGGTAGGATGTCCTGCTGTGAGGCTTTGAAGAGGGGTGGGGAAGGAGGAATGTAGCATCGAGAGACTGGTGGTCGCACAGGAAAAAGTTTCTGCCTGGGGTTATTGTTTTAAGTTCTAATGAGGAGAGTATGAAGTCCAGGGTGTTGGGTCCACGCGTTGGGTACATATTAAACTGTTTCAGCCCGAGGCCATTAATAAAACTGTCTATAAAGTATGTGTCACAGTTGTTAGCTGACAGTCCGGTAGTTGCAGAAGACCACTTTATAGACAAGTTAAAGTCGCCCATTAAAATTACTTCACCTTGAGGGAGCGCTGCAATGACTGAGTCCAGGCACTGTTCAAGGTCACAGAATGGGCTGTTTGGTGGTCTGTAGTAACATCCCACAAGTACAGGGCGTCGAGGAAAGAGTAGCTCCGCCCACACTAACTCACAGTTCCGTTCGAGATCTGTCCTTCGTTTACACGGTAAAGCACTGTTCACTGCTAGCATCACTCCGCCACCTAGAGTAGCGCGATCACGACGGAATATGCTGTAATTAGCACTGAGTGGTAGTTCACAGTCACTAGCCCACGAGAGCCATGATTCAGTGAGTCCGATCACGTCAACTTCTCTTAAGTCTGGCAGGTATAGTTCACAATCAGACAGCTTATTGTTTAGGCTTTGCACATTCTGACAAAAGATGTTTATGTCTGTTTTCATTTCACAAGTGGTGGGACCGGGTTTTAAGTGGACATCTCCAGCCAGTAGTAGGAGGCAAAGCAAGCCCCTAATCGCTGAGCGACCAGACCTAGGCTTGTTCGGCTCAGAGCTAGTAGGGAGGCGCCTGTAAGCCTGGAAAATCGCGCATCCAGTCAGAGAGAACGCCGGAATGTAGTAGTTTCTCTCTGCTAGTAGCCATGCAAAAGGCGAACTCACTTTTTCACTTGCACACACCGATTCCTTAACTCGAATAGAACCGTGCAGAGAACCGTAAAGCTCAACAACTCTGATTATTACCACACAAACAACACAAACTGCAGCAGCACTAAGCTTGCGCGTGTCTCCTCTAGCCGAAACGTAAATGTAATATTGCCTTGTGGAATTGCCGTCTTAACTACTACGGGATCAGCGAAAGCTTCGCCTACTCTAATCCTCTGAGATTTATTTCTTAGAAATATAGCAACCCATTCAGTCACTCTTTCGTCTAGTCCAATTGTACTCATTTTTGACAGAAGTCTCCCATGATCCACCCTATCAAATGCCTTGCACAGGTCAACCGCGATACAGACCATTCGACCTCCTGAAATCAAGATATCTGCTACATATTCCTGAAATCCTACTAGTTGAGATGCAGTGGCATAACCTTTCCTAAATACGAACTGCCTTCTAACGAACCAGTTATTAATTTCGCAAACATGTCTAATATAATCAGAAAGAACGATTTCCCAAAGCTTACATGCATTGCATGTCAAACTGACTGGCATGTAATTTTCAGATTTATATCTGTCACCCTTTCCTTTGGACACATGGGCTAGTAGAGAAACTCTACATTCATTTGGTATAGCTCCTTCATGCAAACAATAATCAAATAAACACTTCAGACTTGGTACTATATCCAACCCGTTTTCTTTAGTATGTCCCCCCAAATGTCTTAGCATTAGTCACCTCCTCTATCTGGACATTATCCTTGTAACCAACAACCTTTACAAAATGCTGACTGAATACCTCTGTCTATTGAGGATCCTCGCATACACATTACCCCTGTTCATTAATGATTCCCGGAATGACCTTCTTGGAATCGGTATCTGCCTTAAAGTACCTATACATACACTTGCATTTTTCACTAAAATTTGTATGGCTGCCGATTACGGTTGCCATCATGTTATCCTTAGCTGACTTCTTTGCTAGATTCAATTTCGTAGTAAGTTCCTTCAATTTTACCCCCCTTCCTTCTCACTCAACTAGAGACCTGCTAGTAGCTAAAGTTTCCTCTTTCCCGAAAGGTCTCCATATAGCCCATCTAAATGTACATTCATTGTCTGCCCATTTCCACGAACTTAAAGAACTTGTCCCGGACGTATTTGATGTTTGTCTTCTCACTGAAACCTGGCTTCATGATCTGATCCCGTCGAAGACTTTCGACATACCTGGCTACTGTTTACTTCGGAACGACAGAGCTGGAAAGAGGGGAGGAGGTGTAGCAGCGATAGTCAAAACCAGTTTAAAGCCTACGATAATTGCATGTTCAGATAGCGAATACAATAGAAGACCGGAGTTCCTGCTCTTGGAAATAATCGTAGACCATCAGAAATGTGCTGTCTGTGTGGTGTACAAGCCACCTGCGATTGGACATTTGGAGGACGTAGAAAATGCTTTGTTACGCGTACTCCCGCAATATGAACATGTAATTGTCATGGGCGACTTTAACACAGACACCGGAAACAACAATGCCGAATGTCGGCAGCTTTTAAACATGACTACATCTTGCGATATGCGCATTTTGCAAACATTCCCTACTCACCACACCGCCACGTCACACACGACAATCGACTTAATGATTGTCAAGAATACAGACAAAGTAGTACAACACGGACAGACATCTGTACCAGGAATTTCAGCTCATGACCTAATATACATAACCTACTCCTTAAAGACCCGAAAGACAAAACCAAGGACTATTACATTCAGAGATCTCTCTAAAATTGACTACAGTATGTTCACAGAAGACGCACTAGATGTTCCATGGCACCATATACTAACAGTTGACGACATTGACGTTAAAGTAAACATATTTAACGAATATCTGACAGCGCTCTATGATCGACACGCCCCGCCGAAAACAGTACGGGTAACGCGAGCCCCAGCACCGTGGCTAAACTTAGAGCTAAAGGAGTTAATGGCAAGACGAGATGCCGCACATAGAAAGTTTAAGCGACAACCGACACAAGACAATTTTGACGCATTTAAACGGCTACGAAATAAAACATCGCAGTCAGTACGCAACGCTAGAATTAGACATGCACATACCCTGCTAAATAAAAATACTAGACCTGCTATGGCTTGGAAAGAACTAAGACACATGGGAATAGGTAAACAAAGAGACGACCATCCTATTGACGTATCCCTCGACTCCCTCAATACATATTTTACCACTCCCGGACATACCATTGACAGAGAAAGGAAACATAGAACACTATACAGCAATTACAACTCCCCTGCACCTGACAGAGAAAAATTCTACTTTTCACATGTGACACCCTCGCAAGTTAAACAAGCCATATTTAGAATAAAATCGAAGTCCAAAGGGATAGACAACATAGAAATAGAACTTATTAAGACAATAATTGACATAATTTTACCTACTATAACTCACATATTTAACCACTCACTAATGGCTGGCACGTATCCCTCCTTATGGAAATCTGCCGTTGTCGTCCCGCTCGCTAAAAAATCACCGCCTGAAGACGTAACTGACTATAGACCTGTGAGCATATTATCGGTCCTTTCAAAAGCCCTAGAATTCATTGTACACCAACAAGTCTCCAACTACTTGCAAATACACGATATTCTTGACGAACACCAGTCTGGTTTTCGACGTAACCACAGCACTACTACTGCACTACTTAAGGTTACAGACGACATTCGCAATGCGATGGACAAAAGACAAGTTACCATACTAGCTCTTCTTGATTTCTCTAAAGCTTTCGACTCTGTTGACATAGACATACTACTTTCCAAACTATTTAAACTCCAGTTCTCGACAAACAGTCTTCAGTGGATGAATTCATACCTCCGTGGTCGTCTGCAGTGTGTAAGAAACAACAACAATGAATATTCATCCTGGCGATCCGTAGAGGTTGGTGTTCCACAGGGGTCTGTCCTAGGACCACTTCTATTTTCTGTCTATATCAATGATATTACGTCGTCGGTAAACAGCTGCAGACACCACATGTACGCTGACGATATACAATTATACTTGCACTGTGAACCGGAAAGACTAACCGACGAAATTAAAACTTTCAATAGAGACTTACAACTCACTTAGAAGATTCCGCAACATATTTTATTGAGTATTAAAAGAACGCCTCATTTGCACTCTGTGATTACCTCATTTCGACTACTGTGGACGCCGTGTACAACGACCTGACTGCTGCTCGTAACGACAAACTACAACGCGCGCAAAACGCCTGTATTCGCTATATATCTGATCTACGTTACTTTGACCATGTTACACCTGCCGACGATGAACTCGGTTGGCTACAACTCAAACAGCGCCGTAATCTCCATGCTTTATGCCTTCTTCATCGAATACTCTCCTCATGCTCACCTCCCTACTTGTACAGTCAATTTCACCACATCTCATCCAATCACAGTTTCGGAACACTTTCAAAATCTGAAACTCTCCTATCTATTCCACCTCACCGCACCACAAGATACACAAACTCATTTGTTATTTCTTCGGCACGACAATGGAATACACTACCCGTCTCTGTCAGAGGAGCCTGACCTGTTAGCTTTAGGCAACTTTGTCACCAGTACCTACTAAGTAATGCTATGGAAATGTTATAGATTTAGCCTTCCTCAAACTATAGACTTTATATAATCCCACTGTTATTACCAAGGATAATAGAAATTAGCTAATCATGTCATAATTCTGTAAATAATCATCTTCATCATCATCACCATCATAATCAATCTCCTATTTTTTTAAAATTTTATTTTTTTATTTTTTATCATAATATTGTATTGTTTAGTAGTTGCAAGATGTTCCAATTGTAAGTGTATTTATTTCGATTGTGCACATGTAGAAACTGTATTCTCTCGTTAGATGGAGGAGAGGGCCCAATGGCCTTAATCTTGCCAGACAAAATATATCCATTATATTGTACTGTATTGTAATTCCCGTGCGAAGAACGGGTACAAAATGTAATGCTAGTTAATATAAGAATTGAATGAACATAGATTTCTCAGCACTGAATCACTGTTAGGACACTTCTTCACGTACTAAGTATATCGCAACTGCCAGGCCATCTTCAGTCTTTCCAGTTATCACATTTCTTGGATGACACTGAACTGGAATTAATATGGTGTATGATTTCCTGACGTGACACCACCTCGCTCATCTTTCTGCGAGAAGTTAAAATTAAGTGAAATAATTTACCAGTGCAACCTCTCTACTAGAGTCGTAATACTGCTTTTATAGCTGGAATGTAAGATTGGATTTTGTTCCAACATTTCCGAAGTGCTTTTCGTCATTTGTTGCAATAAGCTCTAATAGAGTGCAAATACAGTACATATCATAGACATTTGTTTCATAGTCCTCGCCCTACAGCCAGAAATGTGAGTGGTTCGAGGGCTATTTCAAGTAGGGTGTGCGACTCAATGCTTAGCATGCTGGCCTTCCGTGCAGCACCTGACTGGTACCTTCACCGGATGTTTTCCCGTGTTCATCATTTCGTTAGAGCTAGGATAACTGCACCAGACCTTCCGTCCACGTCTTTCCCAAGGCTGCGCAGAAGCGTGAGACATGTCCATGCGCGTGCCGCCATGTTGTGGGTGCTCCTCAGCTTGACGAGGAGATCGTATGGAATTCATGCATTGACTTACATTTCGCACACCTGAAAACCTCCGCCCTAGCAAATTAACGACAGCCTACACCAACTACCGTGTACACTCGCAATAAATATACATAATACAAAGACTGTAGTAATGCGGTATTAAAATACAGTATACTTATGTATTGAAACTGAACATATATTGCACTATATTTGTACCGGGAGGTACACCCCAACGCCAGGCATTTAAATCTAGCGCCTAAAAGAACTCTTCTACTGGTGAAACAGTGAAATTGAAACTGGACCAACTTATAAATTTACTCAGAAGATGTCACCACTAAAATATGATATAATTTTGTTATTGTGAAGTTTTCTGAACTGACTGTATTTCTACTTCTTTTGTTTGCCATTCATCAAGAAGTTTGTACATTCTTCCACAGATGCCACTATTATAAACTATGATCATGCACCCTAGTGCGAAGTGAAAGAACTTTTGATTTAAAGAAGTTTTGTCTTCATATTTTTTCTAATTGATGTTCATTTATTTTTGGGTTGGCAATATTTATCTCTTCTTTCCGCCAGTTTTAAATCCAACCAATCAAAAATTTCTTTAATTAATTTTCCACCTATCACAGGCTGCTTCTCCGATTCTGAGTGCCACTTTTGAACTCAACCAATAACATTCTGTGGGTGTGTCTTGATTATTCATGAATGATCTCGAACCTTCCCTGAGGGTTTATAAACTGCGGATTTTCACGTCTGTTGGCCAATTGACCGTCATCTGACCTAGGGGCGTCTCTTTCATCAGGTAGCAGTACATCGACGATGTAATGGCCATATCACATCTTTATTTCTTGCTAGCTCCGCAGTTTAACCTGAGGGAAAGGTCCGTATCATTAACTATGTAACCTAGTTTTCCTAAAAATGTAACTTTCAGCCGGATAATGTAAAAACTTCATAAAATCTTTAACTGTAAATCGGGGATAGTGACGTACCCTCACGAGCTCCCCTTCACCTTGGTTTGAGGTGACTACGTTTGTAACTGGCCTTCTTCCTTTCCGTAATGCATTAATTTATCATTATACGAGTCACCTCAGTAGTTTGGGAATAGCCCCTGTTTCTCCGGCCTAGTGCCATTTAGGTTTTATGTGCTCATATCTAGGAGTGCAAGCATTCTCCTCTATTCATTTTGTGTTCGGGCCATTTATTTAACCGTTTTTCCTTTTACATGAAGGCCCAGTAGGTTGGGTATTAAATACCCCCGTATAATCATTTTCCTACTGTAATTTGTGCCGTCAGAGGCCAAAATTGTAAGTTGACGTTGCCTTGAGTAGGCTTGGAAAACTGACAGCCTGTTAGCTCTTTTTTCATCGTTTTTGTAATATTAATGAATGCCCCTTGAAGGCTAGATGTTGTAATTTTGGGAGCAAGTGCTCCGTGAATTAGAGGATTTCTGTCCTTTGAACAAATTTGTTCTCGTCTGTAAATTTGAGATGGGAGCTCAAAAATTGTAAAACTAGGGGCTTGAAGCCTAATGTGTTAAAGTTCTGAATCTTGGATTTTTCTTAGTTTTGTTTCTAAATTGCTATTTTGTACCTGAAATATCATTGTTATCTCACTAAGTGAAAATTTGATAAGTTTGTTGTTTCTCAAAAATATAACCTTTAGTTTGTTTTAAATTCAATTCTCACATTGTAGTTAGACCCATTCACCCCGGCACCTTCTTTCACCTCTGCGATCCACAAATACCCCGGAACAAGTAGTAGCAGAGCGTGGTGAATGGGTCTTAATTAAGCCCCTTTTGAGGCTAAACATTGAATGCGTTTCGAACTCTAAGAATTTTCTCAGTCGCTGGAATTTCTCTTTTACCTTTTCGAAATTTGTAAATTTCTTTCATCATGTCCGGCCCTCGCGAAGTCCTCCATACCGGCTACTTGCACAAGGAGGAATTAATTTTTTGAAGTAAGTGATCCATCTCCCAATCAACTTAAAAGAGTGCAGGCTAGATTGTTCCATTTTTACAATAGAGTTAGCGATCTATTGTCTCTTAAGTTAAAAGAAGTTCATGGTAAGGAGGCAAGCAATCTTGTTGAACACCTTTCTAAAATGTCAAACAGAGTTAGTCAATTCTTATCTGGGCCAGCTACTCCAAAATCCGATCAAGCCCCTTCAGTCAACGTGCCTGCTGAGGAAGATTCTTCCAAGGGTGAAGAAGGTAGAAAATCTGTGGCAATTCAACAAAGTTCTGCCCCATTAGGAAATGAGCCTGATCGTCGTGCATCTATTCCACCTTTCTTTTTAAATAATGCTGTCGCTTAAGCTTCTTCACTCCCTAGGCCGTTACCTACTATGTCATCTGGGTTCAGTAGTTTGCCTCATGCTTTTGCTATGTTGCTTAGGGGAATCTCTAAGTTTTCTATTAACTCTACTTATGATGTCATTTCATTTTTAAGATTCATAGTTGAATTTCAAGATCACGTTCTAGTGTTTTCCCTTTCTCACTCTCAAATTCTCCAAATAATTTACCCTTACTCCATCGGCGTCCTCTCGGACAAAATAGTCAAAGCAATAGCTGAGCAATCTTCAATAGAAGACTTCCACGCTCATCTCTTAGCTAAATTCATTCCGGTTCGGGCAATGTCATCATCAATTCAAAGGTACTATTTCAGAGTACAGCGACTGGATAAAAACCTGGCAGACTTCATCCAAGATATTAAGTTTTACACCAGGGTATTCGCTCTTAATTTCCCGGAAGATCAAATCGTGCAGACCATTGTGGAAGGCATCTCCCCACCCTATAGGTCATATCTGTGTTCCGCCTCAAACCTTTGCTGAATTAGAGGCTATGGCGGTCTCAGACGAAGGAGTGCGGTACGCCGGCACCTTAAGAGTCGCTAAGGAGCCCGCTCCATCTTCTAATAGTTTCCGGCCTTCACCTCGCCGAAATTTCACCACCCGCAAATGCTATGCCCAGTAATAAAATCGAGTGGGACTAAGAATGGAGCAGGGTCATCCCAAGGCTGTTTTAAGTGTGGATCGTTTTCTCATATCGCCAGGAATTGCCCTAACGCCAATAGCACCTTCTCCTGTTCAACTTCTGGTGCAACCTCCGAGAACTCGAATAATAGGAAATGACTAGTGTCATCGGCTGAGTCGGCGTGTTCATCTTTTCCAGGCTCAGCCCCTGTTAAACCCAGCGAAAGCTCAGGTACGAATCAGGGTTCTTGTAATTTATCATTTGAAGGTCCTACAGAATGCCTTAGGATTGCAGCGGAGTCCACCGCACTGGTACCTTTTCTCAAAATTGTGTTGAACAATGAACCGGTCACTGCCCTGTTAGACTCAGGGAGTGTTTGTTCCATCATTTCGGCTGAATGGTATTCAAAATTAAAGTCTGTCTGTAAATTTTCTGATTGTTGTTCGACTTCGGTCTAATACGTTTGGGCTAATTCCTCTCCATTATAAATTTTAGGTTTCATCTTTGCCAAAATCCGGATTTCTAAATTTACTTGGAAAATTAAATTGCTTGTCGCTAAGCACTTGTCTAGCGACATAATATTAAGAGCAGACTTCATGTCTCATACCGGTCTAGTGGTCGACATTCAGAGCAAGTTGTGCACTTTTAAATTTGCCAGTAATTGTAAAATTCTCTAGTTTAAGTGTAATTCTGCATCATGTTCATCTGTTTCGCCTACCCAGGATGAGATGTTGTTAGACCTTAGACATCTACCTGAGGAGCAGGCAGATAGTATTCGTAAGTTGTGTCAGTCATTTTCGGATGTATTTTCCGAAGCTCTTGGTGTTACTGACCTTATTGAATACAAGATTGAGGTTACAGATTCGATCCCAGTTAGGTTTCCACCTTATAGGCTATCTCCTTCTAAAATGAAGGCTCTCAAAGAGATCATCGACCAAATGTTAAATGACGGGATTATTCGACCCTCTAAGTCGGCGTATTCATCGCCCATTTTTCTGGTTCAGAAACCCCAAGGTGGCTTCAGGCCTGTGATTGACTATAGGGCTAAAATCGGAAGGTGATCTTACAATTTGTGCCTCTTCCCGACCTTCACTCTTGTGTTTCATGGTTTCGGAAAGCTAAGCTCTTCACCATTTTAGACCTTAATCAGGCGTACAATCAGATCCCTCTAGCTGAGGAATCCAAGTATCTAACAGCTTTTGCCACGGATTGGAACTTGTATGAGTACAACCGCGTGCCTTTCGGGCTCCCCAGGGGGGCAGCTGCGCTCACGAGACTGCTAGATAGGGTGTTCTCCGACATCAAATTTGAATACTTGTGCCATTATCTTGATGATGTCGTATTTTCTGAGACCTTTGAAGAACACCTTGATCATCTAAAAGAGGTCCTTAATAGCCTTCGTAAGGCAGGGTTAACTGTGAAGTTATCTAAGGTAGCTTTTGCTAAGCCTTCCATGTCATTCCTAGGGCATATTGCGTCGCTCGATGGCGTTTCGACAGATCATGCTAGGACACAGGCCATCCGTGATTTGAAACCTCCTAAGGACATCAACGGTATTGCCGGGTTCATAGACATGGTGAATTTCTTCAGGAAATTTATTTCTAACTTCGCTAACAGAGCGGCGTCCTTGAATTTACTTCGTAGGAAAGGAGTCAAATTTGAGTGGAGGCCGTCTAAACAGCCCGCTTTCGAAGATCTGAAATTAGCTCTTTGCAACGCCCCTGTCCTTGCTATGCCTGATTTCTTGAAGAAATTGATTGTTCAAACCGACGCCTCGTCGTCGGTGGTGGCTTCTGTGCTTCTTCAAGAAACTGTACTCGGAAGGCGACCCATCGCCTACGCATCTAGGACACTATCGGCTCAAGAAGCCAAGTACTCCATCCATGAACTTGAGGGTTTGGCAGTCGTATTTGCAGTAGAGAAGTTCCGTCTCTATCTGGAACACGTCAAGTTCGACCTGGAAACAGATAACCAAGCCTTAAGTTGGATCTTAGCTAGGCCGCGTCGTACTGGTCGTATAGCCCAATGATCCATCAGGATTTCGGCCTTCCAATTTGATGTTAGGCATATCGGAGGATCTGAAAATGTGGTTGCGGATGGACTAAGCCGCATGTTTTCTCATGATGTGGAGACCCCTGAACAGGAAGAAAGTTCTTCTCTTCCCACGCCCATACCTTCGGGCGTAAATGCCATTCTAACTGATACCCCTATGTTGTTCAGGGACATTGAAAAATATCAACGTAAATATCCTGTGCTTTCCCCTACAATTGGGACACTATCTTCTGGGGAACATGTCGCCCCTTATGTATTGAGGAACAAGGATTTATGTTGCCCGTCGAGGCATGATCAAAAGATGAACGTTGTGGTTCCAGCTGTCCTTGTACGTATGATCTTCAAGTACTACCATGAGACCCCATTAGGGGGGCATTTAGGTATCTTCAAAACTCGAGAAAAGATCCTAGAGATTTTTATTTGGAAAGGTATGGACGGCGAAATTCGAGAATTGGTAAAAGCTTGTAAATCTTGCTTGCTTAGTAAGCCCACCTTGCCCACTAAGCTAGGTCTACTATCTTCTCATCAAGCGTCGCGCCCCATAGAACGCCTCTATATAGACTACGTCGGACCCTTCCAGCATTCAAAGGGGAACGCCAACAAATTCATTCTATTGTGTGTAGACGGTTTCACTAGTTTTCCTGGTTATTTCCTACGAAGCTGGAACCCCTTAGCCCACTATTTCTTGTTTGAATACCATATTTGCTTCTTTCGGTCCTTGTCAATATATAGTTTCTGATCATGCTAAAACTCCAACCTCTTCCGTAAATTCTGTTTTGATCTGTCTATATCACATGTAACTACATCGTCATAATATCCTCAACCATCTCCGGCTGAGCGGGTCAATCGAAATTTAAGATCAGCTCTCATCGCATTTCATCATGGAGATCATCCCAGGTGGGATACGTCCCACCATTGGTTGGCCTATGTTTTGAATTCGGCAGTTCATGAGTCCCATAAGTTCACTCCTGCTTCTCTGATGTTTAAATTTGTGCCTAACACGCCGCTCTCTAACCTTTGGTCACTTAATGATATTTTACCAGAGACAATAGATCCCGATAATATTAGAGATCTATGGTAGAAGGCTAAGACCAATCTTAGGGTGTCACATGAAAAGGTTGGGGAAAGATATGATCGTGGGCGGAGGCCCACCATTTTAAAAGTCGGAGATCAAGTAATGGTTAGGAACTTTGTTCCCGCGGGCAAGCTTGACCCCAGATTTCATGGGCCGTGCGTCATTTTGGATTGTCTGACTACCGTTACATTATTGGTGAGCAATCAAGCCACACAGAGGATCTTTAGAGTCCATCTCTATCAGATTAAACCTGTATAATTAGTTTTGTGATATTCATAGCCGCTAATATTTAGGGGGAATTCGAAGGTAATATTTAAAAAATATATATAATACCTCGAGGCCTTCTGCCCCGATTATCGTATTATATTTTGTATATGATCTGTATGTACGATCTTCCCCTCTGGTTTTCCTGCTGTCAATTCCTTTGCGGCCATTACCAAGCCCCCGTCTTCTGCATATCCACACCACTGCGTTGATGGGGTGAAAGTTCCTTTTGGGGATCATTGTAGGTATCTGGGTGTTAATATACGGAGCAATATACGGGCAATATACGGGGCAATGACATAAATGGGATTGTAAATAAAGGGTACAGATCTCTGCACATGGTTATGAGGGTGTTTAGGGGTTGTAGTAAGGATGTAAAGGAGAGGGCATATAAGTCTCTGGTAAGACCCCAACTAGAGTATGGTTCCAGTGTATGGGACCCTCTCCAGGATTACCTGATTCAAGAACTGGAAAAAATCCAAAGAAAGGCAGCTCGATCTGTTCTGGGTGATTTCCGACAAAAGAGTAGCGTTACAAAACTGTTGCAAAGTTTGGGTTGGGATGAATTGAGAAAAAGAAGAAGAGCTGCTCGACTAAGTGGTATGTTCCGAGCTGTCAGCAGAGAGATGGCGTGGAATGACATTAGTAGACATTAGTAGACGGATAAGTTTAAGTGCGTTTATAAAAGTAGGAAAGATCACAATATGAAGATAAAGTTGGAATTCAAGAGGACAAACTGGGCCAAATATTCATTTATAGGAAGGGGAGTTAGGGATTGGAATAACTTACCAAGGGAGACGTTCAATAAATTTCCAATTTCTTTGAAATCATTTAGGAAAAGGCTAGGTAAGCAACAGATAGGGAATCTGCCACCTGAGCGACTGCCCTAAATGCAGATCAGTATTCATGGACATTGAAAATTGGCATAAGAAAGCCTTCCACGCCGCCCGCCCCTCACCATCACCAATAAAGATCGAACTGTCAAATCTCCAACAACACTTTTCTGTCGCCGAGATCTTACTGTTTCAGTGCCCCCTCAGCCGTTCGCCGCCATATTTTAACATCATGTGAGAGAAACAAGGGAGAAGAAAGGGCCCTCTTCGCTCTAGTAAGGTTTCCTCCTGAACGGCGCGCCTGAGCGCACCTTCCCGGCAAAAGCTGAAGTGCGGTGCCCCTACCGCCAACTCATCTGGGGACTGCCCATATACTTCTAATCTGCGGCGACCATCACCACGACTATCCCTCTCATAGTAGCGGGAGAGGTGTATCTGAGGGTAATTGAGGGGTCCGGGCGACCTCAACTGGATATCGGCAGCGGCGGCAGGTCTTGCCGTCAAAATAGTTAACATGTATTTTATCTTCTATGACTACAAGGACACTCTAAAGCTGGAATTTAACAAGTTTCCACCTATCAATAAAAACTACAACTTAGAAATTTTCTTCCGCTCGAAATAATTTTTCCAAAATTCTCCTGTGTCACACCAAGGAACGACTTTTGGCGGGGAGGTCTGTTCCGGGAGGTACACCCCAACGCCGCGCATTTAAATCTAGCGCCTAAAAGAACTCATCTACTGGTGAAACAGTGGAATTGAAACTAGACCAACTTACAAATTCACTCAGAAGATGTCAGCATTAAATATTATATAATTTTGTTATTGTAAAGTTTCCTGAACTGACTGCATTTCTACTTGTTTTGTTTGCCGTTCATCAAGAAGTTTGGACATTCTTCCATAGATGCCGCTACTAAAAATATGATCATGCACCCTGGTGCGAAGTGAAAGAACTTTTGGTTTAAAGACGTTTTGTATTCATATCTTTTTCTAATTTATGTTCTTTTATTTTTGGGTTGGCAAAATTTTTCTTTCCTTTCCGCCAGTTTTAAATCCAACATACAAACATACATACATACTGCGCCGTCCCGCTCCTTGAGAGGACTCATAAGATCCAGGCTAGCTTAACTACGATCCTTTTTTACTAACATAATCTATCATTTGGGCTATGAGTTCCGAATATGAGAAAGACATGCCATACGGAGCCAAAGAAGTCTTAATTTACACATAGATACAATTTTCATACGTTACTTATTGAATTTCTTACGCAACCAAGATGTTGCAGCATTCATCCACTTAAATCTAAATCTCTACATTACGGTACACATTGAAAGAATGGTTTAAGTTTTACATATCTTGTGTATTATATACTTGTTTCAATCCAAAGGTCGAATATTATGCTATCCTCCCTAAAGAATTTCTAATAGAGGAAACTGCATGATCATCTGATCATACAATCAATCTGTGGCGAGCATAGCCTTAATTTGTTAAATCAATCTACTTCTTCTACCCGAATGCAAAATCAATCATTTTACTTCCTCTCTTAGCCTCTCTTCATACCAATATTTCAGTTACCGCATCCACATTTCTGACGTAAGGAGAAATCGAAGAAATGTCAGTATCGGGTTAAAATACATACAAGCGACATTCACCTTGAATCTGCCGGTAATTGACACGTCCGGCACCCACTATGCATTATATAAGAAATGCTATTTGAGTTAGCCCTTTTAAAAACAAATGAATCTATTGAAATTTATTGCACTAGGTGCTTAAATCTTGACTGACCCCAAAAATCAAGGACAGAATGGAATACACGGCAAATTATTGAAGTCCGTATAACCAATTATTTAACTGAACATTACTATAACTCAGCTCGTAATTAATAAATTAAGAATTAGAAGTCCAAAGATGTCGAACTCACCATCTTAGGTTTTCAAAGAAATGATTAAACCGAAATAAAGTTAAAAATTAATAGATTGAAACAATTAAATTAAAATATGTTTGAGTAATTAAAATATGTGGATAATTAAAACTTGTGTGGGTGCACCCTAGCAAAGAAAAATATTTACAATGTGATACCTTACAAGCTAAAGTGTAGACTGAGGGCGGTTTCAAGATATTCAGGACGCATTTTAGGCCTAAAACCATATCTCATGAATTGGAATTCTCCTCTGTTGCCTATGAATTCTTTGAGTTAATTGCTGGCTCTCACTCGGAGCTCATATTAATCTGCTAACATATAACTATTCCTATCTTTCACACAACATATCAATAGATACCTATAAATGTCAACTTGGGAGGACAGTTCCCTAATATTTCTACAAACAACTGATGAATATTCACGCTTCTTACTTCTTTTATGCGCCGATATTGATAAGTCTTCTTTTAAATTCATGTAATTTTTATAAATGGTTCAACAAGTACCAGTAGGTTCCATATACTATTCCAAAATCTGAGTCTTCTCATCATCTGAATTGAACATACGTGCGACTTTATATATTCTAACGACTACTCTACTAGTTTCTTCTGAAGTATACTAGCTAATGTGGTCTGCATTGTGCGAAGACTCGACCATAAGATACAATTTATACACCTACAGTCAGTCATCAGTGATAGGGTATTGCCTAAGAAGTTACTACATTTCCTTTCGCCTGAGTATGGATCAGAATTAGAAAACATCTGTGACATAGTGAATATGTTCGGTTTCATCCTCCTAACTGAGACTTCAATGGTACTACCAAGTATGCACGCTAACCAACAGGTGTCACTTCAATCATCTATGAACTTTCTCATGCTTGCTCGTAAAAGAAATAGTACATATAAATGCTACATATTCATTTCCACTTAGTACAAACTCAACTTGAAACCATCGAGTCCACTACTACATCACCGTGCTCATACTCGCGAAGAATCAATAACTACCACCATTCTAAATTATCAATCTCATATCAACTTCTCTTAAAATATTCATTATTATACTTCCAAACATATATTCCATCTCCTTTACTAAATACATATCCACTCCATTTAATCGTGGCATTTATTATTTTAATCACGGTTCATGGACATATTTCACGACATTATGACCTTAATTCCGTCATAACCTTACATTATTGTAAACACATGTGTCTATTTAGCAAGCATATCCTACTGCTGGTTCCCAACTTGACCTTCTTTGCTCATAAGCAACGTACACACGTACCTAAGTCTCCTGTTGACATAGTATACAATTCACTGTCACCTTAACGACTCAGTATTTCACACTACATGGATCACATCTCGAACGTAGGCTTTCATCACTGATTGACTACCTATCTTTGGATTCGTCATTCATATACGAAGATTACCTAACCACCTTTGATCTAATTCAATACGCCACTTTCGTCGCTTCATTATTTCGCACGGAACAACTTAACAAATCATATTACACTTACATATGAATATAAAACATTACTACACTAATTTAAAAGTAAGACTTATCTGAATTTAGCAGCTCCAGTCGTCGGCATATGTCCAGCTGACATGACATACGGATACGCCTCCTTTTACTTCCCTAGGTTAATGGGAAATACTGGCATAATTCTCCTCTGGGCTTAGTCATCTCTCGGCAGGCAACGTCATCCGACGGCACCCATTTGGGCAGTATGGCCTATCATCTTCTTAGAACATCTTGCTCATTTCTGGACTAGCTGGAATAGAATAATAAACAGAATCAATTAGCATTGCCATCATGAAAAACCGTGATAATCTGCTTAACGCAAAGATTGCTTTCTTTGAAAGAGTTTATCTACTTGACAAATAATACTCTTGGGGTAGTATAATTCTATGACTCGAAATGAACAGATTTTTCTCCTTTGTCTTTCCAGGAGTTATTATAGGATTCGCACTTCTGTAGTTCTTTAACTTGGGTGATATCGAGTAATACGTCAGCAGAGACTGCCGTGACGTAAGCTTGTCGTAGTTTATGTTTGAATTTCCACGTATCTTAAAGTTCGCGGAACGAAATTTATAATCTTCTGCTTGATCTGCGACGCGGCTTCCAATAAATCTGCGTCTTGTTTCTGCTGAAATTAGCTCTTGTCGATACCTTCTTTAATTCTGATGTAGTTGCTTTCCGTCTTCGACTCTGATTTAGAAGTAGCAATTCAATCTCGTTTTCTTATTATTTTTTATTGTTAGTAACAATCTTCACATTCGTTCTTTTTCACTGCCTTCTGGATCTAAATTCTTTTCTCTAGCGCCTAAGGTAAATACTTTTGCTTTCGCTCGCGGTATCATCATACATTTTGACGTTAATTATTCTCGGAGACCTGGATTCCATCTTTGTCCTTCTTTCGGACCGAACTCCTTATAACAGTGAAATGGCACATTATTTCCCCTCCACTTATTTAAATATATTACTCGTAATATATTTATATTTTTGATTCTTAACATATCAATGTGGCTTTTCACTGTTCATTTCTGCGCTCTGCTGTCTATATATTTCCTTTTAACATTCATATGCTACAGATCAATCTATTTTAGTTTGAGGCATTCCGGTTCGAATCTCGTTGCTTCAGTTGGAACATCTGTCTGCATCCATCGGCCTTATTCCTTAATATACAGTTTCATATTGGACGCGTTATGGATACCCCTGTACCTTCCGTCTATATCACTGATCTCATAAGCATTATTGAAAGATTATTGAAAGATCTTCTTATCATGAATGGTCCATCGAATAAAGGAATAAATTTAGCAAAAATTTTTGCTGACACGTTGGAAACTGAGGACTTTTTGACTAATACGAGGTCTCCTTCCCTCAATTCAGGCCGAAATTTCTTGTGGCGTACTCTCCTTAATCTTCTAACTCGCTGGTTGATTTCGTCCTGGTTTAAATTTGGTCGAATAGGAAGATCGATTACCATGTCCCAAGGGCTTGGAGGCTGCACCTTATGATGTACAAGGTTTGGTATTTCTCCACTAGATTCGTGGATCGTGTTGTTGATCCTTTCTTCAATTATTTTAATCATATCTATCCACTTCCAATGCTGTTCTGGACAGTAGATGCGGCAAAATTTAGATATTTCCCTCATGCATCTTTCGACTGGGTTCGATTCAGGATGCCTCACTGAGCAGAAAGTATGTTTAACTCCTAGTTCTATCATTGCCTCTTTAAATTGTACGGATGTGAATTGTGTTCCCCGATCAGATAATAGTCTCTCGGGTTTTCCCATAACAGGTAGAACATATTTGATTAAACGCTGTAATACTTGTTTAGAATTTGCTCTTTGAATTGGTTGTAATGACACATATTTTGAAAACACATCCATTACATCTACTATGAATTTGTGTCCTTTCCTTGCAGTCGGGAGCTTTCCGAAAATGTCAATGGCGTATATTTCTTTAGCTTTCTGAGGTAATATGGCCTTTGGTTCATGTCTAATTAATTGATTACCATGCTTTACCCTTTGGTATACATCGCAAGTTCTTATTATCCCCGCTACCGTCCTTCTTAAACTTCGCCACGTAAATCTTTCTAGTATAACTTGGGTGACCTTCTCTATACCACCATGCCCTGTAATTCTGTGCACATGCCAGATTAATTCCTTATGTAATATTGATGGTAATAGAATTCGGGATTTATCTTGTTCTCCACCAATCTTAGCCAACAATACGCCTTGTTCGATACTATATTTCTGTATCGTTCTTGACCTCGGTTCATTTCCATGGTTCTCATTTTCCAATGTATCCAAGATTTGTCTCAGCTCCTCGTCTTGGTGTTGTAAATTTCTTAAGTCACGCAATTTTTCCTTTACAATACTCAATCTTTACCTGAAATTGTTGGACAAATAACATCCACCTAGTTACTCTTTCACTCGTCATCGCAGCTTTTAACCCAAACGCCAGAGCCTTATGATCTGATCTAACGATGACTGGATATCCATAAATTGTTTTTCGCCATTGCTGTAACGCATATTCTATGGCCAACAGCTCTTGCTCAGTAATAGTATAATTGATTTCATGCTTCTTCAACCTCCGCTGGTGAAAGCCAAATACATTCTCTAGGATGATTGACCCTTTTCTTCCTGGTAAAGGCAGGCTCCTGTGCCTATGTTTGAAGCATCCGATTGGATTATAAATTCTTTTTCATAATCTGGATAGCTTAGCTTTATGCTCTTCACCATTAATGCCTTCATTTCCAGAAACGATCTCTCGGATTTCTCGTCCCACTTCCATCGGTTGTTTATCTTTAGTAAATTTTGTAATGGTGCTGCTGTTTGAGTATAATTCTCACAATGGCTAGAAAAGAATTGCGTCATCCCGAGAAATTGTCTCACTTGCTTGATTCTTTTTGGACGAGGAAAATCACATATAGCTTTGATCTTCACTGGGTTTGGACGTACCCCCGTGCCATCGATCATATGACCCACGAATAACACTTCTTCCTGACAGAATTTCGATTTTTCGATATTAATTTTGAAACCTGTTGCTCTTAAGTTTTCAAATAATTTCCGTAACTTGTTGCAATGATCCGAAAATGTCTGGGTGGCCAAGATCAAATCGTCCACATAATAGATCAAAAATTCCTTCACTTCGGTTGTTAAATTTCTGTCTAGCGCCCTCACGAGAACTGCGCAACTATTCCGGAGGCCAAATGGAAGCCTACAGTAGACATAGGTTTGATTATCGAACATGAATCCTGTTAAAAGCCTGGATTTTTCCTCCAAGACTATGTGATGGTAAGAACTGGTAAAATCCATGGTGGAAAAATACTTCATGTCCTTAAATCTCTTTATAATGTCTCTAATTTTAGGAACCTTATTATATTCCGGTATTACCTTCCCGTTTAACTCACGAGCATCGCGGCAAATTCTCAGTTTCCCGTTGCTTTTCACCACCACGACTAAGGGATTCAAGAATGGACTGGATGTCTTAGCTATTATACCGCCCTTTTCCATTTCTTGTATAATTTTCTTGACCTCAGGGAAATATTTCTCCGGAATACCATATAAGGTGCATTTATATGCTGTCCAATCATTTACTAGAAGTTTATATTTAAAGTTCGGTACTTGCCCTGGTTTGTCTTTGAATAAGTCTGAATACTCTTGCAAGATTTCATGAAGTTCTGACTTCTCGACAGGTGATACCTTGGCATTAGCCACCGCTCCTGTGATGTTAGGTTTGTCTCCTTCATCCTCCATCGTCATCACCTTCTCTATGCTATCCATTATTTCTTCATGAATCATCTCTATCTCTTTTTCTTCCCTCCAACATGCTGGATGTTTTCCTGATAGATGTTTCCCTTCTTCTTCCTCTATTCTCATGCCACTCATCATATTAGCTCCTTCATTGAGTTTAATTCTCTCCTGGGCATTCCCTACTTGTTCATTGTATAAAGGAAATCTGATTTCCTGCCGCTCCATATCCATCGTCATGCCGCTTATCGTCATAAAATCTATGCCTAATATAATGTTATGCCTGATCTTGTTCATGACGGTAAATGGGTGTTCGAAATACCTACTTCCGATATTAATTTCGAGGTATGTCTGCAGGTTACACTCTACTGTTTTGTCCGGTATTATACCGCGAATCTTAATTTTCGATACAGGTATCATTGGCAGTTTTGTTTTCCTATTTATTTCCAAGAATAATTCCTTAGATAGTACTCTGATGCTAGCGCCTGAATCAAGACAATGCACTCGCAGTCCGTTTACTCTTGCTACTATAATAGGCAAATTGTATGCTTTCTTCATGGGATCAGCTGATACATCTTTTGTTAACTCCTCCGGATCTATCTCCCAAGAATCTATTTGTGTTATGAAATAACTATGAATTTTGATATCTTAGAAGTGAAGCTTCCACGGTGTGAAAAATTATTTAATTCATTTTCCGGGTTGGACCGTGTTGTACTTGTACGCATATCACGTACAGTTTGCCGACGTTTCGAATTCATTGCAGTATTCTTTGTCAAGGCGACTGAAATACCCCTACTCGATCCGAGGTAATCAGTCTTCCAGGCAGAAATTACACTACTAGAGTGGCCTTGATCTTGGCCTTTTATATCCTAGCCTATCTGGCTGACGTAAGCCCTGGCTGTCTCGCGAGGCTTCTGGAAAGTTTATGTCACAGCCAGGTAGTGGGGGCTTGCCCGCGCTGTTATGTAATGGGGTTGCGGCCCGTGTGTTTATGTTGTGGTCTGTATGTCTTAAACTATGAATGATGGGCATCCAAGAATTACTGAATTTGTATCCTTCTTCTAAATTTATGTTATTCGGATGTTTCTTGATTTCGATAGCCTCGCGGATTTTCCTTTCCAGGTTCCAAGGGATAGCTGCTAGGATCTTGGTCTTGTCAAATGATATTCCGTGCCTAGTTTCGTAGGAATGCTTGGCTACTGCTGAAATATCTGTGTTTTGGTTCTTGGTGTGACGGATATGTTCTTTTAAGCGGGAGGAGATCAGACGTTTTGTCTCACCTACATAACAAGCTCCGCAGCTACATTCAATGTGATACACTCCAGGGGCCTGTAATTCTATTGTGTCTTTTACTGGTGGTAGATAACGGGCTAGCTTACGGTGAGGTTTATAGATAGTTTTTATGTTGTATTTGTCCAGTATCTTGCCGATCCTGTCTGTAGTGTTTTTAATGTATGGCAGTATCGCTGTTTTCTGGCGGGTCAGTTCTTCTTTCCCGTTGTTTTCTCCTGCGGTGGTCTTTTCTTTCTTCTCTTCTGATTTTTTAAGGACTCGTCGGATGTTATTGAGCGAGTAGCCATTTTTCCTAAGGGTTTCCGTGAGGTGTTCTTTTTCTTCCTCGAGGTGCTCTGCGTCAGATATCGCTATGGCCCTGTTCACTAGTGATGTTAGGACAGCCTGCTTTTGTGATGGGTGATGATGAGACGAGGCGTGTAGGTACCTGTCTGTGTGAGTGGGTTTCCTGTATACTGCGCGACTCAGCGTCCCATTGGGGTTACGTATTACTAGCACATCCAGGAACGGTAGTTTTCCGTCTACTTCTATTTCCATGGTGAACTGAATATTTACGTGTATGGAGTTGAGATGGTCGAGAAATAGCTGTAGGTTATTGCTCCCGTGAGGCCAGATTACAAAAGTGTCGTCCAAAAAACGCAGAAAACATTTCGGTTTCAGGGCAGATGTAGCTAAGGCTTTCTGTTCGAAGTGTTCCATATACATGTTTGCTATTATTGGAGAGAGTGGCGACCCCATCGCGGCTCCTTCTGTCTGTTCGTAGAACTCCCCGTTGAAATAGAAATAAGTGGCGCTAAGGCATTCTTTAGCTAGTGTTGACAGGTCTTCTGGAAGTTTCTGATCTAATAGCGGAAATACTTCTGTTAGCGGCACCTTGGTGAAAAGTGACGTGACGTCAAAGCTTACTAATAGGTCCGTACTTTCAATTGATTGGTCCTTAAGGAGCTGGATGAAATGTCGGGAGTCCTTCACGTAGGTTTCAGTGTTTCCTGTATGTGGCTGAAGTAGTCCAGCTAGGTAACGGGCGATCTCGTGCGTGGGAGAGCCTATAGCGCTCACGATAGGTCGCAGAGGTATGCCTTCTTTGTGGATTTTAGGCAGGCCATACAATTTTGGAGGTATCGGGTCCGAGGATATCAGTTTCTTCTGTATTTCGGCTGGGATACTGGAATTTTTTACTAGTGTGTGGAGTTTGTTCTTAATGCGGTTGGTAGGGTTCCTAATTTTCCTGTATGTAGAATCGGTGAGTAATTGTTCTATTTTCCGAGTGTAGTCTGTGCGTGTCATTATCACCGTAGCGTTGCCTTTATCTGCGGGTAGGATAATTGTTTCCGTATCTTGACGTAGTGTTTTTAGGGTATGAATTTCTTCTTTAGTCAAATTGGATGGCGGCGGCTTTGCGGATCTAAGTAGACATGATATATCCTGTCTGATCTCCTCTGCAGATTCGGTAGGAAGGTGCCGGATTGCAATTTCTACTTTGCTAATTATTTCTTCTACCGGTATACTATTCGGAGCTACTGCGTAGTTGAGTCCTTTTCCCAAGACCGAGGTAGTGGGTTCACTGAGTGGCTTATCTGTGAGGTTTATTATTACATTCTTCTTCAGTGGAGCAGGTGGTTTCGGTTTCTGTTTTTGTAAGAGGCGGTTGAATTTCTTGTTTTGCTTGGCAGTGGCTAGTTCCAGTGTACGCTGGGATTGTGTGTTGCTAATGCTGTCTAACGTGGTCCAATCATTGAGCGACAGAATGCTGGCAAGTTGCAGGTGGAGATGAAATAATTTATTGTTGAGGTAGTCCAGAGTCTGTCTTGTGTCACTGATCCGTTCTCTGAGGAGTTTTATGCTGGTTTCGTGAAGAATACGGTCAGTCCGTCGGTTCTTGGTGTGATATTTCAGTCTCACACATGCTGGTATAATGCTGTTGTCCCTGCAGCGTTTCAGAAAGGCGAGTCGAGCCAGGTAGTTACTCATTTTCTTCCGAAGGTTGTCGAACTGCCTAGTAGCTTTGAGAATATCCTCCCCGTAAAGGTTTCGTATCTTAGAAGTGAAGCTTCCACGGTGTGAAAAATTATTTAATTTATTTTCCGGGTTGGACCGTGTTGTACTTGTACGCATATCACGTACAGTTTGCCGACGTTTTGAATACATTGCAGTATTCTTTGTCAAGGCGACTGAAATACCCCTACTCGATCCGAGGTAATCAGTCTCCCAGGCAGAAATTACACTACTAGAGTGGCCTTGATCTTGGCCTTTTATATCCTAGCCTATCTGGCTGACGTAAGCCCTGGATGTCTCGCGAGGCTTCTGGAAAGTTTATGTCACAGCCAGGTAGTGGGGGCTTGCCCGCGCTGTTATGTAATGGGGTTGCGGCCCGAATAGTATACCGGTAGAAGAAATAATTAGCAAAGTAGAAATTGCAATCCGGCACCTTCCTACCGAATCTGCAGAGGAGATCAGACAGGATATATCATGTCTACTTAGATCCGCAAAGCCGCCGCCATCCAATTTGACTAAAGAAGAAATTCATACCCTAAAAACAATACGTCCAGATACGGAAACAATTATCCTACCCGCAGATAAAGGCAACGCTACGGTGATAATGACACGCACAGACTACACTCGGAAAATAGAACAATTACTCACCGATTCTACATACAGGAAAATTAGGAACCCTACCAACCGCATTAAGAACAAACTCCACACACTAGTAAAAAATTCCAGTATCCCAGCCGAAATACAGAAGAAACTGATATCCTCGGACCCGATACCTCCAAAATTGTATGGCCTGCCTAAAATCCACAAAGAAGGCATACCTCTGCGACCTATCGTGAGCGCTATAGGCTCTCCCACGCACGAGATCGCCCGTTACCTAGCTGGACTACTTCAGCCACATACAGGAAACACTGAAACCTACGTGAAGGACTCCCGACATTTCATCCAGCTCCTTAAGGACCAATCAATTGAAAGTACGGACCTATTAGTAAGCTTTGACGTCACGTCACTTTTCACCAAGGTGCCGCTAACAGAAGTATTTCCGCTATTAGATCAGAAACTTCCAGAAGACCTGTCAACACTAGCTAAAGAATGCCTTAGCGCCACTTATTTCTATTTCAACGGGGAGTTCTACGAACAGACAGAAGGAGCCGCGATGGGGTCGCCACTCTCTCCAATAATAGCAAACATGTATATGGAACACTTCGAACAGAAAGCCTTAGCTACATCTGCCCTGAAACCGAAATGTTTTCTGCGTTTTTTGGACGACACTTTTGTAATCTGGCCTCACGGGAGCAATAACCTACAGCTATTTCTCGACCATCTCAACTCCATACACGTAAATATTCAGTTCACCATGGAAATAGAAGTAGACGGAAAACTACCGTTCCTGGATGTGCTAGTAATACGTAACCCCAATGGGACGCTGAGTCGCGCAGTATACAGGAAATCCACTCACACAGACAGGTACCTACACGCCTCGTCTCATCATCACCCATCACAAAAGCAGGCTGTCCTAACATCACTAGTGAACAGGGCCATAGCGATATCTGACGCAGAGCACCTCGAGGAAGAAAAAGAACACCTCACGGAAACCCTTAGGAAAAATGGCTACTCGCTCAATAACATCCGACGAGTCCTTAAAAAATCAGAAGAGAAGAAAGAAAAGACCACCGCAGGAGAAAACAACGGGAAAGAAGAACTGACCCGCCAGAAAACAGCGATACTGCCATACATTAAAAACACTACAGACAGGATCGGCAAGATACTGGACAAATACAACATAAAAACTATCTATAAACCTCACCGTAAGCTAGCCCGTTATCTACCACCAGTAAAAGACACAATAGAATTACAGGCCCCTGGAGTGTATCACATTGAATGTAGCTGCGGAGCTTGTTATGTAGGTGAGACAAAACGTCTGATCTCCACCCGCTTAAAAGAACATATCCGTCACACCAAGAACCAAAACACAGATATTTCAGCAGTAGCCAAGCATTCCTACGAAACTAGGCACGGAATATCATTTGACAAGACCAAGATCCTAGCAGCTATCCCTTGGAACCTGGAAAGGAAAATCCGCGAGGCTATCGAAATCAAGAAACATCCGAATAACATAAATTTAGAAGAAGGATACAAATTCAGTAATTCTTGGATGCCCATCATTCATAGTTTAAGACATGCAGACCACAACATAAACACACGGGCCGCAACCCCATTACATAACAGCGCGGGCAAGCCCCCACTACCTGGCTGTGACATAAACTTTCCAGAAGCCTCGCGAGACAGCCAGGGCTTACGTCAGCCAGATAGGCTAGGATATAAAAGGCCAAGATCAAGGCCACTCTAGTAGTGTAATTTCTGCCTGGAAGACTGATTACCTCGGATCGAGTAGGGGTATTTCAGTCGCCTTGACAAAGAATACTGCAATGTATTCGAAACGTCGGCAAACTGTACGTGATATGCGTACAAGTACAACACGGTCCAACCCGGAAAATAAATTAAATATGAATTTTGATATTTCCATCGTCCTGTATACTTTCTACCTCACCCTCTAATCTGAAATTGGTGGTTTTTTGTTTACAGATTGATTATTCTCTCTCCTACACTCGAATTCTTTAGTGTCAGGATTGAATTTCGACGTTTCCTGCTTATTCCTTTTATATCTCTGTAATTCCAAGCTTTCTGCTCCTTCTACATCCGCATTAATACCTTGGTCCCTTATGGCTCTTTCCCATTTACTCTTCTCGCTCTGACCTTCACTTGACTCTCTCATATATCTTCTGTTGTAATACTCTCTGCCTCTGTCATTTCTATTATCCTTTCTGTCATGTCTAAATCTGCCCTTAAAATCATACCGTCTTCTTCCGTCTCTGGAGGAATTCCTACAATGCATATAGGGCCTGTATCTTCTATTACCCGAATATGCTTCTTGTTCATAAGAACTTCTCCTACAGACACATCTCTCATCTTCTCTTCCTCTACCTTCTTGATTATTCCATTCTCTTTTCCTATTTATTCTTTCCCGTTCTTCTGAGGTACTTTCTTTCGCATTTTCCGGCATTAATATATTAATCGTTTCTTCTCCATGAGCACTTCTGCCTACCCTGTGCGAATATGGCATTGTGGTCATGTCTATCTGTCTCAAAGTGTTTTCCATTTGTACCGCAGTTACCATATTATTGGCAGCTAATAAACGTTGGACTTCCAAAGGAAACTGCTTCTGTACGGTCTTGATTGCTTCCAATTCGCTAGGCGGCGAATCAAGGTCCTGAAAACGGTGACATTGATACGAGAAATAATCACTGTATCCCGTTTGCCCGTTATTTGCATATTTCCTCGAGTATAGTTCCTAGCGAAGATTCTGCTGAATTTCTGGACTCCAAAAGCGCTGCAGAAAAGCTGTCTTAAAGTCATTATAGTTGTGAAAAGTATACTTAAAAGCTTGAAACCAAAGACTAGGATTCGCGTCCAAGTATTTTTCCACAATCTTCAGTCTTTTTTCCTCAGGAATATTATGGTCTTTAAAGTAATCGTCCATTTCCCTAAGGAAACGCTTGGGTGATATATTAGCCGTGTTATTGAAATGTTTCGGTCTGTCCTCATAAGTTTTAATCACATTAATGATGGTTGGATTTCCACCATTTCCACCTTCAGTGCTCGTTTCACCACTGCCATGATTAGATTGAGTTATCAACGTGGGTGTAGCCTCCCTCTCATTTATCTGTAACTCTATCGTTTTTCGTCCATCGCTACACGTTGACATCGGTGTCTTCCCTTGCACTTCTTCTCTGATTTCTCTGATCTGTACTTGTATCTGTTTTAGCCCTTCCTCAGACTTGGAAATTCTTTGATATATTTCCTCCTTGTTATGTTTAATTTCCTCCCTTATCGTAGTAATTCTATTCCCAATCTGCTCACTGGCTTGCTTATATCTGTCTTCTATACCTGCGTTCGTCGTTTGGATTTCATCGCTTAACTTGTCGATCTTTTCTTCACACTGTTTCCATTTCCCTTGTGAGTCAATATTCAACTGTTCCATATTATCAGTCAACTTCTTCATCTCGTTCTCTTTCAGACATTGGAGGCAATTGTTGTTCTCTATCATCTCTCTTTTGATCTCATTTATCTCTTCCTGGATTTCTTTATTCTTTTCCTCGATCCTATCACTCATTTCAACCCTCAATTCGTCCATGTTATTCCTGATTTTTTCCATGTCCGATCCTATTTTCCTGATTTCCTCCTTCATTTCCTCCATCATTACTTTCTGCGTCTCCTATTGTTCCTTAGTCATTTCCTCTATCTTTTCCTGATATTTATTCATTTCCTCCTTCTGTTCTCGTTGACCTCTCTTTATTTCTTCTTTCATCTCCTCCTTCATCTCTTCCATCATCATCTTCTGTCGCTGATTTATTTCTTCTATCATTTCCTTTCTTGCCTCCTCATCCCGCTTTCTAAATTCTTCATCACGCTTTTGGGCTTCTTCTTCTCGCTTTCTGGCCTCTTCTTGTCTCTCTTTCCTTGCTTCTTCATCCCGCTTTCTGGCTTATTCTTCTCGCTTTCTGGCTTCTTCTTGTCTCTCATTCCTTGCTTCTTCATCCCGCTTTCTGGCTTCTTCTTCTCGCTTTCTGGCTTCTTCTTGTCTCTCTTTCCTTGCTTCTTCATCACGCTTCCGGGCTTCTTCATCAAGCTTCCGGGCTTCTTCCATCATCTGCTGGAACTTCTCTACCAATTCTCCTTGCTCTGCTTTCACTTCCTTTACTGTTTCTTCAACTATTTTCAATCGCTCCTCCTGTTCGTTCCGGCATTTCTCCTGCATCTCTTGATCTCTTTGAAACTCCTCCTGTTCCTCTTCCTGTTCTCTCTGATATTGCTCGAACTGCGCCTTCATTTGGCTTAACGTCGTCATATTGGCTTAAATGTTGCTTTTGAAATCTCTAATAGCCTAACAGTACTCTAATGCTCCCCCCAATTCTTTACAAATCAACTCTTTCAACACTCCAATCTCACAGTTACTCTATACACAATATTAGTAGGGGAAAGTCGGGAGGTATCGGACAGTTTAACTTTTCTGCCATAATTTACTTATGGAATAGGAAAAAGTTCATGTAATGCATTTTATAAGCATCTATATTCTTGTATCAACGTACTCACTAGAATATATTTAATCACAATTAAAAACACGGACAATATTAACAAATTAAGGAGGTCATTACACTTTCGTAGGTTTGAAAAATGGAGGGTGGTATCGGACGGTCAATCTTTTTTAACAAAAATTTATTTTTTTCACATTCAAAATAAAACAAATTAACGTTTAGTCATTCTGCAAATATCACACTCATTAGCGTTGAAGATTCTTGACGGACTAAGCAAATATTTAGTCATAAGATCATTTAATTTATCAAAAATATGTCCACTTGCTCCTTTTTGAAGCCTACTGCTCGCTGCAAGCTGATAGACTCAGCCGTCCTCAAACGGAGGTTTTAATGCCTCTTCATAAAATCATAAAAAGGGTCTTTCCTGCCATCATTTTAGTTTTATTAAACCTATGTTCAGCTCTCAATTCCTCAGCAAATTGATACACAAGTTTTAAAAATTCTATTTTGATGAGTGGCATGAGCTGACTGTCGGGGCCTTGATATGCATGTACAGGTCATTCTCTTCTTCATCTTAGAATATTCTCTGAAAAGTATCACTGTTCGCCATACACGCTTTTATTGGAATCTCTTTACCAGCTTCAAGAGCTTTAATTCTATCACCTAACGTGCTTTTGTGGAACAGAGGAACATTGACTGGCCTCTCTAATACTCATTCTATTGTCCCTGACACTATTCACGGCTAATATTATATTGCTTTCTTCCCATTATCCTCGTATCTTCCCCATGCTTACCTAAAACAAAGGATAGTACTACCAGTAACCCGGAAGGAACTGCAACCTATGTGTCCGATACCGCACGCCAGTTTCGTGTCCGATACCGCCCGAATGACTCCCTTAAGAAACAACTGGAACTGAACGAGAACGTCCGAAAAGAAACTGGTTCTAAACCCACGATATTACAGAGTAAGGAATACTGATTCTGCTAATGTACTTAAAGTTCAATGCAACTTATCCTTGTTGCTGCTACTTCTTGGTAAAAATAAATCCGTGCCGGCCGAAAATCACACAAAGGACAAAAATACACCACCACTCATAAACGACCCTGCCTTTCGACTGAATAGGATGTACCCACCCTTCAAACATGCAGGCGGATCTGTGAGTAGCTAAACAGGTTCTGCCACATGCTGCTAACAAAGACATCTGTGAATTGTCCGATACCAGCCGCCGTCCGATACCTCCCGACCTTCCCCTATATGTATTCAACAAATAAATAAGCCTAACTACACAAATTAAGTACACAAAGATGACCTTGCCTCCCATTCTAGCCAAGAAGCATGAATATTCGTTCCATTAACTTCGATTCCAATTCCTGAGAACCCTCACTCTAAATCAATAATTGCAAGAAACAAAAAAAAAATTTTCTTAAAATCTACTTCTTACAAACTACAACATTCCTTAACATACTACTAATATTAACACACTATTATTATTATTAATCTAGAAATAATTCTCAGTCATTCATATCCTGAGTTCATGAACTCGTCTCTTACTATCACATCTTGTTGATTTCCTTGCCTCGATCAACTACTTCTACTCCCTAATTCTGTTCCTTCTCTTACTGTATCATCTTCTCCTCCAATTTACCGCTGTTATTTCGGCTGATAACTCTTTTGTTCGATCCAAACCACATTCTGCAATATTTCTATGTTTTTTCTCTAACTACCCTATCATTTTCCTATTATTTCTAGTATCCATTCCTCTGTTAAGTTCCTCCGGTATTTCCTTTCGCTCTAATTTACATTATAGTATCGTATTCCTCATGCGTAGTGACCTTTCTCCACTTGCAATCTTATTGTGTCAGTTTCTATGTGATTAATAACTCTTTTTCTTGACGTCCCACGACGTTTTTCTCTTGAATTACAACCTCATTGTTTGCCAAATTCTTAAATTTGACGGCCATTTATTACATTCCCACGGTGTCTTTCTCTTGAATTGCAACACGTTGCGGCGCCAATTTCTAAATGCGCCGTCCCCGCTCCCTGAGAGGACTCATAAGATCCAGGCTAGCTTAACTACGATCCTTTTTGACTAACATAATCTACCATTTGGGCTATGAGTTCCGAATATGAGAAAGACATGCCATACGGAGCCAAAGAAGTCTTAATTTACACATAGATACAACTTTCATACGTTACTTATTGAATTTCTTACGCTACCAAGATATTGCAGCATTCATCCACTTAAATCTAAATCTTTACACTACGGTACACATTGAAAGAATGGTTTAATTTTTACATATCTTGTTTATTATATACTTGTTTCAATCCAAAGGTCGAATATTATGCTATCCTCCCTAAAGAATTTCTAATAGAGGAAACTGCATGATCATCTGATCATACCATCCATCTGTGGCGAGCATGGCCTTAATTTGTTAAATCAATCTACTTCTTCTACCCGAATGCATAATCAATCAATTTACTTCCTCACTTAGCCTCTCTCCGTACCAATATTTCAGTTACCGCATCCACATTTCTGGCGTAAGGATAATCGGAGAAATGTCAGTATCGGGTTAAAATACATACAAGCGACATTCACCTTGAATCTGCCGGTAATTGACACGTCCGGCACCCACTATGCATTATATAAGAAATGCTATTTGAGTTAGCCCTTTTAAAAACAAATGAATCTATTGAAATTTATTGCACTAGGTACTTAAATCTTGACTGACCCCAAAAATCAAGGACAGAATGGAATATACGGCAAATTATTGAAGTCCGTATTACCAATTATTTAATTGAACATTACTATAACTCAGCTCGTAATTAATAAATTAAGAATTAGAAGTCCAAAGATGTAGAACTCACCATCTTAGGTTTTCAAAGAAATGATTAAATCGAAATACAGTTAAAAATTAATAGATTGAAACAATTAAATTAAAATATGTTTGAGTAATTAAAACATGTGGATAATTAAAACTTGTGTGGGTGCACCCTAGCAAAGAAAAATATTTACAATGTGATACCTTACAAGCTAAAGTGTAGACTGAGGGCGGTTTCAAGATATTCAGGACGCATTTTAGGCCTAAAACCATATCTCATGAATTGGAATTCTCCTCTGTTGCCTATGAATTCTTTGAGTTAATTGCTGGCTCTCACTCGGAGCTCATATTAATCTGCTAACATATAACTATTCCTATCTTTCACACAACATATCAATAGATACCTATAAATGTCAACTTGGGAGGACAGTTCCCTAATATTTCTACAAACAACTGATGAATATTCACGCTTCTTATTTCTTTTATGCGCCGATATTGATAAGTCTTCTTTTAAATTCATGTAATTTTTATAAATGGTTCAACAAGTACCAGTAGGTTCCATATACTATTCCAAAATCTGAGTCTTCTCATCATCTGAATTGAACATACGTGCGACTTTATATATTCTAACGACTACTCTACTACTTTCTTCTGAAGTATACTAGCTAATGTGGTCTGCATTGTGCGAATACTCGACCATAAGATACAATTTATACACCTACAGTCAGTCATCAGTGATAGGGTATTGCCTAAGAAGTTACTACATTTCCTTTCGCCTGAGCATAGATCAGAATTAGAAAACATCTGTGACATAGTGAATATGTTCGGTTTCATCCTCCTAACTGAGACTTCAATGGTACTACCAAGTATGCACGCTAACCAACAGGTGTCACTTCAATCATCTATGAACTTTCTCATGCTTGCTCGTAAAAGAAATAGTACATATAAATGCTACATATTCATTTCCACTTAGTACAAACTCAACTTGAAACCATCGAGTCCACTACTACATCACCGTGCTCATACTCGCGAAGAATCAATAACTACCACCATTCTAAATTATCAATCTCATATCAACTTCTCTTAAAATATTCATTATTATACTTCCAAACATATATTCCATCTCCTTTACTAAATACAAATCCACTCCATTTAATCGTGGCATTTATTATTTTAATCACGGTTCATGGACATATTTCACGACATTATGACCTTAATTCCGTCATAACCTTAAATTATTGTAAACACATGTGTCTATTTAGCAAGCATATCCTACTGCTGGTTCCTAACTTGACCTTCTTTGCTCATAAGCAACGTACACACGTACCTAAGTCTCCTTTTGGCATAGTATACAATTCACTGTCATCTTAACGAACTCAGTATTTCACACTACATGGATCACATCTCGAACGTAGGCTTTCATCACTGATTGACTACCTATCTTTGGATTCGTCATTCATATACGAAGATTACCTAACCACCTTTGATCTAATTCAATACGCCACTTTCGTCGCTTCATTATTTCGCACGGAACAACTTAACAAATCATATTACACTTACATATGAATATAAAATATTACTACACTAATTTAAAAGTAAGACTTATCTGAATTTAGCAGCTCCAGTCGTCGGCATATGTCCAGCTGACATGACATACGGATACGCCTCCTTTTACTTCCCTAGGTGAATGGGAAATACTGGCATAATTCTCCTCTGGGCTTAGTCATCTCTCGGCAGGCAACGTCATCCGACGGCACCCATTTGGGCAGTCTGGCCTATCATCTTCTTAGAACATCTTGCTCATTTCTGGACTAGTTGGAATAGAATAATAAACAGAATCAATTAGCATTGCCATCATGAAAAGCCGTGATAATCTGCTTAACGCAAAGATTGCTTTCTTTGAAAGAGTTTATCTACTTGACAAATAATACTCTTGGGGTAGTATAATTCTATGACTCGAAATGAACAGATTTTTCTCCTTTGTCTTTCCAGGAGTTATTATAGGATTCGCACTTCTGTAGTTCTTTAACTTGGGTGATATCGAGTAATACGTCAGCAGAGACTGCCGTGACGTAAGCTTGTCGTAGTTTATGTTTGAATTTCCACGTATCTTAAAGTTCGCGGAACGAAATTAATAATCTTCTGCTTGATCTGCGACGCAGCTTCCAATAAATCTGCTCCTTGTTTCTGCTGAAATTAGCTCTTGTCGATACCTTCTTTAATTCTGACGTAGTTGCTTTCCGTCTTCGACTCTGATTTAGAAGTAGCAATTCAATCTCGTTTTCTTATTCTTTTTTTTATTGTTAGTAACAATCTTCACATTTGTTCTTTTTCACTGCCTTCTGGATCTAAATTCTTTTCTCTAGTGCCTAAGGTAAATACTTTTGCTTTCGCTCGCGGTATCATCATACATTCTGACGTTAATTATTCTCGGAGACCTGGACTCCATCTTTGTCCTTCTTACGGACCGAACTCCTTATAACAGTGAAATGGCACAATACATACATACATACATACATACACACATACATACATACATACATACATACATACATACATACATACATACATACATACATACATACATACATTATCATTATAGACTCTTATACCTTTCAGCGTTCAGTCTGCAAGCCTCTGAGAATTTACTAAACGTCGCCACAATCATCGATTTGCGACTAGTGTTGTGGCCTCATTTAGTTCTATACCTCTTATCTAACCATCGTCGTCTAGGTCTACCTCTCCTTCTCTTACCCTCCATAGCAGAGTCCATTATTCTCCTAGGTTACCTATCCTCCTCCATTTGCCTCACATGACCCCACCACCGAAGCCGGTTTATGCGTACAGCTTCATCCAACAAGATCATTCCTAAATTAGCCTTTATCTCGTCATTACGAGTACCCTCCTGCGATTGTTCCCACCTGTTTTTACCCGCAATCATTCTTTCTACTTTCATGTCTGTTACTTCTAACTTATGAATAAGATATCCTGAGTCCACCCAGCTCTCGCTCCCGTAAAGCAAAGTTGGTCTGAAAACAGACCGATGTAAAGATACTTTCGTCTGGGAGCTGACTTCCTTCTTACAGAATACTGCTGATCGCAACTGCGAGCTCACTGCATTAGCTTTACTACACCTAGATTCAATATAACTTACTATATTAAAACAATCAAAAATTTCTTTAATTAATTTTCCACCTATCACAGGCTTCTTCTCCAATTCTGAGTGTCACTTTTGAACTCAACCAATAACATTCTGTGGGTGTGTCTTGATTATTCATGAATGATCTCGAACCTTCCCTGAGGGTTTATATGCTGAGGATTTTCACGTCTCTTGGCCAATTGATTGTCATCTGACCTAGAGTGTGTGTCAAAGCAGGAGGAGGGCGGCGCCTCTTTCATCAGGCAGCAGTACACTGACAAGGTAATGGCCACATAACGTCTTTATTTCTTGCCAGCTCCGCAGTTGAACCTGAGGGAAAGGTCCGTATCATTAACTATGTAACCTAGTTTTCCTAAACATGTAACTTTCAGCCAGATAATGTAAAAACCTCATAAAATATTTAACTGTAAATCGTGGATAGAGTGTGACGTACCCTCTCGAGCTCCCCTTCACCTTGGTTTGAGGTGACTACGTTTGTAACTGGCCTTCTTCCTTTCCGTAATGCATTAATTCATCATTATACGAGTCACCTCAGTAGTTTGGGAATAGCCCCTGTTTCCCCGGCCTAGTGCCATTTAGGTTTTATGTGCTCATATCTAGGAGGGCAAGCATTTGCCTCCATTCATTTTGTGTTCGGGCCATTTATTTAACCGTTTTTCCTTTTGCATGAAGGCCCAGTAGGTTGGGTATTAAATACCCCCGTATAATCATTTTCCTATTGTAATTTGTGCCGTCAGAGGCCAAAATTGTAAGTTGACGTTGCCTTGAGTAGGCTTGGAAAACTGACAGCCTGTTAGCTCTTTTTTCAAAGTGTTTGTAATATTAATGAATGTCTCTTGAAGGCTAGATGTTGTAATTTTGGGAGCAAGTGCTCCGTGAATTGGAGGATTTCAGCCCTTTGAACAAATTTGTGCTCGTCTGTAAATTTGAGCTGGGAGCTCAAAAATTGTAAAACCAAGTGTGTTAAAGTTCAGAATCTTGGATTTTTCTACGTCTTGTTTCTAAATTGCTATTTTGTACCTGAAATGTCATTGTTATCTCACTAAGTGAAAATTTGATAAGTTTGTCGTTTTTCAAAAATATAACCTTTAGTTTGTTTTAAATTCAATTCTGACATTGTAGTTAGACCCATTCACCCCGGCACCTTCTTTCACCTCTGCGATCCACAAATACTCCGGAACAGTATTGAACACTCTACACAAATCCTTTGGATAGCCTATAGGTGGCGCACATAAAACAAAAACCTTTCGCAGAGTGAATAAGAAGACTAAAAATGCACTACTAACAAAAAAACACATATCTGAAATTCAGTCCCCAAAAAAACAGAGGAAAGACAATATATAGGCCTAGGCTGTACCTTAAAAATGATCATGTCGCTCACTTGAAAATAAGGGTCATGTTGTAACTGATATGTTTGGACATTCGGAACAGATAACTGAAACCTAGTCTCTACACTTAAGCTTTATTGAAATTACGAAGACATGTTCAAATCACAGCAGTCTACAACTTAAGTATGATTACATATCGTGAGATAAAAACTGCCTGTCTCTCAACAGAATCGAAAACACATTAAAGAATAAATAATTAAATGTTACCAACCCCGGCACAAAGAATGTTTAATGTCAACGAAAGGGAAACCTGTGAAATGAACTGTTTCTATTATAGGCACAAACCTTATCATTCCTCTCTGATAAGTCACTGCAGCAAATTTTACTCAATTCTATGGACGGATTGTTTTAAAAGTACACGACTGCAGAGGGTTAGCGTGCCTACCTCTTACCCGGAGGCCCCTGGTTCAACCCCGGCCAAGTCAGGAATTTTTAGCTGGATCTGAGGGCTGCTTTGAGCTTCCTTCTTCATCAAGTCTCAGAAAGTCGGCTACCATCATGGAGATTCTTGCTTTAGATGATGCAGCTCAGTGGAACCAAGGATTCAGATTATCAATCTTCTTTTACGTTGTATCTTCCCTCTCCTCGCATCCCATGACCGAGATGCTGCAGTTTTCTGATTTTGGCAGTATTTAATATTTCCATTCTCTTCCCCATTACCTTATCTGTCCTTCTATACGTCCACGGCACACATGTCTCTAATCCGTCTATTTCTATTTTCTTCATGGTCGAGGTCTCGACTCCGTAGAACAAGGTGGAGAACACAGAACACAGCTTCTTCGATCCTGGACTTTCCTCAGTACAGCCAATGTTGCTGTCCAGTCTCTCCATTGCTGTTATACATGTCTTACCACAAAGTGTCACTTGGCTCCACCACTCAGTCGGTGCAAATCTTGTAGGCTTTCCGCCAACAACAATGTGTCATCTGTAAATTGCGGAGCTATCTGAAGGGGAGATAGTGGCCCCGGTCTAGAGAGTCAAGAATAACAGCCAAAAGGATTCGTCGTGCTGAGCACGAGACACCTCGTCATCTGCATTCCTTCATGCTGAGCAGCGGTCGTTTGGTAGGCCATGCGGGTTTGTTTGGTTTGGATATGAAATACCGTAATTGGATGAGTAAAACTTTAATGATCATTTCAGTTCAATCGCTACACTGGTGCTAGTCTGTGTGTTTCTTAAAGTGAAATGAATGTCCAGTTTAGTTTTGAGTTTCTCTGAGTTGTTTTGGCTTAAGTAAGAATGGTGTAAAACCCTCATCATAATATTATCGTCTTAAATATTACTGCACCACCTCTGTGGTGTAGTGGTTAGTGTGATTAGCTGCCACCACCAGAGGATCGGGTTCGATTCCCGACTCTGCCACGAAATTTGAAAAGTGGTACGAGGACTAGAACAGGGTCCACTCAGCCTCGGGAGGTCAACTGAGTAGAAGGGCGTTCGATTCCCAGTTCATCCATCCTCGAAGTTGCTTTCCCGCTTCTCCTCCAGGTAAATGCCGGGATGGTACCTAACTTAAGGCGATGGCCGCTTCCTTCCCTCTTCCTTGTCTATTCCTTCCAAACTTCCTATCCCCCTCCCCACAAGGCCCCCGTTCATCATAGCAGGTAAGGCCGCCTGGGCGAGGTACTGGTCCTTCTCCCCCATTGTATCACCCTGCCCAAAGTCTCACGCTCCAGGTGGGATCCATCACTAAGTTCGACGGACTGTAAACGGATTAAGAAAGAAAAATGGGAAGTGAGTTCTAATATGAGCACCTGCAAGAAGAGTAGGATTCAGAGGATTGCAATGCGGTTTATATAGACTTTATATTGTCAGATTTCCTGGAATAGCCAGTTAAAAATTGAATAACTTTAAGGGTGAAATAAATAGAGAACTTAAGACACGCGATACCGATAAATCATTTTTCAGATAATTTGAAGCAATACCTTACCCCAACAACTATTACCAAGCTTTATCATTCATATCTTACTGATTGTAGGTCAAGGTTTATCACCGGTACGCAGTGTATTTGAAAAATATGTACAGTAGGCTTTTTCAGAACAGCTGTTTAGTTCGAATTGGAAAATGGCCAAGAAGAAACAGAAGAAGAAGAAGAAGCCGACAATTATGTATTTCATGTCGATACGTTCTCCGAATCAGTCACCCTATAACGTGTTTCTAGTTCTCTGTTATGGTAACCGAAAGCCATTGTATAACAGTTCAGTTTCTATTCACGTGTGAAATGATATACCAGATTTCTTCTCATGGCGAGATTTACAAATAAAGGCTGAACACGAATTCACCCTCGTGAATATCTTTCCATTCCTCACGTAAGGCATAACTTACATCCCCTTAATATTGCCGATGCATTTAACTACTGTAACGTATAAGAATCCACATTCCTTGAAGATATTTGACAATATTTTATCACCCCGTTACATATAATACTACAACAGATCCACTAACAGACATGATTCAAATCGAAAATCTGCCGGGGACTGTAAACTTTACTACGTGCATTCGAAGATGAAGCGCTCACAATATTCCGCATAGCATCAGCGTGCCCTTTCTCGTCTTCTTTTAGTTGCGTTCTTGTGATCCCCATCTCCTGTCCAGCTCCTTGAACCAAGTTGGCTGGTTCAATAATCGGGTGGGTTTCATCAATCAATCAATCAATCAATCAATCAATCAATCAATCAATCAATCAATCAATCAATCAATCAATCAATCAATCAATCAATCAATCAATCAATCAATCAATCAATCAATCAATCAATCAATCAATCAATCAATCAATCAATCAATCAATCAATCAATCAATCAATCAGCTACTACTGATCGCCCAGGTGGCAGATTCTTAGCAACTAGCCGTTTTCTTTCTCCGCATGACATCACAGCTCATGGCTATGCCAAGGATTTTCCTTAAGATTTTTCTATTCCGCCTTTCTTGTTCATCTCCAGGCATTCCGCTGGTCTTATGAAGGTCTGAGTTTGGTGTTCAATGATATGGACATTTTGTTGTAAATGTCTTTGGTCGGTTGATATTTTATTCATGAGCGACGCGAAAGCTTATTTTCGAGAGATCTTTGGTTCTGTCCACTCGTAGAGATATTTAAACTTATCTGTCCGTTTGATTGCCCCCTGGTTTACTTTTAGCTCTCTTAGTGTTGGCTTCTTATGAATTGGGTTTTCTCCGAAGAGATCCTGAGGCCTGCTTTTTTCGCCTGTGTCTTGAGGTGATTGATTTGCTTTGCAGCCATATCTAAAGAATAAGGGAAATTTTTTATTATTATTATTATTATTATTATTATTATTATTATTATTATTATTATTATTATTATTATTATTAAATATAAATCTTCTGGGCTATTATGCCGTGGTCCACTCCTCTCGCTTCTCCCAGACGTTTCGACTACTGCTGCGGTAGTCATCTTCTGTGGCGTCGCTGTCGCCAGCGGGATACAGGAGAGCGTATCGAAACGTCTGGGAGAAGCGAGAGGAGTGGACCACGGCAGAATAGCCCGGAAGATTTTTATTATATTGACACCGGCCGTGAAAGCCTTCACACTTTAATTATTATTATTAGTATAAATATTATTTGTAATTTAACTAACGATCCCCTATTGGGATGACGCCCATATTTGTTTTCGAAAATTGCGTATGATGCTTAATTATCCCTTCGGTATTATGCAGAAACACTGAATTACACAATTATTATGTATTGGTCGCAAGTTCAACGTCCTGGGTTACTGAGTTCCCTTACTATTGGTAGAATGGAAGTAAGTTAAAGTGACCTGTACGCTCCAGAGTCTATCACAAGTACATGAATCATAATCTTCACAAACAGTTTCATTAAATGCACGGGACAATGGTCAATAGATGCAAAGAATTGAACTTTCTATTTCGAAAACTTAAAGCAGATGCGAAGAAGTATCAAAATCAAGATCAAAATGACATATTTCACTAATTGTAACAGCGCTCGCAGTCTCGCATTATATCGTGTTTCGGGCACATACACTGACTGACAGAGTAAATGCAACACCAAGAAGGAGTGGTTCGAAAGGTATGAAAATTGGGGAAAAAACAGAGACGGCACGGACGAATAATTAATGTTTATTTCAAGCCGATATGCAGCTTACACAATGCGCACGGCATCGACTCAGTAGGATGTAGGACCACCGCGAGCGGCGATGCACGCAGAAACACGTCGAGGTACAGAGTCAATAAGAGTGCGGATGGTGTCCTGAGGGATGGTTCTCCATTCTCTGTCAACCATTTGCCACAGTTGGTCGTCCGTACGAGGCTGGGGCAGAGTTTGCAAACGGCGTCCAATGAAATCCCACACGTGTTCGATTGGTGAGAGATCTGGAGAGTACGCTGGCCACAGAAGCATCTGTACACCTCGTAGAGCCTGTTGGGAGATGCGAGCAGTGTGTGGGCGGGCATTATCCTGCTGAAACAGAGCATTGGGCAGCCCCTGAAGGTACGGGAGTGCCACAGGCCGCAGCACATGCTGCACGTAGCGGTGGGCATTTAACGTGCCTTGAATACGCACTAGAGGTGACGTGGAATCATACGCAATAGCGCCCCAAACCATGATGCCGCGTTGTCTAGCGGTAGGGCGCTCCACAGTTACTGCCGGATTTGACCTTTCTCCACGCCGACGCCACACTCGTCTGCGGTGACTATCACTGACAGAACAGAAGCGTGACTCATCGGAGAACACGACGTTCCGCCATTCCCTCATCCAAGTCGCTCTAGCCCGGCACCATGCCAGGCGTGCACGTCTATGCTGTGGAGTCAATGGTAGTCTTCTGAGCGGACGCCGGGAGTGCAGGCCTCCTTCAACCAATCGACGGGAAATTGTTCTGGTCGATATTGGAACAGCCAGGGCGTCTTGCACATGCTGAAAAATGGCGGTTGACGTGGCGTGCGGGGCTGCCACCGCTTGGCGGCGGATGCGCCGATTCTCGCGTGCTGACGTCACTCGGGTTGCGCCTGGACCCCTCGCACGTGCCACATGTCCCTGCGCCAACCATCTTCGCCACAGGCGCTGCACCGTGGACACATCCCTATGGGTATCGGCTGCGATTTGACGAAGCGACCAACCTGCCCTTCTCAGCCCGATCACCATACCCCTCGTAAAGTCGTCTGTCTGCTGGACATGCCTCCGTTGACGGCGGCCTGGCATTCTTAGCTATACACGTGTCCTGTGGCACACGACAACACGTTCTACAATGACTGTCAGCTGAGAAATCACGGTACGAAGTGGGCCATTCGCCAACGCCGTGTCCCATTTATCGTTCGCTACGTGCGCAGCACATCGGCGCATTTCACATCATGAGCATACCTCAGTGACGTCAGTCTACCCTGCAATTGGCATAAAGTTCTGACCACTCCTTCTTGGTGTTGCATTTGCTCTGTCAGCCGGTGTATAATATAGGCTCTTTAAATCATGTGGGTTGTTCTCAATATTAAGGTGATAATCATTTAAACGTAAAATTAACATTTATTCCAATAAAAGGAGAACTATATGAATACATGAATACTTTTAGTTACCGAATATGAATACCTGTGCGTTATCAAATTCATTGGGCGACTGAGTGAAATTGCACTACCACGTAGCAATTCAATAAACTGTCTCGTGTAGGTTCCATAATGTTAAGGCGCGACTTTCGAAAACAGAACACATAAATTCACCCCCGCAACGTTTTGTAAGCGCAGTCCGTCTCCTGCTTCGAAGATAAGTCCTCAGTATTACTTTTAATGAAGGTCAGATGTAATAATACGAGGGCTGTAAGTAAAGTAATGAACTGACAAGTACAATGGCCCTACTGCGCGGAGTACAGAATCGAAGTCAGGAAAATGGCCATCTCGGAGGTGTTTCTTCAACTTCAGAAACAGGTCGAATTAAAAAAGTCTCATGTCTGATGAGTAAGGAGGGTGTTCAAAGACCTCCCAATGCCACCGTTGCAATAACATGATAGGGCGATTTTCTCGCAGATGTCGCTCCACTGTTGTCCCTCAGGCACAGCATGCGTAAGAGAAACACTCTCGATCAGCATAAACTTCTGTGGATGTGGCGAATCTGGATGACGCTCTTCATTCGATTGACGCTTTAATTCAGGCTCGTAGGCTCGACTTCACGTCTCATCAATGGCGACAATACGCTGCGGTATCTGTCCAGGTGGATGCATACCGGTCGGTGACTTGAAGTGGAGCCATTTTGCTATGTACCACACCGTTTGATGACTACGGATAATTCCCGGACAGTCTATCGATGGTCTAGGGAAAGGAAACCTCTCACGATGTCAACCTAATATTGAGGAATGGACGGCCGACCTCTGCGCAGTCTCATTCCAACCCTCACAAACCGTGCAACCGTGCTATACGGCAGTGCATTCTCGCCACAAGCTTCACGTAACCCTCTATAACATACTGATGAATTTTTGCCACGGGCAACCTCGAATTTAATCCACGAACGCTGATCAGCTTTTGAAAACATGTTTTAAAACGGCGAAATAGACACTCTTCACTTCAACCCCACACAGCAACAACACTCCGAACTGGATAACCCCACCACCTGAACTACCTTGCCGCTTCTATATTTACAGCCCTTGAATATTCCAGAACTCTATATAGTGTTATCCGTACAACTTTAAAGAAACGAAGGCATAATAAATTGTTTGTTCCAAATATTCCTGTAAAGTACTGAATGGCGGAAACATAAGTCCTACAGTAGTATAATTGGACAGTTCGGCGGCCACCGCCACCGCAGTGCTCCCAGAGGCGTCCCCCACCGCCACAGCACTAGGGGGACTCCCAGGGGCCCGCTCCACCTCCTCCTCCCGGGAGGCCTTCCCAGGGGCCCGCTCCTCCTTCCGCGGGAAATTTGAATTGGTAAACAAAGCCACGTGCTTTTTTGACAGCCACGTGATTTTTGACAGACAACAACGCATCGCTAACCTCAGTACTGCTATCTTAACGGGCCTCAACCTCAATGCTGCCAACTTAACCTCACTAGCGCGAGATTTGAATCGGTAAACAAATCCACGTGCGTTTTGACAGCCACGTGCTTTTTGACAGACAACAACGCATCCCTAACGTCAGTGCTACCATCTTGACGGGCCTAAACCTTAGTGGTGCCAACTTAACCTCACTAGCGCGAGATTTGAATCAGGAAACAAAGCCACGTGCTTTCTGACAGCTGTCATCCGCCATCTTTAATCAAGAGAGCATCGTGCTGCACTCTTTACGACACTACTGCTAATTTAAAAAAAATTCCGTCAGCTATCATCCACCATCTTGCATCGCGAACCTCAGTGCTGCAGTCTTTAGCTACTTACCTTTGAGGAGGGCAATTTGAAAAATTCTATTTGACAGCAGCCATCTTCAATCAACAGAGCACCGTGCTGCCCTCTTTAGCTACATACCTTTGAAATGTGGTGGCGGATAATTTGAAAAATGCTTTTTGACAGTAGTCATCTTTAATCAACAGAGCATCCTGCTGCACTCTTTAGCTACTTACCTTTGAAATATGGTGACGGTAAATTCCATGTGCTCTTGTTTGGAAACAAATCTAAGTGCTATTTTTGGACAGCTGTTATCCGGCATCTTTAATCAAGAGAGACGCGTGCTGCCCTCTTTAGCTACTTACCTTTGAGGCGGGCAATTTTAAAAATTATATCTGACAAACTGCCATCTTTAATGTACAGAGCACCGTGCTGCTATCTTGAGGGCAGTTTCTACGTAACAGCTGTCATCCACCATCTTGCATCGGTAACATTAGTGCTGCCCTCTTTACCTACTTACATTTGAGGCGGACACTTTGAAACATTCTATTTGTCAGCAGCTAGCTTTAATCAAGAGAGCACCATGCTGCCCTCTTTAGTTGAAATGTGGTGGCGGACAATTTGAAAAATTATATTTGACAAGTTGTCATCTTTAATCAACAAAGCATTGTGCTGCACTCTTTATGTACATATATTTAACATGTGGTTGTGGATAATTTGAAAAATTCCGTCAGCTGTTATCCGCTATCTTGCATCACTTACCTCAGTGCTGCTATCTTTACGGTACTAAACCTTATCGTGTTGGTAGTGGGAAATTTAAAATCTACGTGCTTTTTTGACAGCTGTCATCCGCCATCTTTAATCAACAAAGCATCGTGCAGCTATTTTTAGCTACATACATTTAACATGTGGTGGCGGATAATTTGAAAAAGAAAATTTCCGTTGGCTATCATCCGCCATCTTTAATCAACAGGGCATCGTGCTGCTATCTTTAGCTACATACATTTAACATGTCGTGGCGCTAATTTGAAATTCTACCTAGATGATATCTTTAATCAACAGAGCACCGTGCTGCTATCACTTTGAATTGTGCTGACGGATAAATTGAAATTCCGTTAGCTATCATCAACTTTAATGCATTTGGGAACCTAACCTCTCATCTAATATCTTGAAGGAGAGCATACAAAATGATGCCCCTCCCGACGCTAATTACTACTTAGAGGTTACTACACAAGATGGCGGTGGCTATTATGGCTACCTCCTCTACCACCTCCTCCTCGCCCTGCTCCTCCTCCTCCTCCCCTACCTCCTCCTCTGTCAAGGCATAGCCTTATCGAACATTCATAGTGAAGGCAAGAGTGTGCAGCGATAACATCATCGTGCATGATTAGACTTGCGGATTACAAAAGAAATATAACAGACTAAAATCGACGTTCTTAATTCAACATGTAATTCGAACATTGATTGATGTGTTGAGAACACTAACTAGAATCAAACACGGTACTCGATACAACATGTGTTTAGAACATGTCAGGGAATAACTTTGTTCTAAGAAGATTAGATTAAAGCATAACAAGGCTAGAATAGAATACTGCACTCGGTGTTGTTAACTTTAACACGTGATTAGAACATTGTTTGATGTGTTCAGATCACTAAACAAGTGACCAAGATTAGAACCGAGCACTGTACTCTATACAACATGTGTTTAGAACATGTCAGGGGATACCTTTGTTCTAAGAAAATCAGATTAAAACATAACAAGACTAGAATCGATGCCGTTAATTTTAACATGCGATTAGAACATTGATTGATGTGTTCAGATCACTAAACAAGTAATCAAGACTAGAATCGAACACAGTACTTAATACAACATGTTAGGGGATACTTTTGTTCTAAGAAGATCAGATTAAAACATAACAAGGCTAGAACACTGCATTCTATGTTGTTAACTTCAACACGTGATTAGAACATTGTTTGATGTGTTCAGGTCACTAAACAAGTGACCAAGATTAGAACCGAGCACTGTACTCTACAACATGTTAGGGAATACCTTTGTTCTAAGAAAATTAGATTGAAACATAACAAGACTAGAATCGAACACTGTACTCGATGTTGTTAACCTCAACATGTGATCAGAACATTCATTGATGTGTTCAAATCACTAAACAAGTGATCAAGACTAGAACCGAGCACTGTACTCGATACAACATGTCAGGGGATACTTTGTTCTAAGAAAATTAGATTGAAACATAACAAGACTAGAATCGAACACTGTACTCGATGTTGTTAACCTCAACATGTGATCAGAACATCATTGATGTGTTCAGATCACTAAACATGTGATCATGACTAGAACCGAACACTGTGCTCCACAACATGTTAGGGAATACCTTTGTTCTAAGAAGATTAGATTGAAACATAGCAAGACTAGAATCGAACACTGTACTCGATACAACATGTGATTAGGACATTGTTTGATGTGTTCAGAGCATAAGTACAACTTCAATGATTACTTAGTGTAAAAATAAGAAACACACTGTGCACATTTCGCGTAGCTATCACACTCGGTCACACTGCAAATACATTACAATACGTCACTCTTCTTTTTCGAAACACACACTCACACACGGATAAGAATGTTGGGAGATACTACATACTTACATGTTTTAAAAAAATAGGGGGATGAAAAATCATAAATTATTTCTACGCATGTTGTCTCTTCTAAGGTGTAAGACGAAATAGACGCAGTACTGCGAGTTTCTACTATAGCTAGCGAACGGAAGTAGCATGTTATCTCAGCGAAAAATACGCATGAACTTGCATTCATGCAAGTCAGTCATAATGATGGATACCGCGATTCAAATCATGGCAACTTATGCCGTCAGGAAGGGCATCCGGCCAGATCATGTAATTACACGTGACGATCGCGCAGGTCCCCGCCTAGCATTAGATATTCTTAGGGCTACCGACGGTAGAAGTTCGAACCCGCTATTTCCCGAAGCAGCGAGAATGATTGCGGGTACATAATGTTGATGGTGATTCATCTGCCGGATGGAGGGGGGCGTTAAGCCTTGTGCAGGCTCTTTCGGCAGGAGTAGGCTTTGTACCGGCACCGGGACATCTAGTTATAAAACCCGCTTCAACAGATTTGTCGCGTATACTAGTAGTATAATACAGGGAATCGGCGGCCACCTCCTCCTCCGGCTCTCGGGAGAGGCCTCCGCCTCCCGCGGGAAATTTGATTTTTGGCAGGAAATTTGAATTTTGGCGCGAGATTAGAATTTGTAAACAAAGCCACGTGCTTTTTGACAGCTGTCAGCGACAACAACGCATCACTAACCACACTGCTGCCATCTTGACGGGCCTAAACCTCAGTGGTACCAACTTAACCTCACAAGTGCGAGATTTGAAATTGTAAACAAAGCTACGTGCCTTTTGACAGCTGTCATCGACAACAACGCATCGCTAACCTCACTGCTGCCATCTTGACGGGCCTAAACCTCAGTGGTACCAACTTAACCTTACTAGCGCGAGATTTGAATTTGTAAACAAATCCACGTGCTTTTTGACAGCCACATGCTTTTTGACAGACAACAACGTATCGCAAACCTCAGTGCAGCCATCTTGACGGACCTAAACCTTAGTGGTACCAACTTAAAATCACTAGCGGGAGATTTGAATTTGTAAACAAATCCACGTGCTTTTTGACAGCTGTCACCCGCCATCTATAAACTACAGAGCACCGTGCTGCCCTCTTTATCGCAGTAGCTGCAAATTCGTCACCTGTCATCCGCAGTGCTGCCATCTTGGTGGGCCTAAACCTTAGTGCTACAAACTTAACCTCACTAGCGCGAGATCTGAATCGGTAAACAAATCCACGTGCATTTTTACAGCTGTCATCTTTAATCAAGGGAGCACAGTGCTGACCTCTTTAGCTACTTACCTTTGAAATGTGTTGGCGGATAATTTTTAAAATGCTTTTCGACAGCAGCTATCTTTGAGCACCGTACTGCCCTCTTTAGCTAGATAAGATAGAAATGTGGTGGCAGGCAATTCCACGTGACAGCAGCCATCTTTGAGCACAGTGCTGCCCTCTTTGTGGTGGTGGCAAATTCCACGTGCTCTTGTTTGGAAACAAACTCACGTGCTTTATTCTGACAGCTGTCATCCGCCATCTTGCATCACACACCTCACTGCTGCACTCTTTAGCTAGACACCTTTGAAACGTGGTGGCGGCAATTCGAAAAATTCTACATTCTCTTGTTCGGAAACAAACGCATGCGCTTTTTTGACAGGTATCATCCGCCATATTTAATCCAGAGAGCACCGTGCTTCCCTCTTTAGCTACTTACCTTTGAAATGTGGTGGCGGCAAATTCTACGTGCTCTTGATGGAAACAGACCCATGTGCTTTTCTGACAGCTGTCATCGGCCATCTTTAACCCGGAGAGGACAGTGCTGCACTCCTTAGCTGGATACCTATGAAATGTTGTGGTAGGCAATTCCACGTGACAGCAGCCATCTTTAAGCACCGTGCTGCCCTCTATGTGGTGGCGGCAAATTCTACATGCTCTTGTTTGGAAACAAACTCACGCGCTTTTTTGACAGCCGTCATCCGCCATCTTTAATCAACAGAGAACAGTGCTGCCCTCTTTAGCTAGACACCTTTGAAATGTGGTGGCGGCAAATTCCACGTGCTCTTGTTTGGAAACAAAGCCACGTGCTTTTTTTAACAGCTACCATCCACCATCTTTAATCAAGAGAGCACTCTGTAGTTGAAATGTGGTGGTGGCAAATTCTATGTGTTCTTCAGCTGTCATCCTCCATATTTAATCGAGAGAGCACCGTGCTGCCCTCTTTAGTTGACATGTGGTGGCGGATGATTTGAAAAATGCTTTTTGTTAGCAGACATCTTTAATCCAGAGAGCACCGTGCTGCCCTCTTTAGCTAGATACCTTTGAAATGTGGTGGCGGTAAATTCCACGTGCTCTTGTTTGGAAACAAACACATGTGCTTTTCTGACAGCTACCATCCGCCATCTTTAATCAACAGAGCACCGTGCTGCACTCTGTAGTTGAAATGTGGTGGCGGCAAATTCCACGTGCTCTTGTTTGGAAACAAAGCCACGTGCTTTTTGTCATCCGCCATCTTTAATATAGAGAGGACCGTGCTGCCTTCTTGCGTCAGCTGACATCCGCCATCTTTAAACTACAGAGCACTATGCTGCCCTCTGTAGTAGCGGGTAATTTGAAAAGTTCTGTCAGCTATCATCCGCCATCTTTAATCTAGAGAGCACCGTGCTGCCATCTTTGTGGTGGTGGCGAATTCCACGTGCTTTACAAACCCACGTGTTTTTTGACAGCTGTCATCCACCATCTTTAATCAAGAGAGCATCGTGCTGCTATCATGCGGGTTATTTGAAAAGCTGCCAAGAGAGCGTCGTGTTGTCATCTTTATTCTTTGACATGTGGTGGCGGCAAATTCCAGCGGTGATGCATGTTCAGTCTTGAACACACATACTACTGTTAGAAAACCTATTACAACTAGAATCGCATACTATAGTTCGATGTTGTAGAACACAGCATTGCAAGACTGGAATCAAGCACTGTTTAGAAAGAAAAAATTATCTTCTCAGCATACTTACTGAGCTGCTCGTCCTGCTCTGTGATTGTAAAACATAACAAGACTAGAATCGAACACTGAACTCGATGTTGTTAACTTCAACATGTGATTAGAACATTACATCAGATTAAAACATAGCAAGACTAGAATCGAACTCTTCCTGCTCTGTCAAGGTACATCTCTATCGAACATGCATTGCAAAAGCAAGATTGTAAAACATAACAAGACTAGAAGCGAACACTGCACTGAATGTTGTTAACTTCAACATGTGATTAGAACATTAAAACATAGCAATACTAGAATCGAACACTGCACTCGATATTGTTAACCTTAAGATGTAATCAGAACATTAATTGATGTGTTCAAAACACTAGATAAGTGATCAAGACTAGAATAGATCACGATACGACATGTTTGAGAATACCTTTATGCGCTTAACTGCAGTGATGCATGTTTAGACTTGAACACATACTGCTGCTTAAAACCTATTACAACTAGAATCGCGTACTATAGTTCGATGTTGCAGAACACAGCATTGCAAGACTAGAATCAAGCACTGTTTAGAAAAACAAAAAATTCTCTTCTCAACATACTTACTGAGCTGCTCTTCCTGCTCAGTCAAGGTACATCTCTATCGAACGTGCCATGCAAAAGCAAGATTGTACAACATAACAAGACTAGAATCGAACACTGCACTCGATGTTAATTTCAACATGTGAGTAGAACATTAAATCAGGTTCAAACATAGCAAGACTAGAATCGAACACTTCCTACTCTTTCAAGGTACACCTCTATCGAACATGCATTGCAAAAAACAAGATTGTAAAACATAACAAGACTAGAATCAAACACTGCACTCGATGTTGTTAACTTCAACATGTGATTAGAACATGAATGAGATTTAAACATAGCAAGACTATAATCGAACACTGCACTCGATGTTGTTAACCTTAACATGTAATCAGAACATTAATTGATGTGCTCAAAACACTAGATAAGTGATCAAGAGTAGATTCGAACACTGCACTCGATACAACATGTATTTAGAACATGTTAGGAGATACCTTTGTTCTAAGAAAATCAGATTGAAACATAACAAGACTAGAATCGAACACTGCACTCGATGTTGTAAACTTTAACATGTGATCGGAACATTAATTGATGTGTATAACTTCCTTTACCTTTACTTACTCTTCCAAGGTACATCTTTATCGAACATGCATTGCAAAAGCGAGAGTGTGCATGTTTACACTTGAACACATACTACCGTTCAAAAAACATATATATATATATATGTATATATATATATATATATATATATATATATATATACATACTATAGTGTGATGTTGCAAGACTGCATTGCAAGACTAGAATCAAGCACTGTTTAGAAAAAAATTCTCTTCTCAACATACTTACGAATATAATCAACACCTTCTTTCTTCCTCTTATTCTTCTTCGAGAGGAAGGAGTGGGAGGAGAAGGCAATACCTAATCTAAAATAAAAGAATATGCCAATTCTACAGTATTTATTTACATCTTGTATGTACTAGTTTTATCATGAATGATTTTACTTGTAGTGATGTTTGCGTACTTTTGCCTTCTCGATGTAATTCTTGTATGTACATGCTTTTACGCGTCAATAAAACTAATAACACAAGATTTGTTCTCTATCCCGCGATATATAATGAAAATAGAACGTTAATTTAGTTCTTCTATTTCTAAATCAGTTAGCACGCTAAATCTATTAAGTAAGAAAACTTGAAAGTCTTTGCAGACGCATAAAATCCTTTCTCCAAATTTCGTTTATAATCTTCGTAGTGAAATTACTTTAAATTGCTCATTTAGCGGTAGACTTGTTAGCGGCTTGGTAGTTGGAGTTGAAATATGACCTAGCTGGTTAATCTTCTCCATGGTTTTTCTAAAAGGAACACATATATAAATATAGCGTTATAACTTGCATCACACATAGTAATAATAGGATATAAAAGGGTAAGTGTGCTAACCTAGAGTTACGATGTTCGGAAGAAACCAAGTTTCAACCTATAGAGGTCAGACATTGCTGTAAGTTTGACATTATAAGATTAACCTCTTCTACAGCATGCGGATAGAAGAGAATAACTATTTATCAATAGCCTAAACTTACGATGTGCGGAAGAAAGCAAGTTTCAACCTATTGAGGTCAGATAGTGCTGAAAGTTTGAAATCATAAGATTAACCTCTTCTATAGCATGTGGATGAAAGTGAAAAACTATTAGTGATTAGACTAAAGTTACGATGTTCGGAAGAAACCAAGTTTCAACCTATAGAGGGCAGACATTGCGGTAAGTTTGAAATTATAAGATCAACCTCTTCTACAGCATGCGGATTGAAGAGAATAACTATTTATCAATGAAATTTAGCTTAAACTTACGATGTTCGGAAGAAACCAAGTTTCAACTTATAGAGGTCAGACATTGCTGTACGTTTGAAATTATATGTTTAGCCTCTCCTATAGCATACGGATAGAAGAGAACAACTACTTATCAATAGACTAAAGTTACGATGTTCGGAAGAAACCAAGATTCAACCTATAGAGGTCAGACATACCTGAATATATTCGCGCTGCAAACTGTTACTCGGATGAATGAAATGCGTACCTTCAAGCTTGTAACTGGAACGATAATATTCTAGTTGTACCTAAAAAGAATAAAAATATATGAATGCAGATGTTTATTACCTAGCGTAGAAGTTGCTTTGCAAACAGTAACTAACAGTTCAGGCTTACCTTAAGTTGAAGGCTGAAAAATAATATTCACAGCAGACAGCCCTTAGACGTTAAGTGAAGATGTGCACGCAATAAACACACACAAAGAACTGTGAGCGCTTCACGCAGACAGCAGCGAGTAAATATGCTCCTTGTTACCAAGCGGATACCAAGAATTGCAGACGCGTGCGGTGAACTACGTACTCTGCTGTGGTAAACACATTCCGGTGGGAGTTGGCTAGCCGGATGTAGCTTGTGTGTGTGTCTGTGTAGGCTTGCTTCAAACTCAATCTAAAAAACACACATCCCAGATATTTTTCTTGTTCAGGTACTCTAAAGTCTGCTTATTCGCAACCCGGTGCTAGTACATACCTACTCGCAAGGTATAACGCCTGAAATGCACTAGGAAGCACATAGCTGCTCCTCTCCTACTCCTAGTCCTGTTTTGCGACCGGATGCCCTTAATGATACGAGATTTTAAGTGGTAAGAATCTGTTTTTCAGCCGGATGCCACCGTCATCCTAACGCAAGAATCTGTTTTACAGCCGGATGTTAAATCACAGTTTCTTGAAATATTGTTTTACGGCTAGATGCCCTTCCTGAAGCTGAAAGAATTTTTATTTTTTCATTTAGAACAAAGGTATTCCCTGACATATTCTTTCAAATTGTGGGCCACTACATTTCAACTAAAGATAGCAACACGATGCTCGATGGCGGATGTGGAATTTGCCGCCACCACAAAGAGTGCGGCAATGCGCTCTCTTGATTAAAGATGGCGGATGTGGAATTTGCCAACACCACATGTCAAAGAATAAAGATGCCAACAGGATGCTCGCTTGGCAGCTTTTCAAATTGTCCGCCACCACAGAGTGCAGCGCGGCGCTCTGTAGATTAAAGATGGTGGATGACAGCTGTCAAAAAAGCACGTGAGTTTGTTTCCAAACAAGAGCACGTGGAATTTGTCACCACCACAAAGATGGCAGCACGGTGCTCTCTAGATTAAAGATGGCGGATGATAGCTGACAGAACTTTTCAAATTACCCGCTACTACAGAGAGCAGCATAGTGCTCTGTAGTTTAAATATGGCAGATGTCCGCTGACGCAAGAGGGCAGCACAGTGCTTTCTAGAATAAAGATGGCGGATGACAAAAAGCACGTGGCTTTGTTTCCAAACAAGAGCACGTGGAATTTGCCGCCACCACATTTCAACTACAGAGTAGAGCACGGTGCACTGTTGATTAAAGATGGCGGATGGTAGCTGTCAGAAAAGCACATGTGTTTGTTTCCAAACAAGAGCACGTGGAATTTACCGCCACCACATTTCAAAGGTATATAGCTAAAGAGTGCAGCACGGTGCTCTCTGGATTAAAGATGGCTGCTGTCAAAAAGCATTTTTGAAATTATCCGCCACCACATGTCAACTAAGGAGGGCAGCACGGGGCTCTCTTGATTAAATATGGAGGATGACAGCTGAAGAGCACATGGAATTTGCCACCACCACATTTCAACTACAGAGTGCCCTCTTGATTAAAGATGGTGGATGGTAGCTGTCAAAAAATAGCACGTGGCTTTGTTTCCAAACAAGAGCACGTGGAATTTACCGCCACAACATTTCAAAGGTATCTAGCTAAAGAGGGCAGCACTGTGCTCTGTTGATTAAAGATGGCGGATGATAGCTGTCAAAAAAGCGCATGGGTTTGTTTCCAAACAAGAGAATGTAGAATTTTTCAAATTGCCGCCACCACGTTTCAAAGGTGTCTAGCTAAAGAGTGCAGCACCGCGGTTTGTGATGCAAGATGGCGGATGACAGCTGTCAGAAAAAGCACGTGAGTTTGTTTCCAAACAAGAGCACGTGGAATATGCCACCACCACAAAGAGGGCAGCACTGTGATCAAAGATGGCTGCTGTCACCTGGAATTGCCTGCCACCACATACCAATGGTATCTAGCTAAAGAGGGCAGCACGGTGCTCAAAGATAGCTGCTGTCGAAAAGCATTTTAAAAATTATCCGCCACCACATTTCAAAGGTATGTAGCTAAAGAGGTCAGCACTGTCGTCTCTTGATTAAAGATGGCGGATGACAGCTGTCAAAAAAGCACGTGGATTTGTTTACCGATTCAAATCTCGCGCTAGTGAGGTCAAGTTGGTAGCACTAAGGTTTAGGCCCTGCTAAGATGGCAGCACTGCGGATGAAAAGTGATGAATTTGCAGCTACTGCGATCAAGAGGGCAACACGGTGCTCTGTAGTTTAAAGATGGCGGATGACAGCTGTCAAAAAGCTCGTGGATTTGTTTACAAATTCAAATCTCGCGCTAGTGATTTTAAGTTGGTACCACTAAGGTTTAGGTCCGTCAAGACGGCTGCACTGAGGTTTGCGATACGTTGTTGTCTGTCAAAAAGCAAGTGGCAGTCAAAAAGCACGTGGATTTGTTTACATATTCAAATCTCGCGCTAGTAAGATTAAGTTGGTACCACTGAGGTTTAGGCCTGTCAAGATGGCAGCAGTGATGTTAGCGATGCGTTGTTGTCTGTCAAAAAGCACGTGGATTTGTTTACCAATTCAAATCTCGCGCTAGTTAGGTTAAGTTGGTACCACTGAGGTTTAGGCCCGTCAAGATGGCAGCAGTGAGGTTAGCGATGCGTTGTTGTCGATGACAGCTGTCAAGAGCACGTGGCTTTGTTTACAAATTCAAATTTCCCGCCAAAATTCAAATTTCCCGCCAAAATTCAAATTTCTCGCGGGAGGCGGAGGCCTCTCCCGAGAGCCGGAGTAGGAGGTGGCCGCCGAATCCCTGTATTATACTACTTATACTGCGATTTAAAATCCTAGTCCTTTAACATCAGGAAGGGCAACCGGTCGTAAAACTATGGTGTATGATGTAAGAGGCTAGCTACTAATAGTTTATGCGTCAAGAAGGGCATCTAGCTGTTAGAAATGGTTCCTGATGTGAGACACAAGATACTGCAATTTAATATCTTGTTTGTCGCATCAAAAATAACACCAGTCTGTAAAACTAATTCTTGCAATTTAAAATCTTGGTCCTCGCGTCAAGAAGGGTAACTAGCCGTAAAACAATGGTGAATGATGTAAGAGGTTAGATACTGCAATTTAAAATCTTATTTCTTGCATCACGAAGGGTAACTAGTCTTAAAACTTATTCTTCCGATTAAAAATCATAGTTTTGGGTCAGGAAGGGCAACCGGCCGTAAAACAATGGTTCGTGATGTTGGACACTAGATACTGCGATTTAAAATCTTAGTTCTTGCACCAGGAATAGCATCTAGCATTAAAACCCTGATTTTCGTGTTAAAAGCGGGCGGGGCAACTAGTTGTAAAATAGATTCTTAATCCCAGTTCTTTGACGTCAGGAAGGGCAACCGGCCTAAAACGATAGTGTATCATGTAAGAGGCTAGATACTGCTAGTTTTGCATCAGGAAGGGCAACCAGTCGTAAAAAACAATAGTTCGTGATGTGTAACACTAGATACTGCGATTTAAAATCTGAGAAGAGCATCCAGCTGTAAATCCCCGATTCTCGTGTTAAAAAGAGCATCTAGTTGTAAAACAGATTCTTAATCCCAGTCCTTTGATGTAAGGAAGGGTAACCGGTCGTAAAACTATGGTGTATGATGTAAGAGGCTAGATACTGCAACTTAAAATCTTATTTCTTGCATCATGAAGGTAACTAGTCTTAAAACTAATTCTCGCGATTTAAAATCTTAGTTCTCACGTTAAGAAAGGCATCCAGCTGTAAAAAAAATTCCTGACCCCAGTCCTCGCGTCAAAAAGAGCATCTAGCTGTAAAACAATAGTTCGTGATGTGAGACACTAGATACCGCAATTGAAAATCTTAGTTCCTGCACCAAGAAGAGTATCTAGCAGTAAAACACCGATTCTCGTGTTAGAAAGAGCATCTAGTTGTAAAACCGATCATTAATCCCAATTCTTGACGTCAAGAAGGGCGACCGATCGTAAAACAATAATGTATGATGTAAAAGGTTAGATACTGCTATTTAAAATCCTAGAAGGGCATCCAGTTGTAACACAGATTCTTGTGATTTAAAATCTCGCGTCAGGAAGGGCATCGGGCCGTAAAACAGATTCTTGCGATTTAAATATTGCGTCAGGAGGGGCACTCGGCTGTAAAACAAATTTTTAAGCCCGGTCCTGTTACGTTGGGAACCGCATTTAGCTGTAAAACAGGAGCTCCTAACATTTACAGTGTTAAGCTTTCCGAGCAGGCTATGTGCTCACACCGGGTTACATCATTTGTTGTTCGATTTTTGTTCCGCTGCATAGAACACTGTCTTGAAGTTGTATCAGTGTAGTCAGTCAGAGTGAGGTGGGGAATGCTTGCGTTGACTGAAATTGTACGCTAGTCTTCCGGCTGTAGTAACCTTCAGCGAGGACACTGCGTGCATGATAAGCTACTTGTAACTCAAAGAACATTTTCTTAGTCGTGTTGGTAATTCCTTCTAGTGTAACTTCCTAAGATAAAATATTATGATTGTACGGAGAGGGTAAAACCCAGTGCCAGCACATAGCCTACTCCTATCGAAAGAGCCTGCACGGTGCCGGGACATAGGCTACTCCTGTTGAAGGAGCCTGTACAAGGTTTAACGTCTCCATCAACAGCGTTATATGCCCTTACTTAATGCTGGCTTTCTGCACACCCTCTGGTTATTCGAAACTGCCAAAGAATGTAATATACAACAGTAGGGAGAGGGTGAAACACGGTGCCGGCACATAGCCTACTCCTACCGAAGAAGCCTGCACATAGCTTATCGCCTCCATCCGACAGATGAATCACAATCAACATCTTGTACTCACAATCATTTTCGAAGGAGGCTGCACAAGGTTTAACGTCCCAATCAACAGCGTTATATGCCCTTACTCTTATAGAATTTAATGCTGGCTTTTCGCACACCCTCTGGTTTTTCGAAACTGCCTAGGAATGTAATATACAACAGTAGGGAGAGGGTAAAACCCGGTGCCGGTACATAGCCTACTCCTGCCGAAAGAGCCTGCACAAGCCTTAACGCCCCCCCCCCCCCAACCGGCAGATGAATCACCATCAACATCTTGTACCCGCAATCATTCTCGCTACTTCGGGAAATAACGGGTTCGAACCCTTACTGTCGGTAGCCCTAAAAACAGCAAATGCTAGGCGGGGACCTGCGCGATCGTCACAACGTTTAATTACATGATCTGGCCGGATGTTCTTCCTGACGGCATAAGTTGCCAGGATTAGAATCGTGGTATCCATCATTGTGTCTGACTTGTGTGTATGCAACTTCATGCGTATTTTTTCGCTGAGATAACATGCTACTTCCGTTCGCTAGCTATAGCAGAAACTCGCAGTACTGCGTCTATTTCGTCTTACACCTTAGAAGAGACAACATGCGTAGAAATAATTTATGACCTTTCATCCACTATTTTTTTTAAACATGTAAGTATGTAGTATCTCGCAACATTCTTATCCGTGTTTGTGTGTGTGTTTCGAAAAAGAAAGAGTGACGTATTGTAATGTATTTGCAGTGTGACCGAGCGAGTTGGCTACGCAGTATAGTTTTTAATTTTCGCACTAGGCAAATCATTTGAAGTGTTGCCGAGTTAGCTACGCGATATGTGCACAGTGTGTTTCTGATTTTTACACTAAGTAAATCATTGAACTTGTACTTTTGCTCTGAACACATCAAACAATGTTCTAATCACATGTTGTTTCGAGTACAGTGTTCGATTCTAGTCTTGCTATGTTTCAATCTAATCTTCTTAGAACAAAGGTATTCCCGAACACGTTGTGGAGTACAGTGTTCGATTCTAGTCTTAATTACGTATGTAGTGTTGTAATCACATGTTAAGGTTAACGAAGTCGAGTACAGTGTTCAATCCTAGTCTTGTTATGTTTCAATCTAATTTTCTTAGAACAAAGGTATCTCCTGACATGTTGTATCGAATACAGGGTTCGGTTCTAGTCTTGATCACTTGTTTAGTGATCTGAACACCTCAATCAATGTTCTGATCACATGTTGAGGTTAACAACATCGAGTACAGTGTTTGATTCTAATCTTGTTATGTTTCCATCTAATTTTCTTAGAACAAAGGTATCCCCTGAAATGTTGTATCGAGTACAGTGCTCGGTTCTAGTCTTGATCACTTGTTTAGTGATCTGAACACATCAAACAATGTTCTAATCACATGTTGAAGTTAACAACATCGAGTACAGTGTTCTATTCTAGCCTTGTTATGTTTTAGTCTGATCTCCTTAGAACCAAAGTATCCCCTTTAAAACATGGCTATTCTTTGTACTTTAAGTTCATGCACATAGGTTATGCTAACATAGAGGCAGAACCTAGCGGAAGAAGTTGTATTTTTTTTTGCTGATAATAATAAATAAATCATGAATAAATATATATAAATAAAATTACTCAAAAACGTAATAAAATTAATAAGCATAATTAACCGAAATGTCCGTAGTATGGGCGCCAGAGTTCACCAGAATGGATCCCTCGAATTTAGATAAGAGCATGATAAACTTTATATCCCAGGGCGTGTACATAATGCTGCGTACTGGTACATCTGCTGCAGGCCTTACCTAACCTCCTGAAAACGACTAATTAGGTAGGAACTGCACCTAGGTTCATCAATAACACTGATTCTAAAATAGCTAACTATATTCTGAACAAATTCCGTGCATGAGCACCTCATCAACATACAACATTATACTTATAATACACACATAAAATATTGCTGGAAGACTCCATATTCGCAACAACAACAATAATAGTGAAAATCGTGGGAAAACTAAAGCGAGAACTAAGTTACCATTTGTAAATAGTCCGATGAACAATGTACATGTATGAAGATAAATACCCTTCACTGTCTCTATATCAATTCGACTTACCGATTCTCATAATCGGCAGTTATCACATCACACAGATACTGTACCTTGTACTACTGTGTTCACATATTTTAACACTTGTAAAGATATATACACACGTCTGTCGATCCTCAACATAAATTATGGAAAGTCTGAGATAGCTTTCACCAACATATAATGCTAGGCCACCACAAGTGCTACAATACTTAATGCGCAAGCACTCTCCACAATCAGCCACTTTCCACGAACATAACTAGACTACGCTCCACGAACGTTTGA